>NW_026251932.1:0-1200000 GCF_025331425.1 Radiomyces spectabilis
GTTTATGGTAATCCAAGCCCCGCGCAAACAATGACACCCTGTTACACGAACACGCGCTTTAGGAAGCTCCCTGCTCTTGCCTTTTCTGTCGCCTAGAACTGGCCATTTTCCCTCTTCCCACACTTGGCTGCCCTTCATTGCAACTCCGACCTTTTTTTTTTTCTCTGTCGCCACCCAACCGTGAGTCATCTGCCACCGTCCCTCATCACCATTCTCTCCATCATTCACACAGCATCGCACATTGGACGCTGCCGACAGTCAAACTATCTGTGACACCAAAGAAAAAGGAATGCACCTTGGTGTGAGCCTCCAAACGTGCTGAAGTATGCTCTGTACCGTTCTTCTGCTGAGGCGAAGAATGTGCGTTGTAGACATTCTTCAGCGTGTTCACCTGTCGTCGGTATACGAATCCCAACCTTGTCGAAAGCCGGACTACCACCATTCACTTGCGGCTATTACATTGAGCATCGACATGAGGAATTGCGACCAATTCTATACGTTGGTTGTTAGGTTTATTGACGGTTTTGAATAAGGCAGCCGAACTTGCTTCAATTTGTTGCGTGAGCACCGGATACATTAAGGTCGACATATATCAGATCGTTGTGCGTATCGTTCGTTGGAAATGGATGGAAAACGAAAAAAAATAAGAGACACGTTGCGTCTGAATTAAAAATCGAATCCGATAAAAAGAAGAAAAAGCAAGTGCAGTATTTCTAAGCATCAAAAAGTAGACGAGATGTTTTGGTCTGTTTTTGATCGTTTTACTTGGTTCGGAAATTGAGTGTTTATACTAAATTTAAGGAGCGCAGGTGAATGTAAGAAATCAAAGAATGCCGGACTGAAAATCAGAGCGTGAGGGAGCGACGGCAAGATATAAAGTACGAACATCAAAAGCTGAAGTAGCAAAGATCAAGGTGTGATGGTATGACGTTCAGGACTTGAAAATAAGGGCATCTGTGCATGAGGGCAGGCAGGTACACAAACTTGGCGATCGATTTCCACAATGCGGTAATAGCGATTCAAGTTTTTTCATCGAGGAATATCCCTCTTCAATCAAAAGACTATTAAATATACATTCATCAGCACCTGCTACTGATAATCCCAAGTAACATAAACATGAGTAAGTCCACTGCCATTCCTCTTTCATATTTGATCCTGCAGATACCATCGTCGAATGTATCCCTCATAACGATTCATCCAGACAACGGAAAAATCATATGTAGGCAGGCATACATGCCGATTTGAATGAAGGTTGTATCCTATCATGCATCATTTCGAACTTCCACTGTCCATTTTGTCTTGTATAAATACACACTGCACGAACGGTTAGCATTTATACCATCGCCAACTGGATATTTGTGACAGGCAGGATATTAATACTACGTAATATAAACGGAACAACAACAAGAATACCATAAATAAATGAAATACAGACCGCAACAGTGAGGCAAGGGTGGATAACTGAAAGGCAACGTTAAAAAGGCTCGAGGACAAGCATAGAGCGTAAGTGCATGGGGCAGCATTGCAACCGTTAAAGAGCGTGCTTGGACCAATGACGCACATGGTCGTGCACTATGGCCAAGACGTGCGTGCTTGATTAACAGCGCCGCATGAAAAAAAATGGCGTCCCTCACATATATCCTGTATCTGGTCGAATGTTTACCTTCTGCAATTGTGACGATTCGTAGCCAAACACAGCTACAAAGCCTTCAGGTCAACCAAGAAAAAAATAACAACCAACTTACATTCTTATGATGTTGCGTGTTTACTTCGCCAAGGAATTTTACCTTAATTTATGGACTTTTGTCATGATTTGTTAGTAAGATCGTGTCGTCTCTGCAATACACCCTTATATATAATGCATACTGATTTTCATATTCTTTATTTCGATATAAATATTCCATCATCTCTATAATAAATGGTTCCAGATTATCTTTCAACCAATTTCTGACACATTTCTTCCTTGTCTTGTCTTGTCTTGCCCGTTTTCTGCGGAAAGAAATACTGTAACGACTTTCTTGACCCGTTGTTAGAGGTATAATCGACTTAAGATAAAGTGGGCAGGATTTGCGTTTCTCAATTAATTTTTTAAATGACCACCGGATGAGATCGACTTATATCAGATCATTGTGTGTATCCTTTGTTGGAAAGAGGAATAAAAAAAAAAAGAGAAAATGCAAAGAGTCAAAGGCACATTATGTCTGAATCGGAAAATGATTGAGATAGAAGAAAAGGCAGAAATGCAATACTCTGAGCGTCGAAAAGATCAAAAGAAGTATGTCGGTATGTTTATTCCTGATTTATTCGGTTCGCAAACTAAGGGTATTTATACCAAAAATCAATTAAGCTAGAAGTCATTGAGAGAAGTGAAGATCATCGGAAGGTGAGATAACGAACGTCAACTGGTGAAGTAACGAATATCAAAAGGTGAAATAATGAACATCAGCGTGTAAAGTTCGGTGGGAAAAAAGGAATCGATGGAAGGAATCTCCCATGAGCATGGCAGTCGATTCTCACAACGCCGTCTTGCTTGTTTGCGTCCGTGCATGCTTCCATTCCCGCTCCTTATCCCATCGATCCTTTGCGCCCGCCCGATTTCTTGTTTGGTCACATCATAACTTACCATAACCATCCATCCTGGGTTCTTTCAACCATGCCTCGCTGCCCACTTTCACGATAATAGGCGAAGCAATTAGCAGCAAGATGCCGTTTGCGCCAGTTGTGGTTAAACAGAGTATCGTCGTCTTTCGAATAAAAATGTGAGTAGAGCTCTTTTTGAAGAAAAGTGGTTGATGATACGACTGGCGTTCTTCTGTAGCATCATTCAATTTGTTGTTTTTTTTGTCAGTTATACTACATATGCCCTTTCATTCTCTTTCAATTTTCAATGATCGAATAATACATAAGCAGACGTGCTTCGATCTATGAATTCATGCATCAGAAGGATGACTATTGTTTCATCCATGGGAAATCATATATTTTTGTCTTCAATTTTATCTTTTTTCTTTTGATTTTCTCTCTCTTCTGTTTACCTGATAAACCCTCACTATCATTGTATCAAGATCCCATCCGTATCCATCGTCCATCATCCAGACCATTCTTATCCCGTGTATCTAACCTGGTTAAATCGACTATCATCTTCAAAAAGGTAAGCGTCGAGTGGTCTACCATCGATTTTGCTCCGGCAAAACAGACTTATCTCTCCTTTACTTCCATCCTTCTTCCAGCTTCCGGTTTCCGTTTTCTTTTCGCATGACAAGTTCTGTATACTACAAGTTGACTTTCTCTCGCCATCCATCCATCCATCCATCCATCCATCCATCTGGCGAAACCGGATGACGTCAAAGGCCATCGTTGGTGGTGTGCCTCTCTTTTTATCAGAAAAACGCTTACTACTGACGCGACCATTGTTTTTTTTATCATCATGTACTTTATTTGTTTCTTTCTTTTTATTCGGGGGACTCTCGATATCTGGAATCCAACTCGAACTTACCGTCACTTATGGCCACGTCAATATTTTTTGCCTGCTCAAGCTGACACCACCGATCCATCGCTTAACTGTCCCTGCAGCAATTTTATTTTCCGCATCGAAGAAGAAGCTTACCTGGCGGTCCGTATCATCTTTTTTTTTTTCCGGTACACCATTTGGTTCAAGGCAAGTCCAATTTTCTTTTCCTTTGCTATATGTATAATGAACGTATACTAATTCAAAATTTTTTCAATGTCATATAATCCAAGTCATGTCAAGCGATCAATGGCTATTGCAAACTCAAATAACAAAGGTAAAATATATTGACGAAATTTGAATCAATCAAAGAGCTTACTAACTCATTTTTTTTAAATACCCAACATACCCACACATCTTTCTAGATCTATCATAGCCTGGGCGGATGGAACTGAGGGGGTCAATCAGTGCTGCCCTGCGCGTGTTCAGAAACAAATCACGTTGCAACGTATGCCATAAGGTTGTCATTAATATACCGAAGTTCCGTCAAGAGTTCTCGCCCAGGTTATGCCGTGTATGCGTTAGGCTTTTTGTCTGACGAAAGTCGCTCAATGTAAGAGGGCGGCCTCCGGTGGCAGGCGGCATCCATTGCACAGCGGGTGTACGGCTTGTTATAAAAATAATGGTCATGAGCAGGAAATTTTATCACAATAATAGGGGGATGAAATTTCATGTTGCTGGAATGGATTTCTATGACCATGACTCTTTGATTGGAACTCTATTGCTGGGATGGTTCGATATAATGGATTTCCATGAATTTCCATAACCATCATTTTGTGACAATCAAAAAGAAAGTAACTCACTGAATAGTATGAATAACGATTCCCCACCATAGACGCATATTCAAAGGCAGAACACTGCACAATAATACTGGTGAGCCTGGTACCGATCAGGTAAACGCAGATGGGAGACATACTGTTGACGGTTTGTTGAGTCAACATAAGCAAACAAATGAGAACCAGAAGTTCTGTAAGCACCACTAGGGGTAAACGCCTGGCTGGGGCCAGCGACCAGAAAAATCAGGGCCGAGGCCCGACACCATCATCTGTGACCGAAAATCATCAATCAACAATGAATTGCTGGTTCATTGTTTGACTTTTCACTCTTACTTTTATTCTTACGCTTACGCTTGCGCTTACGCTTACTATATTACTTTTACTTTCTCAGCGTCATGGATGAACACTGAACCTAAAATGAGTAACTCGGTCAGTGAGAAGAAGGCCAAACAAAAGCCGTTGAAGGACATGGACTGGTGTATTGAACATGGCGAACGTCTTACAATGCCATTCTTTGTCCGGACTTTTCGAACTGCCAACCAGCACTATAATATATATTATACTCCAACGTATTCAGCAACAACTGTCCAGTGCTGCTCACTTGTGCAATGATTTTGAGCAATGGAGGGTCAGCGCACCGGAGGCGCAGTTCTGGGCAGAACAAGATCTGCCGCGGCTATTCTCGCGTGGCAATTTCTACCTGGGTAGACGACAATTTACGAAGCGCCACTTACCTCTCGTCCACAGTCGGCGCCATCCTCCTCGAAAAACACTGAGGGAGACTTTCCTTGCAGAATTCGTAAGTAGCATTGTTCTCCTGCTTGCAAAATCATTTTTATTTAAAACGCGCCTATTGAATTATGTAGCGATGCGGGAAAAAAGCAGAAGCGCCACCATAGCGTGGATCCCGAGGAACATATGTCGCCTATTATCGGAACATCACACCATATCTTTACTGACAATCTACACCTGTAGGGTCTCATCACTAGTTGCGATGGCGAACTTGACGAGCTGGCATACATCGGATCGGATTCGGACCTGAAAGTATTGCGGCAACCCCGAAGGGAAGGCGCGTACAACCTCGTCGAAAAGACCAATGCGATCGGAGAAGAATGAATTTCGCTTTCAGATGAAGATAAAGACCGTGGTGACATTGATATCCGCTCGCATGGCACCGTAGGTGGCATTCATATAGCTGCAGCATGTGCGCAGTATCGAGAAGACTGCCTTGCGAAGACCAACCCAGAACAGTTGTTAAACATTAGCATACTGTAAGTTTGAATTACTTGATTCACTCTCGGAACCTTTCATTGACCAACTTGTGGAAAACAGAGCAATGCATTCGATCTACGTCTTCGCGGATTTAAGGCGTCCATTACGCGTCAATTCGGGTCCCCCGAAATCCATCCCATAATCATTAACCAGCTGAAGCTTTTCCGCCACTTGCCGCAACCTAGTCAAGTGCAATATCCTGGCGTTTCAAAAGCTCAATAGTACGTATACGTAATAGGCTATGCAATCTTGCATATCTGACATCCTTGTTTCCAAACAGAAATATTATGATAATACGCGCGACGTCCAAAAGACAACAAATGCATATGTGACCGAAGCGTTATCGTCAGATGATGATCTTTATTTTGCTGTTCTCAGCATGCTCCAATTTCGGTTAGGCGCTTACTGAAGCCTAACTCAGTACCAGCATTGATATGCCTCCTTGCTGGGTCGGCCAAGCTGCTGCTATCCTCGCAGGACCTGCCGTACGATTGGCCTCGCTCCCAGAACCGCCCCGAGTTTATCTGGTTCGAAGGTATCCTTGTTGTTTTGGCTTACATGTTATAAAAGCCAGCAACAGTGGCTCTCGCGCACCTTGGCCGATAAAGGTTTAACTTGGAGACAAGCCGTAGACCGCCTTGAAAAAGGGTCTGAATCCCTTCAACCTGTGGAAAAAGAAGGATGAACACCGATACTTGGCGCAACGCAGTGGGAACCCTTATACCTTTATTGGTTGGCGGTACCTTAGCAAACACTGGCGAGGCCACGTTTCTTCCATGGTGTCCTTACGCCGCTCCTCGGCGCTACCTTTAAAATCCTCCGTCGCGTTACTTTATACCTATTCATAACCTTCCATTGCAATATCAGCGCAAAGATGACGCTCAACGACAGCAATTACAAACTGTGTTACGGCATTCATGTCAACGGTCAGAGTCGCAGATTCATGTTGTTGGTGGCGGAATTCGCACCATGCTGTTCTCAGCAATGTTTTGAATCTGATTTCATCAAAGTTGGCAAGGAGATGAGAACAGTATTGAATGAACTGTTTTATGGTATGGTGTGTCTGATCCAGTCGTTTGCGGTATCTTGGTGAAGGAGAACCGCTTATACACCTTTAAAATGGAGTTACTGAACTGAAAATGTATGCCATGGTACAATTAGCCAACCTTCCTTTAGTTCAGACCTCTTTGGAACTCGGACATTACCATTGGTTGCTGCGCAGCTCCAACAACTGAAGGTAATTGGACCTGTCATCACTCTTGGGAAATGATTTGCTTCCTCAACCTTTTTTCAACCTTAGCTTATATGACTGGCAACAGGCGAGAAGGTTCAAGTGGTCCATCAACAGCGACGCAATGGAAAGTTTCTATCATAAAGCCGGAGAGCCAACCCTAAACGACATCGCCAAGTTGACAGTGTGGATCATTCTCCGTCGAGGAGCCTACCTCGTGCCTTGTTACGGTACATCGAGAAGCGTGCCTTGTAACACAAGCCCAAATAACAAGAAAAACTGTATGAGATGAAGTATCTCTTTATGTTTCTGCTTTTCTTAATGGCGTAAATTACTATCACTGCATTTTTAATTTTTTAAAGTTGATGAAAAAGTGACCTTCTTTAAAACAATAAATAAACGATGCCCTACCTATATAACGATGCTGTCGTATTTGTACATATCATTATACCGTCCTCATCTCTCATCCGTATGATACCACTCCATCGCATCACTTAGTCATTCATGATTAATCCAAATATCCCGATTTACAAGAGAAACAATTACCAATGATCTCGTAATCACTATACCAATCGGATCATTTCATTATGTCACATTAAACACGTCTGATCTGTCTGTCCGACTATTCTCATTTTCTCTCGTGTGAATTAACCTCATATCCAAACGCATACCAGCATGCACAGCCTATAAGTCCTTATACTTGTCATCCATCCTTTCCATCCATTTTCACATGAAAAATTAAACATCGATTAGTGTCTAAGCATCATGGAAGCCAATTATTCTATCTCGGATTATACCAGATCCAAATACTAATATGAAAGAATATATTGTATCGATAGCTCGATTTTGTAATAATTTTTCTTTCCTACTTCGGTGTCCAACTTTCTCGAGGATAAAATGCATAGGCGTCTCAAAGATTTTGCTTATTGTCTGATTGTAAATACTACCGCCTGCTCTGTAAGCTCCTAAGCACCACTGAGACTAATCATCGTTGATTATGCGGATCTCAGGAGCAGCCCACACGACATTCGAGGCTTTCTCAAGCAAGAGGAAAAATCAAAAGAGGGAAGTCGCAAAGATTCGTTGATCGTAATGCATACTCTCGAATCAAAGAAAAGGTCATAGACGTTGTGGTCATTCGAGGACTATTTAGTTAAGCTATTAGGCAATTTCCGTCTATTCGGTATTGTCTGAGTGCCTCGTACGCTAATATCGCCTAACAACGATATTGGGGTCTGTCTTTCTCGCTGGGCTGCGATGCGGCGATCCATTCTTTGCTGTTAGTTATTGCTTTCTTTTTTTGTACATATCATTTTTGTAAATTCAGGAATCTTCTTTTTGGCCTTCCCATTCTTTTTCTATATACAATAGTTGCGACTTTTCTTATTGAAATATTACATGTAGCCATATGTGGTACTCAATCATATAACAATTCCGAGCTGACGCCCTCTGCTGTTATTCTACGCTCAAAATAAAAAAAAATCATAATTTACTTTTTTGATGTCTTTATGCCATGCAACTGATGCTGCTATAGAATTAACTACCTGAAAAAATTCGTAACGTTGTAATGGGATTCGGTAAGACATTTCTGTATTAATGAGATTCTTTCTGCTGACTCCAGTCTCGAAGACGTATCCAAAATGAAAGCTCCACTGCAAACGCCGAAAAAAAAATTGTAATAAGACAAAATCAGGATTGATGGTGGTAAGAGCTATGACGGGATGGAACAAGAAAAATCGGGCAGTGCAAAGGATCCGGACAGAACTGGATTGATCGATACCAGGGGGTAAGAAACAGGAACGGAGGTATGCATGGACGCACAAATATAAGCAAAGACGGTGTCGTAAAATTCGACCACCATGGTCGTGGCTATTAATTCTTGTGTCTGATCCTCGCATCGATACCCCTTTTTCTTCATTACTTTCTGATGTTCACTTATTCATCTAGTGATGTCTCCACTTCGCTCAATGACTTCTAGTGTAGTTGGTTTTTAGTATGAAATTTTTTGATCCGAAATAAATCAGGAATAACATATCAACATGTTTCTTTTGATCTTTTCGACACTCGAGTATCGCTTTACTGTAATGCCCATCAAAACTCATCCCAGCAAGACTCCTCCAATATTAATGTCATCGCGTCCAAATACGCGCTCGAGAGTGTGTCACCTGGAGAACACCCTGTCACAACCAGAATAGGGACAGCGACTATTATTAAAGCACGTGCGGAATCTGAGCATGGAAGGGCAGGGACAGCCATAATTGTATCTACAGTCAACAAGCTTATCGGAAAATAAGCGAAGATCAGTTTAATGCCAAGCTTGTGTGATATAAACGTTGTCTTTTATCTAATGTCATGAATGTTGAAATGAATAAGCAATTTCGCATTGTATCCGACTGCGAACAGAAACTAAAGTGCTTTGACATCTTTTTCTTGTCTTTATTTATGATCTCATTAGAATTGTGGTCAAATACAAGCGTCAAAAGCAGATGCTGGTTCGCATGGCCAAAATTGTGGAATAGTGGATGTGTATGGTCGAGCCTGGAGGATCATACATCATTAGCCCTTCCTCGATGTGAAAACGGAGAGTGAAATTTATAAAGGTTCATCGAATACGAGACTAGGTCTAGATACACATTAAAGCAATCAAACAGGCCTCCCATAATAAAACTTACCTTTCTTCTGCTTTCCAATCTGTGATCGCATCTACTCGCATCTACAGCACAAGAGTATTTCTTACGGACTTCGTTAGAAATTAAAAGCTCAAAAGTCTTGTTATAGCACATATAACTTGCCTTGTGTACAGCAATATTTCTTTCTATAAAATGTCTCTGAAGTGCTTGCCGAATAAATGCGACCCACAAGTAAGTTACAGGCAGGAAGAAGTAATCAGCAAATACGCAAAACGGGGCGAAGTGAGGTCCAAAATCTGGATAGCCCATATCGTAGGCCCGCATCACGCGCAAAACATCGACATTTACGGAATCCGCTTGCCGAATAAATGCGACCCACAAGCTAAGTAACAGGCAGGAAGAAGTAATCAGCAAATACGCAAAACGGGGCGAAGTGAGGTCCAAAATCTGGATAAGCCCATATCGTAGGCCCGCATCACGCGCGGAAACAAAACACAATCGGGAAGAGAGCAGATTTCCACAGCCGCGTCGTCGTCGAAGACTAGATAAATTTCGAAATTGCAAAGTGACGTCACCGGGATGTCCCAAAAAGGGCGCACCATTATAATTGCCCGATCTCAGGTCTGTCTTCTTGCTCGAAACATTCCAACACATGTCTGAAAAAAGACGTATTAGAGACGGTAAGACGCAATTAAATAATCGATAGCTAGAGTACTAACATTTAAACACAAAGTGATTGAAAGATACGTATGTCACTGCCGTCGGCGTAACGTTCACGTATTATTATCGCAGTTCATCGTGTCACACTTCAGTTTCGTTTTGCAATCACTCCCAGGACTTACTTCTCCGGAAGATTTGAAGCATCATTGGACAGCTCATTTCCGGACTGCAGTATGCTCACTCGACACCAATGAGTGGGAGCTTGATACCCAGAAGATTGTGTGGACGGAGGTGGCGTTGAAGAAGAAGGAGTTTGAAACGCAGCAGAAGGAAAAGGAGATGGGGTTCGATCGTAAGCGAAAAACAGTCGACCTATTCAATCGCGAGCACGAGTTTGTTGGCTTGGAACTGGAGAACCAGCAAACGCAAAATTATATACCTGAATCCAGTAAAAAAAGAAAAGTATGTGCAATGGCGTTTTTAATCATTGTTCGTGATAAGCTTACAGTTTATCAGGTAATCTGCGACGAAATAGATGAATTTTTTAACCTGAGCTCTCCTGAAATCGAAGAGCAAAGAACATCTACTGAAGAAGATACGCACAATTCTGAAGCACATGATAAATCCTGTAAGCTACGGAAAAATGCATAACATAAGCAAAAGCTAATTGTCTACTCAGCAAACTCAGACCGTGGGGATGTCAAATTCAATCACACGGAAACCCCTACTTTGCGAATTTTGTTATCCAGATATGAAGAAGCTTATAAAGCAATGGATAACGCACGCAAATGGACATTGTCGACAGGAAAGGTGGTCGAGGATGCCGTATACTATTTCGGCAAGCGTTGCACTGAAGAACAGTAAGTATGAATTGCTAATGTGACCGCTACGTAGCTGACTCTATGGCAGTTTGTCACATTCTTTTGTAATTGACATCTCGGATGCCGCATATATTTCTTCTGGCACGTTTACACAAGATGAAATAAATGAAATAGCCCGTACGAACTCAAAGCCCACCCCGGAGATGCCGGAAGATTTACATTCATATATTCAAACGTACCGACAGGTAAGTAAGCAAAAGGACCTCTTTAGAAACATATTCTGAATAAACTGAATGCATCTTAGGACAATGTTGACGATTTGAGACGTGCCATCTTTTCCCCACAAACTTGGGATCAGGATTTCAAACGCAGAACTCACTTTGACCATGACTGGGTGCGACAGTCTGTTTACAATATGTAAGTTGACATCTGATGGCTAGGCTGTGATTACTCAAATTAAATATCTCTAGTGTCACTGAGTACGAAGCCTATAATTTCATGCGGCCCCATTTGGAACAATGGTATAATATTCATGTCTGGAGGTTATTTGATAAATGCTTTGAAATTATTCCCAACGTTGAAATTGCAAGGTATATACGTATATTCTGTTACAACAATGTGTAACAAACTAATGGCCGTCACCAACAGAGGCGAGTCACCGAGCCAGGCTTCTGGAGAACGAAAAAATAAGACCAGAACAGTTCCTGGCATGACGAAAATAAGGCGCCAATTCATTGGTCGTCGTGTTGATTTTGCCGTTCGGAAGCATTTAGTGGAATACGGCTGTGGAGAAGTTGGGTTGTGTGCAGTAAACGGCGAAAATACAACGAAATTGATGATAGAACGAGGATTGAAAGCGCCGAAGATCATGCGGGATATGTTTATGCACCTTTCAAATTCGGTTGGTAATAATGAGCAAGTTATCCGTTCATTGGAAACTGTGGCACTGGTGCACAAAGGTTTGATAATCATAAATTCATTGTCATGCACGGCTGATACATATCATTTGCATAGAACTCGATGTGACAATGCTTCGTCTTGATTCGCCGCGTGGTTATATTTGTCGTGTGATGAGAACCGCAACGAAAAGAATACCGCGAGAGGTAGGAATGTTCTCCAAGGTATTAGCAGTGATCGTTATGGCATGGACAACCAGAGAGATCGTTCGTCGCGTTATGTCAGTTCTCGAGAGCTACGATGATGACGAAGATCTTCGCTCAAGCTGTCGACCTGCCTTGTCAGTCCCAGCTGCTGCATCCCAGCTGATTCTTCCTGAAACGAACACAACCCCAAATAATGCAAGAAACCGTATGAGATGAAGATCTGCTTCCTCTGCCATTCGCAATTGATATCAATAAACAAGCGAGAATGGAATCAAGTGTTACGCTTAGAAATTGTGATCATCAATTGGTTTCTGAGGACCTTTAGTGGTAATATTGTTTTTCGGCTTTGAATGTAAAAGCTTCTTGTCAGTGAATGATTCACATATGACGCATATTGGCACCGCTTGAGAGACTGGCTTAATGAGACAAGAATAATGAAGATAAATGTTTTCGACTTAATGTCTAAATGAACTGAAAGCATAACGTGCGACCTCATGCATTTTTATTTTCGTAAACTGCATAAACTCGTTTCATTTTGATCGTCATCTTTTTTATACCCTTACTTACCCGTCGTCCGTAAGACCTCATTTCATCTGCCACTTAGTCATCCATGATCAACTCAATCTCCCAATCTAAAAGAGAAAACGAACCAACGACCTCATAATCACCTCATAAATCGGATCGTATCAATATCACACCAAACGCGCCTGATCCGCATGTTTCATCATTTTGACTTTCTCTGACGTAGATCAAACTTCTGCCCAAACTCATACCGCACACATAGCCTATAATCGCTTACATCCGTCATCCATACTTACCATTCATCTTTAAGTGGAAAATAAGTCAAGACTGATTATTGACGAAGCACTATGGAAAGTACGATTATTACTACATCATGGAAAACACAGTTTATTCTATCTCGGATTACCTACATCCAAATACTACTCTTGTATAAAGGCGAACCTTGCGTCGATAACCAGATTCTGTATCAATCTCTGTTTCCTATTTCCACACTAAAACTCTCTCAAGAATAAAGGAGTCTCACAAGCCTTGCTTATTGTCTGATTTATTGCTATTAATCGCCTGCTATAAACTTCTAAACACTACAGGATTGAACTACCCTAGAAGAGTACCGTCAATTCCCAAGAATATGCTCCAAGCTTACAGTACACTAATATCTGATAGTTTTCTGGATTGCTTTTCGCAAGGCAGTCTTCTCGATACTGCGCACATGCTGCAGCAATATGAATGCCGCCTAATGCCCAAGGGGAGCGAATGTCGACGTCACGGTCTTCATCTTCATCCGAAAGCGAAATTGACGCCTCTTCTCCGATTGCATCGTTCTCTTCAATAAGGTTGTAGACGCCTTCTCTTCGGGGATGGTGTTCTACGCTCCTGTCCGAACCCAATTCGATCGACGTCAGTAATTTAAGGTCGCCTGATTCATTATTATCAGCGGCATTGACAGCCTACAAGTGAAGATTGTCAGCAAAGATATGGTAGAATGTTCAGCAATAGGCGACATACCGAGTCCTCCTCTAGACCGACTCTATGGTGGCGCTTCTGCTTTTTCGCGCAAGCAGAAGGTACATGCCGGTTGCGAAATCTGCAAGAAAAGTCTTCCTTCTTTCAGGAGCATCACGTCGACTAGGGACGAGATATGGGAGGCACTTCGTAAATTGTTGTCTACCCATGTAGAAATTGCCACGGGAGAATAGATGCGCTGAATCGGCAAAATACACGCCCTATCCGATTCATCAAAGGGATTCCTCCAAACATGCATTCTGCGCTCATCGAAGCTTGTATTCTGATAGCAGGCACGCTGGTACATCGCACCAATGCAAATGTATGCCTAAACTCTGGGTTGACACCGTTGAGATCCGTCGTCAGCGTCAGTTTATGGGTAAAGTAATAGAGCACTTCGCCAGCTCGCAAGTAGTGTTCGTTATTCGCCGCCTTGAAGTATGCCCGGATGTGTCGACCTCAATTTGTTTTTGAGATTCTCTGCTTTTATACTTGGCGAAGTATCGATACGCGAGGAACCTTTTGTATAACATCGGCCATCATGATCACATCAGTGTCAACGTAATTGGTCATCGTTCGTAGGTTAACGGCTGTCATAAGATCGGAAGCATTTACTTCCAAGACGGTTTTGCTACGTTCGTGTCGTTGCGCCATATCTCGTTCTGCCCTGAACTTCGCCTCTTGCCATGTCCCTCTATTGCTCAAAATCAATGCGCAGCTGAGCAGCATTGGAACTCTTCTTGCTGAACACTTTCGAGTATAATATATCTTGATAGGGTTAGTTGGCAGCTCCCTTATTCGCGAAAGGAAAATTCCGCACAAAGAACAGCAGAGCGGCCACGTAAGAGGTTCGCCATATTCCATACACCAATCCATGTCATTCAACGGTTTTTGCTTGGCCTTCTCACTGATCGAGTCATTCACTTTAGGTTCTGTTTTATCAAATGACGCGGAGAAAGTAAAAAATGATACTCTGAATTGATTGTTACGCCTTAATCACATGGCTGATGACCTTTTTGGGTCACAGACGGATGGATGTCGGATCTCGGCTATCTTCTGGCCACTGGCCCCAGCCAGGTGTCTTGCCCCTGGTGGCGCTTACTACATGATGGCGTTGGGCACCAGCAACGACTGCATTTTTGGAATTCAAACGGTACAACAGTCCCTTATGTCGCAGTTGTGGTTTCGACCGCGAAAACCTCGGCCACTTTCTGGTCTATTGTCCCTGCAATGGCGATGTTGGTCCATCTTCTGCTAACTTGCGAGCTCAACAGCTTGAAACATAGCTGAGGGTGTTCACGGCTCTCTTCACTCCACAACTATTGCAAGAGTTTGAGGTTTAGGTCCTGGCGTGACTGATGTGCTTGTCGTTATAGATGGGTTATATGACGCAGCTCACCGCATCCCTGCCACGTTACCACAAGGGGCTATTTCGATATTTGCGGTTTCAATAAGCCATAGCAAAATGACAAGCATATCTCAAGAGTGACCCAGCGGAGAGAAGCCTCATTGAAGGCATACCTTCTGCACGGACAGCTTAGTATCATCCGTATTTTACGATACAAACCTTGTATTCTTTGCTGTATTGGCTAAAATATTCAATTATTTATCGGCACATTTTGTAATAGATGATTTAAAAGTGAAGGATAGTGATAGCTCGCTTGCATGATAAACTACAGTACAACAATGAAATTTATTTAAAGGAGCTTATCCTCGACAAAAGGAAAAATTTCCTGGAGATCCATCAGTCCTTTTTCTAACAAAGGATATTGATGGATCTCCGCAGGAAGAACTGAAAATATGAAGTCTTCCTGCAAGTGCGCACAGAACGAAAATCTTGTTTGTTGAGCTAAAAATAGGTAAAAGATCAGTATACTATATTCATTTAAAGTTACAACAATATTACCTTGCTCAACAACATTGTGTTTATGCTGGGAACCAGCATAATAGCTGGTCCCACTTCCCTTACAAGGGGCAGCAAGCGATTTACACCACGGAGCCTTCTTTGTTGATGCTCCATAGTAAATGCAGTGTCTAAAATTCCCGCTGCTAATAGATAAAGTGATTTAGTATCTTTGAATAAAACGAATATATAGTCAACTTACATTGCAGAATGTGGACAGCATCTTGTCTGTACTGGACATACTGTGACCTAGTAGCCCAAGTACAGAAAACATGCACGTTGATATAATACAGGTTATGTAACAACTGTGCATATTGGTTGCTCTTATATGCTTTGCTGGTCCCAGTTTGGAAAAGGGTTTGGCAACCTGAGTTCAGGTTGTCAAATTGCCAAGGGCTAAATACCAAGAAACGTGGCAATACCGATACACCGGCGGACCTGATTGTACTGATCATAGTTACAGCAACATCCATTCCGGAATGGCTGCAGAGCCATTGATTTACATCAAATCTCTGTATTTTTAACGTAAGAAGTAAGTAATAATCCAATAGTTTAAAAATCTGATATACTAACCTCTTTAGAAACTGTAGAGGAAGATTGTGCAGGCACATTCAGATCAAACACAGCAGCAGACGAAGGTAGGAACAGATGAGGACACGGAGATAGCAGAAGGCGACAAGGGAGGAGCAGACGAAGACACTGACACAGAGAAAAAAGACAAGTGACGGCCAACAAACGCTTGAGCAGTAGTCAACAAAAAGTTCAACTACATCCATTCCATAGGCGTCCGTTATAAAACAATCCCTACTTTGTTGATTTGAGACAGGTCTCAAAAAAGCCAATGGTTGATTCTGAAATTGGTCAGCTTCAAAATTGGCAGCAAACTGCAGTTCAGAAGGAGTGGTACCCATGATCAAAAACAAATGATGAAACAAAAAGATAAGAAGACAAAAAGGAAGAAAAACTAACAATTTTTTTTTTTTTTTCACCACGCTACCGGGTTTAAAAATTACATATCAATCCACTCCATAAAATAAGTTCCATCTCCAATCCAATGTTCGCACGTTCTGACGATCTCGTTATTTTTAGCCATATTTTAACAAACAAAGATAAGGCCAGAACATTATGTGCATCAACATTATGACATTTATTCTACATAGTCGAGTTGGCGAGGGAGTATTTTTCCTTTTTTTACAATCTTATGTCCAGATCATTGGACAGTATCACTTGAAAAATTGTGCGATGAAGGGCAGCATATCTTATTGTTGTGACAGTTGTGATTCCAAATGCTCGATTTTTGCTGCTAATGTTTTCACCAATTCCTCCAATTGAAGACGTTGCGCACGCTCTTCTTCCAATAACTGCTGGAACTCTTTACGCGTTTTCTCCACTTCGTTCTTTGAGAAATTCTTCAATTTGGTCTCAAGTACTTCATTACTGCCGCCCGATGGAACGCCACCGAAATTGAACCGAGAGGCGATGTTCTTCACACCGGAAGGACGAGGCGCTTCTTGCTGCTCACTCTTTTTCTCCTCTTTCGGCTCATGTGCAGGTGCAGGCTCCCAGATGCGACGTTGCACAGGCTTCAAGGTCTTGTTGGCAATATCATCCTTATTCACAGCAAACGGAGTTGGGAATTTCGCAAAGATAGGCTTCACAGGTTTAGCCGGAGGCGATGTGGAGGTACTCTTTTCGGATGAAACATCCGACACAGGTGATTCTTTGGGTGTTTCTTCGCTAGGTGACTAAAAGAACGGCGTATAGTAAGTATCAGTGCTGGTCATCGCTCATCAGCCGGAGTTGGCATCTCTTACCTGAGCCAAGTCTTGCTGTAAAAGCTCCATTTGACTAAGTTCATGCTTGCTGTTGCCGCTGGGGCTGCCTTGAGGAGATCGTCTTGGACGGGCGCCCGGACGAGCTCGGCTGGGAGCCGACAATCTAGGTCCAGAAGGTAATGCTTCCAATGTCTTCTTCGTTTCATCTTCTGGAGTTTTGGCTTCCTTTTCCAAATCACCTTCTGATGTCGGATGTTCCTCGGATGCCTCGTTGCTTTCTGTGATCGCTGGGATGGCCTCCTCACGCTGCTCTGGCTTATCCTTTTCTGCCTGTGCTTCTGGCTCGTTGTCTTTTTTTTCATCTTCAGATGTCTGTGCTTCCTTCACAGCAGCCGCTGGCTCTGGCTCCGGTTCATCTGTTGATGGCTTAACTTCTGTTGCCACCTCTGCCGGTTCCTTCTCATTCGTTGAGGTTTCGATGGGAGATGTTTTTGGTGATTCTTTCACGGGCGCTGTCTCTGTTTCGATGGGCTTAGCAGGCTGTTCAGGAACAGGAACAGGCACAGGTGCTTCAGAAGGCAATTTCTTTTCCGACACGGGTTCAAGAGATGCTTGGATAGATTTATTTGCATCCTCCACATTATCATTTTCCTTTGTCTCTTCAGTAGGCTTCACAGATTGACTTTCTTCAGCTGCGCTGACAGCGTGTTCATTCAGGTCAACTAAGGGCGTTGCCGAGGTGACGGTGTCGAATTCCTCTTCAGGGGACTTGATCGCTTCTTCAGGAGTCTTGGCCGATACTTCAGCAGCCTCGGTCACATTCTCAGTAGCCGGTTTTTCCTCAATTTTGGGTTCGGACAACGATGGCCCTAAAGGATCGCTAGGTCTGCGTACTTCCATAGCTTCACTAGCTGAGCATATTTTACCTGTTGTTTCTTCAACCTGGGTGGATGATAGCAGAACGCAATATTGAGTGAGTATATTTCGGCACATATAAGAAGAAGAATTGGAAGAAATTTCGACTGTCTTTTACCTGAGCAGGTTCATCATTAGTTGATGGGACACGATAAGAAGAAGCAGGTGCTGAAGATTGTTCTTCAGATTGTCCTTCAGATCCTTCAGAAACGGCAGACTCTTCTGTCACCGGAGGGGCACGTTGCTTTGGTGTCTCGGGCAAGGGTGGCTTCTCAGCCGTGACATTGGATGCCGCCGAAGAAGGACGGGAAGTTGGCAAGGGTGGTAAGCGGAAACCTCCAGTTAATGAAGGAGAGGCCATCGATTGTTGTGATCCGACCGAAGCGACTGACTTGCGAGAACGAACTGGAGGTGCCGGTGCAGCTTTTTCTTCTTCTAACTCCTTGACAAAGTTGGCTGGGAAGATACCTCGTTGTCCCTTTTCATTCACACCCTCCCACCAGCCCTCATCCGCATGGCGGTTCGTAATTTGAATGTACTCGCCTCGAAGAAGAGTCAACTCGTCTACCATTCAGAGTATTAGGGATGAACTTATATGTCTTACCATCCTACACTCAGGTTCCAGTTCTTACCTTCGTTCTCAGCATCATAAGGATGTAATACCATGGCTTTGCCCACTGTTAAATGAAATCTCAGTTATTCCACAAAAACGTTCCTCTATTAATCGATAACTTACAAACAGTTGCGGAAGCTGCTTCAGATTGTTTCTCTTCCTCCTTTTGCTGACCGCTCACTACTGAGGAGGGTCTACTTTCCAGCTCAGAAGAAGCGGCGGCTGCATCTTCGGAAGATGGTTGAGGTTCAACCTAAGAAACGAAGCCCCCACAAATAAGTACTAAATAAGTACAGATCCCAAGCATGCCAAAGCTTACCACATGTTTTTCCGACTTTTCCGTGGGCACTTTGCCTGCGCTACCCGTCTTCTTCAAAGTAGGAAATCCGCCGGCAAGAAGGCTGCCAATACCACCTTGTTTCACACCAAAAGAAGCTAATCGAAAAGCAGGGCGTGCTATAACACATGGTCAGAAATCATCATCATCCTTTTCTCGCAAAGTTGCCTTTTCTTTACCTGCACCTTCTTCGGTTGCTTCCTTTTGTCCGTACATAGGACCGCCTTGTCCCAAATCTGGACGACCAGGCATATCAATATCCTCAACATACTATCGATAGATTCAGTTTTATCCGAGAATTTTCACCCATTTTTACAACTTGCTAGGTTACCTTGGCTGGAAAGCGACCCGTTTTCCCGTTGAGTTCACCGCGCATCCAACTGTCTGTGCGTTCAAACAAGGTAACAATTCCGCCCCGATGTAAAGTTAATTCATCAGGTTCTTGCATGGCATAATCCTCCATCACACGTGCCATGCCAATGGGCACATTGGCTGTAGAAAAAGTATGGTTAGCCATTGTTACTACTCTCCGAACATTCCCCTTCCCAAATTCATGTACCAGGTGCTTTCTCTTGTTCATCTTCCTTTTCCTCCTGGGCAGTTTCGGAGGCATCAGCATCTTGATGTTGGTTATTTGTATCAACAGGCTTTTCATTGTCGGTGGCAGCATCTTTTTCATTAACGATTTCGACAAACTATGACGGAAAGTTCGGTTTTTGAATATGCAGGAAATGCCCGTTGGCAAATTCAAGTAAACTTACGTTACTTGGAAAGAATCCAGAGTCACCATTATCTTTCTTGCCAACCCACCAGTCTGGGTCGCTTTTATTGACCACTTGGATGACATCGCCTTTTTCGAATGCTAATTCATCGTCTCGCTGGGCTTCATAGGGATGGTGTGCAACGACGGTAACAACAGTTTCTGTGAAGCGTGATAAGGTTAAATACAGCTTGCTTCCTGTAGGAGCTGTTTGCCCAGGAAAAAGTACTTACCTGACATGGAAATGTAAGGACCAGGAATTATGATAGTAAAGAGAGAAAGAGGAACGTGGTTAGGCAAACAAACGCAAGGATTGGGAAGGCACCATGTGCGGGGATGGAAATCTCGAAATTACCGAAATGCTGTCCCACCCCAAATTGCGTTCATTCTTTCTGGAACGAACAATTGCCACAAAACCGACCACGCGCATTTTTGCCGCAAGTGACATTACTTTAAAATGAAGTGCTTATCCGCATCTCAGCAGTAGTATGAAGTTCGTGAACCAGAAAGACATCATACCATAAAACATCGATCTCTGCAGCCTGCACCTTTTGTTTAATTTTATTTATGGATACAGTATACCATTAGATCGAACATCATATATGGTTAATAAGGAACACTGACAAAAGTCTGTACATTCTCATTGTACACATCCACTCATCGACATCACTGTAGTTTTTGCATTTAATACTTCGACACAAAGGTAAGACCTGTGCCATTTTATTTTGTGGTTTACGTGTTTCCCTCCTTTTTATTTCACTCTCATATGCCACAGTACAAAGAACCTTTCTTGTAAAAAGCCTACATTAAAGGTCTGCATGACGCAGGAATGTCTGTCACTGACATCCCAATCAAAATTGGCAGATCCGAATCTCTGTATCCTCGAAAATACGTCGTCATCAAGCCCGAAAATCTAGACGAGGTTGCAGCAAGACTGTATCGGTTTGACTTTCAAAACCGGAAGGTCCTCAGTCACGAGGCATCCAGCGAAGATAAAGTGGTGATGTCCACGCCTACTCGTGTTAGCACCTTGAAGCGATTCTGGCATAATGGCATGAATATGGTGCGATTCGGCTGTGAGGAACCGAATCCAACGGAAGCCGAATCGCTCAATCGCTGGTATACTTTACTAGAAATGCTGTTTAGAGGCAGCAGTATTCAGTTGAGTGTATGTTTATTGAATGTACTGCCGGAAAAACAAATGTGCTGACTAAGTTCTGGATCATGTAGGGGTGAGACCACCTCCGCAGCCAGTAAGGCTGAACGAAAAGAGCTTGAAATGTCAACGGATTAAGTTCAACTGGAATCTTCGGGATGAAGATCGACATGCTCATCAGAGCTGAATTGTTCAGGAGCGTACCAGCAGTTGAACTTGCTGCAAACGAATTTAAACGCAGTCGGTCACGTATGAAGATAGCGTCTTGCAGCAAAATCGCAACATCAGATCCAACGCCGGCATACTGTCAGAACTCTGCAAAAGGTTCAATCTGCTGGAAGAGGACCCCTACCAAGTCACGCCACTTATCATTGACGCCATCGGTAATTGCTAGAGTATTGTATAACAATGAAGACTGAATGACTCACAAGCATTGTTTAAAACAACAGGGTTCAATCGATACTTTTATCAAGTTTATCGTAAAGATTGGTGCCTATATTGGGGCAAAAATTGGTGGATTGTTCCGTGACGCTGTCGAGGACTCATATTGAGTTTGCTCATTTCATCAGCTCCGATGTGCTCGAAGTGTTCCTTCACTACAAGGTATATTCCTTGTGTCGCAGAGATAGGGCTGTAAGCCGCTACATAAGGATTATCTCGATTCGAGCAGACAAGAGATATTAGAGTAGTGAAACAATCATTTGCACAAAAAAATCTCGATCCCGATTGTTCATTCTTTGGTGCTAGATTATTATGAGATCATCTCTTTTAGAGAATAGAATTAGTTCTACAGTACTTAAGACGTACCTATACAACACGTGGAGCAAAGCACCGGCTCGTTCTAACTGAAGGATCATATTGCTCAGAATTATTGCATTGAGGTTGCCGACACTACCTCCTCTTGTCGATGACAAATGCAAACAAAAGATACAGAAGGCGGAACGTTTGACTGAAAAAAAAAAGAAAAAAAAAAAAAAAACCGAGGACCCGGGGGTGGTCTTTTCAAAGTATTCGCCAAATAAGCATGTGAATAGTCTACTCGTATATAAGTCAGAAGCTTAGCATCTTGCTTTTTTGTCACTGTACTAATAATTTTTTTGGGGGATATGATTCTATTTGGTTGTTGAAGTAGAGAGCGTTCCAAAAGCTTGGGTTTGGGAATTTTAGGTGTGGCGAAATCCAGCACAGTTCTTATTAAAGTGGCGGACACCGTCTTGGCTGAAGTCGCTTAAATTGCATAATTGCCGTCATAGGGCTCGATCCACAATATAATGTATCAATACACAGCATCCGGCTACGGACAGATCTTTAATGTTTCTCAACCAATCCAACCAACCCTTAAAACATCCAGACAAGAGGTAAGACAGAATCCAAGCGTGGATTGACACGTCGTATGAACTCGATCAAAAAACTTTTTTCCTATGATGTGCAAAATATCTGCTCACATATCTTTCAATCACAAAAGAATAAAGGAGAAATGAAAAAGCATGCATAATCAGCTAAAAGACGCTATAAAATCTAGGTGGCCACATCATCAACCACCTTTTTTTTCTGAAAAATAAAAAGCTCTCCTTTTCATGATTTCCATTCAGCCTTTTGAAATAACCAATAATAATCAAATCGTAGTAACCTGCCAGGGAAATCGATAGGAAATTCAGAAAAAAAACATTGGTTTCCTTTTTCATGAGTTACAAATCCGGTTACGGAAATTTTTCTTATTTGCTTTGAAATCGCTTTGCAGATTAACAAGCCGTACACCCGCTGTGCAATAGATGCCACCTCCTACTGGGATGTCACACTCTTACATTGAGTGACATTCGTCAGACAAAAAGTCTAACGCAATACGGCATAACCTGGGCGAGACTCTTGATGGAACTTTGGTATATTAATGTCAATACTCTGGCATACCATGAAAACACTTTTAATGAACAAAGCAGCACTTATTGACCCCCTCCGTTTATGTCCCGCCCAAGATTATGATAGATCTACAAAGATGTGTGGATATGTTGGGTATTAAAAAAAATGAGTTAGTAAGCCCTTTGATTGATTCAAGTGTCGCCAAGATATTTTACCTTTGTTATTCGATGCAGCAGATATCGAGAGCTTCCCGACCGAAAAAAAAGAAACGATCGTCTGTAAAACCCCCTAAAAACCCTGTGGGAAAAAAAGGAGGAAAAGAATGCAAGAAGCTCTATCGAATAAATACAAAGTACATACTACAAACTACAAAATAAATGGTCGCGAAGAAATGTCAAGACGATACCACGGGTGGCAACCCAAATAAGGGGAACCTGAGGAGGACGCGTAAGCACTTCCCGATGGAAAAAGAGAGCCACACCACCGCCCGATGCCCTTTGACGACAAAACCCGGATTGGCCACATTTGCGCGAACAAAGTAGAAAGATTTGGAGGGATGGATGGCTCGACAGGCGAAAAGAAAACCGGAGAGAAAACCAAAAAGTACAGAAGAATAGAGACAAATGACAAGGTAAGTTTTTCTTGTTTTCTTGTAAGAACAGATAGTCACACCCCACAAAAGGTACCTTTTTGATATTTACAGAAATCGACTTGACCGGTTACAGATACACGCGGGATAAACCATAATCTGGATGACGCATGATGGATGCGGATGCGGGTGAGGATGCAATGATAGTGAGGGCTTCTCAGGCAACGGAAAAAGAGAGAAAACCAAAGAAAAAAGAAAAAAATTGGGGACAAAATATAATGAGTTCCCATGGATGAAACAATAGTCTCCTTATTGATGCATGAATGATGGGCTACACAGATCGAAGCATATTATGTAAAACGGCACACATACTACTGACAATAGCCCTTTACAGAAAGCTCTCCTCTTCCATTGAACTTTTCCATAACCTCCATCCAACATCTTTGAATGAATAACTAACACCAAGCGAAGTAGCTGCCCAAATCCGTGTGATGAAAAGGAACACCATGTGACTGTTTTTTATCTCGCAAATTTTGGCGTGCGGCGACTGGGCAAGAATTTTAAAACATTAGAGATAATTGGAATAGCCAAGATACAATGAAATTGAAAAATGTTAATGCTAAGTTGTGGAGTGGCGCTTCGGACCCGTAGATTCTGGTGATCATGATTATAATGAGACATCGTACCGCACAACCAGCGTTGGGTCACAACCGATGTTGATAATTAGCCAACAACAGTTTTGTTAGATCCCAAGGTATTGGGAGATGGTTTGTCGTCCGTTGCCTCTTTATCTTCCTTGTAATCATACTGATACTCCGCCCGCAACTACAAGATACCATGGAATTTCTAGTCAGTAGCACATGGCATACAAAGCCTGATCAATCGCTTACTTTGTATTTACGACCAAAATTGGATTGCCGGCATTTCTTTGCAAAGCGCTTCTTTTGTCGTTCATTTTCCTCCGGCTTGGTATAATCAAACGTCAAGAAACGATCTTCCATGAGTTGGCGCTCCGGAGTTTCTTCCACCACGGGATCATTCGATTGCGATTTCGCGGAAAGATTGGTGTCGGAACCACTGGGCTTTGGAGCTCTTTTCTTGACTTTTAAAGGGTTGTCCTCTAATAGAATTTCTTCCAATTCATGAGTCGGATCGAAATTCGCACGCTTACTCTGTTTACGCAAAACATTAGTCATGAGTTGCAATTGATTCATCAGCATTTCAAAGACTTACATCAGGAACGAAGGGCGGTGTCGCTTGCTTGGCTTGAAGTGCGGTCCATTGAATGTCGCGAAACCAGGGATGCTGTTGTAGTTTATGGTATCCTTCATCGCCTACACCAAGTCTTTCAGAGATATCGCGTGTTAGTAAACCTTTCAAGAAATCCACGGCTTCATCCGAGACGTCATGTTCCTCGGGGAAAACGACTGGATCATTCATAATATTTTTTTGAAGAATGTCATTCGACTTGGCGCGGAAGGGTCGCTAGCAAGAATTTCAGTGACAATGAAAGACGAGGTGGCGGGAAAAATATAAAGTATACCTTGCCAAAGAGAAGCTCGTAAAGGACAATACCGAGAGACCACCAATCGACAGAGGCAAAGTAACCTTGCTTTTCCAATATTTCGGGAGCCATATAAGCCAAGGAGCCAGCAACAGAGTATAAAGGCGTTGAATCGGAAAAGTAGACAGCAATATTGAAATCGGTCAAATGGGCATGGCCTTGCTCGTTCAAAAGAATGTTATCAGGCTTGATATCTCTACGATGGAAAGTAACCTAAGCAAAGCGATTGCACAGCTGTGTAGGACGTCAATACTACTGGACATTACCTGTGCACGATATGATTTTTATGTAAAAATCGTAACGCCATGGACAACTCGGCGGCGAAAAACTTGACATAATTTTCGGCCATGACACCAAATTGGTCGAGATGGAATCGTAAATCGCCCCCAAGCATGAGATCCAACACCATGAATAAATTTTCATCATCTTGGAAAGCATAGCGCAAATTGACAATGAGACTGTAATTAATCTGTTCCAGTAATCGACGTTCTGAGATGATGTTATCCACCGCGCGCATATTGATGCATTTCGCCTTATTGATATACTTCAATGCGAATAACTGCTTCGATCCTTTATGCTGCACCACTCGGACTTTGCCAAATGCACCTTTGCCGACCGACCGTAAAAGAATGAAATGTGAAAGGTCCACTAAAGAAAAAAAAAAGAATAACAAGAATAAAAATTTTCAATGGGCAAATTCTATAAAAATGACAAACGGCATTGCATGGTGCTCTTTTTTTTTAGGTTTTTTATGATCTCCGCTCCTTCACTGCTAGGTTACTTTATTATGCACAGCAACAGATTGACAGTTGTAGCTTATTTTCGATGAATTCCCTCATATTGAACCATGGCAGGGTACAAAAAGTATATAAAAAGGGTAAGTGCTTACCTTCACTATCAAGGTCGACAGGTTCCTCTTTGCAACATACAGCTCCCATGGTGAATGATGACTTTAGATGACGCAATGAGTTTGAATGACGTGATGAGTTTAAGGAAAAGTAGTAAAAGAAAAGAAGTAGGCGAAAAAGGACGAGAAGAAAACGGCAAAAAGAGAAAAAGAGAAAAAGAGAAAGAGCGAGGAAAAAATAAGGTGGGTGAACTTGATATGCTCAGAAGGAATACAAGCACCTCCTGTCTCCTTGTTTTCTCTGGTACGACATCAATCGAAGAAGAGTATCAAATGAGCGTTGCGCATAAATTTTCAGAATCGGGTTTATCTTTATTTTGTTTGTTCATCATGTGTATTTAAAAGAAGAATCATAGAATATGGCTTTTTCTCATCCTTTATTACAAGCTGTCTTTGAGGACCCACGTTTTGCCGTAGCGGACAAGCTGTTACTCTTTCTCCTTCCTCCAGTTGGCTCATTACCTCCGTCTTCACAAAGAACATTCGACTTTCTAGGTACTTTTTTTTTTTTTTGCTCCCACACCCCTTTGTTGATAAGAAGGAAGCAAAGAAAAAAAAAGAAACCGGTTCATTACTCACCCTTACTTCTGTTAGCCTCTCATGTGGTTCCTCTCGATCGCACATGTACAACGGCATCGTCCTCATTGACACCAGACATGCCGCGACCACGACCCTCAACATCGGCATCATCGGTCCTGTCGCGCTTCACATCTTCGCGGGGGTTTTCAACCGATAAAGTCAAACCTCCGTCTTCGCCCTTGTTCACTTCAACGCTCAGTCTATTTTCCCCTGCCGCCACCACCAGACCACGGGCGCACAGCAGCAGCCATGCGGATATGCTCAGTTTTGGAGCGCAAAAGGAAGCCTTATTGACAACCATGAACGATAAAACCCTCATCGCTCACAATAACATCATAAGAACCCATTCTGGCTTTCACAATCCAAGCGCCACCAAAATACAACGGGACGCCATGCTCTATAATACCGATACCATCACCCATGTTCTACTGTATCTCGACAATCCCATCATCATCGTCAATACCGCTCCTGTAAGCATCCACCATGATTTGTTTCCCTTTTCCAGCTGCTGAACTGATCCCCTTATTATTGGTTTAGGGTCTCCATCCGGATACTCAACCGCCACGGTAGGACGCTTATTCATGCATGATACTTAAGGATAATGTGCCAATGAAAAACTCAATGGTTTCAAGAAAGAAGGTTCAAACATCTTCTTGATCTCCTTCCAGGGCCAGCTACGTCAGCCATCGAAACCGATCTCAGTCAACTGATCCGCAAGTTTTGTGACACGGCCATGACCAGCCGTGACCTTGATGACTTGCACACACGCACAGAAGGTTTTATGCACGAAGGGTATTCAGTTGAGTGACATACACAATCAAATGTTCAAATCGAACAGGTCTTACGCCTCGTAACATGATATTAACACTCGCTAATAGCTTCGCCGTCAACTGGAACATACGTTGGGTGATACCTCATTGCTTCCTGATCCTCTAGCGCTTTCACTCCTGAACGATACGTTTGAAAGGTTTACATTGGCGTTCAAAGGAAGGTATTACTGGATCGAGTTTATTGATATCGTGCTTTGATTGGGTAGTTATCTTATGGAGCAGACATATGATGTGGTCTTTTTTACCATTATACAACTGGTGCTCCCATCCGACCTAGAACTCACGGAAGCCTTGACGGACATGAAATACCTGGATTTTATTCAAGTGGGTTTGCCATCGATTTCAGGGGCAGAAAAGCGGGTCCACATGGCCGTCATGATTTTAGAAAAGATTGGCGCTTTTCGCACACCAGCGGAGAAGCTAGATTGCCTTTTACAAACTGTCACCGTGCTTTCATCCCATCCCGGTCAAAAAGACAATGATGAACAACTCGATTCCGATGCTCTTATACCTCTTCTCCTGTTAACACTCGTCCGAAGCCGCGTACCGCATTGGCTGGCGAATATTATCTATATGAAGGTGCAAAAATCGAAGAATAGCTCAACTAGAATGCTTGTACTTATTCTTGCTTGGCATAGGAATATACATTCGGCCGCAATGTATCGACTGGGAAGTGTGGATTTGCACTCAGTACCCTGGAAGGGCTTCTTAATTACGTCTTGGAATCCAAACCTCAGTTGACGGCAATTTCGGATGAAAATTACCGCTTTTGGGAAGCTCTAATCGAAGGCCGTTTGGAACAAGTCCAACGCGTATTTGAAGAGACCGATAACAGTCCTTTGGAAGAAGATAGTGCTGGTTATATAACGTCACCACCGGCGTTTCCAAGGAGAAGTTCATCCGCCAGTATTTATCCCTCGCCCAGTAAACCATGCTACACTGTATGTCATTCGCGCGATGAACAAGGCAACAATGCATTACTGCTCGCTTGCATGGGCGGTCACGAACCTATTGCACGTTACGTTCTTTGTCGACAGTGTGGCGTCGGTGCTTCCGATGTCAATGAAAAGGGTGAAACGCCGCTTATGAAAGCGATCCAAGCCGATGCAATCGATATAGTTCGCCTACTCCTTGAAGATACCTATGTGAAAGAAACACTCCATGCCAAGGACATTGAAGGCAGTACTGCCGCACTTTGGGCTTGTCGACAAACAAACGAGCTCATTCTACAAATGCTGATGGACCATGGCGCTTCGATGGATGTCCAAAACGATCAAGGCAACAGTCCTGTGCACATTGCATGTCAAACATCGGCTCAAATTCTGGAACTCGTATTACAAAACAGCCCCGATCATATGCTAACGTGGCAAAATCATCAAGGACAGACGTTTCTTCATTTGTGCGAATATCGACATATTCTTCAAAAGTACCTCGAGCAGATATCAGCCCCATTATTGGAATTGGCCGACCATGATGGACGCACACCGTTATTGTCGTGGTGCGCTCGAGGACGATTCGATCTCGTAGAGGTATTCCTCAGTCATGCTCATGTGGATCGGTTGAAAGTGGATCGTGACGGACGGTCTGCGCTGCATCTGATGACTGAAGCGCTGTCCCATCGGACCGTTGTGGGATCAGCAAGTGTAAGAGGCCTCATTGAGCATTTCAAGGATCTCATAGAAGTACGGGATCGTATTCATGGTGATTCACCACTTCATATCGCGGCAGCGACAACGGGCATCTCGCCGCGCAAACGACTGGATCGAGCAAAAGAATTTATACGAGCACTTATTCAGGTTGGCGCAAACCCAAACTTGCTAAACGATCATAACGAACGCCCCATTCGGTTATGCCGAGTTCCGTCACTGGTTGACTATCTCGATGGTAATACTTGTGTATGGTTGCACTCGTGAGACCAAGAGAAATCAATCGAGGCGGAGTATACTAATGTGTCATTGTTCTCTCAGAGATGTGCTTAGAAAATCATCCGAAGCCGACCTCATCTTCCCTTGAACTTCCGGTTGCACAGTATTCATGGGCTCTCACTCGCGCTGCCGTGGAATGGAACGGTCAAAAGAGCGCCATTTCATACATCATCAAAAGCGGTCATGTAAGTCTGACTCTCGAGGAAAGAGTTTCTTGTTATTCATACTCACGCCAAGCATTTTTTTTTTGTTTCCTAGCGAGGGCGTCCTGAAACTATGCGAACGATCCGTCGATCCATGGAGGACTTTTTATTTTTGCAGCGAGAAATTCTGTACGAAATGCCTGAAGCGTTTCTGCCGACATTGCAACATCTTGTGGACCCAATGACGGTAGATCTCCGACCTCCGCCATCGCGACTAACGGAAGAATCAGTTCGTACGTTGAATTGGTTCATGGAGTGGCTTCAGCAACATCCCAGCTTGCGGCAGCATGATTTAGTCCAATCTTTCGTCCGCGTGCCTGAAATCCAGGTAAACAGAAATGATAAAAAAAAAGACTATCCCAAATCTCACGACGTTTTCTTCTTTTATTGTGTTTTCTTTTCCTTATGAAATGTCCGCTCATGATAGCGAGCCACAATCAAAGATGGATCATTTGCCAAGAGAAATCTTTTGATTGAAAAGATCTGCGACACTTATTCATCCAAACCAAGTGGCGAGGGAGATGAGGAATATTTCTTTTCATACATCCAAATGCTTATGAAGCCGCAACTAGAAGGATTCCGACGACTGGTTCACGCTGTAAGACAGACAATCATGCACGAACAAGGTAAAAAGAGAACTATTGGCAAAGACTGCCGAAAAAAAAGGAGAAGGGATGCTTTTTTCAACCGAGAGTAACACCATCGTACAGATTTACATGATCAATTATCAGAGGTATTACACAGTTATGAACAAGGAGCTTCGTTGGTCGGGTTGCGACCGGATGACTTGGAGACGATCAGAGTCTGTGCAAGCCTTGCTGGTGACACCACGGTAAGGAACAAGGGGGACAACAACAAATGCGGACATTGAAAATAAGGGGAATAGCGTTTATGGGGGGAGAGGACGGAAGAAAGCGAAGGATGTACAAAAAGGATAGCAACGGAATTAAGGTTTTTGCGACTGCAGCCAGAAACTTAGTAATATGACTAGAACGCATACACATGGCATACACTAAATGCAACGATGCAAACGTTGCAAGACGTTACTGATGGTATCTTGGTAAGTCAAATAGATATGATCACGGATTCTCAAAGCGTACTTATGCGATGCAAAAAAACTCTATTTTAGCTGGCTTTGCAACGACCCTTTTCACTTTTAAAACAACGCACTGACTTGCGTCGAGACCTGGAGGTGCAACGGGAAGCTTTTCGAAAATCAAATGCATGGAATGCTGGGTTATTCTCTGAACGTGTGAATACGGAGCAGGAGAAGGAAAAGATATTCAAGGTATTCGGGAGAAAATTGCAACTTTTTTTAAGATTGGAGGGTTCTGTTGCCATGCAAGTTAAGGAGCTAATCTCATTGCTTGATTCATCTGTGCATAGACATTAACGGAAGTCGAACGGGTGGGAAGTCAAATTAATCAATCTCATCAAATGATATCCGATGAATTGGTCCATTATCAACGCATCCGTCCCAAGGAAATGACCAAGGCGATTCGTCAGTTGGCTTGCTCTCAATTAAGGATGGAAAAACTCAAATTGCATTGGTTGACCAACTTACAAGCGGAGCGAGAACGACACAAAAAAGAATCTGTAAATCGATAAATCGAGTCAATCACCGAACGAGAGAGAAAAAAAAAAAGAGGCATGTGGAGCAGTAAGATGGGAAAGAAATGAAGGATCCAGATACAAAGGCAGTCAAGGGGATGCAACTCAAAAATGGCAATTCAGGGATGACAAAAGGTCATTTCATTCAATAAACAGTTTCCATATAAAGCCAAAAAACCAGTTTGTGATCTTTTTCACTTCATGGTTCATGGTTGTTTGCAAAGTTCAACCGCACGATGCAACACCCCTGGCTGGGTGCACACCCCCAATTGTTTTGAAGTCTTTTTTTGGCGCTGTCTTGCCCGAAAGCAAAATGGCGAACAGACGAGAAAGTAACGCAAATACATCGCTTCTCATTTGACGCCGCCAGTCAACCGTATTTCTGTCTCTTTTCTTCTCTTTTTGTCTTGTATTTTTTTGTTATCATCATCTTTGACCTTTTGCCATTTTGACGCGACAGCTCTTTTCTTTTCTTTTCTTAGCTGATCTGTCTCGAGTATTGAGAGATTCGTTGTCAAGGTTTTAGTCTGTCCAAAATTTTCCCCCAGCACCCTCCTATCTATCTTCATTTCACCCAGCTATTCATTTAATATTTTGTCGCCATCACTACGCTACACCATGGGATGCTGTCAGTCTACAGAATATGTTGAAGAAAAACAACGCAATGATAAAATCGAAGCTCAACTCAAAAGAGACCGGGCCAATATGAAGACTGAAATAAAGATGTTACTATTGGGTAAGTGAGACTAAAATGACAGTTTGTCGTCAACTCTCAATACTTATTGCGCCTTAGGTGCCGGTGAATCTGGCAAGTCGACGATTTTGAAGCAAATGAAGCTTATTCACGACGGGGGCTATACCTCGGAGGAACGCGAAAATTTCAAGGAAGTGATTTTTAGCAATACGTTACAATCGATGCGAGTGACATTGGAAGCGATGGACGAGTTGGGAATTTCTTTGGTCAAGCAAGACAACGAAGTGTATCGACGACTGATCATTGAGGCACCGCCACCGATTGATTACCTCGGACAAGAGTTGATGGAAGCCATTGCAGCGCTTTGGGATGATGCTGGGGTACAGGAGTGCGTAGCACGAGCAAATGAATTCCAGCTCAATGATTCCGCACAGTAGTAAGTTTTTGCACATGGTTGCCTATTTGGGATATCGGCATTGCATGAGAAATCCGGAAAACTGACGGTGGGTGATCTTTTTCTCTTTTAGTTACTTTGATTCCATTCTACGTATCGGACAACCTCACTACATGCCGAGCGATCAGGATGTATTGCGATCGCGCGTCAAGACCACCGGAATTACGGAAACAGCATTTGTCATTGGTGATCTAACCTACCGAATGTTTGACGTGGGTGGCCAACGATCGGAACGAAAAAAGTGGATCCATTGTTTTGAAAATGTTACTGCTTTGGTATTCCTTGTCGCCATTTCCGAATACGATCAAGTGCTTTTCGAAGACGAAAGTGTGAACCGATTACAGGAAGCTTTAACACTTTTCGACTCCATCTGCAACTCAAGGTGGTTCATCAAAACATCCATCATCCTCTTCCTCAATAAGATCGACCTATTTGCTCAGAAGCTGCCGCGCAGCCCTCTATCCAACTACTTTGATGATTATCATGGTGGTGACAACTACGAAGCAGCTTGCCAATTCCTGCTACAACGCTTCGTGTCCCTGAATACACGAGCCGACACCAAACAAATCTACACTCATTTCACATGTGCAACCGATACAAAACAAATCAAATTTGTCATGTCGGCTGTAAACGATATCATTGTCCATGAAAATCTGCGAAATGTTGGTCTTTTATAATTCGTACCTCTCACTCTTACTTGTTATGTGTTCACTTCACACCCCCAAATCCATAATTTATTTATATGCAGCTGAGCGCTTTCTTTCTTTTCTTTCTCCCCTTGATGTCATTTGTACAAACCAAAAATAAAGCCCTATTTCTAACTCTCACATTACCATACCATGTATTTTCTTTCTTTAGAGAATCAATCATTGATGGTTCACTCAGTGAGAAAACTTTTCGTCCGCCGCCTATTTCATAAAGTCCGAGCAAAAAGCATATACCTGTTTGGGCCACCGGAATCATACTGTATCGCCGCAGAAATGGATATTACGTACAACATAGCATCTGTAAATGTAAGCCAAGTCGCTTTGATTGGGTTTCCACCACAGCGAGGCATTACAAAACACTTTAATCGTCAAGCAACAGGCATTAATAATAATGGATAAACAGATAAAGAAGGTTCATGGCAGTGATTCATAATATAATCACGTTCACGGTCAATGGGGGTATACGGTGGTTATTCAACCATACATTCAACAATTCATGAGCAAGGATGTAAACTGTCGTCTTCTTTAAAATCATGGCGTTGACCGTTCATAAAGGTTCTCGACCGTGGAATGTTGGTGGAGGGTCGCAGCGAGGAGGCTGCGGAAGACACAGCGTGATTGCTCTGGCTGCGACGTCCCATGACACTGGACATCAGGCTCTGGGCGCGAGATCGTATACTATGGGTTTCCGGTTTGGATTTGCAAGTACTCTTATCTTTCTTACACCCGTTCAGTTTACTGGATCCTCTGTCTATAACAATAGTTTTTTTTTTAATTTAAAAGGATTCTCGACATGGATTATTTCTCCTTTTGGGCTGACGATGGAACTTACCTTTTTCATCACTGCTCGTAGAGCCCTGACTGGAGTTATCATCTGCAGGTGGCGATGGGCGTGTGAGACTGGGACCATGACTGATTCGGTGTTTTGCCAAGCTTTTCAAATCGCGCAGTATACTGGAGCGTGAACTGACAGGCATAGGACCCATGTCCGGCGTGGCACATCGTACCGATCCTTCATGTGCAGCACGTAAATTGCGCAAACTGCTTCGCGATCGTTGCGCACCGGCCGATTTGGGTCGCTCCGTCTGGTAAAAGTTGCTTTTGACGACGAGATTACCGTCGCTAGCTAAACGACTGGAACGGAAAGATTGCGCTGTTTGACTGGCTTCCAAACCCGTTTGCATCAATGTTCTAAACATACTACTGCGTGCTTTTGTATTTGGTATACGGAATTTATCCGATTTCAATGCTGCATTTTCAGCATTAACCACTACATCCATATCCCTATTCTGCTCAATTTCCGTTTGAAGAGATATTCCATTGCTCTGTGGCACTAAAAACTCTTACATTTGACGGTCAAAAATCGTTTCAACTCCTCCTTGTTATAAAAAAGAGGAGGACTGGGTATATGGGGTCCAAATTCAGGTACGTTCTTGTGCCGCACCACTTCAATACTAAACAACATAGCCTGCTCTTTTAGCATCACCATCAAAAATGATAATAGTAGCACCGAAAAGATGTAACTTACCGCCACGCACGTTGACCAGCAACGGTTTCGGCGTGGACAAGAATATAGACGTGAAGGAATTGCGAACGGATGGCGTTGAAATGGAACTCGGATGAGTCGCCCTCGATAAATACAAGACAAACGATATCTGAATGTCAAGTTTTGGTAAATAGCCGTACAAGCCTTATTATGATTATCGTGCTACCGTTGCCAATGTATCGCTTTCGATGAACCTGCTGTCGGTCGTTGTCTCTTGCCGGCATCAGTGGCGCCACGTGGAACATAATGTCATGATCCTCCCATGTCGTCATGTACGAAATATCTCCCGATTCGCCAGCTACAGCAAAACGTCATCAGTAAATTACCCTAAGTGATCTGTGATTTTGATATGAGTGTAGAGAAAAAGCTGGGGGTGGGGGGGGGTAGATACATCATTGTGAGGGTTATTCGATCTTACTTTTCGGGTCCAGTCCTGCTGCATAACCTTTGTATCCTTTCAACTGCACACAAGTCCCAAGAGTTTCGAGAAACTCTCTTAAATCATCCGACATGCCTGAATTATTGAACCACTCTTCTTCTGTTTTTTGATCCTTGCGAATAGTCAGTACGCCAAATTTGTAATTACGAGGAATCTATCAAGCGGGTATATTTTAAGTAGTCGTATTGATATCCGTTCAGCTGTGCCGCGATGATTTACCCCTATCTCATCAAACCGTAGAAACTCTTTTTCGAGACCAGCAAGAATGGTTTCTTCGGCAGATAATTCGTGAAAACAGCGGAGATCCACATCAGGATAGATGGCGAGCAGTGCAGCCCGCATTGTGCGTGTCATGCTGTTCGGTTGCGGTCCGTTACTGAGGGCTGATGAAAATGTTCGTAAAGGGCGTGATCGTTTCGGTTTGGGCGCTTTGCAATCTAAGCAGTCTGCCATTCCCACTGCCTCCAGACGCACCTGAACTGCCTTGGCAACCGTTTCGTGCACCACTTGCCGCGAAAGAAAAGTCTGATATTTATTATGGGTTGGCAAACTGGCAAAGAACATCAAAACTTTGTGAACAGTGGACTTGCCTCTTTTCCGCGGACAATAACCCTGTACCGATTTCCCACAAATGACACGCTGTCCTTCTTTGCAAACTCTTTTTCGTGTTCCCGCACGATCGAGATGATGGCATGTTCTTGTTCTTCCTTTGGTACGGAGGATGGGGATAGAGGACCGATCAATGTAACGTAAGGCTTTCCAACAAAGTACTGTCGGAACCAATAGGCTTTGGTATCGATTTGATCAGGCCACGGATGCGCATATTGCTGTGCACGGGTCCGTGAAGGCAAAATTCGATTGGGTTCAATATAATAGTTCGGTGATGGATCTTTTTTCACAAACGACGTTGGTTTGTCCACGATTGTCTGGCATTCTTGGCCCAGTTCTTGAATATGCCGCAACTATCGAAACCAAGGCAACCGCAAAAAAAATATTATTATCCGATCTCATAAAAAGACATGTTAAGCACAAGCCATAGCAAGCCGACACTGTACCACATCCTTAAGCTGGGTTTGGTCCTGTTGATTGGCTAGACGTTTTTTGAGTTGCCGCACACGGCCTTTTAGTGGTTCCAGCACCGCCAAGGGCGCGTCGAGAGCTTCTACCAGGATCTGCAAACTGTCGAGTAGCATAGCAACATCTTGTCGACTGGCAACATTACTCATCAATGCAGCCGAGTGTTCGCACACCCATTCATTACACTCTGCTAATGTCGGTGGAGATGTCATAAAGGACACGGACGACAGTGTATAGAGGAAAGAAAAGACACCTTCAAAGAAGCAAAATGAGAAGGGCAGAACCGCAAGAAAAATTTAAAGTGAACAAGGCAAAGAAAAAGTGAAAAGGGGAAAATATTGAGCAAAACGGAAAAAAAAGCGAACGAAAAGAAAGGAACAAAAAGGAAGAGAGAGGGAGAGAGAGAAAAAAGAACAGCAACACGGAAGACAGGCAGCAGTAATAACTTTTGCCAGCTGCAGGACGATAGTACGATAAAGACCCGGGAAAGGAGACAAGGGTGATTATCAGAACGCCAGCTCTGCCAAAAAAAAATCGATCAAAAGAGAAAAGAGGAGACTTGAGAAAGGAGGAGGATATAACCACCCTCTGACATGCAAGCAAAAAGTAATGGCCAACAACAACAAAATAAACCTTCTGTATTGTCTCACAAAGACTCTTTGCTTTTCTGTTTACGGCAATTTACCAGGTAATAAACAATGAATGATGACACCTTGAGTCGCAGGAAAAAAAAGCTCCCGTAGTCCTGCAACACTCCAAACCATTTTCCTTCCTCGCACATACCCTTTTTGTGTCTACGCGATTTTTTTATTAACGACATTCAAAGCAATGATAGCACGCATAGGTTTTGTCGAAACCTGGTGGTGCTGATAATAAGTTATGGTATGGCGATGGGCATACCATTGGGTACAATGTTAGACTCTATCGAAACAGTCACTTATGCTGCAGAAAGTTAAAAAAAAATCACTGCGCCTTTCTTTTTTCCTTGCTTTCAAACCATTTCAAACGATCCCAAGAGCATGCCACCGAAAGTAGTTGAACCGGCGATCGCATATAATGAAGTATCCACCGAGAATTTCAGGGCGCTCTATCCTATCATACTCGAGAAAATAGCCCATGCCAGTTACATTGCCATTGACACTGAATTCACCGGTCACGGTGAACGAGTCGCCACCAACATGGAACACCGATACAAGACCATCAGTGCCGTCATACGAACGCACGCCATCTTATCCTTTGGTATGACGATCATCAATCGTACCGATGAGCCGAATGTATTTTCAGTCCACAATTTTGAATTCCTCACAAGCAATCAGGAGGACTTTTGTGTGACGCCGCAGAATCTCAAATTTCTGGCCGACAATGGGCTGGATTTCACTCGTCACTTTTCGGTAGGCATTCCTTACAAAGCCGGGACCCAAAGTAATCCGGAGCCTTACAGTTTGCGGCAATTATGGTGTAGCATTCTTCAAATCATTCGGCAAAAACAAATTCCAATCGTCGTTCACAACGGTATCCTTGATCTCATGTACATCTATCAAAGTTTTATTGCCGATTTGCCTCAGGCACTACAACCCTTCATCGCCGATCTTACCGAAATCTTTTCCGGAGGCATCTATGATACCAAATATCTTGCTTCGCACGTCACCAACGAACCGAAAACATTCTTAGCCTACCTGTACTGCAAATATGATCGTCTCAATCATGGGGACCACAGTTTCTCGATCCGAGTGGAGGATCCTTTACCCGTGCCAGAACTTTCTTTAGCGGACCAAGAGTCCCCAAAACGACTACGCGACAACGCTTCCACACCCTTAAGTCGATCACAGAAACGTCGAAGGCGGCTACGACGCGATGCGGGTGATGAATCGTCAGAGGGTGGTGTCTGTGCGGAGTATGCAGTAAGTTATCCTTTATTGTATTGGATCTTTTGCGGATAAACTGATGCATTGATTTTTAGCAAAAGGGATGGTGTCATCGTGGTAAAAGCTGTCCACGGTCGCATGATTTACAGCTGATTCTTGATAAAGATGATATTCCACCCAGACCGGTCAAAGCAGACGAAGCATCTGTAACTACTAGTGATAACACCCAGAGTGAAAATGAAACCTCGACGAATACCGTTGCGGAGGACTCTGTGGCAGATGTACCAACCCCCACGTCCGAACAAGAAGAACCGAAAAAACGAAGAGATCATGCTGCTCATTTTGATGCCTACATGACCGCCTTTGTCTTTTGTCATTTCGGGATGACTCTGGGCAAAACCCTTTCATCCCACATCAATCGACTCAATATTGTACGACTTCATGTCCCTCTACGAATCGAGAAAAGCGCCTATACAAAACCGAGTGTCGCTTGGACCGAGTTAAGGGACCGCCTCTGGGATGACGCCGCCGACAGCAGCATTAGCGAAGAAACGACCTGATCTCGAAGAACCACTCTCTCGTATACTGCCATACTTCGATCATGGGAAAAGACAAGTTGCAATCGCATACATAAAATTTCACAATTCGAGTTTTCGGAGCATACAAAAAACATCAACCGACAGTTGCATTAGTGTCACCAATTTTGACTTGTCTATTCTTTTTTGCTTGTTCGTTATTGATGGGGTTGTTCACTAAGTACAATAGTTGATGTTTATCCCCACATATAGTTCAACGATAGCGTGTGACTTGAGTTATTAGCAAGCAATCATGTCTATCATTTCATTTTTCTATAACTCAACCTCCCAGCTCCATCGGGTTTTCATATTCATGCGATGGACAGCCATGCAGGGATTCACTTTCCTTGACCTCTTAAAAACCTGGCACGTATGCATTAGTGATACTGACATGATCTGCCTATTTAACACCGTCAAGCCTACCTTGCTTTATGTGCGTGGGGCGAAACGTATGTCTTTAATCCCCAAATGCCTTTTCGTAAGAGCCTGATAATATAGATAGCTTAACATGTATGCTCCCATCTCTCATACGATAGGATCAATACTCACTTTGCTCGGGCTTCCGCTTTCTCCAATTGTGCTTGAGCGTCGCCGTACTGTGCTCCTTTGGCTACGTACATACTTGCAAGGCCCACCTTGAGCATTTCCTCGGATACATTTTTTAAACGATAAAAGGGCGGCTTGCGTACATACGCCATGGCCACCTAAGGATGTGTTCGTTTCGTTAGCGTCATCAGCGGCGCTTGAGGGTCTCGGAGACACTCACAATACGTTGATACTGATCCCGGCTCAATAGCTGAACTTGAACGTGGCGATTGAGGACCAGATTCGTTAAGAATTTTTTGGCTTCAGCAGACAACGGTTGTGCCGGCATACCAAAATGGGCTCCCTGTCATGCAAATTAGTAATGAAGATGATCGGGCTTTTTCACCACAAAATAATTACCTCGGGAGCATCCACACCAGCTATGCGAATAGGGATGGTTTGTTGCCTTAATTCTACGGATATAAGATAATCTGGTATTCGTGGCACTTAGTGATGAGGCTCACCTTTTCGTGTAGTGGGGATTTTTCGGAGCCAGCCCCATCCCCATCCAGGCGTATGATAAAGCCGAAAATTATCGCTGTCGCCCACTTTCAGGACCTTGCCGCGAATCATTTCCTGTCGGGCAAACGCTTCCGGCGGAATGTGTCCTGCCGTAGGATATCGTTTCCCAACCAATACCGTCATAAATACATAACCCACGGGTACCCCGATGGCCAAAGTCAACAAAGCCGGTCGCCAGTACTCTCTCACAAAAACATCGGCCCAAGTCTCCTCATCCTTTTGTTTGCTTTCGCAATAAACTCCCGCAAAGAGCTTTGCCAGCCAGTGGAGTTCCCTTTTCTCTGCAATGACAGGTCGCGATTGACTGGATGCGCTTGTCATTGAGCAGAAAAGTTAAGGTGGGCAAATCACTCGGGTTTTGCGCAAATGATCGTTGGCCAATCAGCGACCTGGATTGAAAAAGAACGATGACGTTGCGTTCCAAAAAAAAAAAATGGCGCGCAAAAGCAAATTTTTTTTTGGCTGCGCTCATACGACCCTCGAACAGGCATTTCCAAGTCCAAATCCGAGGGAGGCGAAAAAAAAAGTGAGTTACAAAAAGGATAGTTGAAAAAAGGCCGCTGAAAAGTGTTGAAAAGACACGTTGGTTGTTTCCTTGGACCCTTTTTAAGTTTGTTCTTTCTACGCGTACTGTATCTGATCAACTGTTCTTTGCATCAATCGTGTATTTTTCATGTACTTGACAGTCAAGCATCTCCGTTATGGCCTCATCAATAAACAGTCCATCACCTAGTGGTTTACAAGAGCAGGTGAGCGTTTACGAATAACTTGTAGCACATATTTGATATCTCACGCTGGATCATCCTTCTTCTTCACAGATTATCACTGATGACTCGGGTGCAACAGCCGCCGATGAACAGCTTATTACGCCATTGACATTGGCCGGTCTCAAAGTACTGATGGTACGAAAGCGAGATCAGATAATTTACAAACTTTCCGACAACGTGAGCGTATCTTCCATTGGCGAAGAAAAGCACAAACAGCTCATGACCGAAATTGAAGCTCTTCATAAAGCCACCATGGCTGCGGCTGCCAAGGCCACCAACACGACGCCACCGCGGACCGATATTACCACCAAGGTTATCGCACCCAAACAAGACGCTATTGCTGCTACCATACCTGGAGAAACATCCACCGCAGATGCTGAAGCCTTGCAGGAAACGGCTCGCAAACTGAGAGAAGAATTGGAACAACAGCAACGACAGCAGCAGCACCAGCTACAACGACAGCAAGAACAGTATTCATCACCGCAACCTCCGTCATCGCAACCACTACATGCGCATCCACTGCAGGCACAGCCATTACACGCACGACAACAACAACCGCAACCGATACAAATGCAACCAATACAGGCGCAGCCATCCCAGGCGCAACCACAAACACAATTCCGGTCCAACTTATCTGGTATGCCGGAAGTCAAAGCGACGCGTAAATACGTGAAAACTGGAAAGTATTCGAAAAAGCGACAGCAGCAGCAGCAACAGCAGCAACAACAACATCAACAACATGAACAGCAACAGCAGCAACCCCAAGCCCAGAATCATACACAAGGACTCACACAGCAACAGTTGCTGGCTTTACAACAGTCGTTGCAAGCAGCATCCAACACGACAATGCCAGTGGGAATGGATGCAAATGCCGCGGCGCCGAATACTCTCAATACAGCCAAACCGTTTGTTCTGCCGTCCAATCAAATGGCAATGAAACCGATATTAACAAAACGATTACCAGAAGAAGAATTGCATCACTTGGAAATCAAAAGAAGGTATGACTAAACTGAACAGCAAAGGATTCCATGGATACCTAATGAATGATTTGATTTCTAGATTTAACGAATCACTGGCTTCGGATCACAAAGCCGTAACACAGCCCGACTACGAGACACCTTTTAGTTCCCTCAAGGACGCCATCGATCGTTTACTTCCCTACCACATATATCAATACCCAAAAGGAGATCTTAATGCCAACAAAATCCCCATGGAACTGCAAGATAAAACCATGCTCGAGATATTTAAGTGTCAAACCGATTTATTCGAAAAGTACGCGACCGTGATCAAAAAGATTGCCAATGTAAGTGCCGTGCTTCATTTTGCACATCAAGTTTGGGGGTGGGGGGAGGCCCAAGATGGTTGTGCAACGTCTTACTGAAAGTGACCCGTCTTTTAGAGCGAAGCGTCTACGCCACTCAAGATTTTGATCGAGCGTCAACTGTTAGCAGATCAACGCCAGTTACTCACCGAAGAACAAGCAAAAATTGCTGCCGAACAAGCCGCTCAACAGCAGGAAATGCTACGTCTTCAAGCCGAACAAGCGCGTCTGGCAGCATCGCAACAGCCTGCACCGCCTACTACCAATACAGGTTAGCCTCATTAATCTTTTTTTTTTGTGCATGTATGAAAGTAAACTTTCTGGATCGTGGATTGACGGATGGTGTCATTTTTTGTACAGCTTACGCAAATGGATTAGCCCAAGCGAGTGCCTTGCTGCAAAATCCACAGTTTGCGACGCAATACAGCCAACTGTCACCGGAATTACAGCAACAACTCCTTCGTAACCGTGAACAATTAGCCGCTCTCCTGGAACAACACACCAATCTCAGGCCCGCCTCACAAGATGTTAAACCCGCGCCGCCATGAGTATTTTGCAATGCATACTGTAGATAGATCCAGAACCATTGTATGGACCGTCATTGCACTAGACGCAAAAAAAAAAGCCAGAATCATCCACATTCGAAAGAAAAAAAACTCCACACGGCGTTTTTCTCTATTTGAATAAAATCATGTCCGTGTTGTGTAAAAGACGACAAACCATCCAACTAGCCACATGTGTTTCCAGACACATGGATTTTTTTTCCACTAGATTGAGCCTTCCACAGAGATGCAGGGAACCGATGCGCGCGGAACCGGGGATCCAAATTGCTCATCCTCACATGGAACAATGTTCGATTGTTCAACCAAAAGTGACACGAACTAGTGACATATCTTAGGTGACACGAACCAAAAAAAATATCTTATGGAAGCACAAATGCATGTTGTATGGCGTAATGATGATGAACATCCAGTTTATGAAAATAGAAAATTTAAATTATTACAATAAAGAAAGACAAACAAAAGAAATAGCAAGGAAACCAGTGGTCATCTTCAAGGAAGACAAGAACGACACAGCCGCACTGTCAGCTGAGCCTTGAGCGTTCTTGGAGCTGTTATTGGCACCGTTACCATTGCCGTTGACATTATCGGCATTGCCATTGCCTTGGTTGCCAGAGTTGCCATCGCCCTGATCGTTGCCATTCATGTGGCGTCCACCGGTGTAAGGGCCCACAGGCGGCAAATCGTCGGTATCGTTAAAGTTCAATTGCTGACAGGTAGCTTGCGATCGAACCTTGACCCATTCGGCAAGACCAATGGTGCCTTCCTTGATGGTGGTATTCATATTGGTCACGAAATCATCCAAGGTCCACTTGGGCTTCTCACCAGGAGACAATGATTCGAGAGAACGGTCCCATGCAATGTCTTCACGCAACATCTCAGTCCAAGCTTGAAGACGAGGATTCAACACGCGAGGGTTAAAGAAACGCTTGATAATGGTTTTGAGCACGTCTTCGAATTGGGAGGTGTAATAAGGCGACTTGAGGATCTTATCAATGAGAGGACGCTTGGCATTGGGCTTGGTGTAGTTCTGATAGGCGACCTTCGAAAGTCCCTTGTCGTCACCGACTCCCATGGTTTCGTCAAAGTCGTACGAAATCAGAGTCCATTGCTTGGATTGCAAGTCTTCATTCAGATAGTAGTTGCTGGCCTGGTACCAGAAACCATCCCAGGAACCGCCCAAGAAATTCATGGCCATGTGGATCATCAAGTGTTGAGGATTGAGAAGCGACGAAAGATTGCCCTGATTGTTGGCATCCGTGGCCTGAGTAGGGTCAATGGAATCCAATCGTTGCAAGAAGCTGATCAGAGGGAGATATGTTTCGTTCTTGGCGAGTTTGACTTCACCATCGTCTTCCAGCTTGTAAACATCTTCCTTGTAGTTCTTCTGGTCAGGGCCCAAGTACATCATGTTACCTTCTTCCTTGTCGCTCATGGCGTTACCCTTGTAGGTGGGACCTAAAACATTATTTTTTAAGTACATTCGTCACCCTATGAAAAACAACTAAACAAAAATAAACTTACCTGTATAAGGGTAAGAAAAGTTGCCACCGTGCAAGGCAGCGTCAATAAAGTGAGTGGTAGCATCGTCTGCCATGAGATACAATCCATAAGGCTTGTCGTTGACAAACAAACGAACCCAGCTTCCAGACAACGTAGCACCACCAGCAGCGGCCAAACAGTCCATGAACAGTTTTTCTCTAGCCATGGTAGGATCGGTTTCTTCGGCACGGAGTTTGAGTACGGTGCGACCAAACAACAATTCCTTGGTAGCGTTCTTGTTGCTAAACTTGTTCAACTTGATTTTGAATGACTGTTTGGCGTAATCCTTGGAAGATTGACCACTGTTCTTGATGCCTGCACCGGTGAAAGTATACACTTCTTGATTGCTAATATATGTCACATTGTAAGCTTCGGCATACTTGTGATCTTCCAAGGGCTTTTCAATAATGGGTTTGAAAGCCGTGCTATTCGCTTGAACAATAATAGTTGCAATCTCATTGGAACGGTTCATGTTGGAAAAGAGAGCTAACAAACAAGAAAATCAAAGAAATCTGTCAGGATCATGCGATTGCCAATGCAATTGCGACACAATCTCATGTCCACTTACGAGGATAGATGGGATTGTAAGCCTGAGGCATGTCTGGCACGTTGTAAATGGTCTGGGAACGATTGAAGAATTCATTGCCGGTTTGCGTGGCTCCTTGAGCCAATTTACGTTGATGGGCTTCGGGCTGGCTGTTGTTCCCGTTGGTCAAGACATACTGATAGGAATCGGCCGACGGGGCTGAACCCACAAATAGATTGGGATGTTGTTGACTCGGCTGAAGAGGATGGTTTTGGCCACCTACAGAGACAGCGACATTTTCATTATTCTTAGGGAAAGCAATCACAGCGTATTGCACGTCAGCAGCGTGGACGGAAGAAGTCAAAGCCAATCCCACCAAACTGGAAATGGCCCACAATTTCATGATGACAACGGAGAAAAGGGGGAGAAAAAGGATAGAGGAGAGAAAACCGTGCACTAGACCATTGGATCACTGATGAAAAGGGGATATTTATATCGTTTTATTGAATGTGTTTCCGAGATTGCACGGCTGAGAAAAAAAAAAGCAAGCGGTTCCTTCACTGGGTCCTAGATCGTCGGCGCGGCCTGAAATGGACTAAATTGCTCCTTGTGTTACACTTTTTGCTCAAGGGAAGAAACCGTTCTCATAAGCAGAATACAGAATCTTCATGCCATCTAAAAAGGATGTTTTATACATAAAAGAAGAAATTCATCACTCCCCTTGGCAACAATTCAAGGTACGCGTGCAGACTTGATGTGCTTGCCCCGCTCATGTTTATGTCATCCAATTGCAATTCTTGTTCCAAGAATATGTTGTGATTGTATTGCTTGGCCGATGGGAGGAGGTCTGAGTGAGGTGTTTCTTTTTTTTTTCGTTTTTTTTTTTTTTTTGCACGTAGTCGGGTGTCAAACCTGCGTCGCGTTATTACATCTCAGCCAGAAAAAAAAATTAAAAAAAGAGAAAAATAAAGAACCAGGTGATCAGACAAGGAGTGGAAATAGCACCATGGCAACATATCAATTTGAACGCCATCAATGATACTTTATTTTAGATCGTACAGAATTTCGTTTTTTTTTCTGCGTCTCGTGCATTCAATTGATAAAGAATTGAGTTCTTCCTCTTTATTTTCAGGAGCTGGGCCTCAGTCGGTCGAAAAAGGAAATGCAGCTAAAATATACACAGACTTCTATGGAAGAAAACCCTAAAAAAGCTACAATTAGATTGGAACCGATTTCATGTCGCAACGATTCCCAATCGACACCAGACTTATTATGGATAGGGGACATTTCATTTTGTTACTTGGGTTACTCAAACCATCCCATTTTTTCAGTTGACATGAAACAGAGGTTTTTGTTCTCTATTATTAGTTATTGAACCTTTTATCGACATGACATGCGTTCGCTTGCAATGGTCAACGCGACGTCCAATTTACCAAAACACGTCATAATGTGTGAAACGTGGGTGCACAAGAGTGTTAAAAAAAAAAGGCAGCCATCGTTCTTTTTTTTCTTCTTCTTTTGCACACCGCTGCAAAGGCCGCGTTCAAACCCCGGCTCAGGACCCGACCATCGTAGTGGTCAGCTTGCAGGTTTTCCCGGTTCTTTTCATCGGGCCTTGGTTTTTGTGGATATTTTTCCAATACCGATTACTGCGAACTGGGGATATTGTTTATTCCTTTTGAAAAAATAAGTGGCGCGGGTTTTAATATCCAAACCGAGCCACACACGCCAAGCCATGGTTGGAGAAATTGTCGCATGTCGTTTGTATGACCTTTGGTTTACCATATCCATGCAATCTGCTTTCATTCCGTCATATCTAAAACAATACATCTTACGATACATGCCATGATAGTCGGTTATTAGAACTGTGTACAAGATCCGTCACAATGGCCGATATTTTTATTTCGATTCCTTATGAAATGCAATGTGAAACCGTTCTCCACAGAATTTTTTTTTCATTTCTTCATCACCTAAAGATTCAATGCATCTCTTGATGGCACAACCATCCAACAACCATCATCACACACATCAACAGCTACAAAACACATTCGACAAGGCTGCAGTATTTCATTCTCCGTTTAATCGCTCGACGTGATTGGTTAAGCACGGTGGCATGGGGATTAGAAGGGGTGAACGGTGAGTGGCTGGAATTAGCTAATGTAATACTTGTAACGGGCACCAAAAATGGTTCATTGAGTGGCTTCTTTAAAAGAAAGAAACAAACAATTGCAAGAAACACATCCTATTCAATGTCAATGCTAAAGCGTAGATCAACGGAGCTTATTATATGAGTGTCGATCCCTCTTGTGCCGATTAGCCGTGCTAATCCTAAGCTTATTGTTCATTAGGTGAAAACAATGCCGATCTCTGTGTGATCACCCCACAGCATTTCCGTTGATCCGGTGCAAATCATCATTTATTCATGCAACGATGGAAATGGACAATGGAATGTTATGAATCATTTTGCTTCATCACCGAATACTTCTACGATATCAAATACGCGTCCTGACAAGAGCCCCATGCAGATCACGTGGCATGCAGCATGGAAACATAGTTTATCCGTTGTCCTTGCCAAGCCAGTTTATGTGACACATACGCGTCATCATAGCAGTGCTACTTTGAGGTGTGCATCAATGTTGCGGTGTCAAGGGGACCGAAAAATCCTAATCACGACCGATACTGCATCGATCGATGTACTTTAATGTCATCGGATGACCTCTGTGCCCTGCAATGAAGCATCAAATAAATAGTATCGGAATCATATGCTTAAAATTATGGAAGGGATGACAAAGCAGGTGATGTATACAGCAATATACATCAAAAAACACACCCTGACAGGAAAACACATGCAGACGATGTACTGTAATGCATGTATTAGCAATAGGATATGCGTTTCTATTTCAACCTTATCTGTAATATTTCTTTTTTGTGAAAGATTCAGATAGCACGGTCAGCCGGGAATTTACGTATGATAACATTTTTTTTTCTTCTTTTCGTTATCCAAGTTTGTGCAGAGACAGATATTCTTCAACGAGTAAAATATAATAGATAAAGAAAAATATAACTAATAAACACAAAGAAAATGTAATAGTCCACAAACGAAGTCTAAATGGATAAAACCACGTTGAAAAAAAATATTTTTAAACATTAGTTATGACATAAAAACACACAAGGGAAAAGGAGTTTTAAATGAGCATCATCACCAAGGCGGCAATGATCGTGGCACAGCCAAAGGAAGGAAGAAGAGAGGAAGCGGCATTGCCAGCATCCTTGCTATTTTGGGTCGAACCCTTATCAGAGGGACTACCACTGGGGGTAACATTGTTACCCTTGGAATCGGTGACCTTACCCGTGGCATCCATACGGTTACCGCCAGTGTAGGGACCCAAGGCTGGGAGGTCGTCGGCATCGTTGAAATTCAATTGTTGTGTAATGGAGGCGGTGCGGCTTTTGACCCAGTCAGCAAGGCCAATGGTACCACCATCAGTGGTGTTCATGTTGGTCAAGAAGTTTTCGACAGTCCAGGTTGTCTTGGTTCCGGGGGAGCGGCCAGGAAGAGCACGAGTCCATTCGATATCCTCCTTCAACATCTTCGACCAGGCCTCAAGGCGAGGGTTCATGACACGAGGGTTGAAGAAACGCTTGACGATGGTCTGGGTAATCTTTTCGAATTCGGCCTTGTAGTAGGGGGACTGGAGGAAAACATCGACGAGAGGACGCTTGGCACCGGGACGGGTGTAGTTCTGGTAAGACACCGTGTTCATGCCTTCTTCAGCACCGTTGCCAAAAGTTTCATCGAAATCATAGGTAATCAAGGCCCATTTCTTGGATTGCAAATCCTGGTTCAAGTAGTAGTTGCTAGCCTGGTACCAGAAACCGTCCCAAGAGGCGACCAAGAAGTTGATGGACATATGGATAAGAGTGTGGGTAGGATCGATCAAGTTGGAAATATTGCCTTGGTTCTGGGCATCCTTGGCGAGTTTGGGGTCAATGTAGCTGAGTTGACGAATAAAATCAATGAGAGGACCGGTAGAATCGTTCTTGCTGACCGTCTTGTCTTCGCCCTTGTCTTCTAACTTGTACAGATCTTCGGGGTATGCAGCTGGACTGTCGCCGAGGTAGACAAGGTTTCCTTCTTCTTCGGGAGACAGCGCATTGCCCTTGTAGGTAACACCTGCAGCACGATCAATTCTTTTTTAAGGAGTTCGTTCTTGTTTGTGCGATATTGGGTTATATGCGCTTACCAGTATAAGGATAAGACCAGTTGCCACCGTGCAAAGCATTATCAATAAAGTGAGTGGAAGCATCGTCCATCAACAAAAACAGACCAAGGGGTTCATTGTTCACAAACACGCGAGTCCAACTTCCGGAAAGCGAGGCACCACCAGCAGCCAAGAGACAGTCGAGCGTCAATTTTTCGCGTCTGTAGGAAAAATTACATAATATCAGTATACTGTTGCGTACGGGGGGTTGATGGGGGGAGAAAGAAAATTGGAGCTATTTCTTTTTACTCATTTTCCTTTCACACATGCTCATGTGAAATAACCCATCAAGTTGAGAATTATGCCATCATGAGGATGGACGCAAAAAGAATATTGGTCATACGTACGCGAGGGTTTGATCGGTTTCTTCTGCACGCAATTTAACGGTTGTGCGACCAAACAAAAGATCTTTCTCGGTCGAGTTCTTGAATTTGCCGAGTTTGATGGCGAATGATTGCTTGGCAAAGTCCTTCGTGGATTGTCCACTATTGGAAATCCCGGCACCAGTATAAGAGTACACTTCGCTGTGACTAATGTAAGTCATCTGGGTGACTTCGGCATCCTCGTGCTTTTCCTTGGGGGCTTTCAAAATTGCGTCAAAAGCACTGGCATTCACTTGCAAAATCAACGTGGCAATCTCATTGGATTTGTTCATGCCAGTGAACAGGGCTAATCAAAATACATGGTGAGCTGTCAGATGAGACGCGAAATATTTTTTTCTTCTCTCATTGGGGGTGAAAGGAGGGTGGGGGGGGGGGAATAAGAAGAAGAGCGAATCAAAGTCAAAAAAAAAAAGAAATCCTCGAATGAGGAGAACAGAAGGGATAGCGACAGGAGTTCGGATAAATAGATGAGGTTGAAAAAAGAAGTAAAGAGCCGTTTTTTTTTGTACTTACGAGGATAAATGGGATGATACGCTTGAGGGAGATCAGGCACATTGTACAGGGTTTGGGAGCGGTTGAAGAACTCGTTGCCAGTGGAAGTTGCACCCTGAATCAATTTGCGCTGAGCGGTTTCAGCCTGGTTATTCTGACCATCCGTCAAGACATATTGATAAGTTTCACCCGCAGGAGCACTGCCCTGGAAGAGGTTCGCAGAGACTTGACTCTTTTGCAGTGGATAGTTCTTGCCGCCAACAGATACAGCAACGGTTTGCTGCCCTTGAGGAAAAGCGACCACTGCATATTGCACATCGGCCGCCATCGCGCCGGATAAGGCCACACCGATTAAACTAGTGATAGCCCAAAGTTTCATCCTGAATTTAATTCTATTGCCTCCAAGTGATTGAGGTTTTAAGAGAAAACTAAAATGAAAGGGTGGGATCTAAAAAGGGTGAGAGAGGATGAAAGAAAAAATGGAGAAGGATGGAAATCGAAAAAGAGAAAGGAAAAATAAAAAGAGAGAAAGAGAGATCGTTAAAGGAAAGGGGAAAAGAAGCGCGGGGAAGGCACTTGTATTTAGGCCAAGATCAGCGCTTATCCAATATTCCAGTGGTGTATAAATATATCTTGGACAGCAGCCGCGCTGGGAAGGAACACAGGGTGGTGTGGGTATGTGTGTGAGCGTGTGTGTGTGTGTGTGCGCACATTTGACGATCCCCGGTAAAACGTAGGAGACGGAAACGGGCTCATCGTTGTGGTACAGGGTGAACCATAATTTTTTTTTCTTTTTCAGTTTACGGATCGTCGTTTTTCTCCCAATTCAGTATGGTCTTTGTTTCCCTGTTTGATAACCCAATGATATGAACATGTCTTATAAGTGTCAGTCCGTATAATAAATTTTTATTCCTCAGGTGATGAAACTAATTTGTTTCTATGGTGATTCACCAATAAGACAAAAAAATTGCGGAACTTTTCTGAACAAGAGATGCACTGGTTTTTTTTTTTCTTCGGGTCGAGACAACAATGCTTTTGAAAAAAGGATGAAAGGGGTTATTATTAGCATCGTGTAAAACATCGAAAAAAAAAATGATGTTACACGGTGATAAATTCTCCCGAAAAGGCAGGTTTCTCCTCCAGATCTTATTTATTGGCTAGCCAATCAAAGTGATAGGCCGAAAATAGAAGGTGCCGTGGATTCCATGGTGCTTTGTTGCGGCAGCGCCAGTTTTGACATCCGACACAAAATAGGGAAAAAATCATTATTTATAGCAATTGGAGTCCTGCACTGCAGACGCTGAGCCCAATTTACGGACAACGTATGCAAGGTGGAAAAAAAAAAAATTCCAGGGATGGAGGAGCAAAAGAATGAAAATAACGGTGGGAAATCAATAGAAGTTGATTGATTGCTCCAATGGAAGGGCCTGTGTGGCGTATTACTTAAACGTTTGATCTGTGAGGTGATCTCGATTGCATTGAATGAAACGTGTAGCCTCCAAAAATAGGAAAAAAAGCGATTGCAACTTTTTTCAAGTGATCGAAAAATGATATGACAATAATGGACCTCTATTCCAGGCAATTGATACTAAAATTATTGAAGGCGAAAAATTGAATAAAAACGAGCAAGTCTCGTCAAGAGGCGCAGCGATCTTTTCCGAAAAGATGAGAGAAAAAGCACAGACGAAGGTTCGGAAAGCTTGGATGAACAGTAGATCCACCAAAGAAAAAAAAAATGGCTAGGTGGGACACCGAATTTTACCGGTTTTTCAAAGTCGCGTGTTCTTGCTTCATAATTGAAAGTTGGATTACCAAGAGCAGTAAGACTGGAAATGTTTGTTGTTGCCTGTAAGCTGTTTTGCCTGTTTTTTGACTTTTGCCACGTGTTTTTTTTTCTTAAAACAGACCTGGCCACAGAACACGGATGAACCCATTCATCGCGATATTTGTTGGCTTTGCAATTCCGATTCATCGACGATCCATGGATGCTGAGGTGACGGTTGTTCGAAGCGGGCATAACTTGTATGGTATGTCGATTGAACATGAAAGTGTTGATGCAAAATGCGTTTATCGGATAATCGATGATGAGAAGATCCACAGTGGGACAAATATAAAAGTTTTGATGGATGCAATGGATCACCAAGCTTCCAGGCTGTCCGTGCAACCATCCGATGCAGCCACAGTGGGGCGTGCATAGGAAAATTATTCGGGTGATGCAAAATAGAACTGGGCTGGTGCTTGCTCAGCTGGTTAATTGAACACACTGTCCGTCTATTTCACATTTTACCAAAAAAGAAAAAAAAAAAGCAAAAAGCAAAAAAACCGTGCAATGGTATGCTTATGAGTAGACCAATCCGATAACCTGTGACAACATAGGACGTTGACCAAGCTTGCGAATCTCCTTCAACGTCGTCACCAAACCCTACACTTGCAAATCTCGTAGTAACTAATTTTTTAAAAGGTGCCCAACTTCAAAAACGCATTACAAGGACCCAATTGTTGTCCTCAATGAAGGGTTGATGGAATTAATTGATTAATGACCGAAGAATAGGAGCATATTGAACAAGTCCAGCGCGTGAGTTGACCACGGAATACGCCGTTGCTTGCACGGTCGCATTATCCAATCAGCGCAAAGCAATGGATGACGTCGAGTGAAAGTCCGCCTCGCTTTGGCAAGTGACGGGGACTTGCTTTCTGTCTTCTTGGTTCGTTAGTCCTTTGGCCGTCAAAAAAGTTGGTCTCTATGAGTGATTCTATGCTTGTGTCCACCGTTACGGCGCAAACCGCCATTCAAACAGATAGTGACATTGATGCTCTTCCTTGTAAGTGAAAAACTGGCCCATACAATCGACCGCTTTTGTTTCTTATTTTCTCTCATTAATCTTTTTACTTATTTTTTCGTTGTAGATGTGGATCGGGAGATCGATGAAGGAGGTATAGCATTCGAGACTTTTCCGTGGCACGACAAAGCATCGCATTTTTATACTAATCAATTTGTTTGTACAATCAAGACATGAAAGCGACCGTGGATCGTTTGATCGAACAGGAAATGCGACGAATGAAGAAAAAGGATCGGTCCAGCTTGCCAATGCAGGTCGAATTATTCCAGAATAACGAAAGCCTCAGTCAAGAATGGCAGCGTGTATCGAAAAAAGAACCTTTGGATGCGTTGGATACCACACGATATGAATTGCAAGGACCAACCGACGATAAAGCAGACGATGTTCAAGCGTGGCAAGCCGCGGTCGATAACACCAAAGCACAACTGGAATCACAAGCAAATAGGTAATCGAGTAAACACAGCATGCCAAATGATCCGAAATGGGCAATGCCATTTACACTTCACTTGCGTAGTATGTTCAATCTGGAACTGCTTCAAAAATACGGTGCCAATGCTTGGCGAGTACACAACTACCAGATGGAAAACTATCTGAAACATATCAAGAAGGCTACCGAAGAATACCGTTCCCAGATTCGAGAGATTAACAGGCAAAGAAAGGCAGATCAGGTAAGGAAAAAACAGCCGGGGAGAAGGATGCACCATGGGAGATACTGATTGGATCGATGGAACAGATGCAGGCAGCCGGATCACTACGTTCGCTGGAAAACAAATGGTCGGATCTTATCAGTCAAAATCTTCAAGTGGATATTGCATGCAGTGCATTGGAAAATGAAGTGGCCGAGTTGAGACGATATAAAGCAAGTTTGGACAAGTAGAAGCAACTCATGTAAATAAAGATTCCGTATTACCATAATTACCATCATGACATTACTGCAAAAGGTAATCAAATATCAATCACTGCTGTGAAAGCACTTGATTGAGCGGGACAAGGGACATCAACACTGCGGGACAAAACAGCATCCAAGGACGTTTTTGAAAGAGACTGCTCGTCATGGCGTTATTGTTTACGGACGCATGATCAGAGTTTATTTATAGCTATAGAAAATTACATGATAGAAAAATAATTCGCATTGACAGATAAAGAAGAAGGAAAAAAAAGGAGGGAAGAACATGATAAAAGGCTGGAAAAAAAGTTCAGATGGACTAAAATCAAAGAGAAGAAATTAAGCCAGATTAGACATCCAATTTGCGTATTTCTTCTTGAGTGATTTCCAGGGGAAGATTCCTGTCTCGACGCCATTGCAAAAACTCTTCATAGGTTTTAACATTGTTGGTGGTGTCGTCGACAAGCGATTTGAACACTTTCAGTGCTCCTTGGAATCGGCGCTTGTGGTTGGAGAACCAGTAAGTGATTTTACGCGAAGACAACTTGGTATGTTTCTGGATCTCTTGTCGCTGCGCTTTGGTGAGTTTGGGCCTTCTACTGTATTCGGTGAAAAAGATGGATTTCAAATATTGTGTGGTGGCCGGATCGTACGAAGTAGCGGTTTGCTTCACCGCCGGCGAAGGCGTCTTGATGTACTCGCTAAAGCCGGATGCCTTGCTTCCACGACGGCCGGGGGACTGCTGGCGTAATCGGCGCTTGATACCTATACTGTAGCTGCTGGACGCACTCACGGAATCATCATCATCGCTGTCATCAGGGAGGCTGTCGTCAGGAACATACTCGTCGTCTGTATCAACGGTCGCTTCCACGCTTGAAAAATCGTCATCGACAGTGCCATTGTTTTCTTCCCCACAGCTGCCTTCCTTTGTGTAATTGATTTCTTCCGCCAAGTGCCATTCTTGATCTGAGCTTGCAGTACGATAGTGAGGTCCTTGTGTTTGTTCCTTTTCTTGGGTTTCCTTGCAGTCACTAGTCAGGTACGATTCATTGATGTGGGTCATGTCGGCGTCGGTTTGTTCAGGCGGCGTGGGTGGAAGGAGATCAATCGATACGGCTTGTTGAGCAACAAGTGCCAGGGCTTCAGCAAGTGTCCGGATAACCATGGTATTCAGTTCCACGGTATTTGACGACAACGCGTTGACATCTTCCGGGTGGTCTCGATGACGCATTGGATTCGAGGGATAGAATAAATTGGCCACTTGGAGCGCGCTGCCGTACGCGGAGCCATCACGATACCGTTCGTTTGTTGACAGGAGTAACGCGGGATCAATGCTGATTGGGAATGAATGCGGTTGATCGCAAAAAAAGTCGGTGGTGGCCGTCGAACAGGTGGTCAGCATTCCGTTAGGTAGATAGAAAAACATCTTGCACTAATGAAAATATCGCAACAGATACAAACTTTACGAAAAGGTAGAAAGAGGAGCTTCGATGGTCTTATTATGCAAGAAAAGATAAAAAAGAAAGGGAGATGTCCATTTGGCAAGGACAAATAAGGTTGAGAACAATGAGATATCAGGCACATTAATCGTCTGAATCATGGCGCACATTGACTCTTTTTCTTTTACCCTCCCTTTTTGCCTTTGTTTATGTAAGATGGCGGGCGGCATAAAGTATGTGTCACTCTCTGATCCAGAAGCAGTGTCATCGCCAGCAATCGAAGACCAGGGCCCCTTATCACGGTATTTTTGATGCCGCCGATCTTGCGGCAACGATCAAAAACCTTCCGCTTCTATCAAAGCTATAATACCCTTTCAAATTGATGTGGCGTCCAAAGATTTCTTCGTATGGAATTGTAGCATGGCTTGTGTTTAGCCAAAACAAGAAAAAAAAAGTATTTACCGCCCTTATCTGTGGCTATTACCGATCGTCTGGAACGGATAATCGCGCGTCTCGATCTCATGGTCTGTGAGACCATATTCATGCATAATTATATGAGAAACCATAAACCAAAGTCAGAAGACGGTTTACTTTTTTTACAAGTGTCTGAAAATCATGCAGCCCCGATCTCTGAACGCATTCCTTGTTGTTTAATTGTCTAATTTGTATGAAGCAACGTAGAGCAACAAACTTGTCTGTCATGTCAAACGACAGCAGCACTTCAATTTTTATATCCAAGTGATTTTTCTCTCACATGAATCATGAAATAAATAGAATAAAAAAGGCAACAAACAAATCATCCCAAACAAAAACGAACAAAAAAAAAGAAGTTAAAACGAGAGCATATCGCGAAGCGATAAGAAGCTTGTAGAAAGGGGGTGAGTCACTCCAATGACCAATGAACCCTATCCGCCGTTTATGGTTCGGCATCCGTGTTGTGCAATGGCATGAATTGACCACGGCCCTGTTGGCGATTGGTTTGAACAAGCGCAGATAAGGCGGCAATACCACTCCCGGTTCGTCTTCTTTGCTTCTTGTAAATGACCAGGCCCAAGCACAGAAAACCGAGAAGAAACAGTAATATTGATATGGATTTCATCCAAGGATGCGGATTTTCGGGTAAGAACGGTTCATCCATCGAAGATTCCACGCTGGTTTGTTTCGCTTTCTTGTCCTGGATGATTTCCTCGATGACGCCCGTGTGATACCTGGCTTTGAACACCGGCGACTTGAAGCTCGAGTTGGTTTCATTCAACAGAGTTCGAACCTCAGCCAAGGATGCAACAGATGTAGCTATTTCCATCGACCCTGACGACAAAACACTATTCGCGATGGTTTGACCCGCGCCTAACGAGGGGACAAAAATTCCACGGATTTAGTTCTTTTGCCTGACGAAGAAAAGAGGCAAATTTTTACCTCCTGTCAAATGGACCCGGTCCCACCAAACGTAGCTGTCGACATCATCCGAGCAACGGCCTTGACATACGTCCCAGTAGGCCTTTTTCCCTTCTTTAAACCCGAATGTGACCGGGTCTTTGGCGATATCGGATAGTAACGCGTGCACGTCCACGAGATCAAGTTCCAGCGTGCTGTGCTGTTGGTTCAGCCGGATAACGTGCTGTTTTAAAAGAGCATTAAACCGATGGATGGCCTTGTTTCGCCTCTCGTCTAATGCGGTGTCCGAAAAATAGGGCGAGAACTCAAACGGGACCGTATTCAATGTAATGAATCGATGACCACCAAATACTTTACGGATGTTGCGCTGGCAGGGACAGTCAGCTTACATCGCGGGAAATAGCCCTTGTTTACTACACTTACGATTTGTTGAATAAGGCAATTCACGATAGGACTGATGTCAGGAATAATTTGTGGGGCTTCATCCTTGTGGGCTGTGTTTATGTTAAGTCAGAGAAAAACATCCAAAAAAAGAAAAATCCCCACACCGCTTAGGTTTTACCTCGTTGGCGAAGCAGTTTTTCGATATCGTTGATGCCTGCCCAAACAACATACACCGTTTCATTGGGATCCAACTTGAGATCTTCACGATAGTACATCTCCAGTTGGTCTTTGATACCGGGAGAAGCATTTTCAACCGATGCCTCATCGAACAAGCCTCGATCACACACAGCGTCGGAAAAGGCAAAGTTGTATAGTGCAGCGTTCCAGCCTACAGCCAGAGTTTCCAGCCACATGGGGCCATTACTCATTTGTTGCAAATTCCCTGTGTCTGTCGCATCGATCACCAAAAAGACAATAAGTATGACGAGCGGAACGAAACGGTTGTTTCTCTATTGTATTTTTTTTTTTTTTTTTTTTTTTTTTTTTGCTTTACCCGAATACGAATCGCCAAAAACAACGATATTCTTGATAGACGATGCGGCACATGATGCCACCAGCAGCAGCGTCAGCGCCAACCATCTGCACACAATAGACATGGACAGAAATCAAAAAAATAGCCCGGAAATCAGCAATACGCTTTTCCTGCTGGCGCACCAGCGGTGAAAAAAAAATTAGCGTGCTCGTGACTCCACAAACGCAGGATTTTTTCCGTCTTGAATCAAAAGGTTGGGATTTTTCCTCCTCAGAAAGCGAGGTTAACACTCTGTCTAAAGCAATCTCACAGATATACAGCAAGTTGAAAATGGGACTTTACTATACATCATGATGAATTCCAAAGGTACGATCTTTGAAGAAGACGAACTACTGACCGCCTTGTCAACAATGCTGATATCCATCTGTCCCCCAAAAGAGTGAGCGCAGCCAACCTAATGTTCATTTTAAAAGAATATATTGATCTTTACGCAATCTCTTCCCAGGGATGAATAAATTAGGTTTATTGCTATTTAACCGTTCATCTGCATTGTCTTTATCATAACTATCGAGAATGCCCATTTGCCGTTTTCATTATAAAAGCAAAAATGTCATATCTGAAACATGGAAGTTGTTTGTTGAGAAAAACATGACGATAAAAGGCCTTAGGCATACGGTTCAATCACTGTGCGAACCGTTATTTTTTCTTGTTCTGCAAGTGATATTGTTGCAGCATCACAAACAAAGGATCAGCGGAGAACATAATATGTGAAGCTCATCACGCACTACTGGCCATTTTCTGGTTGGCCCAGTCTTTCTACATTGATTATTTTCTACACGGTCATATTATCATATAGCGTACAATTTGCTGTTATGATGATGATTTAAATGTATTGCATATAAGCACTATGACAGATTTAATGGTAATGAAGAAATAAGAGCGGTACGATTTGTATGGCTGGAGACAAATCAAAACTGCCCCCGTTTTAACCGCAGCGTCATTTCAGCTGTGGATTTTCTAGGCAGTGTTTAGTCCGTTTGACACTTATTTTTCGAAAACTCAGGCTCCCATGTCCCATGCATTTTCCTGAACGATCGCTGCCGTGCGCTATGCCCTCTGCCCATCGACCAGAGTTCAATGAACCAAACGAGGTCATTAAGTTGGCGGACAGAGATAATCGAACCGATGGTTCCACCACCTCTTTTCACAGTAAAAGCTTATCGGGAACTCAGGAATCGCAGATCAGCACGCCCATCGATGACGATCACAAAGAACCACCGCAGTGTCGGGATATTGTCGATATTTCGTTGAAAATGAAGATCCTCATTTTGACCTGCATGTTGTGGTTGCCTGGTAACGGTTTAGAATAAAAACTGGAAAAAAAAACCCCTGGTAGCTAAAAAAGACGGGTTTGTCCGTTAGTTGGATGCCATTATATGGAAGCAACGATGGGTACACTGAAAACGACCTTGAAAAAGGTGAGTGATGAGGTTTTTTTTATCTATTTTGCAATGAATGTCAATCTCACCGACAGATTGTTTTGTTTTTTTCAAACCTCAAACCTAGACGATGCACATCAACAACACCCAATTTAGTATTCTTTTATCCTGCGTGAGTCTTGTCAATACCGTGCTTCCGCTGTGGGCGGGAACTATGGTCGACGATCTCGCCGGGCTCGGCTCCATTCGTTCCACCACCCTCGTTAGCTGTGTCATTCTTACCGGCAGTATCCTGGTCTCCATCGCTTTCCACTTTAATAGTTATCCGATCATGATCACGGGGCAGATTATCTATGGTTTAGGTGGCGGCATGATCGTGACCATGCAGGAGGCCATAGTATCGCGCTGGTTCAGAGACCGTCAATTGGCAGTGGTGGTCGGCATCATGTTATGTATTGCTCGTCTGACCAAGTGGGCGGCCAAAATGGTGTGTTATCCCATCATCGATGCTACTGGTTCCAATGCCTGGCCTATTATTATTGCCAATATTCTGTGCGCTGTAGGTGTCTTGATGAACATCGTCTATTGGGCTATCATGTATCATCACGGTGGCGCCACCATGCTCGGCAAAGAAATTCAAGTTCCGGGTTCCTTTCATGCCAATGACCTCAAGCTGCACCGTGACCAAGTCCCATCCACATCGTCACACAAGCCTTCATTTCGCTGGTCATCCGTCTTGTTTCTTTATGTGCCTGGAATTTTTTGGATGGTGCCCTGGGTCCAACTCATCATGTCAAGTGTGCTTAGCAGTTTTGATGATGTCGCTACCGAGTTTGTCCAATTTCGCTTCAATACGGATCGTGTCATGGCAGGTTATCAAAGTAGCTTAACCCAAGTCGTTCCTATTGTTGCCGCTCCCTTGCTCGGGCTTTATGTTCACCGCTACGGCAAGCGACTCACCATTTGTAAGTATTTTTTCTTTCCAAAAGAAAAAAAAAGGGGGGGGTGAGGGGAGGGAGAACAACAACAACATCATTGTGCAGCATTTCTGTACTTTATCCAAAAAGTGTGAAAGAAAGGAAGATGAAAGGGAAAACGGGGGTTGGGGGAGGAGAGCACACCGCGATTTCATTTCACATGACCATGGATGCCAATAATCTTACTTTCCGAATTTAGTATTTTTCGGCACCATTGTCCTTCTGATTTCGATGGTGCTTTTAGCTTATACATGGGTCACACCGGCTGTGGGGATGATTATTTTCTCTTCGGCTGTGGCATTGGGCCCGGTAGCCGTGTTATCGTCGACACCGTTGCTGCTCCCGAGTGAATTGGCAGGCACCGGTATGGGACTCCACAAATGTGCCAATAATATCGGAACAACGATCGTATCTGTGTTGGTGGGTTATGTCCAAGATTTGACATATCATGATGGTGATCCTTCCGATAACACTGCCGATTTGCAAACCGCTTACGATGGCGTCATGGTCTTTTATCTGGTCCTGGCCTGTGGCTCGATTTTCGTATCACTGATTTTCTGGTTCATGGATCGTCGCCAACTTCAGGGATGGTTGCAAGCCAATCAAAAAGAACGACAACGTCGCATTGACACTGTCAAAGCAGAACAAGCGCTTTATCAGTCAGACCATTTGAAATCCTCCTTGAGAATGGTGGGAAGTCAACTACGAACGAAACGAACGTTTATCTATGTCTCCATCTTTTGCTTCTGGCTTGTCGTGTCTTGGGCCATCTTCTTTTCTTTTGCATTGATGCCAATCTATCAACGTTACTCCGTCACGTAAAACCGATTCTGTACATGATACATGATATATTTGATACCTCATGATACGTGCATACCAAAGAATGAAGACTAGCTTGGAAAAAATTATTAATCTTTTTGGATGAGCCTAGGATCGGGGACGTTTTCCAAATCCAGGCTGTGATCCATGCCATCTTTAGACCATTGCAAGATGCTGCGGGCTGATACGTAGCAAAAAAGCGCTCAATCCCTGTAACAAAAAAAAAGTTCATAGAAAAACCAAAGATTTGACAAAAACCATTGTCGTTGAAAATAAAAGCAAGCAAAGAAGAAAAAAAAAGGAAACGGAAAGTAAGGGGTCAAATGGTGGAGGCACTTTTTTTTTCTGGAGAAGGAGTGGACATAAAAGGAAATCCAGCCAATTGCCTTTTTCGCGGTTATAAATTTGTTATCCAACGACAGCTGCTCTTCTTCCTTATTTCCTTTTTCTTCAAATTTTGTTTGCTTTACTTTGAAAGCTTTACGTAATGTCCTCTCCATTACCCGCTAATGCCAAGCAGCATTACAGAGAAAATGGCAATGGCGAGCCCAACTGGACAGCTGAAGATGGTCCATCCGGTTCGTTCAATCGAGCCGCTTCGATTGCCATGTTAGGTTCCAGTCCTGCTCCCCCTAACATGCGGTACAGCTCTTCACCTAAGGGCAGTATTGGTGGAATGTCGGCCCATACTTACGGGAGTACTGATCTCGACCATGTCATGACCAATGCCAGTGGTGGTCTTTTTCGGCCCTTGTCGACCCCGACATACAACTACGAAGATAATACAATTTCCGCCGACTTGCCGGAAGATCAGATTGCACGGGTGGTCAAACGCCATCTCATTGATACATCACCGGCGACGTCTGTATTGAGTTCATCTCCAAAACGCAGTATATATCAGCCAGAGGATACTGACGACGACGGAGGACAAGTGCGTTCCGTGCATCAACTCCCTGGTGGGGCGATCACGCATGATATCTATAAATGGACCGAAGGCGTAGAACAGGAACAACTGGCAAGACGTCAGCGATCACAATCCGTATATATTCCACGTCAGGAACCTTCCGACCCTGCGTTGGCTAGATTGAAGGATCCCGGAGGCTTCCGACGTCATTTTGTGGTGGATAAAGCCGCACGTGAAGGACGTAAACCGCCCAATTGGATGACACGCACCTTCGTTGATTTCTTGGCACTTTACGGTCACTTTGGTGGCGAAGATTTGAGTGATGATGAGGATGAAAATATGGACGAGGACGATTTTATGGAAGGCGGTCTACGGTATCGACATCGTCGTCGAAGATCATCGGAGGAAGGAGGAGGAGACAGTGACGAAGATGAAGCCTCGCCCTTGATCCGTCGAGCTCAAGCCAACGCTGTCCAAGGCACTGCCACTCCAGCCAAGGCGGTGTTTCTCCTTTTGAAATCCTTTGTAGGCACAGGTACGCATTAAAACATGGAAATAAGAACGTGCTGTCGTCGCGGAACCTGAATTAATTTGAGTATGATGATCGTGTAGGTGTCATGTTCCTTCCAAAAGCGTAAGTGCTAATTTCCCTTTGCTTCATCGAGCATGTCATTGGGCTTCACATGATGGTAAATGACGCTATCAATGGTTGACATGGTTACTCATGTTGCTTGTTTATTTTGACTAGGTTTTACAATGGTGGCCTCTTCTTTTCCACGACATTACTGACCGCCATTGCATGTATATCTCTTTATGCATTTCTGTTATTGGTCGAAACGCGCAACAAAGTGCCTGTTTCCTTTGGTGATATTGGCGGCATCTTGTTTGGAAGGTTTATGCGAATGGCGGTTTTGATAGCGATTACGTTCTCACAGGTGGGAGCAAGATTTAAGCTTTTTTTTTTGTTCTCTGTTGCTGATGAATGAGGAACCGAATCACATGGGTTCTTTTTTTTAGATCGGATTTGTGTGTGCTTACATGGTATTTGTTGCACAAAACGTACAAGCATTGATCGAATCCATATTCCAATGCGAGCTAAGGATTCCATTGGCTTATCTGATTGTGGCCCAAATTGCCATTTTCGTTCCTTTGGCCATGATTCGCAAAATCCAAAAATTGTCGTCTTTTGCCCTCATTGCCGATCTGTTCATCCTCATCGGTCTCGTCTATTTATATTATTTTGACATCTTTACCCTATCCACTCACGGCGTGGCGGATGTCGAATGGGTCATCAATAGTAAATCGTTCCCGATGTTTATCGGTACCGCTGTATTCACATATGAAGGCGTGGGTCTTGGTGAGTTGATTAGTATTTAGCAAAGATCAATATGGATGGGGGAAAAAAGCTCACCTTCATTGTCAGTCATTCCAATCACGGAATCAATGGCGGAACCCAAGAAATTCCCCAAGGTGTTGTCGGGAACCATGGTATTTATTACGGTGATTTTCCTGTCGGTGGGCTTTGTGTCGTACCTTGCTTTTGGCAGCAAAGTGCAAACGGTCATCTTGCTCAATATGCCTGACACGCCGATGGTGAATACAGTGCAGGCTTTGTACGCCATGGCGATTTGTCTGTCGATTCCTCTGCAGTTGTTCCCGGCCATTCGTATTGCAGAGAATGCCTTGTTTACCCGATCAGGGAAACATAATCCTATCGTCAAGTGGCAGAAAAATGGATTCCGTTTCGCCGCCGTGCTTGTGTGTTCGTTGATCGCGATTGCGGGGTCGGGCGATCTCGACAAATTCGTGTCACTGGTTGGTTCCTTGTGTTGTGTGCCTCTCTGTTTCCTCTTCCCGCCCTTGTTCCATTTGAAAGCCATTGCACGTACTTGGAAACAAAAAGCCATCGACATTGCCATTCTTTTGTTCGGTATCTTATCCATGACCTACACCACTGGCATCACCATTGCTTTGTGGTCCCAAGGAGGTGAAGCCGCTCCCATTTCACGCTGCACTCCCAATGGCCATTGAAAAATGCGTTCCACACATTAAGAAAATTATCCTCCTCCCCCCATAGCCCATTTTCTCTAATAAAAATATAACTCCTCCATGCAAAACTTCTCATCCTTGCAAAATGTCCACCTCTGACTGCCACTGCTGCACAAGAATCGTGATCGGTCAACCACAGAATGTGATGCACGTAGGTCAATTGACATTATCATTTAATAACGCTGAACCTATCTGCAGGAAAGGATAGAAGGATAAACAAGTGACAGCTTGGTAGGAAAGAAAAGATGCAAAAAGAATAGTGCGCGTGAAGAATAAGATTCTAAACGGGTCCAGTGCCTCCCGGTATCAGCTACAGAACGTTTCCGTGAGCATCTTTCTTTGAACTCGTCACCTGCCTATCACATTTTGATACTCACTGTACAAATATTGTTGCCATTCAACAAGATTTGGTCCAATCGTTGTGTCTTGTATCCTTCCGTGGTCTTTTCACTACACAACATGTCGATCAGCGATGCCATTCTTTTGTGGTTATACAATGGATGTACTTACTATTCTGTTACGTCTTCCAACACCATGTCTTTTGATAAAAGTTAGCAAATGATCAATCTGGAAAGTTGTACTTGGTCATGACACTTACTGACAAAGTCATCGAAGCCCAATAATTTGCCAGTGAATTCCTTTTCGTTTTTCATGATCACCCAGATTTGCGATCCGATGCATTTATCGATAAGTTCTATACAGACAATGTAAGTTCAGATTCGTGTGAGCGAGGTGTTACGGATATAAGAACCTAAAGGTAATAGCTGCGAAGTCGCCATGGTGTGTCTTTATATATCGTTGAACGTCAAGAAAATAGAACAGCAATTCCGAGTTTCGCACTGGTCGACGTGACGCCCAAATTTTTTAGCCGCCAGGCATTTCAAGCCGGGTTTTCAAGTCACAGCATGATTAGGTAAAAAGTGTCTCCTTTACTGAACAAAATGCAAAAAATAGGTCTTAACATAAGCACTACACCAAAAAAAAAAGCAGATGGAGGAGTGTACATTGTCATAGTTTACAGGTGCAATAAGTGATACAGGCAGCCTGGCCCACCTGTAACCCAAGATCCAGTGAAAAATCGCCCAAATAGTCGTTTTTGCTCGAATGGCTCACTACCACTGCGCATACCGGCAGAATCAAAGTCAATAACCAAGCTGTTGATATACTGTACACACTTTGTATCCTGTTTGTCGAGCTATATGCCGCCTTGACGGACTGCCCTCGTGGCATACAATGTAAGCAAAAGTGGGGTTAGCTCCACAGCAAATTTGTGTGGCCCGTGACATTGGCTTGACCGCGTTGTTGTGATAAGAGTGTGATTTGTCACAGATCGTCTATTACCTGCAGTAACGATTCCGAAAAAAACTGCCAGTCTCATATGTGTGAATACAAGGCAGCACAAAATGACACGATACGCGTCACGTCACAGCTTTATTTCAATTTTCGCGCACGCGTTTTTTTTTCATGTAGTTGATCCTTTTTTTTCTGTGTTCCTCTTCATTTGTGATCATGTCACCTACTTTGAGTGATGCCAAGAAGGATTTGTACAAACTATTGGGGCTGGAGCGTGAAACAGCTACCGAAAAGCAAATCAAGTCATCGTACCGAAAGCTTGCACTCAAGTACCATCCCGACAAACTCAAGAGTAATGTGTCTGACGATGAAAAGCAAGAAGCGGTCGACATGTTCCAGCAAATCGGCGTTGCTTATAGCATTCTGAGCGATCCCAAGAAAAAAGCCATTTACGATCGCACAGGGAACATCAACAGCGACGGCTTCTTGGATAGTGATAAAGACTGGACAGAATATTTCAAAGAATTGTGGACCGGCGTGGTGAGCGCAGAAACAATCGATGCACATGCCAAGAAATATCGACGTAAGTGTTAAGTGTGCAGATGCTTTTTGAACTGGTCAGACTTATCGTGCGTGTGCAATTGTACATTAGATTCGGCCGAAGAAAGAGGCGATGTTTTAAAGTATTACCAAGAATTTGACGGCGATATGGATAAAATCCTGTCCCACGTAGAGTTGTCGACGGCAACGGACGGAAAAAGATTTCAGGATCTGATTGAGGAAGCCATCTTGTCAAAACAAGTGAAGCGCCTGAAACGATTCAAACCAACCACGACCGATGCTGCGCATGCGAAACGGCTAAAGAAAGAGAAACAGGAAGCCGCGGAAGCAGAGGAAGCCGAAGAAGAGAAGAAAAGGGAAGAAGCCAACGATCCGGAAGACAGCTTGAAACAACTGATTATGGCACGACAAAAAAGCCGACAAGAACACATGGATTCCATCATCAACTCGATCGCTGAAAGATCAAAAGGACCCAAACGTAAGCGACGTCCGGAAATGAATGAACCTTCTGAAGAGGAATTCCAGAAAATACAGCAAAAGATTTCCAAAAAGAAGAAATAGTCGATTCAGTCTCATGGGAATTTATTCCAATCTATCAGAAAATACTACTACATGTACATAACGCATCCTGCTCCATAGTTCGACCCTAAATGCAAATAAAACATTATATTGTTTTTAGTGCGTATTTTGGGAACGGGCCTTAATTCGTTATGAATCGTGGCTCAGTTCTGAAACCCAATCTGTGCTGGGTCCAACTGGTCGACCCTTTGGTCGGCTTTGCTAAGCGGGAAGCCCGTCACAGCATTGGCTTTTTTTTTCTTTTTCGTTTCCCAACTTTTGCCTATTCTTTTCTTCTTACTCTTTTCTTTCCCCACCCCCTTTTTTCGCTTGTTCATTTTTTATCATGTGGAATCCAGCGGTTGCATCATCGACAGCCGGTTATCTTTCTATCGCTTGTTGGCTTGTCGTTTTTACACCGTAGGTGCAACGACAGGTTGTGTCAAAATGTCAGAGATGCTCATGCTCCGTGTCTAGTCAATTATGGGAGAATTATCGACGACAGAGCGGTGACGGATTGTCGCTGACATTTCTTGTGATATGGTTAGCTGGTGATATTTTCAATCTTGTAGGCGTCATTCTCCAAGATCTGCTGCCAACCATGGTGAGTCTTCTTTTTTCCTTTTTGGAGCAATGTCTTGACTTGTTTTAGACGACTGGTGAAACCTCAGCATGCTGACAATGAATTGATGGATTATGCGTAGTTTCTTTTGGCATTATGGTACACGGTGGCGGATATGGGGCTCATCTGGCAGGTGCTCTACTATTATCGGCGCTCGGAAACGATGGGTGATGAAGTCGTGTTTGTCAGCGAATCTGCACCTTTACTTGGCCCCGATCGTCGCGGACCTGCATTCAAAAATAACGACGAGCATCATACCAGCAAGCATCACGGCTTGACCAATGCGGTGGCCGGTTTCTCTATTTTTTTGGTGACGGCCGTTTCCTGCTATATGTACTATTCCATTCACAGCAATGCGGATTATGATGGCGATGCCAAAGAATTTGCGTTATTACCCCAGCTGTTTGGTTGGACGAGTGCTGTTTTGTATGTCGGAAGCCGAATACCGCAGATCGTCAAGAATTGGCGTAACAAGAGTACCGAAGGCTTAAGTTTTGGCATGTTTGTTTGTGCTGTCCTGGGAAACATTCTGTTTACCTCTGTAAGTTACCTGGATCTTATTTATTTATCGGGCGGCAGCGAGTTACCCAATATTAACCTTGTTTCCACCAGTCGATATTTTTCCGTTCGACGGATCCTCAATACGTTTTATTGAATTTGTCATGGATCATTGGCAGTTGTGGCACATTGGTGTTTGATTTCATTGTAAGTGGCGAAACGAAAACGGATGGCGAGATAACGGAGGTGGTTCGTGTTTGTTGATGCTGACTTACGGATTGATTGTTTTGTCATGATAGATTTTCCTTCAATTCTTTATTTATGACCCACCGAAATCCTCGCAATAAGCCAACGAAATACCCCAATCTCTTCAATCCTTTTTTTTTCCTCTTTACTCACTTTGCCATTTTTTTATTGATGAGTTTTGTATATATTTTTTTTAAAAATTCTCTTTTTCTTTATTTCTTTTTTCATAATGATGAAAATTAGATGTTTCCATTGGATATCAAACCATGTGCGAATCCTGCATTTTAACCTTCGTTTACTGCATGATGCTGGATGAGCTTTCACTGCAGGGTTATATAAATCAACCAAATTGAAAGGGAGCGTCTGCATACGGATATGAAAAATCATATTGTACAGATCAAAGAATAGCCATCAATCTGGGAGTGGGAATGACTAAAGATCAATCATCGTTTCTTGCGCGGCAAATAAAGAATCAAAACAACGATAACTTGAGTCCAATTGATCGTCAAACTGATAAACTCTTTGAATCGTGATTTTTGATGATACAGTACACTGCTGTAGCTAGATTAACGATTCCGAATGCCTGATCCTTTTCCAAAATAAAATAAAAAAAACCTTAGGCAAACAACGAGATGATATCTTGTTTCCTTCCCGAGATGGTCTTTGCAAGATCATTATTTTCGCGTTTGCGGTGACAAACTATGCAATAGCAGGTTTACAATTCAGGTTTCTCCTTTTCTTACAGCTGACAACCCTGTGCTGTTCACAAGGAAATGTTTCATAAATAGAAAGTGATGCGAAGATTTCATCTTTTTCCTTTCTGAACTAAGAATCTATCATGCCAGACAATTTAAAGAACGTTGATACCGCTTGCAATCAACAGGCATCAGCAACAGAAGAAGCATCCCAGATTGCCAATGATGCATATCATTACTCGATAAGCGACCGATCGGAGATACCTATCGATGACATATCCGCCAAGTATATACCTTCCAACCGGCTATCCACATCAGCTGGACGACCGAAGTTAACGTATAATCCGTGGATCGACGAAATCGTTGTGCAAGCCATGCTGATGACGAAGGAACTATAGCGTGGCGTCGTCCACATCAACGAGAGAAATGGATGCGACGCATATATCAAATCCAACGACCCCACTGACATTTATCTGCGAGATCGCTACGATCGAAACAGCGCCCTTGAGGGCGATGTGGTGGTGTTCAGGATCCATGACAAACCCCCTTACAACGGTAAAGTAGTAAGCGTCCTCAATCGCGCTGGATTTGAGATTTACGGGGTGTGCATGGTCATCTGCCTTGTCTTTCGAGCAAAGCGCGTTTCTCCCGGTGACGATAGGCCCGATGAAACTGTACCGCCTCTTCTCGAAGTTTTTTGTCCTGGGAATCGACCGGACATAATGCAACTTACAGTATTATTTGACGAAGCGAAGACAAAAGATGTGGTACTGCTCTCTCTGAGCCGCACTTTATTTTCAGTTAAATAATAAAAAACTCTTCAATCTGACCTATCTCAATATCTTTTTAAGCGAATTGGGTGGTCTATTATTGCTATTCTATGTGTGAAAATTTTTTTAATGTGGTTACTAAACTGACCGTGGAGCTGAAGCATGAGAGGATTCGTCGATACCAACGGACAGTGGGGGGCCGTTACCACCTCTTCTGTCTTCGCTTCGCCAACTGAGTTATCATGGGTAGTGCCTACCATAATCCTCGTTGGCACCGTCAGATCGCTGTCAAAATCCTCATGGATTTCTCGCCAAGGATTAAAAGGTGCTCTGGTCATTATATCCAGAACTTAATTGCCGGATTGAATTCATATTTGAACTTGACATCGACGGTTTATACGCCTGTGGATCGCGCATCACTCTCAAAAATTCTTCCACCTCTTTGACACGATAAAATATTTCGCATGCGATGGTCGGATCTGATTCATCGTGGTACTGGTTTCTGGGCCGATATCGATCTTTTTGTCGCCATTCACGAGGCTCGCCATGGTAACCCAAATTTTCATTTTTTCTACTGCCGATCTTCAATTTGCGCTTTGTCGTTCCACCTTCGGCTTCACTGTATACTCCAATGCATAATGAATTATACCTTGATGTGGAAGTTGGTACAGATTTTGGTCACTTTCACCATGCACATCAGTGGCTTTGGATCGCGCCTATGCCTCAGCGGCGACCACATATACAATTTCTTGGTCCACTAACAGCGCGCCGATGTGAAGCTTTCGCGACTGCTTGCGAAAGGGAGGGATTAACGGCGAATTCGAAATTCAGGGAATCGAACAGAGTTTTTGTTGGTTCAACGTAATCGTCATTTTTTTCCAGCAGTGGGAATATACGGACTCCGTATCGACTAACATGCGCCGGGGTGGAGCTTCGCCACTGCTTGGAGGAGGGAAGGATTGCCGGCGAATTCAAAGTTGAGGGAATCCAAAAGCGCTTTCGTGGGTTCGACATAATCGCCATTTTGCTCCAGCTGGTTTGGGAAATGTACAGACTCCGTATCGACTATCAGCGTACCAGTGTGGAGCTTCGCGACTGCTTGCAGGAGGAAGGGATTAACAGCGAAGTCAAAGTTCAGGGAATCCAACAGAGTTTTCGTTGGTCCACATAGTCGCCATTTTTTTCCAAGAGCAACGGAGTAAATGAGCGTCTCACTGCATGTTTTAGGTTTATCAGATCTTTTGCAGCTTCTCCTGTCACGTCAGTGGTGCTGATATCATGTGTCTGCGAATGCAATTGAACAGCGCAAGTCAGGGGGGCTGAACTCGATGACGATTCATGAGGCACGTTGACATGCGTCCTATCAATTATCAAATTTCACATAGCTGAGAGTAAGTTCCTTATCCCTAGCCTCGAAATTTTTTATGCTTACTTGTGCTGGGGAAACCTCGGAAGCGGTAGAGGCCCTGCAACTTGACTGTTACGGTCTGGACGCTTATGTTCTCCGTGCTGAATATCCAAACGAATGGCACCATTGGCACGGTTGATTTTTACCATGACGGCGCCGGGATAATCAAAGACAGCCATGCGCAGCACTCGCCGAACGCCCTCTTCTGCTGATATTTGGCGTTGTGCGCCCTTTCCTTGCATGCGATAGGCAGTGAAGGTAGTCACATCTTGCACTACCGGATCTTGTTTGATTGAGCAGGTGATATCGGAAACCATCGCACTGCTGAAATGCTTCCAAAGACGCGAAGGATAATGTATCGACAATACGATTTGCCAAAATGGGTTTCATCAAAGCTGAAATAAGATGTTGGTTACTTGATAGCCATCTGATGACGGTCATGTGTGGGCGCTACTTACCAAATGGGCTGAATACCAAAATTGTAGGTGATAAAAAAGGTGTCGAATGAAGAACTTGCATCAGGGTCTTCAGATATATGCGAAAAAGAATGGATTGTGCGGAGAACTGCGGAGGCAAGTGTGTCATATGCGGTGCCGGTAAGGGAGAAAGCAGCCACGAAGTCTACACCGCAAATCACCGATCAAAGCACCAGGCAGCAGCAGAAGCACCCAGATACTTCTCAAACAACAGCTTAATGAATCTCACTTTATCTTGGTCTGCGTATTACGTATACGGTACGTTTGATTGAAATTTCTGTCGTAACAACGTCGGTGCCTGCCTTTACATCAATTTCTATGTGGATAACCTCTGTCTCGCTGTTTTCTGCATGAAACCTTCTAGACAAATGCTCTGTATGAGCTCAATGTTTCAAGGCGATATTGCTCTTCATAGACAAAATGATTCATGAGTTAAAGGCCTGTCACACATGTCGACAAAATTTCATGATAAAAAGAAGGAAGACCTGAGTGGGAACACTAGCACACTTTCATTTTCTCCAGGTCGTTAAGAAACGCCAAGGTTTGTGCGACACATCAAGAAAATGCGATATCCAATTTATCAGGATGACGAGATTTATTTTTATACCTTGCGACATCGTTTTCCGACAGCATGACATTAATTCGCGTCTGTACAACATAATTTCACGCCGGTGCACGAAATCAGCCGTTCAGATAAAATTAGGACCGCTGGTCCCCTAAAATAAACCATGACGAAATTAGGCTGGAGGAACAATAAGAAGTTCGAGCACAGTGGGGGCCCTACAGGCGTCGGTTGGCGTCATGTTGGATCACTTCAGTGTATGCAATGTAATAACGCATAAAGAACAAGTCACTTGGTGAATGGAATATATAGTCCGTGGTTTTTGTTGAGTCTACAGTGTACTATTTTTCTTTCTCTCCTCATTTTGGGGACTGGAACCAAAAATAAAAAATTCCACAGGGGAAAACGGATTTTCGACACTAATGGGCTGTGGAGGAGTTTGAAATTTTCGTCTGCTATATTATTGCAAGACAACAGCACCATCCTACGATCTTTTCCGCTTCTGATGCGCAGCGGTTTTACTCTATTGCAGTGCGATCCATCGACGTCATGTCCGTTTGCCCAGCCTCTGACGCTCCGTTAGCGAAACGACGAGCCCAGGAATCCCCTCTTTTTCCAAGACAGAAACGTTTCAAAGTAGGCAAAGCTTGTTACACTTGCCGTGTAAAGAAAATCAAGGTAAAAAAGATGACCGATCAGTTACGATCCCACTTGGCAGATACTCATCTACTATTTTTCTGAATGTTCTTTTCTAGTGCGATGGATTGCAGCCATGCATGCAGGTACGATCATCGTAACACCATCATCTTGTCTTGACGACACAACTAATCATTTTGCTTATTCTTTCTTGTAGTGTAAAGGTGCCCCATCTTGACACTTACTTTGAGAGAACCATGAGAAAGGCATGACTAACCTTTTATCTGTTCGTTATCTTGTAGCTCGTCGACGTCCTTGCTCTTTTTCCGATGTGAATTCGCCTTCGGATTCCGAAGCTGGAGATGATGGCAACGACGGTGTAGCAGGTACTCACGACATTCCATGCAACGGCCAGCAGAATACGAGAACGAAAACCGGAGAACAAAACAGTAATGAGACGGAAGAATTTGAACGTCGGCAAACAAAAGACATATTAGACTTTCTGTGTGAAATGCCAGCTCCTGAAGACAGCTTCCACGAATGGACGGTCGATGACCAAGTATTAAGAAAGCGTAAAATCTTTATCGAACCTTCAATACCTCCTATTCATGTGGAAATGCCTTCGCAAAAAGTGCAGCAACACCTGATTTCGCTCTATTTTAAACATTGCTACGCCTTGTTTCCTGTGATACCGAAACGCGTGTTCCTTGACCATTTCGAACGCAAAACCGATCTCGTTACCCCTCTCCTTCTTCTTAGCATGTACGCCCACGCAGCTTACTTTAGCGACTCGGAGAACAAGGAAACCTACTTTGAACGCGCCAAATCCATTCTCGACGGATATCTGGATACCGCGCGCATTAGCACCGTCGTGGCACTTTGTTTGTTATCCGTGTACGAACTCGAGCATGCCGCGAAAACTAGTATCACCCGTTCGTCCGCGTACGGTGCAATGGCGCTCCGTATGTGCACAGACATTACCGATATGCCCATCGACCAGAACAAGGAAGACATCGAATTACGCAAACGAGTGTACTGGGGATGTTACTGTCTGGACAAAATCAAAAGCGCTTGTACGGAACAGCCTTGTTTGCTTCGCAGTACCGATCACGATCCTGACATGCCATTGTTGCAACCGGGCGATGATGCGACTGAAAATGAAATTTTGGGCGGGTTTGTAGCGTACATTAAATTGATGATGATCTGTGAGCGTGTACTACAACAAGCCAAGCCTATTGTGCGCACAGAGCAATACGAGCAAACCTTGCTTGCCTTTGATAACGAACTTTTGCATTGGCTTCACGGATTGCCCAATCATCTTCATTGGACTCCATTATCACGTCCCGGTCAAAGCGTCTCGTGCGAACCCCCGGCCAATGCCATGGTGGCTCATCTTCATTTGGCGTACAACGTTGTCCAACTCCAAGTGTTGCACACATCCACAGTCACACCTTCTTCGAAAGTCATTTTGGAACGTAGCACCGTCGTTGCATCTCACATCACTGAACTTGTTTGTTTACTCACCCGGCAAACCAAATTTTCCATTGAACATTTCCTCACCGCTTCTGCTTTGAAATCGGCCATTCAAGTTCATCTCCTCAATGTTGCACGAGGAGAAAACCGACGAGCCGCTCATTCTCTGTTTCTACGATCCATCCAAGCTCTTCGGCACTTGGTTGACGATAGAGACATTCCCGAAGTGGCTTCTTTTGTCACTGGATTGAAACAAGCCATAGCTGACAAACCGAGTTCTCCTCCTTCGTTTTCCGAAGATGATTTTCATTACGCAACGACGTACGGGCTGGTGACCCCGCCTTCCACTGGCACGGTCAAAACGGGATCGTTATCCCCTCCATCCATGACATCAGGTCCCGCCACGCATGCTCCCCAAACTTCCCAATCAACTCCGGCTTATGCCACTTCTTGCAATATGACCCCCTTATGGCGACAACCAATGCCTACCGATCGCATGCTGATGCAGTACCGTTACCCTTATCCGCTCGATTTTTTGTCCCCCATGGAAAATGACTGGCCTCGACATGGCGACATTTCCACCATGGACACATTTTTGTACCGAGCTCGTAAAATGTTCACCGAGCAACAGCAAGATGATCCGTCAAAAATCAATCATGCTGCCTATGTTTCTTCATCCAAACCGTCCGATGCTCCCTCGTCTACTCACGGAACAGTGTCCGACGATCGGCCGGCATGGCCAACGCAGCTATCGTCTTCAACGGACGATAATTTGCTTTATTCCATATTTTCCGACCATCAGCCCCAAAGCTCCCTGGAACACCAAGATCCGCCGCCCGCCTCGTCATCCCCACCTTCAATCCACCATAACTACCATACCAATGTACTATCATCACAAACCAAAGCAGTCTCATCCTCATCCGACATTTCTTCTTCCTCTTCTTCATCTCAAGCTTACATCTCTGCATCCCAAGCTTCTGCATCTGAACCTCTGCATTTTATACAACCTTATCAGCCTTACATGAATATTGGTCTCGGCGTCTATGCCTCGGCTCACCAGCATCACACCGATGTCATTAGACAGCATTTCCCGCTTGTAGAATCCAAAACCAACCCTGCTGTACGACCCGTCATCCTCACCCATCAAGGTCAAGTCATTGTAACAGGCGCCGATTCCGACCCTATGCCTCATAAGAGTAAAGACATCACATCGACAGACGAACATTGAACGTGTGTAATCTTTTATTTTATTTTTTCTCTCTTGTTCTTTTACCCTTTTGCACCTTTTTGTCCCTGTACCCTTTTTGCCCTTTTGCCTCTTTCTATTCTTATAAGGATTCTTCCGTATTAAAAAGAAGCCAACCAGTGAATCGCATGTTGAATACAGTTTCACTAAAATTTACTTGGCTAACAAAGCAGTGTTGAGGTGAATGTGAATTTGCCAAAACGCGTGTATACGAACGCAACTCCGATAATGCTGATTACAGTAAGTTGCTTTTGCTTCTGTTCGCTTGCTGATATGTGTACTGCAACCTATCGGCGCAGAGATTATCATACAGGGTCCCACGATATCTCGTCCTCATCCCATTGTCATAGTCATTTCACCATGAACCAAGGCCATCACGATCGGACGTTGTAAACTGTGATCCGTGCAAATATGAATGGTTTCCTCAAATAGATGTAACTTTTTTCGATGGTCTTGCAGTAAATTGCGTGCGATACATGCTTCCTTGAATATTCCATAGACTGTAGCTCCTGTTATATTCCAACATGATAAATTACATATCCGACTAGGACGTCACCAAATCCGACCTCTCATTGGCATGGAAAACTTCCTTCCATGAGTCCGGATATTCCTGCTATCGTTTATGATGTCCTCCTCAGACCAAGGCATTGTTAGAGTATGTACATTCTGTGTTACGCGAATCCAACTCATGAACAATAACGTAAAACTGATATTTTTATCCTAGAAAATCATGATCTGCCTATGTGCAAAAGTATATGGCAATTTTCAGATGGGTTAAGCCCTCCTTTGCGTAAGGTGAAGGCTGAATACATAACGCGCAAAGTGCCATTTCACATTCCAGTTACCCAGAAAATTAATTTATAGTTATTTTCCAGGGACTTGACCTCTCTCTTGACCTTGAATTATGGAGGGACGACTGCATATAAGCTAATGATCTAATTTGCACATTGACAGCTGAGATTCTGTCATTGCTCACAGATTCGGGACTAGGATTGAGATTGGTTAGTGCCTGAATGGATCAAGAACTGTACTTGATCTTGTAATTTTTTTGCCCTGCAGCCCCGTAGCATAGTCATGCGTCTTCTTGCCTTTCCCGTTAAAAAACCGAAAATGCTTATTCTCGATATCTTTCTCTGTAACGTTGTTGATACCTTCAGCTTCTAGCACCTCAAAATGATCGTCGTCGTGACGCCCAGCTTCAAAAACGTATCGACCTTGGTTTCGACTTTTGCGGCTGTTGTCTGTATGGGCTGGGTACCCTTATGACCTCATATCTGACATTTTCGTGTTCAACCACCTTCCAGTTCTTAGCATACTACTTGCCCAACTCTGAGTGTCTAATGTTGATGAAGCATTCGTAGCCAATTTTCTGGCTTTCGCCCGTGATAAAATGGCCGGCTTAAGGCTTCATCGTCGGCACCACGCTTACGAGTTCTACGTTCTCCCTAATGCTTAAATGTGCACCAGATTACACGGTCGTTCGATCGTTTGACACTGAGCACGATGTTGAACTTGCGTTCGTATTCGACGACAGCGTCGGGAACGTCGGCAGTTGAATGATATTCACGTAGGGGCAAATACACTGTTTCCTTTCTTGCACAAGAATGTTGAAAGCCTCGATAGCGTCAGTAATCTTAGAAACGTTGGTCATGTTGCTGATAGATGAAAAGAGGTGATCCTGAAAATTAATTCTCTTTGGAAAAGCACAGTCCCTAGTCTTCAGCGTCGGGCTTAATTCATACCAGTAATCAGGCACTCGTTTTCATTAGCGTGACGTCATGCTAATCGATTTGGAGTGAATTCACTGAACGAGCACACCAAGTGTTTGGCCCGCTTTTCCAATTGATCAATCAACAAAATGCAAACGCCTTCTTCTAATCCCAAGCACTGCATCAAATGCAACAAACCACGAAACCAAGTGATGATTGTAGAAGTCAAGTTTGGGAATATCGTGCAATTGTTATTATAGCTCACTAATTCCATGAGCCTACCCATTTTGGATTACATATTTATTGCACTCGGTCTAGTCAAAGTATCTCTTTAGGAATAAATCACAAGGACATGGAGGCCTCATAAATTTGCTTGCCCCGCCATAAGATGATGAATATCATATTTATGATGGCCGCTTCCCATGATTTATCGAAACCTTAGAAAGAATACCAGTTGGCAAGCTTCCTACGTCGTGCATCGCTCATTATCTGCGATGAAGTCCCTATGCAGACTCGATTCTGATTTTGAAGCCTTTGACTGACCACTACAAGACATGTGTCAATGTGATAATCAATTATTTGCGGCAGATTGGGTGAAGATTTCGCTCAAATTGGTGCAGTGTCGCGCGAGGCGATAACAGAGCTGATATTGACAAGATATCTTTGAAAAAGATCATTCACTCCGAGACACTTGCGCAAACTATACTTGCCGATCAATACGCGCGTGAACTCCAGGATCAGAAATAGATTGAAGCTTTGCAGAATGGATAGGTAGATTGGCCTATAATCCGACGATATATAATATTATGTTGCAGCTGCTCAAAATAAATTTATACCACAGAGGACGAAGAACAGCTGATGGATCGCGTACACCCCAAAACCCATCAATAAAAAAGTCTTACTTTTTAACGGGCCTTCTTCATCTTGGCTTTCCCAATGATCGCGTGGACTTGTTGAATGGTTGCTGCAGAAGATGCAAAATGAAAACGTTAGCAATCTCTCGCATTCTTTCGTACGATGCAAATGAAGTACAGGTCATTGACCAGGTCGTTCCAGAGAACCTGTAGCGCATCAACCTATCTGGATTGCCTTCTGCACTACTAAGTTTGAAGATCTGTGCACCCATCATATTGCTAACGAACTTATACCCAAAAGGTGGATTGCGCAACGGCGCAAGGAATGACTGTACAAAGGGTTACGGGCAATCTTTAACAGCTGTAATAAATGGGCGGAAACTTCCACAGAAAAATTTTCAGCATACCACGTACTATCTTGCAAACCAAAGAAGATGAGTTGCCGTTTATCTTATCGCGGAAGTAGTTTCCAGTAAAGCTGTTATTTGCAATGACAATCGACAAATCGCAAGATCCTTATCAGAAAGCATATATTCCACGAACAATTATCAAGTCGCACTTTCACAGGGTTAACTGCATTGTTCTGGAAGGGCGCAATCCAGAAACCAACAACACTATCTACCCCAAACTGTTGGAGTCACCGCTACTTGCTAACCCTGAAGAATCTATATAATTTGGGCCTCCGGTGGCAGGCGGCATCCATTGCACAGCGGGTGTACGGCTTGTTAGAACTGTAAAAGGAATACTGTTGGTAAAAAGGCTGTCCATCAAACATGTATGATCACCACTTCTTTTATGTATTTATTGACCTATGTAATTAATAAATTACATTATTTTGGCTACGGACATTGTGTACAATACAAGCTGGTATCTTTTTTTTTTGCCGTCGATATGCTTGACTTGACTTGCCGAGCTAGTGTAGCTAGTACTCAATACCAGGCTACTTTTTTTCATTTTCATTTTTCATTTTTTAAAAAAGTTCGCTCGAAAGCGAGAAGATTCGCCCGAAGGCGAGAAGATTCGCTCGAAAGCGAGAAGAATTCGCTCGAAAGCGAGAAGAATTCGCCCGAAGGCGAGAAGATTCGCTCGAAAGCGAGAAGAATTCGCTCGAAAGCGAGAAGAATTCGCCCGAAGGCGAGAAGATTCGCTCGAAAGCGAGAAGATTCGCTCGAAAGCGAGAAGAATTCGCTCGAAAGCGAGAAGAATTCGCCCGAAGGCGAGAAGATTCGCTCGAAAGCGAGAAGAATTCGCCCGAAGGCGAGAAGATTCGCTCGAAAGCGAGAAGATTCGCTCGAAAGCGAGAAGAATTCGCTCGAAAGCGAGAAGAATTCGCCCGAAGGCGAGAAGATTCGCTCGAAAGCGAGAAGATTCGCTCGAAAGCGAGAAGATTCGCTCGAAAGCGAGAAGAATTCGCCCGAAGGCGAGAAGATTCGCTCGAAAGCGAGAAGAATTCGCTCGAAAGCGAGAAGAATTCGCCCGAAGGCGAGAAGATTCACTCGGAAGCGAGAAGAAAATAGAAAGAGAAAGAAAAAATTAAAAAAAATTCGGGTTGTGTTCCCCTTTTTATGTTTTGAACGAGCCAATAGGAAACATGTTCGCACGCCTGCATGTGACTTGACTAGACCAAACGATGTAACTCACACGACATGCTGTTGTGACTGGGAATGAGAGAGATTTGCTTGACTGCGGAAATAGAAAGGTTGTACGATCGGATGAAAAGAAAAACGAATAAACGAGTCGAACGGATTTCTTAACTACGTGATATAATAGGATTTCTTGACACGGTAAGCAATCTTTTACGACAGAAACGGACAACTTTAGCGTGCTGAATTGTACCTGCGGAAGAATCTCCTCTTTCTTTATTTGCATTTTTTCTTGATATAAAAAATTTGTTCGCTATTTCAACTAAAAAAAGGCACGCTTTGAGTAAAGTACCTTCACTGTACTGCAATTTTCGTAAAACGCTATTAGTTTATGCGACCACAGGGAGTGACGGTTCCCTCATAACAATGCAAAGCAAAGCAAATGATTTTCACCCAACAGCGCCATTTTTTATTTATGGACTCGCTGCGTTGTCGCCTTTTCCAATAAATAGTCATAATAAAAAAACTTAATCGTTATTCCTGCCACCTCCATCTGGCGAAATGCTTCATTTCGGCCGACCTTTACATCTAAATTTTGAAGTTGTGATTTGAGTTAATGATGCTTTTCGTTGTCCTTTTTATTACCATGGTTAACAGATTTTCCCATTGAGCGAGTGGGTTTATTTTTGGTCACTCACTTATGGTGAAATCTTTGTTGGCCCATTTAGGCCAATTTATAACCTTTCACACCTTTCTTTGGAGATACACGCTCACTGACTATATGTCCTTTTCCTTTTTTCATCATCCGAAAGTACTTGTGTTTGAAGCGCCTTGGTCGGAGAGCCAGGCAAGGCTGTCTGAAGAAAGGCAAAAGCGCGTTACGCTAACCGACTCAATGCATAGAGAGAAGACCAGCAGGTAAAGACGATGTGGCATTATTTGTACAGCAGCAATCTGATGTTTCGGTTAGGTCATTCGTACAAGAGCATCATTTACCCTGTTCGATTGTACCCACAATGCCACTCGGAAAATGACCCTTCGAAAAATTTGGGTAATTAAAAAAAAAATCTTGATTATGGATTTCATAACAGTGAGCTGATGGATGCCCCAGATACGAACAGTGATATGAATGCTGGATTAAGCATGTGAAGGATGCCACAGTCAACAAAATGCAAGCGCCCTCTTCTAATATCCAGTGCCCAGAAAAGAAATTAGCCTGTTGTGTTAAATTGGAGCTAGGAACTACATACGAATGCCCTGGTTTTTTGGCCACATGCAGAAGTCCGGCAGGCCTCAAATGATTTTTGACTAGGTTGAAAACCTCAGTATCACTTCTGTTTTGTAAGGTTTCGCCTACAATCATCACTTGGTTTCGTGGTTTGTTGCATTTGATGCAGTACTTGGGATTAGTTGCGGCTTTCTTCACTTTGATTCACACGAAAATGCTTCGGTTTTCTTTCGCCGGCACACGGCTCATACATCATGTCTTGGAACGAGCGATTTCAGAGTACAGCCAGCAAAGCAGCCGACTGGCGACAACGTACATTACTCGCAAGTAGAACTCCCGTTCACAAGGCCGTCACCATCCATTCCCGGCCCTTCAACCACTGCTGCCCCTTCGTCTCCCGTCCCTTCAACCACCACAACTGCTGCGCCTTCGTCTCCAGTCCCTGCTCCCGCCACTCCTTCTGCGCCTTCGTCGCCCGTCCCTGGCCCTGCCATTACTTCTGCGGCTTCGTCTTCCGTCCCTGCCCCCACCGCGGCTGCTGCACCTTTGTCCCCGGTTCCCGGCCCGTCTTTGGCATCTCATCCTCCAAGTTTTATTGGATGGAAAAGGTTTGTCGTTAGCTGAAGTCGCTTTTTTTTAGCTTACATTTTTTCTTTTTTTTCCAGGAAACAAGCAGAGGCGCATGAGATGCTTCTTGCTGAGATCGCGGAAAAGCGAGCAAAGTTAGAGGAATTAAAGGGAGAACTTGCAAGCTTGGAGGAGCAAGAAGCTCTCATGAGGCAAATTCTTCGACCATATTAAAGATGGTCTTTTTTCTGCTGTTGGGCGTATAAGATCAGACTGCAGCAAAGCAAAGCAGAACTTCTGTATAATGGTGCATTTAACAATCAATGCCGAAGCAAGAAGCCATGCTTTATGTCAGCGAAGGAAGTGTACTCGATTTATCGCTCCTGTGGTTGATGGTGAAGTTGAGAAGAACCATCTATCGCTAAACAACCCACGAACAACTCAACAGCATTCTACAGATTAGATTAAGCACTTGAATCGCGCATTATTTTTGGTGGTGTTGGTGGTGGTGTCATTAGAGAGAAAACCAGGGATGGCCGAAACGCGTTGTATGGACATTCCTTTCACCTGTATAAGTTGATTGTAAGACTTGCAAGGCCCTGATTTGGGCCGATGAACGCAAATTTTTTTAAAATGCACTGCTCTACATCGGACTACCGGACGAGTTCTTCAATCTTCAGTAATGATACCAAAATTTGAAGGCTGTCGTAAACGAAGAGCTCTGAAATCAGCGAGTCTCTTTAAAAGCCTTTTCCCAAGGAATTGATCAACATCCAAAGAGTCTCATATAAAGAACAAAGTATGCAGATACCTGGTTCATTGTAGCAAACGGTTGCAAGTACTGCGCCTGCTTTTACTTCAATTGTATACCTATGACCCATGCTATGCTGCTTCTGTGGCGATTTCGACCAATAAATGCTTAAATCCATACATCTACGTGCATATACAATATTAACAGCATACAACGCTTTACAGAACGTGCGTGAATGGATGAGGCAATTTTATGTATCATAGTTACTAATCTAGACACGTGACTTCCTCATCGAAGACGAGTACAGGAAAAGCTTACGCGCAGCAGACAAAGTCGCTCAATCAGAATTGTCACAATCTTTCTTTTGGAGTTCGAAATCTGAAGAAACTTTTTCCCGTTTTTATTTCGCTCATGTGAATTTGATTGATACCTGCCTGCTTAGTAATTGTCGTAGCGACTAAAGTGCAACCTCGAGTATTGCAGGTTGACCGGATTTGCTGAATGTCGGTGATAAGAAGTCAAGTTTTGGGAATACCGTGCAATTTTTTAAAATAGGTCACTATTTTGATGAGCCCTATCCCATTTTGTATGGATTACAATCTGTGCACTCGGAGATCTAGTCGATATTATCTCTTAGGAATAAGACACACCATATGGTATATCCATTACTTGTGGTATTATCCATCCTACTATACTATACATACTGTACAAAGTGGTTGCCACGTATTTACCCTACACACCGAAGATGAGCTGCCCATTTATTTTATCACGGAAACAGTTCCCATTAAAGCTGTCATTCGCACTGGCGATTGACACATCTCCAAGGTCCAATGACTATGTATAGCCAAATTGATGGCCCAGTGTTTTTTTTGAAATGTTTTTTCCGTCGATAAGCCCGGCTTGCCAGTAATGTAGCCAATGCTCAATGTCATGCTTTTACTGGCTTGTTTTTTTCATTTTCCTTTTCATTCTAAGAGCTCGCTAAAAAAGCGAGAAGAGTTCACTAAACAATTCGTTCAAAAGCGAGAAGAATTCGCACGAAAGCGAGAAGATGATAGAAAGAAGAAAAGAGAAAAAAAAAATGGTTGGTTACCCTTTTTATTTTTTGAGCGAGCCAAAAGAAATCAAGGCTATCCATGACGTCGGATTATTTCAACCAACCATCATCCGTGCAAGAGGTGTGTATCTAAAGTGATTTTTTAAAAAGTGGATTAATGTGCTTATTTCAGGTTGCAAGCAAGTTAAAGACTCATCCATGGATTCTATCATTTCGCAAACACCCATCGAGACGCCTGGTTTTAAGAGTTAGCGACGAAACACGCATATCAACGGGTCGCAGCCAATGAGAGGGCTACCATCAAACGTGCTGCAGGGTCCAGAAGATCGCTGGTCTGATAATGACTGGAACCGCGGAAACGTCAGTCGGCAGTCGGGACAAAGACCATGCGAAACGTGCCGGCAAGAAGCTACGGAAAAACGATCGCCAATATGCTGTCGCTGGAAATGACCGACGAATTCGGTAGCTCGCAAATTTGGCATATGATCATTATTTCCGGTTATCCGAAGAAAGAGCCAAGATTCAACTTCAAAACTGCACGCGCTCCATGGACTCATATTATGCACAAATATCGACTGCATGTGGTATTGAACAGGATGAGCTACTCAAAACTGCGACGTCTAAGCTCCAACATACATTGCTCTTGCTGATACAGCCTTCTTACTTGGCAGGAATACTTTGCACCCAATTTCAAGAAATTCAGCCATGAATCATATGCTGAATAGAATCGTAACCACCCGTACACTGGTAGCATAGTTTGTTCTGAGATAGGAACCTTGATACTGTTGCTGACAATTATTTTTTTTAGGTTTAGATGCTGCGGAGGCTTCTTCCAACAGGCAAGAAGGACAACGTGCTGGTTGCTGGCAATTATCGATTTCAGTACCTGTCCACGAACACTATAGAATCCGCACTTGTCTCAACTCTGCTGCTGTGTCTGCCGAGTAGGTTTAATTAAGACTGATTGGCTTTATTTTTTTTTTTAATTTGGGGATATACGCAAAATTAGAAGATCTTGTAATTGAAAGATGCACATTTCCCGCGTTTTCAGCGGATTCATCTTACGAATTTCCATATCCGGAAATATGTAAGCCCGTGATGTCACGAGCATTAAAATATAAAATGCTCATCATAGAAATTTGTTGTTTCACACTTTTTTTTGCATCTCTTTTTTGATTATCACAAAATAAACCATTGGGTGTATTTGTTATTATGGCACCGACTACTCTGTTATCCGTCTTTGAAAACGATTACCGAGAAAGAACGGCGATTGTGATTCCGCAGTCGGCTGCGATTCCTACTTCGCTTTCTTACCGACAGTTGTTCGACGTTGTGACCGATTTTTCTCGCAAGTTGTGTGCACAATTGCCCGCTGACGCCTTGAAACCTGGTTGCGCCATTTCCATTGCTTACATCAATTCATTGGAATTTGTTGTGTCGTTCTTGGCGACAGGCTTCCTCCGTCTCATTTCGTCTCCTTTAAATCCCTCCTATACTGAAGACGAATTCAACTTCTACTTGGAAGATGCCAAATCCACCGTGATGATTGTGCCGCCTGGTTCCGTGAAAGCCAATATTCCTGCAGTTCGTGCTGCTCGTAAACAGGGAGCCTTGATCGTTGAAGTACACTGGAACGGTCAAGAAATGGAGGTCAACGTTACTTCGCCTGTTCGTTCTGACGCTCGCCGCGCTCTCGGAGCATTTCAACCTCAGCCGGATGATGTCGCTTTACTGTTACACACCAGTGGAACCACCGGCAGACCTAAAGGTAAAATTTGGAGATGGCCCATTCAGTATTGAAACTGGCTAGACAAAAAAAAAAAAAAAGAGAGAGTAAAAAGGGGATCAAGGAGAAATGTAAAAAAGGTAGAATGATTGCGGTATTCATGCATTTTTTTGTTTGTTGTTTGCTTAGGTGTTCCTCTTACTCAGTTGAACTTGGCTACTTCCATGAAGAATATTGTGGGCACCTATGAATTGTCGCCCAGGGATCGTACCATGTTGGTGATGCCTCTCTTCCACGTTCATGGTTTGCTGTGCGGTCTTTTGGCCACGTTGTTATCAGGTGGTGGTGTCGTTATTCCCGAAAAGTTTAGCGCTTCTCATTTCTGGAGAGATTTTGGTGAAAATCAATGCAACTGGTACACTGCAGGTACGTCATGATGCGCAAAAATTGATAGCATGATGTCAGCTGGATTGCTTATTTTTTTTTTCTGTATCAAAACTTGTCCGTTTCTAGTGCCTACAATTCATCAGATCTTGCTCCGAAACCCTCCCAAGCAAGTACCCAAGATCCGTTTCATTCGTTCTTGCTCGTCTAGCTTGGCCCCTGCCACATTCCATGCTATTGAACAACACTTTAATGCTCCCGTCTTGGAAGCTTATGCCATGACCGAAGCTTCTCACCAAATGACTTCCAACCCCTTACCCAAGTATGGCCCTCACAAGCCTGGTTCCGTCGGTCTTGGCCAAGGTGTCGAAGTCGTGATTTTGGATGAAGCGGGCAATCCCGTGGAAGAGGGTGAAGTGTGTATTCGCGGAGCCAATGTTACCAAGGGATATCTCAACAACCCTGAAGCCACGGCCAAGTCGTTCACCAAGGATGGTTACTTCCGTACGGGCGATCAAGGCAAGAAGGATAAGGACGGTTACTTGGTTTTGACGGGCCGTATCAAGGAATTGATCAACCGTGGTGGTGAAAAGATTTCACCTTTGGAATTGGACGCTGCCCTTTTGAGCCATCCCAAGGTGGCGGAAGCAGTGAGCTTTGCCGTGCCTGATGAGATGTATGGACAAGAAGTGCATGCAGCGGTGGTGTTGAAGGAAAAGGGCGATCCCAAGGCGATTGAGCGTGAATTGCAAGAATTCTGTCAAACCAAGATGGCCAAATTCAAGGTGCCCAAGCGCATCTACGTCACCGAAACGATGCCCAAGACGGCTACCGGTAAGATCCAACGTCGTGTCGTCAGCCAAACCTTCTTCAAGGAATCAGCACCTGCTCAAGCCAAACTGTAAACAACGCCAACTACAACAATACAAGAAAGCCATCTAGTTTTGCTATACAACAAAAAAGTGTGTGAGACAAAGACGAAATAGATTCGGGATTACAGCATTAAAAGTAAATACACGATACGCAGTGTAACACCGCTTTTAGCCGTGTGATGTCTGTTTGTTTAACCTTATTGTGTGATACTTGGCAATTGAATGATTCAGGCACATTATTTGACATGGGAACAAGACACTGTGTGGGGGTATTGCTGGTAGTGTTTGCCAGCGTCAAGTGGTCGGCAGGAAATTGTTTTTTTCGACTAATCGTCTGTGGATGTGCGGCAAAAAAGAAAAAATTCGTATCTCATCTGGTGGAAAGAGTACGAATAAACCGGCTTTTCGCACGCAACATGAAAACGCAGCTGAACGCTCGATTTTCAATGACAGGATTCTTTTAGACATAGCGACGATTCATCCGTTTTCTTGAAATCAAAGACTGTCGGACAACTGTGGGGTGAGAGCGTTCTAGGAGAGGATGCAGTGGGAAATGAACGCGGCAATAAGAATGTTATTGCGGATGTCGAATTCCGAACAGGTCGTATCTGCACCTGTTTGCATTGATTGTTTTGGGCTGGATGATGGGGATGGGGCCAAGAAAAAATCCGCTCTCCTGGGTCTTTTACCGCAGTTGAACCGACTCTTATGATGACGAGCGGATAGACAACGGTATCTTGAGGGGGGACAAGCCCTGCTACAGCCATAAATAACGAAACATGTACACAGAGAGAAAGAAGGTGACTGGTAAGGGTAGATAAAAAGGAAAGAGATTAACACAAAAAAAAAGAGACCAAGGGCAAAAAGAATGCCAAGCGTCCATGGGAGAAATAGAAATAGAAAAAAAAAAGTCATGAGAGTGTGCAGGGCGTAATCTTGGTGTATCGTATCAACGTGATATGCATGGTTGATGCTTCTTAACTCCTCATCACTTAGTTCAGCCGGCAAACCATTGCTCTCCTCTTTTTTTCGTTTTTCTTTTTCGTTTTTTTCTTGGCTTGACCGATTCCATGCTTTGTTTTATTTCTCCATCGATTCTGATTTCTGTATTATGCTTGTCTCTCCTGGCTAGTGCAAGGAATCATTTCAGCTTTGATGCAGTAAAACATCTGGTCACGTTTGGCGACTCCTACACAACGCAATATTTGGATGTGTCGACGTTGCAGTACGGATGTACCAATTGTACATCAGCCGGAGGGCCGAATTGGGTTGAATACTTTAGCTGGTCGATCAATATTACGTATTGGAATTTAGCGTATAATAGTGCACCAGTATCCAATGCAATCGTCGGACAGGTGCGTAAAAAAAAGACTTTGTTCGTTTTCTGTTTGTGCATTGCATTTGCAACCGCCATTCATACAACTTATTTCGATAATGCTCACTGTGTATATGTCACCAAAATCATAATAGCAAGGATCGTAAGTCTCCAAGCAAAATGGGATCTAGCGACAGAATTTTTAGACGAGGTTTTTTTAGATCCGTTATTGACGTAACGCAGCAAGTCAGCGAACTATTTCCTCAATACATCAAGAAAGCCGCCAAATTTTTAGATTCAGCCAATGGCAGCAATACCCTGTATACAGTATGGGTGGGCATCAACGACATTGACTTGACGTATGACTGGAACGCCACCAGCGCGTTGGACCAGCGTATCATGCAGCAATATGCTCAACTCATGGTAAAAATAAAAAATGCAGACCCAACAAGTATCAATTTGACCAAAGTTTGTGCTAACAAGGAGATCATGTGTCGGCCCTCTTGTTGTATAACATAAAGAACGACTTGCATATGCATGGTGCCAGCCAGTTCCTATTTTTTAGTGTGCCGCCGATTGATCGGTCTCCCATGTGGCAAAACCATGGACCGTCGACGGCCAACGTTATCAAGAGCCGAGTTCAAGGTAAAGTGAATCACTGGGAATATGTTAGCTAATGAAGAATAGCTGCTGAGCCATTACGATAGACTTTAATAAGAAGATGAAAATGATGGCGCGAACCTTCCAAAATACCAACGATGGAAAATATTTCTATTTTGATGTTTGGAGTGTTTTTACCGAACTCTTGGATAACCCGTCACGGTACGGATTTCAAAACGTTGACAGCTACTGTGGCGACAGGTGAGTGCTCCTGTAACATGCCCATGGTTTCATACCTGTATTCACCAACCAAAAATATATAGCAACAGAAACGGATCTTGTCTACCGGAAGACGAGTGAGTATTTTTGTGTGGTTAAGTAATCTGCTTGATAAAACATGAACTCTAAAGAAAACTTCATCTGGCAGATACTTTTGGCACAACGACTTGCATCCGACATCCAAGGTTCACGAATATGTGGCAAAAGAACTTGTCCGTTATTTACAATACCAATAGCTGGCTCCACATACCCCATATTAGTCATGTCAGCGGCCGTTTTAGTATTTGTCAGCGTAATTTTTTTTTTCGGATCCCCTATTCACCGCCTGCCATATGCCCATCTTTTAATGTATGAAAGATACATTACACATACCATAAACTTCTTTTCTCTTTATTTAAAAGTGTTGCATACACAGGATCTATGTCTATTCACAACAGCCACTTCAGCGACCCGCTTCAAAGGTCAATTTTTTGCTGGACCACTGAGACTGAAAAAAAAAAAAATCTGGTGATTCCGATTTCTCGGTTTTAAGAAAGTTACCGGCAACTGTCATTGCAGAGTTTATGTGTCCCTGTCAAGCGAAGAAAACGTGTTTAAATTCGATCAATTCATTCTTTCTAATTCTATGGATCCAATGGTTGGGTGCTTAGTTTATGTTGACGAAGATAAGGAGCGGCATAATGTTGTTGCGGGCCTTTGGAAGAGTGGAGAAAAAAAAAGGAAATGAGACATATTTTCAAATCATACCCAGTAAAAGCTCAATTCGAAATTTGTGAATCGTTGGTAAAAGTCAGATCCCCGTGTTACTGTCAGAATCGAACGAAGCACACCATACAACCATCGAGCTCAATTAATACCACGCCATCCGGTGCCACAAGCACGAAAATCTTTCTGCTTGAACGCGACATTCTAGACTTTTTGCGTACAAATTGTTACGATGATGTAACTAGAATGAGGTATATTCGGAGCATGTACGGCTAGATCCGGCAGTAAGGTACGTTCCAACTGGCAATATATTTTATTATTGCGATTCCATACACCTCTTTGTGCAATTGCTCAGAACATCCTGTGAACGGGTATTGAAACCAGAGGCCCTCCCTCGGAATTATCCGCCGCAAGAAAAGGCAGAGGAAGGAACGCTTTTCCAAACGGGGTTTAGATCGGCCCTTCAAGATCAGAAACTTGCTCCGTCGCGTCGTTTGAAAGCTTCGAAATTTTTCCAAAAAAAAAAAAAAATGAGCGATTTTTTTTTTATATTTCGAACCTGAAAATTTTTTGTGTTCTGGAACTGTTGTTTGTCAAATTTGTCCGTTTCCAAGCATGCCTGTCCCGTTCTTCTCTGGAGGTAAACAGCTCTCGATCGAATTGGCTGAACCCGTTATTATTTTACGAGGCCTACCGAGCGATCCTACCACGCATGTCCTCAGAGGAGAAGTGGAATTGGTGCTGTCAAAGCCATTGGCAGCATCCGCGGTCATGATCAAATTGGTTGGCAAATCCCACATGTTGTGGCCGGAAGGTTTGGGCGCCCGAGGCACCAAAGTATACCATGAAAAGACGATCCACGAGCAAAATATCATCTTACAATCTTGGCCTGAGGATTACCAAGGAGATAAAGTGTTGCCAGCCGGTCTCAGTCGCTGGCCCTTTGAATTTCTCATCTCCAACCGCTTGGTAGAAACCATTGAAGACGAAATGGCCAAAGTCTACTACTATATCTCGGCCACCGTTCACAAGATCAGCATGATTGGCTCGCCTGTGCTTCGGGCTCGTCGCAATGTGCTCCTCTTACGAACTCTGACGTGGTCCGATTCCGCCTTGACCTCGCACGCTTTACCAAGCACATCCATCATTGCCGAACGACATCTCGATGCCTGTGACGCTACGATTGCTATCGAAAAATCCATTGTCTCTTCCGGTACCCAGTTCCCAATCTCGCTTGTCATTTCACCGCACTTGAAAAACGTTCATTTGGAGTCCTTGTCGATTGTCCTGTCCGAAAAACGAGTCTATCAACTACCGGAATTTCAAGCACGGCGAGGAGAAATGTATGATTTCAAATTGCAATTGGCTTCGGTCGCCAACATGGCCGACCAGTCTCTTTCCTTGCAAGGTTTAGTCCCTTGCTCGGATGTTCCTCTTCAACATTTGCGTCGCGCCCTTTCGGCGAAAAACGCTCACATCCCTCTCGTGGCCAATCCTTTCCAATACCGCTTCATCTTCACACTGCCCAACTGTGTCCATCTGAATCACACCACTTTCTTCAATGAAATGAATTTCGTCCATTACCTAAAGATCAACATCGAATTATCCGTGCCCAACAAGGATAACTCGACCACCGAACGTACCCACATTCATCTGGATACGCCCATCACCATCCTCGACTGTCGCCTCAAGGAAGACTACAGTGTGTTGCCCACGTATGCTGAAGCGCTTTCGGATCCCACGTTTGACGAGGAAGATCAGGAAGATCCCACTGGCACCAATCATCACGCGGCCGGTTTCTTCATCTGTCCTTGCTACCAAGAATTCAAAAAGAGAAGCACCAGTACCGGACGTCAGGAATGGTTAAAACGTCGTCAAGAATGGTTGGCCCATCGACAAGACAGTGACGAACTTTTACCTCCTCCGCCGCCATACAAACGGTTGGATGCAAAATCCACCGCCCAGGCAGCCCACTAAAACCATCTTTTTTGGAGCAGCAATGTTTCTCCCACCTCTTTCCCTATACTAATCACGGCATCTGTAAATATGCAATTCATTTTTGTTTTTTTAATTTACCTCAAAACTAAGCACGTTGTGCTTTTATTATTTTTTGCTCTTTTGTTGTTGTTTTTCCTTATCTTGTTTACACCCCATCTTTAATTCGACATGTTTACATGTTCCCAAATAAAAAATCTTAATGCTGTCATCTGTCTATCACTCCAATAAGCTAAATGATCCTCATGACCTATTACATCAAGCATCTGCAGAATATCTATTATTTCTGCGACTCACAGAATGTTTTGCATAGATATGATAGAATACCACCATTGAATTGATGCGATGGTATTCTTCATGATCAATAAAGAATAAACGATGGTTCAATCCCATTTAAAAATAATCTTGTACGCAGCTGCTATTATTGCTTTGTAAAAAGTTCAATGACATGACAAGGGGAAAAAAAGTGATCCTTTTCATTCCTTGTGATTTTTTTTCTTCATTTTTGGATTTTCTGTACAAATGCCATTTGTTGTTTGGGGGGTATACCTTCTAGTGTTTTCAGGAAGAAGAAAAACATCGTCAAGCCAATGAATTGACTTTTTGTACACAGAAGGGAAAATCAAAGACTGTACGGGAAAAGAAAAAGGAATCAAGAAAGATAAAAAAGAACTCACCATCTCTAGTGGTAGATGGCAGGGGATAGAAAAGAAGAGGTATGGAAAAAAGAGAAAAACAAAAGAAATATGCATGGAAACAATGTAGTGGTGAAGCATGCTTACTGGGCCAAACGGACCAATTCTTCCACTGATTCAATGACAGCAGGGACGGTGATGGTTTTGCCTTGAATCAGATCTTCCAGTCCTTCACCACCGTAGGATACCAAGGGCGAAATTTCAAATTGGAGAAGTTCAAAGTTGTCCACATTGTCACCGACGAGCTTGCCACCGGCTTTTTCAATGAAGCGCACGTGTTGTGCAACGATGTCTCGTCGCGAAGTTTCAGGACAGTCGGCTCCGGAGCCAGGAGCGTTCTTCAAAGGAGAAAATTCGTCTTTACGGTCAACTTCAAGGACAGACATGCGATTGGCGTAGGGGAACACATCGAACACAAAGCATTCCAACTTCATACCGCTGTTGCTTTTGGGCACAACCTGTTCACCGGTTTCGAGATCAGTGTACTTGATCTTCTTCTTTGCAATGTGATATTCCAAGTCGGCGGCAAAGGTAGGAACACGTTCCAGGAATTCCGTAGAGAAGAAATGATTGGCAATGTTGGCGGCACCAAACATCAAGGAACCATCAGGATTACGCATTTCGGTCACTTCAGCTGAAATCTCGGAATACTCGGCCACACCGTAACGACCATCACGGACACACACCACACCGACAGGCTCCTCGGGCATGGCTTTACCCACCACCTTGACACCACAATCAGTCTGCTTGCTCACACAATAACCAATGAACACGGGATCCGCCACACGAGCCAAGCAATTGTCCACACAGTAACAATGCGAATACTGAATACCGCGCTTCTTCAAATCATCAATCACACCCTTGTTCTGCACAGCAGCGTAAATACCACCATTGCCATCAGGAGCTATCGCCACCTACAATAATACACGGATAGAGTTAAATTTTTCATGTCGTATTGAGCATAAAATCGACTCGGATGGATTCGATCAAAACTGATTTCCCTTTTTATTTCTTCCCTCATCACTCGGCTTCTCTATCCCACTCCTTTTATGTTTCTCCATTTTCGCCGATATCACCCAATTTTCGCCTACCTTGCTCTTTGTTTCCAAGATGATCTTGCCGTCCATAGTTAAACAGGGCAAAGTACCTAGCAAATACCCGTTAATCATCATGCTTATGTACTTACGATCCACAGAAAGTCCACGCTTACCTTGTTCAAAAAATATGATATTTTCTTCCTTGAGACCGAAGAAGTTGTTGGCACGGAAAAAGTCATAGGTGGGCTGATGAGTGGGACCGGAAGTCATGATGTACCAGGGAATGACAATGTCAGAGTTGGGGTCGGTGGCGTACTTGGCTGCCACGGTTTGTAAGCGGAGAATGCGTTCGGCTTGAAGTTGGAAGAGAGTCTTTTTGGATGGAAGGTTGATGTCGTAACAACCCTTGGGCGCAGATGAGCCCAAACGGGTACCTTGACCACCGGCCATGAGGATGACGGCGACCTTGCCCTGAGCAATCTGTGTCAAACCGATCGTTTCCCAGTCATTGAGTGTGGATGATGAGGCTTTAAGGACCGAGTCAAACACTTGTTCGGAAAGAGGTTCCAGTGACGCCGCTTGATTCTGAGCGGCGGCCTCAGCGCCCTGAATGGCCTTGGTATAGATCTGATTGAGACGTTGCACGTCCAATTCAGACAACTGCTGGAAAAGCGCTTCTTGTTCCTTCACGTCAAGCTGCTCGAAAAATGTGAAAACATGACCTTGGCCGGCTTGCTGGAATTTGGCCTTGAGAGCTTCGAGTTGGGCTTCCGTAAAAAGAGCAGAAGAAACAGTCATGACGCAGAGATGAGTGATGGGAAAAGGAAAAAGACTCTTCCCTGGTGAACAACCACTGCACTATTTATATCACACAAAAAAAAAAAAATTACAAGTCGGTAAAGTGCGGGGACATGCTAGGGGCACCAGAGCCCAACAGCCCAACCCAATGGAAGCTGTCAACAAGCATGCACACCTCCATCTTTTTGCTTCCACGGAACGGACTTTCAAAGCGGTGATACGGTTATTTTTTATTTATATCCTGTTTCTAATCAAGTAAAGAGACAAAAAAAAATATACCCCGCTTAACGACTATTTTATTCATCATTTTTTTTTTTTTTACTCTCTCTGCAACTGCAGCTCCTTGCAAACCTTGGCTCCTCTTTTTTTCTGTCTTGGAGCTTTTCATCTCCTGGTCATTGCTCCTTTATTGCTTATTCTTGATGTGATTATGACGTGAAGGATCACATTTTGATGGTGATGAAACTGGATGATAAAAAGAAGAGGAAAAAAAAAGGGGAGGATAGATTCTCAAACAATTAGTGATGGAAATGGCAGCCATGAGACAACGTGTTTTAATTTAATGTGTTGGCCAAAGGCCTTTTTTTGTTGTCTTGCCATTTGGTCGCCTTTTTCCATTGCAGCTGGCGTGCTGAGTAACTAAAAACAAAAATAAAACAGGGACACTTGTGATTCCAATTAATCTGGATAAAAGGATGCGTCGTCATTTGCTAATGTTCTGCAAAACATGTAATAAAAACCAAGGTAACAAGACGGCTTGGTACAGGCTGTGCACGCAGATCAGGTCCCTTGATAGACTCCGCCCTCCCAAAAATAGCTGCTTGGGAGGTGCAATGGGGGGAGAGGAGAGAATGGCTCATCTAAAAAAGAATACAAAAGAAAGAAAAAAAAAAGCTTAACCCATTCCAAAGCCCCCAACCTGAGGCATTGCGGCACTCAGCGGGAGACGCGGAAGCACTGATACAGTGAATGCGTCATTTTTTTTTTCTTGCAGACAAAACGGAGATAAACCTCACAATTATCGGACCACCCGTGATTTTTTTTCTAGCATGATCATGAAGTGATGTCTCCTTTCAGCGGCATTAAATTCAATGATAATCTGGATCCGAAAATATCAATAGCCTAGCCTGCCTACTCCTGACTGCCCATTACTTTTGATCACTGTGTTTTAAAAAGAATCAGGCACACTCATTTCGTTGGGGTGGGAAAAGAACCATTCTTTTGTTTTTATCATAAAGAATAACACAATAAGCAGGGCGCCCGATTCGTTTGAACTGCAATGAGTAGCTACAGAGGATACCATCGGTCGAATAAATACAAAAAGGTACGTTGACATTCACGCGTGATTGCGGAGATCGAATGTCGTAATTGATGAAAAGTAACACATGTGCAGCTGCTCGTCCGACCATGAAGGACTCTTAAACATCCTAATGGTGAAATCAATCAAGTCCAAAAATAAGATTCGTAATATAAACGATAACCGGGTTTAATTCTCCTCATTGGCCAAAGCTGGATCCGTGTGAATTGTCGGGGATTCCAAAGATTGTTGCACTTGGTTATCGATTTCACGGCAATAGGCATCATCGATGTACCAAAGATCGTGGTCTTTTAAAATTTCTTTTTTCTTATCAGGGTCCTAACCGTCCATGTATTGGTTAGTACGTTCTTCGACAGCCCAAATGCAAGTGGTCTGCAGCATTTACCAAATAACTAGTATGCACAATGTATGGCTGAACGCCTCGGGATTGGGGTAAACGATGCGTAAAATAGGAGTGTGCATTCGGAAAATGCATGACGTCTAGCGAGCTGATTTTGGAATAGCGAATATCCATCGGCATATGTTGCAACGCTACACTTAGCGCTTCTTGCTCGGATTCCTGCTCCTTAACGCGATGGTTTTGAATGTAAACGGCGTCGGCCAGCAATCGTTTCATGGCCTCTGTAGGTCGCATGATGAAGAATCCTGTATTCAGGTAGACCTTATCGACTTGGGCTTCCTGAAAAATGGCGTGGGTTTCAAGCCGAATATTTAAAAAGGTCCTCAGATACTCGCGTGTTCGGGGAGCCAGCCACACCGTGTCAACTTGGGCGAATAACACCGTGATATCAAAATACAAGAGTCTTTGTATGACAAACGATGAGACATCACTCCAATGGGCCCCGCTGCCCTGCTGTGTTTTCTTAGGCAATCCATGTAACCATGGATTCGAGATCAGAATACTTTGCGGTTCGTATCCAGCGTGTTTCAGGTGTTGATGCATCTTTTCATCCATACAGAAAATGATAAACCGGGTCTCGTTGGTGCGTTTCAATGATTCGACCCAGTTGTATGTGTACTCTCTGTTGTCATAATCGGCAATGGTGATGATCAGTGTGCGCTGCGGTTGCAAGTTGGCGTTTATTTTATCCGTCATGGCCTCGGGCACAGAAGGCATGACTTCAGGTACAATGATGGGATTCACTTCGGCAAATGAAGGTATCGGTAAGTGTTTCGATGAATTGACAAATGGGGCGTCATTGTGGCATGAGCATAGTTTTTCGGTGACTGAAGCTCGGTTATCACTTGAAGTTTGTTGCAAAGCCTGACGCTCCAACGTCACAGTGTTGCGCCAAGGATCCCGCTCATCGTGGCTTCCACCAAGAATCCACGCCATGGCGACGAATCCCAGTAAAGCTATGACAATGAGTAGACCATATTGAACAAATCGAAAATCGTGCCTATGCATCCAATGAATGCTTCGATATATGAAAACAAAGTTCAATTTTCTTTTTTCATTTACGAGATCAAATAATAGCAACTTTTGGGTTTCACAAGCCCCGACACAAGAGGATCGCCCTTTTTTAGAGGACACAGCAAAGTAGACGTGGTGTGATCCCATCAGTAACGGGTTTATTAAAATTTATCCAACTTGCTCTTTCTGATTCAACTTTTTTAGAAAAAAAAGGTAGAATTATGATGGAAACAAGTGATGCGAATACAGTCAGGGTGTAATCGCCGTAGAAACACCGCTGCATTATACACAATACCATACAGAGTCAGACAGATCCGACGATGGAATAACCAAATTTTGTGTTGTAACCGTGGCTGAGCTAACATTGACCGAGAAAAGTGGCTTTATATTGCGGACGATATTATTTTTTTAACGGTTTAACGTCCCTGAACGCCTGGAGGGTTGCGATGGAACGATCTATTATCGGTCACGGAATAAATAGAATCTGCAATAACCCAATGGTGCTGCATGCATATGCTAACATAGCAAAGGAACCACAGCACCACTACCTACGGCAATGGCGTGCAGCCTAACGTAGTACCATATGTCATCAAAACTATGGTAACACTTTTGGAGATTGATTTGGCATTGTCTGTGACAAAGCTGTGACAATAAAATTTGAGAGCCATAGCGGCAAGGCATCAGAGAAAAAGCGTTCTCGTGGAGTTGGACGGTTTGTCGTCAAACTGTGATCAGAAAGATTTTTTGTTCGTGTAGTTCACGATACGAAAATAGGTTGCAACGTATAAAATAGTTGCTCCAAAAAGATGAAGTATGTGCGCATCCATGCGTTAACCACTGCAGGAAAAATAAAACCTGTTAAAACTAGCTGATATGTGGGATGGATGATCTTGCACAATTGCAGTTTCAACTAATCCTAATATGTATCATCGAGTTTGCAACCACAGAATAACAGTAATTATCGTCAATGACGACTATTTGTATTTTTTTGTTTCTTTACCAATCAGGATCTTTACTGTAATCATTCAGTATCGCGTGCAAGTATAGTATTCCAAGAATTTTCAGGCTTCTGTCTAGTTGGTTTTCTTTTTTAGACTTCTGGTTTAGCCTCCTTCAGGTTTGACATTATCCTTGAATTTTTTTTCGTGGATCATCTTGGATCCCCTGAACGCATTTGTATTCCGCGCGCGCATATTGAATCTCCTTGTTCACGTCTTGATGTACTGTGCATGGTAAAAACAAAGCCAGATAAGAAATCAGGGGATAACAAGAAGGGAGGAGCAACACAAACAGAAGATGGAAAAAAAAAGTCAAAGAAAAAAAAAATTGGGCGAAAAGAACTCCACGGGACTTTTTTTTGTCATCACAGACTCTGTTCATCACTTTGAGGGAACTAAAAAAAAATAAGCACGTTTTGTTTCCTTTTTCTCTCGTTTTCGTTGATGGCGTGCTCACAGAATGATGTGGAAAACCTCTTAGCCAAGTTGCAATTGATGCATCAACGTACTTCGTACGAGATGACCCATGGAGTAAGCCATCGTATCTGACCTTTTTACCTTGGGACCCGTTGACTTTCTCAACTGATGCCTGCAATACCAATTTTTTCTTTCCCATTGATTTTCATTACAGGTCGACCAATTGTGGAAGACATTGATATCCGCATTGACAACTGTGCTTACATTAATACCGCACGTTCTTCACTCCACGACTTTCACTAGCACGACGTCTTCACAGCTAGTTACCATATTGAGTGCTTCGGCTCTCCTATCGTCAGTGATTCGAGGTCTTATTGCCACACCTTCCACGGACGCATTCCTGGTCACTGACAACCTTGATTCCATCGAATCATCCCAAGACTCACAATCCACACTTTATCAAAACTGTATCTTTACCATCGAAAAAGAAACCAATGCTATTTTAATCCAAGTGCAACGGATACGAAGTTTGTTAAAGTATCATCAGACAGACACTTGGATCAATCATGATGAAGCCACGATCCGCCAGGTAAAAATAGGCACGACAATCCGTATGCAATTGCCACTGTTTTTTCATCAGAAAATGTACTTTATCTTACTGTTGCAGGCTCATTGGTCATCTCTATTCATGCACGCTCGTCATCTCGTTGACGCCCTGCTGCAATTTGCACTGACGACTTTGGAGAAATCTTCCGCGTCCTCATCCGATTCAAGTAATTCATATTTTTCCCGCCCCGCACATAGGAGGAGACAGAGACACGATGGCTCATTAAACTTTTTATACAATCAACAGCTTTACTTTTGGATAGCCAAACGCCAGATTCCGCCACCAATATGTCATTGCTGGTGCCTGAGCCTCTGGCCCGACGGTCCATGAGCGCGAGTCGAAAATCCGCAGAAGAAATCTTTGTTCACCAAATGAATCGTACTGCCAGTGATTCGATGGGATCCTCTATGTTTGCATGGCAACAGCGGCCAGCTCAAAGCGTGGAAACTCCCAATCTTCCGACGAAACCAGACTCGAGTAAGTTGCCATGCCAGCTCATATACGTCGCTACGTTTAATTTTTTTTCAAGCACTAATACGCCGTATGGAGTGGGAAAGCGGTTTATGCGTACCATTACCCTTCTTAAAAGCAAACCATCTTTTTCAATGGCTCAGTTTCTTTCACATCATCGACACACGGACGACCACAAACAATCACCATCGCACCAGCTGCCGCCGCCGCCACAGCAGCATCCATGTGGGCGGTATTCGCAGGACTCGGATTATTCGACGACGTGGAATGAGTTCAATAATGAGGTGGTTTCTTCATCCCTGAGTGCCATCAGTAGTACCAGTACAAAGAGTGCAAAGAGCGCAAAGAGTTCTCAAAGTAGTAATACATTGAAAAATATCTTTGGGTCACGAAAAGATCATTATGGATCCAAAGCGGCGGCCGGCCTCGGTCTTCACTCTGGCATTCGATCCAATGGCCATCCTGTTGGTGCTGGTGCTGGTGATGCGGCGACACCTTACCGCGGGTTGAAAGATCTGTTTGTTGTGATGCAGCCAAGTCATAAAGCGGTGGCATCCACGCCTCTGGACAGTTTATCAGGCAACTTTTATCGTACCAGTGGGTTCCAGGAGGTGAGTTTTTCTTTTTTTTTTTTTCCAATTGGGTTGAATTTCACCTAGTTTTTTTTTTTTTTTTTATTGTTTTTCTTTTGGGCATCTTGCCACTCAATGAATTGAGGGGAACGGATTATTTAGGCTGATCTCCTTATAGACTTTACTAGACACACCAGTTCATCCCTCCTATACGACCTCCCAATTGCCTGTACCCCAAAGTAATATCATAAATAGAGCGGACCATCCATATGAAGTTGTGCCTTCTTTCACCATGAGAAAAGGCCCGCCGTCTTCAGCGGTGCAAACCTTGCGTTCACCTTTTGGGAAACAAACGCGAATCCACATGATCGATTCCACCCGCAACGACATGACCATTGCTGATGCCATCCATCCTCATGCGCCATCGCCCTACCAACGACACAGTATGACCGTTCACTACTATGATGATCCTCATTTTTTCCAATACGACGATTTACCGTCACCGCCTCCGTCCGCTCCACCCACGAAGTTGACCGTCGATGATTTCACCCATTATGATACCTTTGATCACGCTTCCAAGGCCGCCGTGGCTGACCAAGTCGATCCAGAAGAGGATAATGAAGATAATCACAGTGAAACGAACGATCACAACTTTTCAGAAGCCTTGTCATCCTCGGATTCATCTTATTTCTCCGCTCGATCATTTTCTTCCCAAGCGACCTTGCATTCACTGCTCGTCGGCACATCTGAAACCACCGTGATCCAAGCTTCTTCACCCGCGTCACCTGAACGACCAGCCGATCCTCCCATGGATGGGTACTCCAGCAAAATTATTTTACGCAAGGCCGGCCGTCCTGCAAGTCCATTGACATCACCCCAGTCAAATCAATTAACTGAGGAGCTACCTGCACCACCCGCATCCTCGATTTCATCCTCTGCATTACCACCTATCAACACCAATACCACCATCGTATCCGCTAATAAGATCACCCCATCTCATCCTTCAAATCATCCTCCACCGTCCCCTGTACCGGACACCAAAGAGCATGAACGATTTCAAAGGCCACCGACTCGGTATCTCAAAGATGCGCCTCCAAGTTTACCTGGACGCAAAGCGTCTAGTATCATGCAAAAGATGATCACCAAGGAAGATCATGGATCGCCTTTCACCGTGCGCCGACCTTCTGTACCTATTGAAAAATCGGCAGCTTGGGTGAATCCACCTCACATTCCACCGAGGACGAGCAGTATGCCTTCGTTTCACACCGCCGCCAAGGAATCATCGTATAGATACAAACGTGAAACAAAGCGCATGGCAATGAAACGATCCGATGCCAAACAGTCACTGGTGAGTATCATGTCCTCCAAACGATCCGAGGAGATTCATCCATTGGCCAATCTTCATCTGCAAGGTGAGTGTAGGACCCTGATTGCGTGAGTTACCCGACTCCACGCAGAAAATTGAATGAGCTCGTGTAGGTTTCTCCAATCAATACAAGCGAACCCGCAAGGGTAAAGGCAATCTTTTGCATGTGTCAGAAAACGGAGAAGATGTTCTCCTGATGGAAATGGGTTCTAGCAAGCTCTTTGTCGTTGCAGGTACATCGGCCAAACTGCTTGCTAAACTTGCTGACGAGACCGCTGAAGGTAAATCCCCACGTGAAACCAAAAAACAAAGAAACCATCCGAAGCCGCCCATCATTGAAATAGTCTATTGGTCTTGGTAGACCTCGATTACATTGATACCTTTTTATTGAATCACCATTTTTTCATGCCATCCACGCAATTGATCAATGACCTCGTGGCCCGATTTCATTTACAGCCGGTACCTGGTGAAATCGAATATTACAGAAAATGGCAACGTTGCATTCAAGTCAAGTAAGCTTTCTTTAAATTTTTACCCTGTGTAATTTTACAAAACCATGGTTCTGCCTTTATTTCTACTGTTTCGACAAGTTTGGAATTTTCGCTAAAGAGACATGACCAAGAAATAATTCATGAGGCAATGATTCTCATTACATCGTTTTATATAGAGTTATTAATGTTATTTCGCGATGGATCAAGTTACAGTTTCAAGATTTCAAGAACAGTCATGTCCTGTTGGAGAGTCTGGAAACTTTTCTGCATCAGGATCTGCCAAAGACAGGGTTTATTGCAGAGGCCAATCGTATGAGGGAATCCCTCGAGTTTCAGGTAAAATCATCCAGATCATGCAAAATTTTCATCTAAAATAACGAGCATTCGAATTTTAAAAATTTCTCGGATCGACGGAGTAGTTGGCTCAACATGCTCGCAAACGACACTCATTGTTGGCCACGTCGTCCCGAGGCATGATACTATCGCATCCGGCGTCACCTACATCCTTCACTGCACCCATGTCACCGACGCATGGCCGTCGTCCTTCTACTACACCAAGTTTGTTATCGTTGGTCCCTCTTCACCATCCTGTTGCTGACCCCGCTACGCTGTCATTGACGGCCAGCGTATCGTTATCGACGTTGCTTTCTTTTGAATCGAAACTTATTGCCCAGTATCTGACCTTGGCCGATTTCTACATCTTCAAATGCATTACCTCGTACGAATACTTGCGAGGTCGTTGGCGAGATACTGACAATAAATGTCTCAACAATACACAATCCAGTGAATGCTGCTGCCAAAATGATTACATTGGCATGTTAACCAAGCGTGCTAATATGGTAAATGCCGAATTTCTGGGTCCTCCATTTTGAAGCACGCTAACATGGGTCTCCATTAGCTAAGTCATTGGGTCGCGCACGAGTTATGTACATTAAAAACGTCCAAACAGCGACGAACGACACTGAGAAAATTTATTGAAATAGCCAAGGTAAGCTACCTTCTACTTTTGCTATGACAACATTAGAGGGACTCATCTAGAATTTTTCACTGTATATTTCTATTTTATTTTGTACCACCCTGTAACCCGCATGGATTTAGTATTGTGTGGAATGGAATAATTTTCACACCAGCATGGTTATCACCATGGGGTTACTGTGTCTTCCTGTCCAAAAGTTGGAAGAGTGGCAATCGTTGCCCAATCGAGATGCCAACACATATCAAGCGCTGCAAAACATGCTGGATGTCGGTAATAACATGGCCATTTATCGCCAAGCGTTGGCCAAAGCCAACGGGCCTACGATCCCATTTTTTCCGATGGTGTTGAAAGATTTGACCTTTTTGATGGACGGCAATCCGACGGAATTGGAGAACCCCGGTCAGGGTCCTCCGTTGGTGAATTTTGGGAAATTCAGAACGCTGGCGAAATTTGTACAAGACATGCACAATCATACGAGCGAGAACTATGGGTTTGCCGGTGACCTCGAGCATCTGGCATTCTTCCCCGGGGCATGCAAAATTGCCTTTGATGACAAAAATGAAGCCCACTTGGACGTCGTTGCTGAAATGGTGGAAAACCGGGTTCGACGAGTCTCCACATGCTATACGGATCCCCAGTGTGAAACCCAGCTCCTACTCTCTTTGAAAAACTCGGAATGAATAAAATAAAATAAGAAAAAAAGTGCAACTGCTTCGTTTGGATTGCGCTTTTGGTGGCTCATGGATAGTCTTTACTTATCTTTGTTCCAGTTGACAAATAATGTCCATGTGTTATAGCAGTAACGAATAAGAGGGCACACGCGCTAGCTAGTGGTGGTGTCAGATCATCTGAAAATAGCATGTGTAGCCAAAGTCTCCCTCTTTATGCAATCCTCAACGGGAATAAAAATAACAATGCGGGTCACCGTTGCCAAGGAGATGGCCACCTACAGCAACCAGTTCAGGGTCCATTTTGTATCGATGGGATGCAAGCATTAGCTCGTTTCTTTCATCTGTAAAAATAAAAATAAAAGAGGACAAAGGCCAAATAAAGGTTAACGTCATTTTAAAATTTTATTGCAGAGTGGCGTGATATATGGTGTTGGTGCACACATTGGGAGCCAAGCAGAAAGAACCCAAAAATTCAAAATTGGATTTGGCGTCGCCATTGGACCATTTCAACAAAGCGAGCAAGAAAAAAAGTTGGTGTCACCATTGAACCATAAAGGCTGATGATCCATTCCAAATAATAAAAAGAAGGGGATCATGCACTATTTCTGATTTTTCCCCCCTTCCCTTTTATTTCATTTTGAAGGTTTGACATCAAACCAAGTTCTCCCTACCTGTTATTGGTCATTGCAAGCGCCCACAACATTGTTGATTTTTTTTTCCTGTCTCCGGGCCCAATTTTCCTGTGTATATTGAGTTTATTTTGAGATGAGCGCTCAGTCCAACCCACCATCGGAGGCTCCGAAAGACTGTTGCAAAATAGCAGGTAAAGTTTATAACACTGAGAAGCATTCAAACAAAAGATAGCGTGTATTAATTTCCTCCCTGTTGTTGTATCTTTGTTCCCAGATCCACCTTGCAGTCACAATGTCGAATTACGGCGATCCCTAACAGCGTTACCGTTATCCCTACCACCACCTCCATATTCTGCTGCGTTACCTTTATCCGACTATGCACCCTTGACGCCTTCGAGTTCCGCTACGTACCACAATATGCAGTATCCTGCTTATGGATCCACCGAGCGAAGCTATCGTCCTACAACTGTCCTTCATATGGACCCTTCACCTTGCCCTCGTCATTACACAAACGTACCTTCTCATCCACAATCATGTACGTTTACCCATGACCGTCACCATCCCTTTTTGCCTTTTGTCATGGTGATAAATGAAAACTATGATCTCATAATCTTCTTTCATTTGCACAGATCATGCACGGGCGTCAGCTCCCATATCATGGACAGCCTTGTCCCACCACCCTTCCTGGTCGGGACATCATCACTGGTTGCCTATTAGTACAAATGACGAACAAGAAGACCAACGATCACTAAATCAATATATCAAAATTGTGCTGGCTTTCATGCTTTGGTATACAGTGTCGTGGTACATATTTTCCTTCAACGATAACGGCAGTATCCGCAGTTGCACAGAAGACTTGACCATGTAGGCGTGCCTGTGTTTGTACGCGATGCCACAGTAAATCAAGGTTGGCAAGTGATGGTGCGTCCACGAAAAAAGAAACCAGGTCACGTCATGGTGTGGCCAGATGACAAATACGGGATACGGTCCGTCGAGGCTCATGATCCTCGCGTTCACACAAACAATAAATAGTGACACTACCCGATCCACGTATGCGGGATCACATTACATGCTACCATATTTTTTGCTAATCCGTACAACCCTTTGAAATACAACTTAAAATTGGATCGTACAAAAAGAAAAAGAAGACTTGGATGCATATATGCAATAGCAATGGACTCATGATATAGCTTTGCTGCGCTGGACGAGATACAAATAAAGGTCATTTTAGAATTGCTTCATCCAGGAAACAGAAAAATTTAACTTCTACAGCCATCTTTTTCCTACGAGTGTCACATCAGAAAAATGAAAATGACATTAATTTGCGTTGATGAGTTTCGTACGAGCAAGGTATGCAGCCGTTGCGACTCTGAGACACTTGAAGTGCGAGACGAACATAGTTTGATAAATGAAAAATGGGTCCACAAAGTCTGCCATCGATTCAAACAGCGGACCATATTTTCAGCAGAGGCCCATGTTGCATCCATGTACAACCATGGTTTGGGTGGCGTCAAGGGTTATAATTTATCGTGTGTGTGTGTGTGTGTGTGTGTGTGTGTGTGGCAAATTTCAGATAAACAGGATGATCATGGGTACGGTAACAGATGGATTTCAATTTTTACACGAGGGTAGACAAAAAAAAATGAGGAAAAAAAAAGTTGAAAGGTGAAAATTCATCGCCGGGATGTCATTCAGCGAGAAAGAACTGGTCGATGGGATCGTACGCAGAAGAAATGGTGGAAGATTTGTTCGTCGCGGGTGGTGGTGATGGATCGTGTTTTGTCGGTAATTCTTGGTATCGGTTCATTGGATATTTGAGAGGATGATACTGGTAGGGCCGATTCACAGGAGTGCGATTATGCTGCAGATCGTGGGCTACTTGTTCGACAATGTCGTGGCAAAAAGCATAAATATCATCGATACTGCTCGGGGATGCCTGGATCGATGGTATTTCCAATACATGATCGACTTCAGATCGCCGCGCCTCCATAAATTCCTCATGACGGATACGTTTTTTTTCGGATCTCAATGGACTAGCCTCCTCTGATAAATAACGTTTTTGCGCAGGAGTTTTGTTATGCGTAGCCAACACCAATGAACGGTCATCGATGGCATAACTGAAAATCATTGAAAATGCGAGAAAAATCAGCCAAGTAGTATGCGACATAAGTAAGGGTGACGTTTACCTTTTATCAGGAGAATGACTCGATGATACATCAGCGATGATATCTTGAGTTGGATCTTGATCATCGGATAATGTGATGAGTGTTGATGAAGGGTTCGACAAAGCCCGGTCTTGCTCGTCACAGTGGTAGACTCCTTGTATTTTGGCCTGCTCGACGGCGCGGGAAAATTTCGATACATCGATCAGCTGAGCTGCCCTCCGGGGACTGAACAGCTCTATTGATATACGCCGAGAGGAGGAAGTACAAGTGGTACTGGTGGTCGAATGACTCCAGCTTGAATGATCATCCCCATTTCTTCGTGATGATGATGACGGTAACTGCAGAGGCGAACCGTTGTCAGCCTGGAACGGTGATAATGGAGCTGTATATTTTGTGCTAGATGCCAGCGGGGATGATGGTACGTGGAAGGGTGGCGATTCCGGTGAACAAGGTTGATTTAATTCCTCTACAAGTAAAGGTGATTTTTTTGAGCCCATGTCGTCCGAGGCAGTAGCTGATGATGGCAAGGCTTCTGCCTCTCGATTATCAGAGGTGACTGCGCGTAACCTTACGTCTTTTGCACTTGAAGGAATCTAGATACACATGTGAGAAAAATGCAGCACTTATCAGAAATCTATGACATCCATTACCGTTGTCTGTTTTATTCCAGTATCTTTATCACCCGTCCCTGAGGCATCGATGGATGGCACGAAAGTTGCTATTCATGTCCAGATCAATCAGCTATTTCCATTTTTGACAAGAACCATTAATCGTTTGCTTACTGTGAGCTTTTTTGCGTTCTTGAACGGCTTTCAAAACATAATTGGAGAATGCGAGCATGAGATCGTTCATGTGTTGACCGTGACAGTCTTCGAGGTAACTGCGGCGCAAGAGGATGTGAGCGGGTAAGTGGTTTTGACGTTTGAGTTCCTGTAGCCAATGAAATGCGGCCAAGCGATACAAGCGCGATTGGGAAGTGTAATGAATAATAGGCCAACAATGGCGAAAATGCGTACGGGCTCGTGCTGGATTCAGCTTTTCGAACAAAAAATGGCTGGTTGCTTCAAAGGCTTTATTGTTGTCGGCGAGGCGCGTGAAAATATCGGCAGTGAAGGAAATATTGGCAAATGCACCTTTGGCGTGAAGGCTTGGGCGAAATCCTAGACAATCCAGGTTGTGTAGGAAAGCGGAAGCAGTAGCATTCGCCATGAATCAACAAGCCCTAAAAGCCAAAGAACACAACTCGCTTGAATCCCTCCGCATAATTGGAGCCACCCACATATTCAAAAACACAGTCTCATCCATGGTCGGCTCCTGAAATTGATCCTCTGCAGTGTGCCACTCTCAAGGACACTTATTCTTCAGGTCCTTGAGTGAGTAAGTGACATAGAGTAGATAGATAACTCTCACACATCGCTTGAAATTTTCTCAAGAGGAAGACAATAACAACAACCCGTTTTATTAACGTTGTCAAACCCTTATGTCTTTTGGGGGGGGGTTTCCACTGCGGGAAAATTGCTCCTGGTATGATAATTTACGGGTGATACCATTGATGTGCCAGTCGACCTAGTATCAAAAATAATCAAAATATCTTGCTGGAATCATTAACCTGGTATGAAATTCTATTATGATAGAACGTCAACTGGAATTTATTGGTATGAAACTTTATCGTAACAAGTCGTACACCCGCTGTGCAATGGATACCACCTGCTACTGGGATGACACACTCTTACATTGAGTGACATTCGTGAGACAAAAAGTCTAACGCAATACGGCATAACCTGGGCGAGACTCTTGATGGAACTTTGGTATATTAATGTCAATACTCTGGCATACCATGAAATACTTTTAATGAACAAAGCAGCACTTATTGACCCCCTCCATTCATGTCCCGCTCAAGGTTATGATAGATCTACAAAGATGTGTGGATATGTTGGGTATTTAAAAAAAATGAGTTATTAAGCTCTTTGATTGATTGAAGTGTCGTCAAGATATTTTACCTTTGTTATTCGATGCAGCAAATATCGAGACCTTCGCGACCGAAAAAAAAAAGAAACGATACAAATATAAAAAAAAAACAATAGGTGCGTCTGTAAAAACCCCCTAAAGACCCTGTGGGAAAGAAAAGGAGGAAAAGAGTGCAGGAAGACTATAACTAAAATACAAATATACATACTACAACTACAAAATAAAATGGTCGGGAAGAAATATCAAGACGATACCACGGGTGGCAATCAAAGAAGAGGAATCTCAGGAGGACGTGTAAGCGCTACCGATGAAAAAGAGAGCCACACCACCGACAATGCCCTTTGACGACAAAAACCGGATTGGCCACATTTGGTGCGCGAACAAAGTAGAAAGATTTGGGGGGATGGATGGCCAAAAAAAAAAAAAAAAAAAAAAGGTGGAAAGGGAAAGATAAAGTGTGGTATATCCACTACTTGTCGTATTATCCATCCTAGACTGGTGTTCCCAAACAGGAAAGGTCGGGATCTAGACGTGTTTCCATTCTGAGTGAGCTTCTCCATTAGAACACCGATTGAGCCTCTTCATCCATAACTTGGATCTATATCAATTCATACGGGTAAAGCTGTCACATCACAGCATGTGGATCCTTCCTAATACACCTTATAACCAAGGACTACTCACTGATAATTATTAATTCCGACTCAAGACTAAAGTATAAATAGGCAGATCACATTAATCGAAATAAAATCATCCAACAGTCTCAAAGGATTCTCATTGTCTCCTTTGTTCTAAATTCTCTCATATATCACAGAATCTACGTTATCAAGAAATTGGCCAGACCACCTTTCCACGTTCCTTGGAGGAATTAGCATCATTTATCAATTCGAAGAACATACGCACTCTGCTGATGGTAACGGAAACCTTTTGGCGGTCGTGCCGACCTTTGGAAGGAGAAGAGCTTGAGGAGACGAAACGCCGCCCGACACATTCTAGTATTTACTCATTGATTGATTCCACCAAGGATCGGCATCGGTATTGCGCATTACGCTTTGAGTGATAACGTCAACAACATCTTTCCCCCCCCCCGAAACACACAGACACACATGTCTCATTACTGTACAGCATCTGCCATTGTTTTCCCTAACTGCGTAGCGATAATCCCAAGCGTAGTTAGAAGCCAAAATCAATGTATATATAATAAAGAAAAAGAGAGGAGGGGAATCTTCAAAAATGTGGTAAATTGTTGTCTCAGATAGCCAAAGAAAAAACGAGAGTCATTAGAAAATTACTTTGGCAAGCTTTTCAGAGGCCTCTGCTTATTACAGCACTTGTCCACATACTTATGAAAATGTTAAACAAAGCCTTTGAACTCACTTAATACGATGTAAAGATTGGAGCATGATCGAAAGATTTCCGCAAAGTTTTCCGCTTCCTTTGCTAGGAACAGACATGTTCACACGACTTGATCCAAGATAGGAAAATTGAACCATAAAGTGACTATAGTTTTCGGAATGTCTGATAGTGAGATCCGCTGCCAAGTTCTACAGACGCGACATTTTTATTGTGGTCATGGAAAACAATATGATGCCATTGCGGTTTTGATCGACTTACTTTCACAGCAGTGTATCTCGTTATACTATAAATCGATTACAAATCGGCGCGTGCCATGAAGGCAAAAAATTCTAAAAAACCGCTGCGAACCCCCGTATGCCACGACTTAGAAAGACGCATGAAAAAAAAGAGGTTTTGTAGGGTTATGTTTTGCTGGGGTCTTTTTTTGAAAGATGGCGGACTTTGGGATGAATTTTAACGCGCGCACATTCGAGGTGAACAAATAAAACTGCGCTTACAGTTTGGCACACTGCATTTTCGCTTTGCCTCTTTTTCTTTTTATCGTATCATCCCGAAAATCATGCAAATTGCTTACGTTGGATTGGGAGCTATGGGATTCGCCATGGCCGGGCATATTGCCGATCGCTTGAAATATGATGGTCAGCCTCCGTTGTTGGCATACAATCGAACCAAAGCGCGAGCGGAACAACTAAAGGAAAAGCACCCCGTGCAAGTAGTCGACTCTTTGGCACAAGTGGCTCAAGCCGATATTATTTTCACTTGCCTTTTAAATGATAAAGCGGTTCAGGAGGTGGTTCAGGGTTTGTTGGACCAAGGACTGAAACAGAATACGATTCTCGTCGAGCAGTCCACTATTGACCCGGTCCTCGCACAGGAACTGGCCAGCAAAGTAGCCAACGTCGGTGCTCACTATATGGCGTGTCCTATCATGGGCCCTCCTCTCAAGGCTCAAGCCGCCGACTTGACCATTCTCATGGCCGGACCCATTCCACAAAGATCGGCCATCAAGCCATTGTTGGTCAATGTCATTGGCAAGAAACTGATCGAGTTGGGTGAGCCCGTTGAAGAGGCGGTCAAGCTCAAATTATGCGGCAACTTTTTCATTACAAGCGTGATTGAAATGCTGGCTGAAGGTCTTACGCTGGGTGAAAAATCCGGTGCAGGACAAGACAAGGTCGTGGAGCTGTTACACTGTGTTTTCCCTGGTACCCTTCTTGGGGCGTACGCGGATCGCATGTTGAAGAACACTTACAACAGCGAAGTCCACTTCCCCATCACTTCGGCCAAGAAGGATGTCAACCATATCCTGCACTTGGCTCGCAGCTCCAACGTCGATTTGCCTATTACCGACCTTATGTTACAACATCTCGATGAAGCACAAGCTGTCAAAGGCGATGTGGATCTGTCAGCCGTTGTAGGTGGTAAGTAGAGAGACACATATAACATTGGCTATAACCCCCGATGGATCCAATACTCATTATTATTCAATAGCCCTGCGACAACATGCTGGCTTGGATTTTGATCTCAACAAACCATAAGCGTACCAGCAACGCCAATCCATTATCTTGTTCTCTTGTTATTGTTCCATTTTTCGTGCTAAACTACCTTGATGATGAAATAAAAATCTTGTCATACTAGAATACTTTGTTTCTTCGTCGACATCAAGCTGCCGAAGCTTCAAGCTTTAATGGATCTTGTTAAATATATACAAGTAGTGAGTGGCTTTTAAATGATATTGATGGAGCTTTCTATCACTGCCGAGCCATAATATGCTTTTGACCTCCTTTTGAGTATGAAAAATTTCTTCGGATCGTGAATCTTTTGGACTGTGTGGTGATTGCACTGACACTTTTTTTTTTTTTAATTTGGTCGGCCACCTCTTTTTTGATCCTCATCCTTCTTCTCATCTGCAAATTAAGGCAGGTCATCCTGTAGAAAATGGTGTTTTCTTCGCGAAGGAGAGTGGTTGCTCTTCTAAGCATTGGCGTTTGTTTTTTAATATTCATGATATTCTCGGCGTATCCTCGTCATACCCTTCATTCGCAAAAGAACAGCAACATCGTGGGCCACTATGAATTCTCGTCTTCATCGAACAGTCAACCACCACCTTCTTCTCGTGATCCTCCGGCCCCTATTGCCGTGATATTTCCTGATCCTTTTGCTTTCCATCAACCAACGCCCGGTGAAAAATACATCACGTATCTTCCCCATTCCGGATTCCACAATCAACGCATTGAACTTGAAAATGCGTTACTGCTGGCATCTTATCTGAATCGAACGTTACTGTTGCCGCCCGTGTTTCTCGGCAATCCGGCCATGCCGTGGCTGCGGTACGAAAAGATGTACGAACGTTTATTGTTGCAGACCAAGCGCGGTCTCGAGCATTGCCCTCGGTTTGAACCAGACGAATCGATCCCCGCCGAATGTCTGAATTATTTTCGATGGACGAGCGTGCCTTGGTCGTTTTTCTACGACATGGGGGTCTTTCAAGATAAAGTACGGATCGTGCAAAGAAACGACTTGAGTTTGGAATGGATGTACGAGTCCTTGGGATTGACAGAAAAGAATGTACGGTTTATGAGGGATATGTCACCGTATGAATTCCGCGTTTATGATAATCCCGCTTCCACGACACCTCTTGCCAAATTTGTGAACCGGATCGAATTAGCGTCGCTGGAAGCCATCCAGGAGCCGTTGATCCATTTTGGGTCCGTGTTTGGCACGTATCGTGTGCTTGCGCAGACGGAAGAGCACGCCGAGTTGCTTCGATTTATTCGCACCCACATGATCTTCAAAAACCCGGTTCTCGTCGACACGACAGCGCGAATTGTGGAACAGCTAGGTGGCGTGGGGTCGTTTGTGGGATTGCATATACGAGTAGGGGATGGTTTATTCAAAGTCCGTGCATCGATCAATGTGGACGACATATATCACGAATTGGTGAACAAGTTCACCGATCTAGATGTAAGTCAAGTCAAGGCGTTGGAGGAATACAAGCACGATCAAGATCGTCAGGAAAATACCGATTACGAGGTCCGTCAATTGCGAAAGTTCCGACCCTTGGAAGACACTGCCAAGCCGGTGGAGGTGCATCACCCTCCTGCAGCCGAGTTAGAAAAGGTGTTGGGTCCGCGGCCGGAGATTGCATTACCGTGTCAGGCCGCCAATTCAGTGACGGAAAAGTTCCAAAAGACGGTCATTTACATTGCCACCGACGCCAGCGATCCTCGAAACAACCCGCTGTTGCGCAAAATCTTTGCCACCTTCCCCTGTGTATTTACCTTGTCGGATTTCGCCAAAGAACTCAGCGATTTGCAACGGATTCAGGTTGTGGAAGAGAAAGTGAAATTGACAAGCTATCTGATTCCCATGCTCGACGCCATGATTTCTGCTCAAGGACACACATTTTTCGGGACCAAGGACAGCACGTTTTCCAGTTACATTGAACGGCAATTGCATCCCGTTTATACCAACAAAGAAGTCAAAGTCATGAAGGTGCCTGGGAAACAAGCGACGGCTGCTGTCACCACCACGCAACCGATCGATGGCAATTTCCATCCATGAAATTCGACATGAACATTTCCAAATCCGTCCCGAATGGTCGAAACGATCGATCGAGAAAAAAAAATTTCAACATTTACGCGCCATTTTTTTTTTACAATTGGTCTCTCTTGTTTTTTTTTCCTACTTTTCCCTTTTTATTCTTTTTTTTTTGTTCATTATCATCGATCATGCATCCTTCTTTCTTTCCATCCATTGATCGGTCCTTCATGTATAAATAGAATCCATACATTTGCATATATGGACGAGGTAAAAAAGACCTTTTTTTACTGATTTGTCATTTTCATTGACCATTCATTTTGTGGGTATCCTTTTTCTTTTTCGTCTATCCTTCTTTATTTATTTATTTTTCTTTGGTGGTTTCCCCCTCGCCCGTTGTCGGCGGGCTTCCTTCGTCGGTAATCGCAGCAATAACCGTGCATCCAATTAGAAAACGAGGTGGAAAGCCGCCTACACCAAAAGGCAAGCAGCTGATTTGTCTGATGAACTATGGAAGCACACTATGTAAATAGCGCGAAAAAAAAAATTTCAGTAACAATAATATGCAACAGAAGACTGACAATCTTTTTTTTTCTTTGCATGTTCCATTGATGCGGGCTTTGACTGTTTCTTTTTTTGATTTCCAAATTGATCCGTTTACCAATTTTTTTTCTTTGGCTTTTTTTCATTTCAAAAATTCTCGCCTTTTCTTAATTGGGGTTGATCGTTTGTTTTGCACCTGTTTTTCGTCTCTGGTATTTTTATTTCATTGATTGATCAGGTTGGCTCCATTATCGAACGAAATTGGAAAAATTCAAGCTTTCGCAGAAACGAGTACGCGAAGACGACGCAGACGACGACGACGGGGAGGTTTCGACGGTACTCGGCCATGCGAAACGGGCCCGATCCGCAGTCGAGGAAACGCTGGCAACGATCCTACAGTGTCCAGTCTGTGAATCTAGCTTGGAGAGCCCACGAACTTTATCTTGTGGATACACTGTATGTCATCAATGCACGCAAGCCTTGGAGAACCGACCTTGTCCTTACTGCACGCATATCCACACCCACTGCCAATCCATGAATGTGAATATTTTAGTCCAGCAATTGCAGTCCATCTATACCACGCAAACCGGCGCCACCACCCCCAAGTGCTCTCTCGATAATCTCCGTCCTCACATCATCAACGCATCGGAATGTGCCATTTGCTGCAATCGCTTCTACAAACCCACCACGACGCCATGCGGTCACACATTTTGTCGACCATGTCTGCTACGCTCGGTAGATCATCAACGCAGCTGTCCATTTTGTCGCCAACCGGTAAAGACGGTGGATAAACCTTGTCAGATGCTTTGCGATTGGCTGGGTCTTTTCTTTGATGATGATCAGGATCGTGAAATGGACATGCAATTGGAGCAAGATGAGGACACTGTGCCCATTCTCATTGGATCATTGGCATTTCCTCATGTGCGTTGCGTCATTCATATATTTGAACCACGGTATCGTCTCATGTTACGAAGAGTCATGCAATCATGCCGTCGCCGATTTGCCATGTGTCTTGTTCAGCGATCGTCGGCGGGCGATGGGGAACCGTTTGCAGAGTATGGTACCATGTTGGAATTAACTCATGTGCAGACTTTGGTGGATGGACGATCGATTGTAGAAGCGATTGGATCTCATCGCTTTCGGATCAGTTCACATAGTGTTGTGGATGGTTATCATGTGGGTCAAGTGGAACGCATTGATGATATACCCGAGGAACAAGAACAGGCTCGAGAGAGACAGCAGATTTTGAGTGCTAGTGCGGCCAGAGCAAGGCAACAACAACAGCAGCAACAACAGCAACAGCAAGTGCAACAGTTTGTGAGACCGCCGACAGCGATGGCTTCTGTTCGTCCGGGAACACCGTCTGCGCAAATGAGACTTGCGGCTGGCAGTCGTCCTTATATGACTGGTATGCTAGGTACGCATCGACCTTCATGGGCTGCTCAAGCTCATCCACAGACCCAGAATCCGACGGTTCGATCGCCTTGGTTACAGATGCATGTCCAAGGCCTCAGTTACCAGCAAGCGAAACCCAAGTCGACCGCCCTCGCTTCCTCGTCGGCGTCGGCGTTGGCGAAACCAGCTCAATCTCAAGTGGCCTCATCATCGACCGTCAACAGAGAGGAACAAAGCACTGATGATTTGCTGGATGATTTGGCTTCGTTCATTGATCGCTTGATTTCCCAGCAGATACCCAATACAAACGATCGGTTCTCGCAATGGTTGGCTGCCATGGGCGATCCGCCCATTTCACGTGGTCCTCGTCGTGATCGGGTGATTCTGACCTGGTGGATTGCTAATATGATGCCTTTGGATGAAAACGAGAAACTCAAGTTACTTTCCATGCGTTCCCTGCGTGAAAGAGTGTTGACCATCACAGCGTGGGTGGATCGTTTTCAAGATCAATGGGCCTATTTTTTCAACAGCCAATCGTTCACTGGCTCCTCGTAACCTTCTTCTCTTTCACTTTGCCTGCTATCACCTCTCATCCTTTCATCACGGAAATCTTCTGGCCCGCGTCGCACCCGTACTCATGATCTATATGATTTTCTTTTTACCTGTCATCTTGGAATCATCTTTTATTTATTTACTCTATTTATTCATTTTTTTTTTCCTATTCACATTGTTCCCTTTTTTTTATGATTCACGGTCTTTATACTCTTTAATGACTAACATCTCATCATCTTCATCACACGATCCTTTCACACGTATTTATAACATTTTTACAGTAATATGCAAGTTCAGTAAATCCCACTATTCATAAAGTTTGATATTAAAAAACGAATCTTTGTCATGTTTGGTTCTCGTACAAAAAAAAGGGTCATAATGATATACAGAAACAAAGGTGGATAGGAGAATAACAAGTAGGATAGCAATGAGACAAAATTGAATATGATTTTTAACTTGTTCTTTTTTTTTTGATAAATATGGAACCACTTTTTTTCAGTTATGATGTTGATACTTATCTATCTAAAATCATTCATACTGATGACGCCTGTGATCCAGCCACCGGCCATTTTAAACACACTGGATGAACCTTGTTGTTTGGAAAACCGCAAACCCACCAGCTGACTCTTTCGATGGGTCTGTTTGATATCAATGGTAAATACTGCTACCCCGTCCTTCTTCTTGTTACGTCGAAGACTTTCGGAAATACTGGAACTTCGACCATCGATGGAATGTCGCTGCTTGGTACGTCCAAAGAAAGAGGTGGTCATGGACGAGGTCAAATGAGACAGAAGCGGTAAGGACATTCGCTTTGTTTGAGCCCGTGAACCATCTTCTTCCATGGAAAAGGCGCCGTTGGTCGTTGTGGCAACCGACCCTGTCGTGGACCGACTGCTGTTTCGGCTTTCACGTCGCCGCACGGGAGGTGGAGGAGACAATGAGGCATCAGATTTTTGTGCATCGCGAAGGGTGAGAACACATATTAATTGGGTGGGCGATTCCTGAACAAAGGTAATGCCCATCAACTGGCATGTTTCTTTGACCAAGGTCATGACATCTTGGGCTACTCTGTCACCATTGCATACGGCCATGGCCGGATTTGGGATATCTTCATTATCCGAGGCACCCACGGTCGACATGGAAGACGTGGAGGACGATCCGGAAGACAGCGAAGGCGGCCGAGACCCTTCGGGACGCGTCAGTTGAAACCAATACATTTGATCTTTGTAATACCGTTGCAGCATTTCCGACAATTTCAACGATCGTTTTCCCTTGTCAAGTTTGAAAGATGGCATTATCGTGATCAACTTGGTTGATCGCATCCCCAGACGACGTGCTCGTTGACGGATGGATTGAAGTATTTCGGAACGTAGCATTTCTATCCGCTGATGCTGATAATGGTAATGCTCGTTGCTGGAACTGTAGTGGGTGGCAGTTCCATTGACGACTGGCCCCAGATCCCCGCACGTTTTGGTCGTAAAATAGGTGGATGCATTCACTGGATGGTAAATAACCGTTCGCTTGACGGCAGGATAGCTGTGCTGGCTGTTTTCAAGATCTCGGATGTACTGTCTTCGTGCATAATCTGTTGGGCGTCCATTGGCATGGACAGCTTCGTCTTCGTTGACTGGACCCGTGGTGGAGGCTTCATCGGGCATCGCCGTCGGTTTGTGACTGTCGGTAATGGGACATGGCAGGAGGTGATTGTCTGTTAACCAAGCGTCATCTTGAAGGGCGGCACGCACGCTCATGCGTCGTCGGCGGTCCACCTGCAGACATTTCCGAATCGTACGCTGCAGATCTATTGACAAATTCGATGGCATCGGAAAGTTGCAGCTGCATACATCCTTTTTAAGTTCGCCGACGGCTAAACTCACGTTGGAAAAATGTGAGAAATGAAAAAGAAACAAAAAAAACACGGAGATCATCAGATATTGCGTCATTCAAAAAAAAAAAAAAAAAAAAAAGCATACACATGGCATGCAAGGATGGTAAAGGCCAATGATATTTTTCACTTACTGTGTGCATGGGAAAACGGTTCGAATCCGGCCGTCATGCGAAACAGGGCCACACCAAGACACCAGCAATCGACTTCAGGTCCGTAATACTTTTGACCGCTGATAATTTCTGGACTGTAATATAACATGGAACCTGAATGACGAGTTAGAAAGCCATACGAAAAATAAGAAGGACGGGCGATCCATTCAGGGGAAAAAAGACTTCGATAGTCCAAAAGTGGCTTTCGGTCACTGATTCGACTTACCACAAATAGTTCGCAATCGTTGCAGTCCGAATCTATTGCCTAACCCAAAATCGGCCAGCTTGACAACGCCATCGGGGGTGATTAGAATATTCGGTGTCTATGACAATGTAGACGTTTACAAACTTTGTTCAACAATAAGAGAATATATATTTTTTACTTACCTTCAAGTCACGATGAACCACCCAACGGCTGTGGCAGAAACTGACAGCCGCCACCAACTGTCGAAACAGGTTTCGTGCCTCCTTTTCTGTAAGAGTACCCCCCGATTTTTGCAGGTATTCATCCAGGTTGTGACCGGGAACATACTCCATCACCAGAAATAGCGAATCACACGTTTCGTATGTCTCAAAGAGTTTGACGATATTCGGATGATCCAATACCTCCATCAAGTTGATTTCTCGTACCAAGCGCGACATAACACGGTAATCATGTGCTTGCTTGTTGATGATCTATCATTCCATTCTATTAAACCATTGCTCAATGTAATCTATAGGGTCGTTTTGTTCCTTGATTGTTTTATGCATTTTTCATTTTACACATATAAAAGTGCATGATGATAAAGTAATAAAGGAAAAACCCCCGTGGTGATAGGGTAGCAACTAATTTTCAACCTACCTTAATCGCCACTTGGGTTTGAGTTTCAGAGTGAGTGGCGAGCATGACCCGACTAAACTTTCCGTTTCCCAGTTGCTTTAAAAAGGTATATGGACCGATGCCATTCAGGAGGGTATCTTGATTATTTACAAAACTCGTTGAATCAGTGTTATTATTGCTGTGATCATTATGATTGGGCGAGGCTTGGGTATTATGACCGTAACTATGATTGCTGTGGGAGGTGGTATTATTGTTATTATTAGACGGAGGTGGAGGGTGAGCGGCGGTATCGGACGACTTTTTCATCAACGGCAGTGAATGATGTTTGTTTCGTTTCAGGGTCTGTGGAATAATCGATTTAATCATATTGACGGCCAAAATTGAAAGTGGTTGAACAAGCGCCGAGAATTCGCAAAACAAGTATTATGAAAGTAAAGATGCAAAAAGGAGAATGAAAGAGATGACAATGTAGATTAGCAATGAGCCAAGAAAAAAAAAAAAAAAAAACAAAAGCCAAAAAAGAAGGAGTAAAGTATATGTTTGGGAAAGGGGCGTTGAAGAAAAAAAAAGCAATGCGTTTTTAGGTGGCAAAGAAAAAGGAAGATCAAGAACTGAAAAAGAGAACTTAAAAAAAAGTCAGAGAGGGAAACAGGGAGCTTCTTCTTGTTCTTCGGCTTACTACTGTTCTTGTTCTTCTCGGCGTATTTATCTGAGAAATAAAAAATAAAAAACGAGCCAAAAAGAAGGCACCCTTTCTCATCCTTTTCGCCCCCTTTCTGATCGTCTTGTTCTTTTTGGGGATTCAGGTTTCTGTAGTCGTTTGATCCTGGCCAGCATCATTTTAGTTTGCCTCAATTGTGCAAGACACCCACCATAGCGTTTCATGCTTGTCAACAAACATGCATTTTTGATCCACGTCAGCTGGTCAACCAATCATCATCCGAGTGGCAATTCTTCATGTATCACCCTCCATCTATGCAAAACAGAAAAAAAGGTTCAATTCAATCCATTATGTTTCTACTTCAGCTTTGCGGTAATGCATCTCGCACGTGTAAATCAAGGTTCATTCCACTCGCTTGTCGTTTTTGAACACCTTAACACCTTGTTTTCCACGTGGAGATCAAGATTTCTCTATTATTACTTGAATCCAATCGCATCAAAGAAACTTTTTGATACGCTTCTATATTCCTTGTGTCACCATCCTACATGGAATGAGAGCGAGAACCCGGACCGAGAAACAGTAAAAAGAAAGCATGCAAATAAATTAAAAGAATATGCAAAAGAAAAAAAAAGAATTAGCGAATTCAGAATGTTGTACACTTTTTAATATGATGTAGCAAGAACGAAAAAAAAAAAAATATTAGTAAAGCAAAAAGGGCAATAAATCAAACGCGAACAATGAATGTATCAGCGAATCAAAAAAAAAAACAAGATTATCAGGAGAAGCGAATCATGCTGGGCTTGCATTTAACAGTGAGAGAGATGAGAGAAGATCACGCATAATAATTATTAAAGGAGAGCCAAAGCGGCAACACCAGCACCCATGATGGTGACCATGGCCTTGGTATTCATGGACATCTGACCAGCAGCATTATCGGGAGTAGTACTAGCGGAATTGCTACCTGAGCTCTTGCTACCGCTCGATGAACCGGTAGTAGCGATAGTGGTGCTGGCGGCAGCAGCAGCGTTCTTGGCAGCGGCACCCGAAGGGGAAACTGGCATACTGCCATTGGTAGCGATCTGAAGTGGGTTGGCGGTACCCTTGCCCTCAAAATTGAAAACACCAGAATAAGCCCAAGTATTGGTCGATGACTGACCAATACGGATCCAGTACTTGCCCTTGGCGAAATCGTTCAAAGGATGAATATCGTATTGTTTCACAGAACAATCAACAGGTGTACCGGGAGTCGTCACGTAAGCAACCAGACTACAGATCACAGAATTAATGAGACGTAACCATCACCCGACTATTTTTTTTCAGAAAACCTACTTGGCATTGGTGTTGTTACCGTTCAACATTTGAATTTCACACTTGAGATTGGCTTCAGCAGCCGTGGTAGTCCAAGTGATATTTCCATGACCACCGGCAGTCTAGAGATGGAGTGAGTTGGTCATTCCCATGGAGTAGATGAAGTACGCATAAATCAAAAAAAAAAAAAAAAACTTACCCAAAGCGAATCAGCCCAAGGCGTCACCACCTAAATACGGCATAATTCAATTAACATGCTCAAATAACATTCCTGATTTGGATCCCCAAGGGTTGGGTCTAATCTTACCGTAATGGCGGCGTAAGCTTGTGAAGCAGCAGCGAGCATGGCAAGAGCAGAAACAAACACGGACTTCATTGTGTATTTTAGAGGATGAATGAACGGAAAGGAAAAGGAAGGTGACGAATTGCGTGAAAAGCGAAAAAAAAAGCTTGAAATGAGATGGATGAAGGGACGCGGGTGGCAAAAGGAAAACGAAAAATTAAAAAAAAATTATTCAAACGGAGGGTCCACTTTATATATGAGAAACTGGCTGGGTTTGGAGTGTGTCTTTTTATAATCCCTGTGGCACCGAAAGATGATGATGATGTTCGGAACAAAGAAGCACACGTTTTCAAATTGTCTCAGCTGTTGCCTAAGATGCCATGAGAGAGGAGACGCAGATGAAAAAAGGATTTCCGTGGCTTCTTTTTTTTCTTTTTCTTTTCTTGGTTGCGCGCGGAAGGGGCAATGTTGGAAGATGAGGAGACGAAAAAAAAAAAAAGGACAGAGACAGAGGGAGTTGAGATGGATCTATATCGGGAGGTTTGACATGGTGGCTTCAAGTGTAGAGATGGGAAGAAAGCATAAAGAGCAAATCCTGATTCAATTAATTGTATGACGGTACGATGGGACGAAATCCACTCGTGGTTCAATAGTTTTTACAGCAGTGCAACTTGATCAATGCGGTAGGAATCAGCCTAATAAAAAAAAAGTGGGAAAACACCGTTCGTCAATGTCACACATACACACACATGTCGGTCGATATTTTTAATTCAGCTGATTGTACCATTCGCGAAACAGAACAAACAATTTGTTTGCCCACCACACAATCGAGAAACCCAACCTGCATTTCGTGTGACAGGAGCTTAAATTGCCGGGCAGGTATATTCAGTAATGTCTGCAAGGAAAAAAAAAAAAATGTCACCCAATCCACTATAATTGGTATCGTCGCACCCCACTTTACACTCCTTTAAAAAGTTGCGCTTGTTGTTCTTCTTCTTTTTCTTTCAACTTGATCACGCGCAACAAGAAAACTCAAATCCCCTGCTTTCGTTCTTGGCTTACCTCTTCGCCACCATACGCTAAGATGGAACGTGTTCCATCATCCAATCGCCACTCGATCCACCCCGTGCCTGAAATACTGTCCGGTCGACTGCGAAATGTCTGTACCACTTCATCGTTCGCGATAGAATGACCGCAAAAATCACACATCCGTATACCTTTTTTGTGATTCGCTCCCTGTGGCCCTGTCGGAGTTGTCACCGGCCGAAGACAGGCTGCATCTGCAATCCCATGGCATACATGGGAGACCAGGGGCGAAAAAAAAAAAAAAAAAAACCATCAGCATAAAACACAGGAGCATCGCAATAACAACGTAGTATGAGCACAGAATGCAGAATCCATTTCTTGCCACCACAATTTCTTCAGTCTTTGATTCACTTACGGCTATCTGCAATCACCAAAGCACCCAGATTTCCGATAGGTTGGTGACAACAAAAACCCTGCCGGTCCGTGTAATCATCGCTCAAAAGAGCCAAATCAGGGGACTCACACGTTCTTAATTCCCAACCCGCTACAATGGCTTCCGTATGCGTATGATCTTGTTTATCCAACCATTCCAACGGCGTAACGTGCCGTAAGCTGGAGCTCACCAATAGACTGTTCATGGTTGAGACTATTAAAGGGGAATATGAAAAGAAATTAAAAGTTTGATCGCAGCGAAAAACAAAAAAAAAAGCTTACCGTTAAAGACTTGGGTACCACATACAATGCTGCCATTGACGTACCATATGGGCTTGTCTTTCGGACCCATATGGACGGCGGAGGTGCTTAAACCGGTCATGAGTACATAATGACCGGGCCGCAATTGGCGTGTTCGACGACCTGCTTCTTCCCACAACGTAACATCCATTTTGCCTGAATGTTTTTTCGGTATCAGTTGAGGCTCCGACAAGTAATTAAAAAAAAAGGCTGTTGCACGTGGCCTTTGTCCTTACCAGTGACATCAACGATTCGTATCGCGTATCGATCCATTTTGGTGAGTCCATCGTTTGTTGTAAATGGATTCTATCGTGCCGTATCCGTGAGCATGAGTTGCGGGCTATGAAATGATCTAAAAATATGAAATCTGTCACTCACATTACTTGCCATTGCCACGACGCGTCCAAATATAGTGACGTTCAGCATGCATGAATCCAAGTCACGAATGAAAATGCGATCCATATAATTGATGCAGTCCATAAATCCCTAACAAGTAATAATGTTAACACGCTCTGTTGTACTATGTCAGAGAGAAACACAAAAGCCTATGGTTATACCTCATCGTCACTTTCGACAATGCCTTTCTTCTGTGAGGGATGGTTCCAGAATTCGGATATCGGGCTATTGGAGCCATTGGAAACAAGGGAAGCAGGTCGCTGAGAATCGCGGTTGACTCCGTCCACGACACGTGCGTCCTTGTCGGACATGAGAAATATCACAGTTTCATTATCGTATTCGAGCACAATATCTGAACGGGCCTCTTGACTCTGCGTACAGCGATCAGACACTTTCGGGTTATATAATCCTATATAATCGCCCTAATTCATGCAACATTAAAACACACAGGAACAGCACGTCTCAAAAAAAATAAAAAAAATTCGGGTTCTACTTACGCGGCGTATCAAGGTAGCCAATTGCGCTTGCTCATCATACAGCGAGAACAAAGCCGGCTCGTCGCTACCCATATGGTCTACCACATAAATATCGGTGCGCTGCAGTTTTGTCATTCCGTTGGTTTGGGAAGCGGTTTGGATGGAAGCGATAGGAGACGTGTGTGTGATACATTCTACGTGAATCACCTAGAGCCACATGTCAATATGGACCTTGGATCTGAATCATGATGTATCTCCATAAGTCTACCTTTAGCCATAGTCGGTGCACTTTGCGCGAACGAAGACCGGTAGGATGGACGACATTTTCCAGCCGATTGCCTGGACGCAAGAATTCTTGACGAATAAACGGCCCATCTTCGCTCGTGAGCATAAACATCAATAACTGAGTTGGAGGCGCGCGTCCAATGCGGTTGATGCGACTTAAGCTGCTGTTGTGATATTGTGTTTTGATAGGCGTATTGACCAAACTTGAACAGATCATGCGAATCGATCGATCCTATATTTCGTGTATCACGATCAGCCCTGTGTTTGACATCTTTGACTATTTCTGACTGTACCTTTAAGAATGGACTACTTGTTTGATTGGAAGGCTGAGATGGAGATGAGGATGAAGGGGTGACCCATTGATTGAATTTGGGATGCAAATAAATATCCAAGACCTGATAAGACGTCGCTTCACCTACAGTGACAAGCCGTATTGACATGGTTAAGGATCATACGTATGTTGTAAAAAAAAAGCAAAGCCTACACCATCCACAGTGCACTAGAGTACTCAAGAAATGCAGCGACAACAGGAAAAAAGGATATAGATATTGGTCTCTGGTACAATGGACCATTCTTTGACGGTGACTTCCAAGGCAGCGGCGCGTATTGGGCTACTGTCATACAGTGCCTGAATTGTACCAAAATCTGAGACGCAGGCCCTTGTATCAGTGCCAAAAGCGGATCATGTGTGCCATCCCTTTCAAGTCACTTACTGCTGTCAAGACCGCGATACCGTTTCAAAAAAGCACGCTCCCACTTTACTTCCGCGACATCATTTATGAATTAGAGACAATCTGAAAAAAGAAAAACTCATACAATGACAGTTGTACTACGCGTACCTGCAGCTCCAGCTCACCGAGAATAATGGTTTCTGTAATAGCTGTTGGGTACTCGATGAGCAATTGCGCAAGACATACAGCGACCCAGGACCTGTGTAAAATCTTTTGTTGAGTTATAATGGCCTCATTGCTGCGGCCCTGCAATGTATCTCTGGATCTACCATGGAATGTTGGTGGCTCGTTGCAGAGCTTGCTTTTGTGAATTCGTCTTTGCTTTTTTCAGAAAAATATCTTTCAAGGCTGAGTGAAAACGATCGACGGCATGAGTGAATTCCATGTGGCAAAGTTAAGAACCGATGGCGGGAATCACACGCCATACGAACGTCGCGCGCTCCGCGTCTTGTCTTGAACGCGATGTTCGTGACGGGCTTTCCATCCGCCGATCTGTGCGCGCGCCGTTTGAATGGCGGCCACTGCTTTCATGGCATCCCATCCTCACCCAATTCAAGTTTATCTCAGGACAAATCACAGCCAAGTATCATACGCTTTAGCTCATGAAAGTTCAAGTCTACTAATATAAATGGGCAAGTCACTCACTGATCTCCATATACTGATATGCGTATCTCAATGAACGAGGATCCATCCGACGATTTTCAGCTCACATTGAATCTCCAAAACGTACACAGCCAGAAAAATGTGAACTTGTGTTCCAATTCCAAATACATAACGATCTAACAATCAAAAGGACAAGACATAAAATACGGATGGTTAAAGAGGAACTTCTTTTGTACTGTATATACAGAAATGATGCATTATGAGAAAGGAAAGAAAGAAAAAAAAAAGAAATCGAGCAAAATCTCGCTTTCCTCAAGCGAGAAATATAGAGGCGGAAGTGTCAATGAATAAAAAAAAAAAAAGTGAACTAAGGAATACAAAAGCTGGACGGAATATAAACTGCTGCCGAATTACTCTTCCATGTCCATATTCTCGGCCTTGGTAGCTTCGATCTTGACGGTTTGCATACGCTTCTGAGCCTCCAAAGGAGCCAATTCGATGTTTTGCTTGACAACTCTGATATCGTCGGCCTTCTCCTTTTCGGCGTTGCCAGACATACGGTTACGGTAAAAGGCACGTTCACGTCTAGCACGAATCTCTTGCACACGCTTCATGGCCTTGATCGTAGTGGCCATAAGGTTACGATCGTAGCGAACAGGCACATTGCGACGTTTTTCGAATTCAAAGGTGGAATCCTAATAATCAAAAACCAATCAGCATTTGGCTCGGCGAATATGGATCAAAAGATTCACCAAATGGCACACACACTTCCTTCCCAATTACTTACAATGACCATTTCCTTGCCGCTGGCCTTTCTGAATGCCTTGGTCCATCTGACCTTGCGAGGATTACGCTTCATCTTGAAGTTCTTGTGGCATTTTGATCGACAGAAACGGAAAGTCTAGTAACAAGAAAAAAAAAAGAGATCTCAGAAAAACCATCCCGATTCCATTCCTCTAGTGTTAGGAAAAAAAAGGTGGAGCCCGAGTAATTTACCTTGCTGTCGTTACGGACAAACATCGTACCGTGACCAGGATAACATGGTCCTGAACAAAAGTAACAACGATCGATATGCATGGGACAAACGATATATGGGTATGTTCAAGAACGACCGTAAGTAAAAGGTTGACCGAAGAAAAAAAAAAAAAAAAAAAAAGCAAGACCTGGGAATTAAAATTGACTCAGCCACCCTTGAGTCGATGTGATCTGATTTCCTTGAGCGCTTGTAATCCAACAGGCGATCGGTGTGCACAGAATAAATCCATCCGACAAAACCTTGACAGCAGCAGCTATGCAGCTTTTTCCACTACTTCATTTATGCAAAGTGTGGTTGCAGCTTCTCTTAGCTATTGGTCCACAAGTAACAGATTAATCGATAGTTGCTTCAATAATAATCCGTGTTGGATAGCCTACCTGTAAACCTCAAGGGCCTTTGTAAACCCGAAAGGCCCAACCAAGTGACCACGACAGACTACACAGTGATATGCAGCGCAAATCAACGCGCAATTTACCGTGCAAAATATTAGGGCGACAATGCAAGAGGCATGCTGGAATATTATTCTGTTTGGATGATGGAATTGACTGGCGGTGCACTGATATCGGAGTTTAAATGCCATAAAGTTATAATTGATCAAAAAAAGTTACACTGGATTCCTGCAACTGATTCGGACATCTTGAAATGTTGTATGCTTTGCTATTCAAAGACGGATGCCCATGAATGCAGACACAATGGAAGCTTTCAAACAAACCCATTTGCGTCAAAATCGTGAGCTTGTACGAGCGAATGCCATATACACTCAACACATTCAAAGACTTGAAAAAGAAGTCATCTCCTTGCGGAACGAAAACCTTCAACTACGACAGGAACTTCTGTCGCTCACTCACCGTGCTGCACCTGTTCAGCCCCTCATTCCAGATTCTCCACCCTCACCGTCATTATCGCCATCCCCCAGCTCGCCAACGTCACCGTCACCGTCACCGTCACCTTCGCCGTCCCAATCTGTTCCGTCGAATAGTTCATCAAGTCATTTGCTACTAACATCCGTGACGACACCGCAAGTTGTCATTGAGGCTCTCGATATATCGACCGACTATCCATCAAAATCAGCTTTAAAAGTGGATCGAGCAAGCGAAAAGATGGATATCGAATTTAATCCAGTTACCGAACAAGAGTCGCTGCCAATGATATCTTCCCGTCGGCGTCAAAAGCATCGAATATGTTATACTTTGCCGAGTGTGAAGCAAAAGTTGAGAAAGGGGGATAAGTTCACATTTGGAAACGAAGAATAGAATGGGGGAAATATCAGTTAAATATAGGGGCATGATGATTTAAGTTTATTTACAATGATTTGCCGTACTTTTTATCCATGATGTTCTTTACTTGTTGATATTCTCGATTCAATTTCTGCTTGTCGCTCATCCCACGTCGATTCTCTCGATTGCGTTTTCGCCCATCACCCATTTTTACGCCAAACTGGAAAGCGCTCTTGGGGTGGATTTCCACTGAATCTTTATATTTCTGCCACTCTTCTTCGTCATCAAAATCCCATCGCGTCAGTTGGGCTTTTTTGTTCCGGTGAGTGCCTTGATCTACCAGGGAACTGTGCGTATTTTTCTCCTCGTCCGATTCGCCGTCATAAACGACCGTGCGTTTTCGTTCCTCAAATGACGTCGGTAGTGCCGAGGTGCTTAACCCAAACATGTCAATGTCATTCGCATCCGCATCTTCCGGCACTTGATCATAACCACGTTTTCTGCTGAGTGTTGCACTGGTATCAGCTGCCTCCGCCGAGGATTCAGCGTTGGCTCGTTTCAACAACGCAGCTACCTCTTGCTTTGTCTCCTTCATGATCTCATCATCCTGCTTGACATCTTGTGAAGCATCCAACGGAGTTTCATCAGAGATGCCAGAGAAATAGTTGGTGGGTTTGCTTTCCTCATTGACGTCGCTAGGTGATTGCGTTTTCTTTTTCTGCTCAACAGAGGCTTCATCCAACGTATAATCACGACCCGCGCCGGCAAAAATATCAATATCCATTAAATGGTCCGGTATCGTCACATGGGTCGGCTCTTTTCCTTTGCCTTCTACTTTCACTGTCTTTTGCCCCGGTAGCTTGGGTAATCGTTCTTCGGTCCGTAAGCGTGTCATGACCTGGGAGATTTTGGAGATCACCAGTTCGGATTCTGCCTGCAAATCTTCCGACCAGCCCATCTTTTTGTGCAGCAGAGCTACATCGGCTTTACTCCGTATCACTGCGGTTGGTATAGCAAACGCATCGCTGTAATGACCGACTTCATCCGCCAACTCGAAAACGAAGGCCATTCTCCCAGGCGTCAATGTTTCATTTTTCGCTGGAGGTGTCGAGTGAACAAGATTAAAGATATTCCGTGCTACGATTGAATGAAAGACGGGTTCATTCGTTTCCTCTGTTTCCATTTCATCGTCACTCGTGCCTGCGGCAATCCGTTCTCCTCGATTGATCTTGTCCATCACCGCTTCCAACTCATCCTCTGCCTCTAAATCTGCTTTTCTTTCGCTGATTTCTTGCTTCTTTTGTGTAATTTCTGTGCGTACTTTTTGCAGCAAGGCAAAGTCAAGACCTTTTACCAAATGGGTATGACTGACATCGCCGCCAAGATATTTCGATTGTTCGTAAACCTGTTGGGCATCGAGCGTGTCGCCCTTTTCAACGGTGGTCTTTAAAAGAATCTCTTCCGTGGAAAGGGGTGCTTCCGGATCATCCTCCGCTGCTCGTCGTTCGGCCGCACGATCGCGATAGTGTAAAGTCTCGTTTGTAGATTTATCTTCGGACGATTTTCTATTGGAATCCGGTCGCTTCTTCTTTACGTGCCGAGGTTTAGCAAAGACTGCGCCGGTATTGCGACTGAAAAGATGACGTAAATCAGTTGATTGCATCTTGATGAGGAACAATCTTTTTAGGCAAAAACGGATTGCTTACGGTGTTTTGGCGGGAGGCATCTTGAACGGTGAAGCTTCCTCACCGGAAGGTGGTGCGCGAGGCGTAGCCAACAATTTACGAAAGTCATCTTGACTCAAACTGAAATTCAAGGGCAAATTACGTTAGCTGATAAATTCATGGCTTTCCATGGTTAAGAACAAAGAAAACTCTTACCCTCCATCACCCATACTGTTGCAGAAAATTCAAAAAAAGATGGAGCAGGTGGGACGGGAAACCTGCACCAAAATTTGGCAGTTTTTCACTGTCGGGATTCGAATTTAAAAAGGATCGTTATTTCAAACAATAAAGGCAATCAAGACTGATAAACAATATTAGATAGAATGATGCAATTCTATGCACACTTTTCATATCTCATTTAATGGAAAAAAAAAGGTAAAAAGGTCAAACAGGACATAGATATACATGTATCAACGAGATGACTTGCATTGAAATCATCTGAGAAGGGAGGTTCATGGTCCATATTTAATGATGCCATTCTACATCGCCATCCGTCGTTAAGCGAACTATAAAATACAACGGTCAGCATAACAAAAATTACAGTTGTCCATTAGGTTTTACTTACGGTAAAAGTTAATGGACACGGCGATGACGAGAAAAATTGTCAACACGGCGGGTCCATATTTATCTGAATATTCTCCCGGTTCGTTGCGTTCTACGCGACTGCTTCTGTCATGATAGTTGTATAGAGCATAAATCATCACGCCCATGGAAAGCGCCGTGAAAAGACAGGCGGAAATGCGTCCTATCCGGTCCGAAAAGTTCAGTAATCCCATCGCTAATCCACCCAGCAAGAGCGTAAATTTAATCCACTGTAAAAAGGTACGCTCATTCGCAAAGTACGTCTTGACAGGCGGCGCTTTCTGAGGAATGCTGGCACGGGCGCGACCGGCACCGGCACCGCTACTTGCGCTATCTCTGCCTCGTCGGCGGAACGTGGTCTTGGACTTTTTGAACAATGTACTCAGACCAGCAGGCGAAAGTTCTTTGAGTAGACGTCGCGGCGTGGACGAGGTACCCTGCTCTTCATCGTGTTCCACTAAAGGAGTGGTTTCTGTAGCATCGGCCATACGAATGCGCACATCTTCATCCGTCGTGAGCTTGCTACCGTCACCCTTTGTTTCGTTGTCATCGTCTTCATCCGGGACATTGATACCCACACCATCGGGACGCGACAAGCCAAATGATTTGGAAGGCGGTTTACGAATATCGATATCCATTTGAGGAAGCCAGAATGGCAACACATTGATCTTATCTTCCAATAAAGTGGCGCAACCGTGGATAAATTTAGAGAATTTTGGCACCGATTCCACAAGATGCGAGTTGACGAGTTCCATGATCCATTGCGGTGGCTCTTGTCCGACGTGGGTCTGAAGTTTGACTTCCAGAACAGCGTAGGGGAATCGACAAATGTCGCCTTCGGGGAGTTGTTTGAACGGGTAATCGACACCAATGTCCATGCGACGCCAGTTATTTCCTGCACGCACGCGTCCGTCCATATTATCTTCGCGAATCAGAGATAATTCCGTATCCAAACTGATACGTACACGAGCATCTCCCGGCAACTGGAACGCTGTACGATTGTAAAAGGTGCGCATCATCGGATGTAATCGTTTTGTGAGCACGGTATATTGCACTTGTTGCGCCAGATCTTCCAGTTCCTGAAGCTCTTTTTCGGATTTTTTGCCTTGTTCTCGGGCTTTGGCAAACAATTCATCAGTGGTATATTCGCCCTTGAGAAAAGCATTCAAGTACTTTTCCTTGATTGGAAATCGAGCCTTGACGGATTTTTCACCGGTCCAATCCTCGCGATGGGTCTTGCGCTCGACAAAGATATTGTTGTTGTCCATACCGCCATACCATCGCATACGAATAGCCTGAGCGCCTTCGGTTTTCTCCAATCGTCCCATGTATAACTCGAAATCGTCATTGTCGAAATAAACACTGGTGATGGCGGAATCCTGAGATTCAAACTCCTTATTTGGGTTAAAGACAAGCACAGGCAAATGTTTCAGGATAATCAGCTTCAGCTCGGTAATGTTATCAGGATGCACCCTAACCCAAATAAATAAATAAACATTAGAGGCAATCATGATTCATCATCAGTTGTTAAGTTCCATCCACCGTTCAGCACTTACCAGTATTTGGTGGTGTTGCGAACAAATGCAGCTTGTTTGCCACCGGCGGCTGCATCACCGCCACGTTCTTTACCTCGCGTTCGCACGCGATCATATAATGTGGAAATTCTTACAATCAAGGCGTCGTAATTCTCTTTGTAGAATGGTTTGGCGTTCAGTCGTACATTGAACATTGGTTTCAAAGTCCATCGTGTCATTTTCTGTTGCAGATCGACTGGGAGTGAGCAAGTGTCTCCATGGGTCGGTGATCAGCTTTGAACGTATTACTTACATCATGCTTTTTAATGATTTTCAAGAATCCGGTATAGTTGAGACGGCTGAATTTGGCCAAATCATGCACATCAGCAATAATGTGACCTAATTCAAGTTCGGAAGCTGTAAACTCGTCCTCGTCGGGATTTTCTTTCTGACATAATGTATCGACTTCCCGCGCTTCGTTTTCGATACGTTGGTTGATTTCTTCCAATTTAATCCGTTGAAAACTGTAGACCTTGTCAAGTTCTTGTTCCAACTTTTCCACAAACTTAGACTCGCTTTCTTCCGTCCATTCACCGTGAGCATTCTCGCGCTTTAACAGCCATTTGAGGTCGTCGTACGCTAAATGAAGCACCAAGTATGAACATTTATGAGTTTCTTTCTGCGGAAATTCATAATCTCGACTGCGGCATGCGTTTTGTAACAAGTGCTTACCAACATAGTGGGTTGTCCACTCCGGGTTCAGAGACGTCTTGAGAGTGTGACCAAACTTCATGAGGTGACGTTCTGCAAGCAAAAAAGAACAAGAGGAAGAGAAAAAAAAGGAAAAACGAAAATGATGAGCAAAGGCTGAATGCGGCGGAGTTATAATACCTATCCGTAGAATCGCACCAACACCGACTATTTTTTTGCGCAACCTTGGGTCGCTTTCGCTGTTCCCTCTTCGGTTTCAAAAAAGTTTCCAACGTATCCTTATTCAACAAGCTTTGTATAAACACTTGTGTTCCAATGCATCTTCTGTAGGTGCTAAGAATTTCTTGTTTTGCCAAAGGAGTAGGTCTCCCAATTCATATTGAATAAAAAAACTTCCCCCATGGTATGATAAAATGAAACAAAGCAAACCATGAACATGAAACGCAGTCCGGTGGCTGAGCTTCGACTTTGGCCAGGCTCCCCCTTTTTTTGGTTACTTGGTCTTTGCACACTAATAACTTCACACCGAGTTCTACCATGCCACGTTCTGCTTGGAAGGGTCCCTTCTTCGTTGCCTTCCCCGGCCTCCGTCAAGCTGTTCAGAACGGTACTCCCATAGCTACACAAGGTACCGTATAATATTGAGACTGATTTGGAGTCGATTTACTCACTGATTCAATTGATATGTTTTGCTACATTATTCTCTTTTCGTCCAACAGCTCGTAGCTGTACGATTCTTCCCTCATTCGTCGGCTTAAAATTTCTCGTTCACAATGGAAAAGACTATACGCCAGTACACATTACCGAAGAAATGATTGGACACAAACTCGGTGAATTCTCATTTACCCGAAAGCGTTTCTCGTACCGATTCACCAAGAACAAATAATCCCTTCCAATTCCTGCATCTTGTTTTCTTTTATTCCTTTATCTTTTTCATCTTGTTCATAGAGATAGTCTGTATTTTATAGAGCTCGTTTGGTTTTGTGTCGATTTCACGAATGCCAATAACAATACTCTTTTTTTTTCTGTGTATCGAATATTTTCTACGCCAGTGTAACAAGACCATGGTCTGAATATGGGCGGCACAGTTGTCAGCGCCAGAATAGAGCTATACGTTTGGGTGTAATGCTTTCTATTGATTAACATGTTCAATTTGACGAGGCAATATTAAAGAGTTGAGAAAAAAAAATGCAAGAATAGTTGGATCCCAAAAAAGAGTACTGTTTAGGAATGTCAGAAACCATTACGAAAAATAAAAATGCGTAGGGGGATAATTGAGGTCTAGGACTCGAATTCAATCAGGACTTGACCAGCTTTAACAATATCACCAGGAACGACGTGGACCGACTTGACAATGCCAATCTGTGAAGTGCGTAGGATATTTTGCATTTTCATGGCCTCCACCACCGCCAACTCTCCACCCTTGATCACCTATGATACCTTGTTTGAGTGCACCGCAAAAAGAATAACCGTCATCATTCTCCCTTATTACCTCGTCTCCTTCTTTAACCGCTATACTGATAATGCGTCCCGGCATTGGGCTTATCATTAGTTTGTTTTCTTCGTCGACTGCCTTTCGTTTCATATACTTTGACAGCTCGTATTGATCGTTGTCCAACACAGCCACCTTGTACTATTATGTGGGTTCAGCCATGGAGGAACTATCGCGCACTGGGGATGAAAACTCGTAAAACATACCTTGGTGCCTTGATACTGTATTCTGAATCCAAAGTCCAGCACATCCAAATACTGCATGACGGATTTTCGGTCATTATCAAAGGATGAATAGGCCAATAAATCATTTTCATGCCATTGAGTCGAGAAGCACAACTTGCCAAATTCAGGTGACAGAGCCTACACCTTAATGAACATCTGAAAAGAAACAAACGACGACATATTGACCGAACTTTACCTCGAAACGACCGTCGGGTAAATAGCAAAGGGTGAGTTTGGTTTTCCTGGTCTTGTTGGATTGTTCATCTGTTGAGCGAACCCAGACATCCCATGCGTTCAAAGATGCGTGCCCTGAAGTGAATCGCTTTCGTTGTTGGATCGCCCACAATGCACTGCTTGCAGCAGCAAGTTCAAAAACAGCTTCTTTGGACATGGGCGCTGTTGTGTAACCGTTTGGGTATTCTTCGGCCAAAAAGTGAGTGGTGATGTGGGTGCCTTTCTGGAATCGAGGATGAGCGAGCACGCTTCGCAAGAGAGGGATGTTGTGTGTAACGCCTTGAATCACATATTCGTCCAAAGCGCGAATCATGGAATCGACCGCTTCTTGTCGGGAGTCTCCATGGGTAACCACTTTGCAAATCAGAGGATCGTATTCCACATAGATTTCGGACCCTTCAACAAACCCGGAATCGCATCGCGCAAGCGTGGATGGCTCTTGATACGTCAGCAAACGACCGACAGAAGGTAGATATTTTTGCGGATCTTCGGCATACACGCGAGATTCAATGGACCAGCCATGAATCTTTATATCGGATTGCTGAAGCTTTAAAGGATACCCCGCAGCAGAATACAGCATGTGTTCCACGAGATCCAACTGCGTGACGTTTTCAGTAACCGGATGCTCGACTTGCAATCGCGTATTCATTTCCAAAAAATAAAAGTTGCGAGATGAATCCATCAAAAACTCAACCGTGCCTGTGGTTTCACAAATCAGCCATTGGGATCATCCGTGAATTTTCTCTCTCTTTCTCTCTTACCTGCCGAGTTGTACCCGACATGTTTTGCCAGCGCTACCGCTTGCTCACCCATGCGGCGTCTGGTTTCTTCATCAACATAAACACTGGGTGATTCCTCAATCACCTTTTGATTTCTCCGCTGAATCGAACATTCACGTTCCGGTAAATAGATCACGTTTCCAAACTTGTCTCCTAGCACCTGCACTTCAATATGGCGCGGATTGTCAATGTACTTTTCAATGAGCAGTCGATCATCGCCAAATGCCGATCGAGATTCTTGCTTAGCCAACTTGAACCCGTCAGCAAGCTCGCTGTCGTTCCTATTAAAATGTCGTTTGTCTAGATCCATCATCTTTTCATCGACGCTCTCAATTGCTTACCATGCAATACGCATGCCTTTGCCCCCTCCACCAGCACTAGCTTTGATCATGACGGGATAACCAATTTCGTGAGCCACTTTGGCCGCTTCGGCTACCGAGTGAATTTGACCGTCAAAGCCAGGGATACAATGCACCTTGCTGGATTTGGCCAGAAGCTTGCTTTGAATTTTATCACCCATGGCTGCGATCGCTTTAGCTGTCGGTCCCACAAAGGTTACTCCTTCTTTCTCCAAGGTTTCCACAAAGGCAGGATTTTCGCTTAGAAATCCGTATCCCGGGTGCACGGCCTGCGCCCCTGTTTGTCGAACTGCTTCCAGAATGTGGGGAATGGATAAATACGAATCTGCAGCTTGCCCACCGCCAATGTGCACCGCTTCATCCGCCATTTGCACATGCAATGCATTCACGTCTAGATCCGAATAGACAGCAACAGTTCGAATGCCCATTTTTCGAGCCGTTTTGATTATTCGGCACGCAATTTCACCTCGATTCGCCACCAGCAGCTTGTTGAATGTCTATGGAAAACCGGATTAGTTCCCCACCTTTTTCGGCTCAAGCATCCGGTAAAAATCAGCATGCAAAAGTACCTTTGGGTATACTTTAACAGGGGGTGCCAAGTTTTTGTCGGTAATCGTAGCTGACATGCCGGATCGGTCCATCGTGCAAGAAGTAGTGTAGGGACGTAGGAGACTGCGTGTCCGTGAGTCGATAACAGCATAGCGTGTTGTTACAAGGCGTCGTGCGTAGAACACGCATGGTAATCGAAAGACATGTCGAGTGGTCTGGGCTGCGCGACGAATGTGGTGATTCATGTCATAAGGACGGAACAAAACGATCCAAACTGGTTGGTCCGAGAATGAGCTGAATGAATTGCCTTTTTTGGCCAATTATTGACTTTGTTCAACTGAAATTTTTGTTTTTTATTGCAAAATGGACAAACAAAAAAAGTTTGTACGCACATCCTCCTTCTTTCACGCAGTGGTTATCTCTGAAAACCAAGTTGCTAGTAGAGCGACGAAGCGCCCTGATCTGTTGGCGGACCGAATCCATGTAAGGAGTAGTATCACGGTTCGGGTATTGCTTATGGTAAATCTTGATCCGATATTGGTTGCAAAGAGAAATGTCGTGAGAACGATGCTGGTGGGTAATTCTCTTTTTCTCAGGAGCCGCCGGTTAGATTTGCAACCGTAATATGCCGTGGATAGACAGAGCAATCCCTGTACAACTGCCAAGCCAAAAAGGATGGGCAGCAAAAAACCATCCTTCAACGCTTATACCAACGGCGAGGGCGTCGATGTTGTCCTTTTTGGTGAGCAAGCTTTGCAAAATGAAGTACGCTGCCCTGACGAATACCCAATTGACTGACAGCCGCGCAGTCGTTTAATAAGCGTTGATGCTCGAGCATGAGGCAATGAGATCGCCATATGTACTTCCTGGAGTAACGAAAATAACAATAAGTCGCTGCTGCAAAATCATGAAGTTTTTTAGGGGTTTACCAGCTGATGGATTTTTTCTTTTGCCTTTCCAGTCTTTCAAGTTTGACCTGGATGAGTTTTTTAATATCACTCACGGTGGATGCTTGACCTACGACAATGACTAAAGAGAATTCAATAAGACCAAACAAGCACCGAATCCCACTTGGTACTTGGTACTTCTACATACAAATAGGCTCCAGCGGACCACGATCGATCTTGATCTGATAGGCGTGTCCTTGTTCTACCGCGATGAGCGTGTCAATCTCTTCCAGAGTCGGTGCCTGAGGAACATCTTGCAGCAGCTCGTCAGCAAGAAGCGTATGTAATGTGCCTTCCAGCTCGCGAAGCAGACCGACATCGTCCGTCTGCTCTTCCATTGTTTCTTTTTTTCCCAACGAAAAGTAGTGTGGTGGTGAGTCAAAAAGCCGTGCACCCTGTTTTTGCTCCTGCAAACTTGTGTTGTCCGGAAAAATTCCGGTACTCCGCCATGGATGGCCGGTGGCTGGATCGGGACATTTCAACAGCATTCGATCCATCCCGCGAAACGAATGGCTATAATGCGATCGGCTGCATAACTGCAATGGCAACATATTTGGTTTTTTTTTTCTTCACACATGATATCTCCTTTTGGTTGTGTAATCGATTGAATACAGACGAAATCAAGATAGGAAACAATGTTCATTAATCGAAGCATGCCTATTTTTGAACGGTTTGCTTTTTCCAAAGAACTCATGGGGTTGAAACATCGGAACCAGGATACGAATTGATCATCAACTGAAACGTACTATATGTGTTACTCTATGTGAACCTTATTGTTCCGATGTATTCGAAAAGTCGAAACCACAGGCGATCAAACCGATTATCTTGAATCATGCGTGCTTTTGTACCCCCACTTTAATATACACAGATGCTGATTGAGCGAGCACCAGGTTCAAAATTATATTCCTATGGCTTCTTCCATCCATTCTAATGCATCATCTCATGGTTGGAACGGCTGCCACGACCTGAGATACGTAGACGTATTGTCATTGCCTACGGGCTCCGACTTGGACTGCACTTGAAAACCATTGTTTCGGTTCTTCCATAACAATAAATCATCATGATGCTCACATGCAAAAAAGGGTAGCTTACGGGAGGAAAACCTATCTCTCAATTTCGTCCATAAGGATCCTGGAGATAGCATCGGATAGACTGTGTATTTTGTGAATTATGGCACTGATTTTTGAAGCCGATCCTGATTCTGCTCCGAGAATATTGACTTTCTTTTTTTATGAGCCACATCAACGTTTGAGAACATAGGCTAGAGTGACAATTGGCATGAAGCCACAGCTACAGGTTCAAAGTGAAACTCCCTGTGATAGGGCTTGGCGGCAACTTTTCAATCGCTTGTCATATTCATGTGAAGAATGGTACGGTATACAAAGGCCGACAACAAGAACCGTACGGCGTAGCGGAGTCCTTCTTTAGCATTTTTTCATTCGCACATAACCATGTTAACAATAAAAGGAGTTGGGTTTCCGCTCAGTGCTAAAAAAAAAAAAAGTTTAAACATCTTCGGAGGACTAAATTGCCCCGCGCTGGCGGACTTTCTGATGCTATTTATTTCGTTTGTGGGGAAGCAACTTGAAAAGGGTACTTGCCATACCGAGAATGGCGAAACTTAAGTAAAAAGAAAAATATCACCAGTGTTCCCTCAAAGTCGGCATTGCAAGCTCAAGCAAAGCCGTGGAGAAATAGGGGCCAGTTTCTCTCTTCAAAAAATCGAGCGGGGTTGTGCAACCGGATGACGTAGACTTTGAAAATTCAGCTTTTTCGCTGATGCCGTATTTCGGAAAATGGCCATCATTATAAAATGGCCTTGCTGATAATAAATAAACTCATAATCACGCATGCAATAGAAAGAGGGAAAAACTAGTCATTCCTCGCCCTGTTGACAAAACGGCAACGGTTATGGATTTTCAGAAAAAAAATGAATTTAAAAATAACAAATTTCACATGGTGCGACTTCACCCAGGGCCTAAAACTTGCCATATATGGAAGGGTTGACTAGGGCAATGTCGGAAGCCGTGTGCGGTTTGCTCCAGCGAGCGGTGGGATGGCCCGTGATTTATTCCAAAAGGAGGGTAAAGGAGCCTTTCATGTGCGGGACCAATGACAAATTCCGAAATACGACGAATCCGCTTCCGAGGAAGATCATAATATATAAATGCCAATATTTTTTCTCTCGTTGGATGAAAAAAGAACACCAATTCTTCTCTCTTCTCCTCAAAAACATCAACATCACCATGGTTGCCACTCCTAGACCTGGATCTCCTTATGCCGGTAGACCTTCCAGCTCCGGTTCCACTCACACCAAGGTGGAAGAAGAATTGCACGAAATGGCCGGTATCGACTACGACAAGGTAAATCCCTGAAAAACAAAAACAAAAAAAGCTTGCATTTCGTACAACATAATCATACTCATCGTTTTTCCTTTAGGTCACCATCAAGCGCAATCCTTCCGTTGCTGTTCTTTACGAAGAAGCCTTGACCTATGAACAGGGTACTGTTATTTCTTCTGCTGGCGCTCTTTGTGCCTACTCTGGCAAGAAGACTGGCCGTTCTCCCAAGGACAAGCGTATTGTTGAAGAAGAGACCTCTTCAAAGGATATCTGGTGGGGCCCTGTCAACACCCCTATCAGCGAAAAGGTTTTCTTGATCAACCGTGAACGTGCTATTGATTACCTCAACACTCGTCCTCGCCTTTACGTCTTTGATGGTTTCGCCGGTTGGGATCCCAAGTACCGTATCAAGGTGCGTGTGGTCGCTTCCCGCGCTTACCACTTGTTGTTCATGCGCAACATGTTGATCCGTCCTACCGAGGAAGAACTCGAGAACTTTGGTACTCCCGACTTCACCATCTTCAACGCTGGTGAATTCCCTGCTAACCGTTACACCACCGGTATGACCTCCACCACCTCCGTCTCTGTCAACTTTAAGCGTGCCGAGATGGTCATTTTGGGTACCGAATACGCTGGTGAAATGAAGAAGGGTGTAAGTATTGGGGAAAGGAAAAAAGCGGCTTCCTTTGGCGGTATATTGTTGCTTGTCCTGGATGGAGTAGCAAAAAAAAAAAAAAAAAAAAAAAAAAAAAAAGAGAGAGAATGCGTGAACTGGAGGGCTGGATATGATAATGATCCGATTGCTAAGTTGCGGTTTTCGATTTTCTAGATCTTTACTGTGATGCATTACCTTATGCCCAAGGCTGGTGTGTTGTCTCTTCACTCTTCTGCCAACGAAGGTCCCGATGGTGATGTTTCTCTCTTCTTTGGTCTTTCTGGTACCGGCAAGACCACTCTCAGTGCCGATCCCAAGCGTAAGCTTATTGGTGATGACGAACATTGCTGGTCCGACCAGGGTATCTTCAACATTGAAGGTGGTTGTTACGCCAAGTGCATTGATTTGTCGGCCGAGAAGGAACCCGATATTTTCAACGCCATCAAGTTCGGTTCCATTTTGGAAAACGTTGTGTTGGATGAAGAGACCCGTGTCGTCGATTACTCTGATGACTTCCTTACCGAAAACACTCGTTGCGCTTATCCCATCTATCACATTCCCAATGCCAAGCTTCCTTGCATGGGTGGTCACCCCAAGAACATCATCTTGTTGACTTGCGATGCTTTCGGTGTCCTTCCCCCCGTGTCCAAGCTTACTCCCGAACAGGCCATGTACCACTTCATCTCTGGTTACACCACCAAGGTTCCTGGTACCGAAGATGGTATCGTTGAGCCTACCGCCACTTTCTCTGCATGTTTCGGTGCTCCCTTCTTGGTTCTCCATCCTCAGCGCTATGCTACCATGTTGGCTCAGAAGATGTCCGAGCACAAGGCTAACGCTTGGTTGATCAACACTGGCTGGATCGGTGGCAAGGCTGGCGTGGCCAAGCGTTGCCCTCTCAAGTACACTCGTGCTATTTTGGATGCTATCCACAACGGTGAACTTGCAAATGCCGAATACCAGGACTACGATGTGTTCAACCTCAAGGTCCCCACCAAGGTCTCCAACGTTCCCGATGAGCTTTTGGATCCCCGCAAGATCTGGCAAGGTACTGCCGAGGAATTCAATGCCTCGCTCCACAAGGTGGCCGGTATGTTCGTTGAGAACTTCAAGACCTATGAAGATCAAGCCGCTCCCGAAACCTTGGCTGCTGGTCCCAAGCTCTAAATGCGGAGACTCCTCTTACAGACTCTTTTTCCCTCTTTAAACATGTAACCCAATAATAATCACATTCTCATACTTTTCCCTTTTTACACTAGCATTATCACGCAATAAAAATAAAACCATAGTTCATTTTGATGGGTATAAACAAATTTCTATTTTCCCAAAAAAAAAAGAAAAAAAAAAAATGAAATTCTTTTTCCTCACTCGCTTCCGTCATCCCACCCTGCGTGATCATGCCGAATACTGAAATTTATCTGTACCACACTATTCTTGACCTCCTTTCACAAATCTATTTGTATTAATTCTGCTTGCCTTTTATAAACCTATGCATATCGCTCATAACATTATGTGAGGGAAAAAAAAAAAAAAAAAAAAGGCATTAGAACATGGGTGGCTTTGCAATTTGTGGCTGATTTAGGTAAAGACTTTCGCGCGATTTGATGATGAAGTTCTAGACTTGAAATAAGTGGGCAATGGCCAAAACGTCATTCAGCATGTTTGTCTCACGAAGAGAAGGGATTCTGGATCGAGATACCGAGATAAAAATAATGAAAGTTCAAGTGTGACTCTAACTTCTGTTTTGGAAGTTTCACTTGAAACGATGACCATTTCTTTTCTTTTCTATGAAAAGGATAAAGGTTACTCAATATTGCCCACGATGGCGCGTCAAGGGATCATCGATGGACAAAATTAGGTCCAGGTTCGGACCGGGTTTCACAATGATGGCGACGCTAGTTTTTTCAGAGCACAGATCGGCAACAAAAACGATTAGCCGGAACTTTGACTGAATTCAAACCACGATGGACAATTGAAAAAATGCCATCAATGCCTTTTATGGAAGGCGATAATGTCATCATCCTCAGTTTTTAAACTTTGGTCTGTCGCAATTCAGACATCATCCAGAAGGTTCGCTCCATCCATGTGCCTCTTTTAGAAAACGAACACGTTTCTTCCAGCCAACGCAGAGAAACCCACCATCTCAGACCTTTCCCTTCACAGATGTTCGATGTGTGAAAATTCACGCGGATGCAGGTCGGTACGATGCTAAATTTTTCTCAATTTCTGCCCAGCCTCTGCCTTTGAGGTGTAAAAAATAGTCATATTGCCAGTGTCACTTGCTGTTTCAGGAACGGAGATGAAATGAAAAGATAGACTAGTCAAACCATGGAAACATGCTGAACATTTTCAACCATTTTCCCCCAAAAAAGGGAAAAAAAATTCCCTTACTTTCTTTGAGGTTCTTCAAAGATGAAAATCCTTTAAAACCTGGCTAGAAAGGATAATTGCAGTGGTAACATCTAAAAGGATCAAGAATATGACTAATAAACACATAAGCAAAGAGTAAAAAGAATGCAATAATTTGTGGAAATGGATCATGTGGGCACCAGCTGAAAAAAACAAGATTGACCACTCATGGAAATGTGCAGAACAAAAAGATTGCCTAAATAGAAAAATCAGCATATTTTATAAAATAACGATCCACGATCGATCGATTAAAAAAAAACCGCTCTTACAAAAATTGGGTGCGGAAACAAAAAGCACTGTCCACACACCCACCCACACATAGACACACACACACACGCTTTTTCCAAAATGCGCTTTTTTTTGTTAATGGTCGATAAACAGTCAACAAAAAAGCACTGTCTGTTTATTCGCCTTTTTCGTTACTCATCCCTATTTGTTTACCGTATATCTTATTTACGCGTTATTAAGCTTTTTTAGAAAATAAGGGAAATTGAAGAAATAAAGAATAACCAGTGAAAGTGCGAAAAATGCATGACAGCATGTAGTAAGAAACCTTCTCATTTGGACAAATTTCATACCCAACTCCTCATCTCTCTTTCATCCATGTCTCCTTTTTTTGCCTTTTTCTGTTTTCTTTATTTTCTTTTTTTATTATTTGCGCGCCAAAATTTTTAGTAAAACATGAATGAAGCTTAAACTATCATCCTCCGTACCAATTTCCAAATTTCGTTTTTCGCTCCGGAACCCAAGGTTCTAAAATATATTCGTTTTTTTTCTTGATGAATAATACAACAGGTCTCGCCATCTCTTTCATATCTGTCTAAATCACAAAAGTATAAAACTCGCAACAACAAAGAAATAAACCTAATAAAAATTCATGATGGTAAAAAAAAATTGCGGAAAATAATTGATATAGAGGAAAAAAAAATCCATGTAAGCATTGTTGTATATATGTGTGTGTGTATATGTAAAATAATCGATGGGATGACATAATTAAGAAAAGAGAATATAGTGGGGTGTGTGTGGATAGTGATAATTTCACATTTTGGGGTGGGTTTTTGAGGGAATGGGGGAAATAAGGGAGATGGATAAGGAAAGAGAATGCTAGATGGTTATAACCGTAATTGTCCCTGAATGGCTCTAAGCTGTCGTTGATCTTCAGAAGACGGTAATTTTCCCCAAGCGATGTCTTGGATTGGCAGCAGGAGAAGGGAAGATTGCGGTGAGGTCGAACATATAGGAGAGGATTTTAAATAAGTGTGTGACGGATAGGCAGGGACCGATGGCGAAGGTAGATCAGACATAATGTCATCATCCGATGAGCACGGTGACGACGAAAGCGAAGGTGGAGGCGACGGTGACTTTGACGACTTTCTGTCCATCAAGGTAGCATCGATCGACATTTGACGAGACACTTCACTGGTAGGTGTAGCACAGTTGGACGGGGAATGGGCATAATCGTGTCGCATATTGTGAATAGTGGCCGAATGACCACCACTTGTGTCGAGGGGATTCAATTCCGGATAAAGACCTTTGGGCACCATAATGTGACCAAGCATTGGATCCATGGAAGGCTGCTTCAAACGACCAGCGAGAACATCGGCCTTGGAATAATACGAAATAAGGTGTAATTTCTGATTCGTAGCTGTGCAAATGGAAAAGCTCTGCTTGATCAATCCGTCTCGTTTGTAAGAGCAAGCCGCGGAAGCTTTACTCAACGATAACATATTGCTGCAACTGCTGTGATTGCTGCTGGAAGAAGGTCGACGAGGGCGCCGTTTCGTATCCAATTCACGGTAGGTCAAAAAACTACCAAGGACGCGGCTGGGAGACCAGGTCCGTCCATCCGTCCATCGTCTCATACCGGCTTCTCGTTCGTCCCAAGCAAACACTGATCCCGATTGGATATGGACACGTTCCTTTGATGATAAACGTCTTTGAACACGGGACAACTGGCCACGTCGGCACGCCTCAAAGACAACAAGAGCATCTTGAGGGGTCTTGATGTATCCAATGTAGGTTTCCATGACTCTAAGAATAAATAATAATAAAAAAACGGTGTAAAAAAAATGAAGAGAAGAGAGAGAGAGATAGAAGAGAGAAGAAAATAAAAATGTAGAAAATGGAAAAAAAAGATATCAGTGAATGAGAGAGGGAATCACAGAAAAGGGGTTACAAAATGAACAAAAAAAAACTTAAAGAGCAGATGGGGATGATGGATATTTATAAAACGCTGCTTCGTCTTGAAACTTTCTTCTATGATCAGCGTATTATGTCATTTTATTAGACCGAAAGGCGCGCAAAAAAAAAATGTTTCATGCAAAACCAAAAAAGGGGGGAGTCTTGGAAAAGAAAAAAAAAGCCAAAAAAAATACTAGCATTCTTGGGGGAGTCGCCTTTTCACATAAACCAGACTTGTTCCAATAAGGAAATATCTAGGTTATAATGAAGCCAAAGGGGGGTTTTAACGTAGTACAGTGTCGCTTTAATGGAAGGAAAAAAAAACTCCAACTCTGTTTACTTTAACCTCTTTGCAGCATGCAATTTTGTGCAGAAAATAGTCACACGGTGAAACATGGCATGGTGAAATATTTTTCAGAAAAAAAGGTTGCCTATTTTTTTTTTTTTTTGCAGAGCCGATTTTAGCTCTGGAACGTGCATGATATCAACTTGGGGTTTTTTTCGAAAAAAAAAAAAAAAGATTTCAGAAAATAGCAAAAAAAGGAGACACCAACCAGATCCTCGGTTATGGCGGGAAAGTCGGTTTATCAATTGCCATTCTTTTTGTCTTGTTGTTACCGACGTTGGGTCTCACAGGCTGTTTTTTAAAGTTTAATCGCATTTTTTCTACAAGTTTCTGTCAGTCCATCGTTACTTTTTTGTACGAGACTGCGAACTCTTTGTTACATGATAATCGGGAAATCGTCGTCATATCGAATGGCATCAAAAGGAACCATTTGAAGCAAACTTTTTTTTAGCTTGATTAGTACTCTTCGTATTATCACTATCCTAAAAAAGTGAACATGGAGAAAAACAATTTGGCGGACTGGTTCCACGTTATTGGTTCTCTGGCCAACCTTATATCTAGGAATGCATTAAAAAAAAATACTGCGATTTTCATCATGGTCATTTATCATTCTGGTATTTTTCCCTATATTTTCATTCTCTGTGCTGCTTTTTGTCTGAACATGTGGAATGACATCGCCCAGATGCTCAAGCTTTCACAATTTTCGCTTCTGTGCAACCCAAAGTTGGTGCCCGCATGTTGTGAAAAGGAAAGACTCACACACACATCTAAAACCACCAGCCAATGTTAAACATGACTCACCCCAGATTCACAACCTAAATAAATTACCAAAATGTGCCACCTACGACAAAAATCGATCAAGACCGACAAAATAAGAAACCAGCATTTTCACAGCGTCACAATGACAATATACCATGCATGTTTGCTGAAAGGCTTTCGGAAGATAGTTATGCACATGACAAAAAAATTTACTGTCGAACCACGCACACACACACACAAACACACACACATACATACACTAACCGCTATCATCGCGTCACTGAGCTCCTCCGTTTAAAGACTTGCCACAGCTCTGTCTCAAACCGTCTCTTTGTATAGCTTAATCAACTCCACATCCTTCATCCAAATTATCCCACGGATAAATGATATAAAAATCAGATTAATAAGATTCATCCGAAATTTCTACACAGAAAGGAAAAAAAAACCAAGTTGCAATCAAACTCACGAATGTCTAAAACTGAATTGAACCCTTGGATTGACTCATGATAACGTTGCAAAGGCGCAATAAATACTAATATGGGCCGCATATGCATAGACATGATGGCCGTCTTTGCCTAACAATAGCCGCAACAAATAGCAAGTCGTCCACACCATGAGAGGTACCTAACTGAGGATTCATGAAATCATAAAAAAAGGAACCAGAAAAAAACCATCCGTGAATCGGTCTATTGACAGATTTACCAAATACGATCAAAGTGATCCGTTTTACCTCATCTCATTTCGATGCTCATATTGTAACGTTGCATGGAATGAAAATGCTGAATGTTTTGCAGCATTGGAGGATCAGCAAGTGATTACATCAATATTTACTTCCATCCTGAGCCTACTGTTCATGCAATGCATTTTGCCTGCCAACTCCAACCACCACAACAGCAGATAACCTAAACACAAAAAGCTAACCAAGGGAACGGTAATGAAGCGCCACACAAAAAAAAAGTCCGATTATAAACAATTGCCCAAACTCTAAAGCCAAAAATAACAATAAGAAACTCGCTAGACGGCAAAAAGAAAAGATCTTCTCCAGATTTTTCCCTCCACCGAATAAACGTATTCCCAAACCCGGCAATGTACCAAGAAAATGACGATAATTTGCTGACCTACGCTTAAATCATTATGATCTCATTTCTCGTTTCTTGTTCATCGATGTTGGCCAATCAAATGACTACAATGTTCTACCAGTCAAACGGAGCTTCGATACGGAGCTCCAATAACCTTGATGTTCTTCTGCACGATCGGCCATGTGCTTTTACCTCAATGTTTATCGAAAAACGCTTAAAACTAAAAATACTAAAAAAAGAAAAGGAGACAAGAGAACCAATTCTTTCCCTTTCTATTATATAGTATGTGTATGATCCCTCGGTAGGACAGGCTTTCTCTTTTTGCTTGTATGGCGACAGTTGCCGAGACTACTTGTGTGTTCGAATGGTACAATCACAATTCTTTTCGATTCTTTTCGGTTCTTACGTTTTCGTTTTTATTCTTCAAACATAAAACCCATCACTCACACCAAGGATAAACTAATAACGCCCACTTGCTGATCCTCCGTCTGGCGGTCAATAAAAAAAATCAGGCGCCATTCGAGTTTAATCACATCACTCAGTTTCTGATTCTCGATGGCGAAAATACATCACCCCTTTTTTCAAGAAAAAAAGCGCATTTCATCGCGTGTGATGCGTTCATGATACCATCGGCATACAAGCCCCTCATGACGCTAACCCGGAGCCACAGGAAAGTCGGGTAAGCGGCTGGCTCAAATGAAAGTCCCATTTTTCCCGCCTGGAAAACATTTTATCTACCACTGGTGTCATTTACTTGCCCCAAGCGCAGAATAGATTTTCATCATAAGCGCAATTGAATGTCCTTCTCTCTGCTCATATTCTCTAATTGTTACGCTCCTAGAGTCGAGACCTTCCTTTCACCGTCATCTAGTTTCATAGTTGCAGGAAAAGAACGGAGATGGCGATTTTTTTTTTGCTCAAAACTATGATCGGCCGGGAACAAGCTTTTGTTTGGCCTGCATATGATTCCGCGCGCTTGCATAATGGTCCCATTTATAGGTACTGTTCATAGTCACATGACGTTCAAGGTTCTTTATTTTTTTTCCAAGATCCCCATTGACCCTCCAGGTCTATTATGCCAGGCTCAACATAAACCAGCTACCAACGATGCTGCGCCCTTGAGTTTGAAGGATTGAGTCCATCTGCGATTTTTTCGTTGGGTACCCGCAGCCATCTCTGTACTAATGGAAACAATGCGTTGATGATCTTTACCTCAAAGATCCTATTCACTGTCGCCTTAGAGCATGTATCTATTGATTATTCAACCGGTATTTATTTACGGTTTCATGTTGGCAGCTACAGACGTTTGTAAAGAAAATTTACTACCCGGGACCTTCATGTTCTTTTTACATCGCAGGGATCCGTCTGTCCCGTCGACTCCATTGCAGAAGAAAAACTCCTGCGGATGAAGTGCTTGGGTGTGACATTTCGCATTTGCCTTTGTTGTCCTTCTTTTTGTTTACTTCAGATGCCTACCGAGTAATAAACAGATATCTCTTCGACAACCCGCCCGTGGCGGTTTATGAACACGATACTACGCATTCACAAGGCTCGAACTTTAATTATTGTATATCAATGCAAAATACTTTCCTTTTTGTTTTCCTGGACAAACAATATTGATTCTGTTTTCCTAACTTTAAAGTCTACTTTCCTCCCTCCACTGGTCATATGTTTTTTTTTTTGGTTCCCTTACTTTACTTGTATTAAAACCTTCATATACCCCTATTGCGATTTTTTTTTCGTTTTCAATCTAAAATATCCAAATAGTACCATCAAAATTTGCATATCTACTGGAATATTACATGCATATGCAGTTTCTTTTCTCAATGCCATTTCCGAAGTAATTTGAACAAGACGACATCGCACAGTTTCATGTCCACCAATATCCACAACTAAAGGTTCCTTGGTGATCGGTACACTTAGGACCGGCATAGAACAGGCTCAGAATAAGAAGAGCGCTTTCAAGCTGTGAGTTCCAAATTTCCTTCACCTGATAAATCATAGTGACAGCTGTTCTGTGAGTTCATCCTCTATCTACAAGTGAATTAATACTGACTCGCAGTAAATAGCAAAAGATCACTCACGTTAATACCATTTAGTCAACGACGGTCAGGATAGTTAAATAAAGCGAACAACCTATCTAATAAGAAGATGTGTTCTATCTCCTCGAATTTAGACGTAAGAAAACTCGGCCTAGCTCATACAAACGGTAAGAATCGATTGACTGGATAATCATGCAGTTCGAATGCTACAATTGCTATCCTCATATATTTGGCTTTTGACTCGTGTTTTTTCGGTTCCATGGCAATCCTGTATGAAAAGGAAATGGACCTCTTCACTGAAATGGACTTTTTATTTCGGGGTAACTGTGGTTTCTGTGCCTGCAGGAACCAGCATGGCAACCTCCACATTCCCTAAAGTAGAGATACATCCCCTTTGGAAGACAGAAACTTGGGAAGTTGACAAACTTGGGTATATTTTGTGGTTTTTTTTTTTTTTTTTTTTTTTTTTTTTTTCGGAACGTGCAATCATGGCGTTGCTTTATGTTTGGTTGCCCTTACAGTTTCTGGTCTCCGTCTTCCTCTCCCCCCAAAGTAAAAGAAAAAGAAAATATGCAGTATATTCCGACTGCGTAGACTGCAATATGTAACGTATGGATCGGCATGGAAACAAACATCACTAAATAAAAAGAAGGTTCTTCTCAAATCCCTTGTTTTCCCGAGTCGCAAAAATGGAAAAATTGATTTCTTCGGTGCAAACCATCAAAAAGGTAAGGTTGAATCATATCTAAACATTGACCATGTGTCATCAGCAAGGACATATTCTTGCTTATGACAAATGGATGACAAATTACGCTGCATGCATAAGCTACGCCAAAATTTTTGCTCTTTACTTTTCTGTGGACATGCTTGCATATGAGTCAGTACCGCCTATAGTTTTGATGCAATTTTCTTTGTCTGACGTCCATTGCTCAGAACACTCTTCCATTAGAGACCTATCCTTACATGTCTTTATCTTTTGTTTTCATGCTTATACTGTATAGAGGCTTTTCATATGCGGATCTATTTCCCATTTCATCAAGTATCGTTTTTAAGTAACTGATACAGTCGTCTGCTGCGGTGATTGAGCTTATGAATCCTTCGGCCTTTCTCTTCTTCGCAAGTCTGGTTTTTTATTTCATTTTACATCGACTGTAATCAAAACGCTGCGGCATAGACGTTGTGTTTTGCTCATGTAGTAGGCATGGTAACAACGATATGCATGATTTTAGGACCAATCTCTCGAGCGTTTCGTATTGATGTCAATTTTCAAGAAACACGCAAAAATCCATGTTTCTATTTCCCCATTCGCGAACCTGATCGTATCGCTCCTCAAAGTCGGTTTTTTTTTCCAACGAAAAGTTACATTCTCTGCTCATGCTTTTTTTTTTTTCGAGTGTCAAGAAATCATTGTGACACGATATCATCTTTAACAATAAGCGACATGATTTTCTAAGAAATAAGACCTGCATTTCCAAAAAGCAAATTTTTTGATTTTTGAACAGCAAACGACATCTAACCAGGCCACTTTTAAATGTGCGCGACATGGCTTGTTGAAAGCAATCACGATAGTGCTGAACCAAAGAATGTGCTTGTGACCCCAATAAAAAAAAATTGACCCCTACGAAAAAAACAATGTGCTTGTGAAACGTTTCATTATTTCTTGTGCCATTTGGTCGCCATCAAGTGTTTCTCCATTAAATAGCGGACCTTTGCTCCTCCCTTTCATGACGAATCAGCATTTTTCACTAACCTTCACTTCGTCAAGGTATCCATCGTAGCCACGATCCACATTCCAGTCGAAACAACATCTCTCATATTTTTAGCATTCGGGAGTGTGTTCCTGCAAACCTTCCCAAAGAGGAAATGCTTATGTCTAAATATGTCATGCAACTTTATTTCCAGCAAAAATAGATGGCACGTCTGTTATCAATGGAAGTATGATGACTTCCTTCCTTCTTAAATCTGACTTGTGCATCTCTAATTCCGCTTCATTTTTCGCTTGGACCTAAGAAAAAAAGGGTCGACCGTCACACTGTTGCTCCTCATGTCTGAAACGAGTATGTCAATAGAATGATAATTAAGAACGTTTATAGAAAAAAAAATTAACTCAATCGCGATCACGAACACAAGGAAAAAATTACACAAAGCGAGATATAATTTTAATTTGCAGCTTACACTGCCTTTGGATGCTCTTCTTTCTGCGCCTGTCCTTTTTCACCTGGCCATGCTCGACAGCAAATATGAGTTGCATGATATCTCGGCCCCTCCTTCGCAACGTCGCCAGTCGCTAGGTTCCGGCGGAGAATCGGGATGTTCGCTCTTATACGGTGACTCCAAAGATCGATCGGTCGAAGAACGGGCTCTTGTCTGGAAAATCGACCTGCATATCATTCCCCTCGTTTGTATTATCGATTTCTTACAGGTATGGTGTCCAGATTCAAACATACCATTGCCATGAGTGAAGGCCGCCTCGATATTTAGATCGGCCATTCCAGTTTCTAGATAAATCCGCCATCAACTATGCCGCGCTCATGGGATTGAAAGAAGATATCGGTTTAACGCCCAATCAATATGACGTGATCGCTTCACTTTTCTATCTCGGCTACTTTTGCTACCAGGTATCCACAAGTTTCAACTGTTTTTTCCATCGACCCATTTCATGACGAAAAACGAACGAACCGCTGATGTCCCGATTTTTTTGTTCAACAGATCCCCAATAATTATTGTCTCCAATATGTGCGCATTGGTCGTTATATGGGTATTTTATTGATCGTTTGGGGGTCAATCCTGGCGGCTACAGCTGCATGTAAAACTTATTCCCAGTTGGCGGCGATGCGATTTCTGCTGGGCTTTGCCGAAGCCGGGATCTATCCTTCGTTGATCTTACTGATCAGCACAATGTACCGACGAGCTGAACAAACGTGGCGACTGGGCATCTTTTGGCTCTGCAACGGCTTTGCTCTTGCTATTGGTGGTCTTATCGGTTATGGTGCCGGTCACCTGAATGGCGGAGGTTTACACGCTTGGCAATGGTTTGTTCTCCCAAAACGAAAAAAAAAAAGAAAAAAAATTTCCATAAAAAAAAGGAAATCAATCTGTCTAACTTTATTTAAATTAGGTTCATGATCATTTTGGGCGGTGTTACTGTTCTAGTGGGTATTTTCACCTATTTCTTCCTGATTGATGATCCGCGGTCTTTACGCTGGCATCACAATGCCGAGGAACAAATCATGGTCGACGAGCGGATTCGTGATAACGCCGTGGTGCGAACTTCGCATGTAAAATATGACCAAATATGGGAAGCTTTGAAAGAATCCCGATTTTGGTGTTTTTGCCTTATCAGCTTTTTAGCCAATATGCAAAATGGCGCCCTTACCAATTACAGTGCTCAGATAACAGAGAGTTTTGGCTACCAAGTAAGTTGGCATCAACAAACCAGAAGGATGCTCATGACTCTAACGCTTGTCACCCATGAAATAACTAGGATCTGGATGCCATTTTACTGCAAATTCCTACAGGTGTGGCTGATATCATTTACATCTGTGTAGCAGCCTGGGTCACCACCAAAACAGGTCAGACCATCTACGTCGGTTGCGCCTGTCTCATAGGCACTGGGACGGGACTGTTGCTACTTGAATTTATTCCCCTTCAAAAGGCGAAATTGGCAGGATTGTACCTTTGTTGGGGTTACGCAGCGGCCTATGTGATGTTGGTAGCGACCACCACCGCCAATGTTTCCGGCTACACAAAGAAAATTTTTTACAACGGAATGTCCATGATCTTCTATACCATAGGCAATTTTGTCGGTCCTTTTTTGATGAACATGACAGAGGATGGGGCTCCCGTGAATGGGTTGCTCGGTTATGTCATTGCGGATTTTCTGGCCGTCGCTCTCTTCCTCTTCACTCGATGGCAAATGCATCAAATCAATGAAAAACGGCTTCGAGAACCGTCCGTGTCATGCAATGAAGAAGACGATATCACTGATGCCCAAGATCCAAATTTTATATACCGATTGTAAATCAAAAGCAATCCTCTCTTTTTATAGACAGATACCCGTTTTTGTTTTTCTTTTCTCATTGCATGTTGATTCTACCATCCTAATTTTTTCCTGAAAATCTGGACTTCGTTCTTCCACTTGTCCAATGTATTTCTCATTTTGTGATAATGACTTCCCAGATACCCCTAATATGTATTTTTTTTTCTTTGTCCTTGCTTTCAACCCAATTACCTAATCCATGCATCATTCAATTGCTTTTTTTTTCAATGCCCTCAGTTTGCAGCTTATTTAAACAAGCCCATATCGCCTAGCATAAACAAACAGTCAATACTTCTTTTCTGTTCAACCATGCGCTTACGCAATGCATGAGAAAGCAGACCTGGAGCAACGTTAGCATAAGTTGATGTAGGACATCCGTTTCTGTTCCCAAAGCAAAAAGTATGACTTCTTCACGCAATACGATGCCTTTGGATGAGACTTACAAGCATTTTACAGGCTTTTTTTTGTACTGTGAGATTTGCTTTAGCAATTTTTCTTGTTCGTTTCTTGACACTTAGACAAGCCATAATCTGCAACGGCGTTCAAAATATGGCAACAAAAAAAAATGAAGCCAGCATCAACCAAAAAAATCTCTGGGCAACATTTATTCTCCTTCTAGTGATCTTGCCATATAGAAAATCAACGACGAGCCTCACCAAAAAAAAAAAAAAAATCAATCGACAAAAAGACAACGAAGGGCCCACCGTGGATTGAACACGGGACCTAGGGATCTGCAATCCCTCGCTCTACCGCTGAGCTATAAGCCCTCCGACATTTTCCGAAGTTTTTTCAATTTACCAAATTCCTTCAGGAGTGGTTATTTTGCAATTTTCCTATATGATTCTGCATCAGCGTTCATATATAATGTGTATGGAGTAGAAAAAACAGGTATGCATTAGCGAAAAGTGCGAAAAATGTGTGTTTCTATAGTATCTCACATAAAAAGGATCAAATCGGGTAAAGACAGAACAAAGTCCAAGAGGCTCCGATTTTTCGGCCAGACAGTGTTCTATCTATCAGCTGCATCTGCAGACATTCGTTCAGCAATAACGCTTCTTATGTAATTCTACTGAGTAAAGACAGTCGACACAGTCATAATACCAAATTTTAAAAGGAACTAATCCATAATATGGTCGATAGCTTTTTTTATTTGAAACTAGAATCGAAAGAATTTTGATTTACGCTGCTTCCGGCTACCCTTTTATATTAATGACTAGGATTGTATATAATTAAGAGCATTAATGACCTTTAAGAAATCTTTATCATAGTACAAGAAAAAGAGCAAAGAATAACCTCGAGCAAATGTAAACAGAGTTGTTTTGATGAGCAGGTTGTTTTATGGTAAAGAAAGTCATTATCTTAATCAGACCCAGAAACCATTTGAGGTTCTCCATTTCTGGGATAAAAGCTCATTATCATATTACATTCATGCCCGCAAAAAAAAATTTTTTTTTTTTTTTGTAGGAAGCAAGCAGCCCGATGTTGCTGTACACGTTATGACAAGATACAAACAAGAAGTGATACGAGGCTAAAGCGAGAACAATAACGACGCCCCAAAACGGCGGAGAAGAACAGAGACCACAACATCCGAAACGTGGAGGAGACATATTTTTGATTGGCAGAGCCGTGAGAAGAGAAGTCGTATGAACATATGTGATGTCGAACCACGGAAGGATTGGAAGAAGCCTCCGCAGCACATGCCACTAAAATGGAGATTACCCTATGTAGCCGCTGTACGGAGTGTTGATCACCTTTCTCAGCATATGGACACTTTGATCGTGGAAGAGATACCCGTTTTCTGTGGTGGATTTTCTGCACTATATATCACCTGAGTTCGCCTGTTTCATCGAAACGGTATGGCTGTATTGATGTACTACTCTCGCGATGGGGTCCGACTACCAGGCAGCTTTATCAATTTGTCGGGAAGCCATAGGCAACGTGGTCCATTGCCGTCCTCCAAAAAGGCTCACTTTTCGGTGCACCCACCCAGAATACACCATAGGTCTTGTATGTTTCTGACAGCATGCCCTTCGATGTCATCAGCGCTTTTTAACGGGACCTTCTTCGGTATTCCTCAGCGTTTTCGCTAATACAAGTAAAAAAAAAAAGAATGAAAAGGAAGAGATGAATGCGTAGACGATGGCAAACTTACTCGTAGATCCGCGGATGTTCTATATCACCCGGAACATTGAAGTTCTCAGATGAAAACGGCTTATAGCTTTGAATGCCGCGAACGGCTTCCTTCCCTATAAACGCAAGTTAATTCACATTATAATCTTCGTGTTGCAATTAGCCTTGACTTACCCACTGTTTTTGCCGATTGTGGAAGGGTGACTCCGTGGTATTCTTCGTAACGCCTGAAGGCTTCCCACACACGAAGCATAAAGTTCGGCATATTGGAGGACAAATGCCGAATGCAGTCAAAGACAAAAGTAATTAGCTTTTTGAATTAGCTGCAAATTAAGGGATACTCAACTGGTAACTGCTTCCGTGGCTTAATGGTCCGCCAAATGTGTATAAATTTCGTACCATTGGCGGCTCCGATAGTCTACCTTATATGGTAAGTCATGAACGTAATCATGCCTCATTGTATCGTCTGGAGCTACCTTCTGTGCATGGCAGGAAAAATTCGTGGAAGGTGCCTTAGAGATGGAGCTCCCACGCCTGATTGAGCCGTAGATACGTCAGCCGATTATGCTCCATTTTGGCGTACATATCAGCTATGTACTGCTGGAATAGGCGTCCATACAAATGCAGATCGTGGCCGTTATCGCGCACCATCAAACAGTAGCTGTACCATTGCATGACCGTGATATTGCGACCGCTATGGGAGCGTGCGTGGATATTCCAACCGAGGTTACCATGTGGGAACATGAGGACATAGTGAAGCGCGTCGTAGTATTGATGCAATTCACTCGTACGTTGAAACCCATGACTTATCGACTAGATGACAATGTCGCGGCTACTGTTTGGTGTGATCGTACTGTCTACCAGGATCACTCCGACTTCGCTTGCCGTGGGTGCGAGTATCAGGAGTGTTTTCCGCAGGTATGAGCAGTCGCACGTCTAAGACTCCGGCTCATCCACGATATATTTCCCAAGGACCATGTTGCACAGCGGGCGGCGTGGCATCGCCTTTTTCCACATCAGACCTCTGTCATATTATAAGCTCGTACGAATAGACAGAAATATGTAAATCTCGGTCGACCATTTTTGAGATGCCCTTTTTCCACTTCAAACGTCTGTCATATTTACAACACGTTCTTAAGGACCAGAGACTGAACCTTGGGAGTCAGTCGTAGCATGGGGAGAGCTAGTGATCCAAGTGGTTGGGTAGGAGGACCTCCATCGGGTGATGGGGTCCCCGACTGAGCGGGAGCGGAAAGAGCCATGTCATATTCACAACACATGTATGATAGAGGAAAAAAATATAAATCGGTCACGCATTTCTAAGCCAGCTGTATTAATGTTCAACCGTCGCGTTGTAACAACCAAGCCGACGAATCAACGTACTGTATGTACTGCCCCTGCATCTTTCGGTATTCCTAGAAATTATACACTTTTAAAGCACTGAGAATTGATCAGGATATGTTTCAGTTGAGGGTGCTCTGGAGGAGTGAGACAAACTGTAGGCATTTGTATACTTCTCTTTTTCATACAGAACAGCATAGAGTTGCAGAGTCAAGCCGTGCATTACAAAGACTTCCAGCCAAACAGTGAAGCTTAAAAAGTAAATCATCCTTATTTTTCCTTACGGACCATCTCAACGAAACTCTTGACAAAACTGCCGTAGACTTGAGAGTAAAAATGCTGCTGCTCCTGCGCAAATAAAGTGACCATGATGTGGACTTGGCCTTGCCGACGTATATAAAGAGGTGATTGATGGCAATAATCGAGGAACATATGATATCAACATTCGAGGGTGATATAACATCTTTAATTAAGAATGGTAGTCGAGTTGGATATTTTTCAAGTTTTTGACAGAAAATCAGTTTCTATGGTAATTGATTATTTAGTATGCAGAATAAGTGGCGAATATGGATGAGGTTAAATTTACAATTAAAAGAGAACTAGGAGCATTGATGTCAGTAAAAACCAACTCAAGAAAAGTGTATGCGGGATGGACAAGGTTGGCGAGGAATTATCAATGATCATATGTGTAGGCCATTTCAGATTTTGGGCATGAACGGGTCCCGCTTCAGCCGATACATTCGCAGGCGCAATGTAGGGAATGCCATTGAGTCTGGCTAAATATTCCATGGCTTTTCCCATGTCGTAGAAATCTACTTCGATGAAATTGGGCGGTCTGCCAAAGGTTCGAATGCATTGCTCGGTGTGATCGATAAGCGACTGACTGTTGGTCTGCAAAGCGATGTCTCTTTGGGGTATATCGATTCGATACTCGCCGATATTAATTACACCGTAAAGGAAGTGGTTGACAAGGTACATCATCCCTGTCCCATTTTGTAACCCCACAGGACGATCAATGACACATCGGAAATCGTTTGCATTCGTGGTCTGATAGGGTGTCTCGAATATATGCAAGAAATGTTCCATCAACCTATGTAAAAAAAGAATGGGCCAAACCAGCATCACATCAATCATCCAGAACCGTCAATAAAGGTAAAGAAAGACTGTGGTTTTACCATGGCACGGCTTTGGTATCGGCCCATGAATCGACAAAGTTGACGACGCGTTTCCCAGAGTCAATCATTTCCTGAAGCGTCGGCCACGATGTAGGATTGGAAAGGTTATGAGTGTATATGTATGGCATGATGTTGCTGTGATTGTAGACTTTCTCAAACTGATCGGCATGGAGATCGTACAAGTTGTTCCACATGATCGTCACCACTTCGTTCGGGTTGTCCTTTAGCCAATCGGCTATTTCATCGAGAACACTGACAGCTGGACCAGCGTCAAGCACCATGCACATACTATGGCACACGTGCATCTGAGAAGGGTCAATATGGTTCGGGACCGCCGAGAGCTTTATTCCCCGAACCCCATCGTTCAGCTGTTGAATCAAGGGCAGGTTCTGGGTAGCAGCGACTTTCTGGCCCACAGCATACGAGTCGTGAGTGACAAGCTGGGTGATATTGCTATATGGACGAGCACAGAACGATTGGTGCCCATTACACGCATAACCCGACGGAGCAAAAGCGAACACGGTAAACCATATCGCCAGAAAAACCCACATGAAAAAAGAAAAAGGCCAGGGACTACCGTAACTATGATGCGGTTTCGAAAAACGTAGAAGCAAAAGGCAAAGGGATGAGCAAACTCCCCGAAGTTCGAAAGAAAATGAAACGATCGTCAGTCTTGATTTAAAAGAAGTAATACTCGGAAAAGGGAAAAAAAGAACAATTTCCGATTTCAAAAGCATCGTATTTGCTTGCTTCTTTTGGTCGTTTTTTTTTTCTTCTTATTGTTGGTTTAAGTCGTTCGTTTAGATCAAATCGTTATTTTTTCATTTACAGGTATTGAGTTGCAATAACTCGAAATCAATGATAAGAGTCAAGTTTTTGCCACATGATCGTTCATAAACGAATGCAAGCGTTTACACGAATTTAACGTCTAGCGAAAATATTGCCAATGCCAGAGCTGACGGCTTTGCCCACCAACCCAGCTGCTCCGCCGCCAAGAGAACTGAACGCAGATTGAGCTGCCAGACCGGTGGCCCACTTTCGTTTAGCATCCTTATCGCATTGAGTGTATCCATAGACGTTGGCGACATTTAAGATGATGGCAATCACGACAATCACCAGCCACGAGCCTTTGAGGGTGAAAATACAAGTGAGAGCCAGCAGAATCCACAGCACCGGTGTGGCATAAAGCACCCACCAAAATAATCGAGCGTCAGCGCTGTTGCCTTGACGATCTGGCTAACAACCAAGGATGTTTTTAGAGAAAAAGGTTCCATATTAGCAATGCATCCAAAGCCGTCTGTGTTTGCCCGCCTTCCACTTACGTGAGCGCTCTCAAAGACCCATTTATTCGAACCGTCTTCCTGAATCTCATTCCACCAACGAAGGCCCACTAACAATCTGCCAGAGACGTTTTTCACGGTCCAAAAGTCGAATGCAAGCAATAGAATGGTGACCACAAAAACGAGCGTAAAGTTATCTGTGAAGAAGGAGCCAAGCAAGTACATCAGAATGGCTCCAAGACGAAAAGCAAGAAAGAAAAACGCAGCAATCGGATGACTACAATGAGACACGATGAATTAGCTATTACTCTTACAGCATTAACAAGCAAGAGAACCATAAAATACCTTGACTGTTCGAAATAGTCTTTAATGGCATTCTGCCTTGTATCTGAGTTCACCTGGCCAGAAGGCTGCCGACCCGGTGTGCCTGCTTCTAGATCATCGACGGATAGGGTGGTGTCTGCACTCAGCAGATTCTGTCTGCTTTCATTAGACTAGAAAATGAAACTTTTTAGCACGCGTGATAATGCCATTAACAGCATACTTTATACCATGCTCTTTCGCTTTCACGATGTATCGGCCACTGGAGGGAAAGACGTGGCTATTTGCAATTCACCTCTGGCCCGTTGGCTCCTGTAGTTTGCATATTTACAACTCCGACGTAATATATCCCAATGTCGCTTTCTGAACCAATCATGCAAAAAAATAAAATGATCATAGAAAAGCAGCAGATCAACACAAGAGTAAATACTTTTCTGGCATTGCCTGCATCGCTTTCCAAAAATGTAACGTTATATAGAAAAATGTAGCATTCAATGATCCAGGCGAACTATCTAATGACAAGGGTTCCGCTAAAAAACTTGATCCTGTCCGCAAAAAAGGATCCACTCCACAAAATAAACATGCTCTCGTGGGTATCTCTTAACCAAATTTAGACCACATTTTTGGGTACTCCAAACAGACCACCTGTAAATTAGACATTCGATTTGTCCATAAAGAGATAACACTTGAAGCAAAGTTCTCGATCAAATAAGCCTAAGTTTTCGGTGTCCGTATGTCTGTCATCGTTTGAAGCAGTAACATATTTCATGAAAACATCTCTTTCAGTAGTAATGACAATGATTGCGTAAGCTGTTTTATTATAAATGGCACGGGGGTTCATCCTTTTTTCGCTATGGGATTTACAAGGGAATTGTTTTTTGATCACCATGTACAGGTTATCAGGCATATACAATCCGGCTGGGAAATAAAACTCAAAAGAACAGAGTAAAATTTCTGTCGGATTTGTTGATGACATATAAAGCAAGGAAAAAGAATAATAAAGACGTACTTGTTTAGTTTTGAGGATCGTTTTGCTTCTTTTTTGCTTGGTTAAAAGAAATCCCACGTTCACCAGATATTGTTTTGATCATAAGTCCACCGTGAGTAGGATGGGATAATGATAGTTGGAGTGGTGAATTCATATTGGAGTTCGTGATCGCTGTACATATTTTTCGCGGCATTTGAATTTCTGGAGAGCCTTTGTTTCAAGCAATTCCTGGCGAGAAAAGATCTCGAACCACCATCCATGATCAATGGCAATTTCATGAACGTTCTCATATGTTCTATCGTAACCAATCAGTATAATGTATCGCAAGCTTTTTATCTTATTATTTACTTCAGGAACTTCCTGATATCTCGAGGACAAGTGGACAGTCCGGCATAGTCGATGATGACTAGGCGTATCCCTTTCGGCGTACAATGCAGCTTTGCTGTGAGATCTATGACATTCTGTCAGTAAACTAAAGCGGCTAATTAGGCGTGTACTAAAACCCACCGGTGATGTCTCCTCGGCAACCCTTCAGGGACTCTAAAATTTCCTTTGCCCTTGGGAAATCCCGTTCCAGTATCGGTTGGTGGACCAGACAGCAGGGACTGACAAACACTTCTTCACATTTGCCCCGGAAGTACAATTTATCGATCATGAGTTGAAGCAGACGGGTTCTTGAGACGCATGTCTCGTTAGTCGGCGACTTCCTAGCATATCCGATGGTTATCAGATCAGAACTTTGGATATGCGACCAATACGCTTGAACTGAGTCACAGGTGTCCGCCAAGTATTCTACAAAATTATGTGAGCTTTAATTCATCGTTTTCTTCGAACGAGTTACCTCGATATTCATTTTTGACGACCCAAAGATCGCGGCCAGAGACTTTGACGCCATTTATGGTGCGTCTGCTGGCTTTCCCCAAATTCCGGCGTACGTGATCCAGTATTGTAGTTGGTTGGTCGAGCAATGACGCCTCAGGTTTGGAAAAATCGACTCCATTAATTCATATTGTGACTTCGTCGTCACGAACTCTTCAACATAGCAATCTTCGTTGTGGGGATCTTCTTGGGTTGCGATGGTGCACAATATGTGCAATAATCGCTCCTTGCAAAACGGCACAATTACACCACCGTGATCTCTTTTATATCCAGAATGTTTTTGGCGGCTTGCTTCTTCACCGCTCTCTCCACCGTGTTGACCAGCATCGCCGTCATCGCCATTTTTTCCATCAGCCAGGTTATCTTCAGCTTCGTTATCTTGACTACCGTCTTCACCGCCCAAGTCACTGTTAGGCAAGGTTGTATTGGGAATATATGCGGTGGAAAGTTTGGGCGATTCTGGATACGAAATGAAGGTGTAGGGATTTCTGTCGATCACATCGACACCTATGGCCATAGGGCGAAATTGGTCATGCCTGCGCTGATATGCTGCAACAAGACCGCTTTTTTGCAAATGCTGTTTCGCCTTTTCGCGTTCTTCGGCGTTGTTGGGCCGATACCCTAGAACCAAACAAGAAGCTTGGCCTAGAGTTAGCATGACGTTTGCAGGATTTGTTACTGGGAAACAAAATCCGATTTGAAACTGAAGTTTGCCCAACAAACAATTGCCCAAATTTTAGGCGCAGATGGGACTGTTTTTGTGTCCCGCTTGCGCTCAACCTGACCTAAATTGAGAAATCTTGACAAGTCCATTGTGCTTACCAGCAATCGATTTATCATTTGCATGCTTCCCAATCTGTTGGGTGCTATAGTGTTATCTGCAGACTACAGGATGGTCAGCGCAACTTCACAGCTACCTGTGAGAACCGAATATGTTAATGTCGTGTTAAAGTCTAAGACAAATGTGTTATTGCCTTAAAAAGGCTTTGTTATATTGTGTGTCGTATTGTTTAGATACATTTTTGCTAGCGATATCTTTTTATATTTTTTTTATATGTCTTATTATACGTCAATTCCATCAAATTGTTGCAAGGCGCAACGGACACAATCTAATCACGTTAATCGTGCTCGCCCTAAATATAATTTTTATGCTACCGTCCCAAATGGCTAGAGAGCCCAAGTTCAATTTTTCCTATATCCTTGGCACGGTAACATAGTACACGCGGTCTGGGTACCCTGAAGATTTCATCATTCAAGCGAACATCGATATGTTCAGCATCCGTGACATACATCCTTGATCCGTGAGTAGACGTTCCATATAAAACTCCAGTTCCATTCACCTTTACTCTTTCCATGATCCTTAGTAGGCATAGCACTTTTTCCATCCTAATTCATTAAAAAATACGACACTATGCTTATACGGACCCACCTGTACTTACCTTCATGAACATGTACAAGAATAGCAGCGCTTCCCCGAAGTATCTTCGCCAAACGTTTTTGACTGGGGTGTGACGATTGGCATATTGGCATCAACCGGTATCATAGCTGTAACGAATGATGTAAGCTTTTTCGTACGTTTTGTCGAGTAGGCTAGACTGTTGTAGATGTTATTGCCGTAATATAACTTGGAAGCCACAGACAAAGCATTGGATCAATGTTGACAGCGGCGTGTTCAGTCTCGCATGACCAATATCTTTGTAAATAATACCCAATGTTCCAATCTGTGTTGTAAGTGCTTATTGGTAGTGCTTCCAGGAGTGGTGGAGCCCATAGTTCTGGATCTTTGGATTGCTGCCACATGGTAATTTCTTGAAGACGTGGGACGCAGATGTTCATTGATCGTCAAAACCAGTAATGGTTCGCCGAAAGAATCGACTCGCAGTAATCTTATAAAGCGCATTGGATGCAGTTGTCCCAGGAGCGACACGGGATTTAACGTGAGTTTTGAGCTCTCCTATCATCCGTTTTTAACAGTTGCACTTAGGGACATCAGGCTAATGTTACTATACCTATTGCCTGTTCCATGGATCGTGCACTAAATACCTTGGCAGAGCCAGCTTTTTTACGATTTGTGGCAGATGTCGTAGTAGTGCTGATCGACCGTATACAAATTGTTGGGAATTTCGTTCAGCATGAACAAGTGTCATTCTTGAGTATTCCGAAGTACACGCATATACACACGTAGCATGAATGACGCGATAGATTAAATCATGACGATACCTTTCTAGACACATTCATATATCATCTACAATTATATGGATTTGCTCATCCTGTTTTCTGTATTCTATATTTATATTTTTAATATTATTTTTGATCATATAATCTATAATGACAAATCTTTTTATTTTCAAAACAAATTCATTAACATGATCTGTATTCATCTTGATTTTATTACATATTGAAATTCAGCTTCTTTATCCGATCTGTAAAAAAAATGTCGACGATTTAAATGTTCAAATTTTAAACTCAACAGTCACTCTTTGTTGACCTTTGCCCCGTCGATCTTTTAGTCTTATAAAAGATCCTGTCCATAAAAAACATCTTGCCCATGGTTGGGAATGGCGATGAACGGGATCTTTTTTCATGATGGCAGGATCTTTTTCAGCGTGGACAGATCTTTTGGTCTTATAAAAGATCCTGTCCATAAAAAACATCTTGCCCATGGTTGGGAATGGCGATGGACGGGATCTTTTTTCACAATGGCAGGATCTTTTTCAGAGTGGACAGATCTTTTGGTCTTATAAAAGATCCTGTCCATAAAAAACATCTTGCCCATGGTTGGGAATGGCGATGGACGGGATCTTTTTTCACAATGGCAGGATCTTTTTCAGCCTGGACAGATCTTCTCGTCTTAAAAAAGATCCTGTCCATAAAAAACATCTTGCCCATGGTTGCGAATGGCGATGAACGGGATCTTTTTTCATGATGGCAGGATCTTTTTCAGCGTGGACAGATCTTTTGGTCTTAAAAAAGATCCTGTCCATAAAAAACATCTTGCCCATGGTTGCGAATGGTGATGAACGGGATCTTTTTTCATGATGGCAGGATCTTTTTCAGCGTGGACAGATCTTCTCGTCTTAAAAAAGATCCTGTCCATAAAAAACATCTTGCCCATGGTTGCGAATGGTGATGGACGGGATCTTTTTTTTTTCACGGATGGCAGGATCTTTTGGTCTTGTTAAAGATCCTGCCAGGAAAAAACACCTTGCCCATGGTTGCGAATGGTGATGGACGGGGATCTTTTTTCACGATGGCAGGATCTTTTTAGTGTGGACAGATCTTTATTCAGACCAAAAGATCCTGCCACGTAAAAAACACCTTGCCAAGGCTGCGAATGGTGATGGACGGGATCTTTTTTTTCACGGATGGCAGGATCTTTTGGTCTTGTTAAAGATCCTGCCACGTAAAAAACACCTTGCCCATGGTTGCGAATGGCGATGAACGGGATCTTTTTTCACGATGGCAGGATCTTTTTCAGTGTGGACAGATCTTTATTCAGACCAAAAGATCCTGCCACGTAAAAAACACCTTGCCATGGCTGCGAATGGTGATGAACGGGATCTTTTTTTTCACGGATGGCAGGATCTTTTGGTCTTGTTAAAGATCCTGCCACGTAAAAAACACCTTGCCCATGGTTGCGAATGGCGATGAACGGGATCTTTTTTCACGGATGGCAGGATCTTTTTCAGCGTGGACAGATCTTTATTCAGACCAAAAGATCCTGCCACGTAAAAAACACCTTGCCATGGCTGCGAATGGTGATGGACGGGATCTTTTTTTTCACGGATGGCAGGATCTTTTGGTCTTGTTAAAGATCCTGCCACGTAAAAAACACCTTGCCCATGGTTGCGAATGGTGATGGACGGGGATCTTTTTTCACGATGGCAGGATCTTTTTCAGCGTGGACAGATCTTTATTCAGACCAAAAGATCCTGCCACGTAAAAAACACCTTGCCCATGGCTGCGAATGGTGATGAACGGGGACCTTTTTTCACGGATGGCAGGATCTTTTGGTCTTGTTAAAGATCCTGCCACGTAAAAAACAACTTGCCCATGGTTGCGAATGGCGATGAACGGGATCTTTTTTCACGGATGGCAGGATCTTTTTCAGCGTGGACAGATCTTTTGGTCTTATAAAAGATCCTGTCCATAAAAAACATCTTGCCCATGGTTGGGAATGGCGATGGACGGGATCTTTTTTCATGATGGCAGGATCTTTTTCAGCGTGGACAGATCTTCTCGTCTTAAAAAAGATCCTGTCCATAAAAAACATCTTGCCCATGGTTGCGAATGGCGATGAACGGGATCTTTTTTTTTTCACGGATGGCAGGATCTTTTGGTCTTGTTAAAGATCCTGCCACGTAAAAAACACCTTGCCCATGGCTGCGAATGGTGATGAACGGGGACCTTTTTTCACGGATGGCAGGATCTTTTTCAGTGTGGACAGATCTTTATTCAGACCAAAAGATCCTGCCACGTAAAAAACACCTTGCCATGGCTGCGAATGGTGATGGACGGGATCTTTTTTCATGATGGCAGGATCTTTTTCAGCGTGGACAGATCTTTTGGTCTTATAAAAGATCCTGTCCATAAAAAACATCTTGCCCATGGTTGGGAATGGCGATGAACGGGATCTTTTTTCATGATGGCAGGATCTTTTTCAGCGTGGACAGATCTTCTCGTCTTAAAAAAGATCCTGTCCATAAAAAACATCTTGCCCATGGTTGCGAATGGTGATGGACGGGATCTTTTTTTTTTCACGGATGGCAGGATCTTTTGGTCTTGTTAAAGATCCTGCCACGTAAAAAACACCTTGTCCATGGTTGCGAATGGTGATGGACGGGGATCTTTTTTCACGGATGGCAGGATCTTTTTCAGCGTGGACAGATCTTTATTCAGACCAAAAGATCCTGCCACGTAAAAAACACCTTGCCATGGCTGCGAATGGTGATGGACGGGATCTTTTTTTTTCACGGATGGCAGGATCTTTTGGTCTTGTTAAAGATCCTGCCACGTAAAAAACACCTTGTCCATGGTTGCGAATGGTGATGGACGGGGATCTTTTTTCACGGATGGCAGGATCTTTTTCAGCGTGGACAGATCTTTATTCAGACCAAAAGATCCTGCCACGTAAAAAACACCTTGCCATGGCTGCGAATGGTGATGGACGGGATCTTTTTTTTCCCGGATGGCAGGATCTTTTGGTCTTGTTAAAGATCTGTCCACGCTGAAAAAGATCCTGCCACGTAAAAAACATCTTGCTCATGGTTGCGAATGGCGATGGACGGGATCTTTTTTCACGGATGGCAGGATCTTTTGGTCTTGTTAAAGAACCTGCCACGTAAAAAGCACCTTGCCCATGGTTGCGAATGGCGATGGACGGGATTTTTTGCATCTTAAAAATGTCCTGGTGAGCGGGAAAAATGCCCCGTTTAATGTTGAACTAATCGTGGAGTCGGATTTATCCTTTGATTGTGCCAATATGTATGCCCGTTAGCATTTGTTCCGGCAACAATATAACTGAGTTTCTCGAATACAAGATGTATAAATCGACGTAAAACGGTGAACTACAATCTCTTGCGTTAATGTAGTATATCCCCTAAAACTAACCAGTGTTGTTGTTAAAAATGGCAAGTAAACTTTTTTACGCTACGTACAAAATGGGATGGTTTATATTGGTGATCATGTACAAGGTTATAGAAGGCAATAAAATTATATACACGGAACTGTCACCAGTTCGCTCATTTGTCGACTCCTCGGACAAATGTCACAATACAGGTGATATCGTCAATTTTACCACCGTAATAGTTACTTCCATGCATTTGTGCATCTTTAGCCCAAGGGCTTAATCGTTTCGGATCTAAACTTAACCGTCGAGCGGTATCACTGAGCGTCTTGGCGAGTAATCGTACCCCTGTGGCAACCCCATCTTCGTCTTTATCTACAAAGGAGGCCACGCTTGCATTCACCAAAGCCAAGGTTTCATGAGGATAGACATTGTCAAAATAGCCATCCGTCGCCAACACGATAATATCGTTTTCCTTGACATGAAACGATTTCTGATTCCCTTGTTTGGGCAAATCCGTCACGAATCCATCATAGTCTGGATATTGCTCTGGTACAACTGTCAGCTGATATCTGTTTTTGACGTGATGTCAGTGAACCTTTTTAAATAATTTATCGCCTAGCGCGGTTATCTCGAGACTTACGGGCAATTGAAGTAATGCTGCTGACTAGGACTTTTATAAATGATTTTGCTGTCCCGTATCAAGTAAAAGGCACTGTCTCCCAGATTACAGGTCGTCATTTTTCCCGTTCGTTTGCAAAGACTCAGAATACACGCCGTGCTACTGCCCGCTTTGACCTTGCCGCTGTATCGTAATTGGTGAAACGCCGTATCCAGGATCTGGCACGCATCAATGGAAGGTTGCTTTTTCGCGACCATCGCGGCATTGTTCATCAATGTCCATGAAAAAAGCGCTAACCCATAGAGTTGTATCATCAGTTGCTATTTCTCTCGATATCAGTTGTCTGTCCACTTACCAGGATCCACGCCCACGTCGGCCCAGCCACCCACACCATCGGCGACACCAAGTGCCAATCCGTATGAAGTACAGGTATTAAAAAAGGCATCCTCTCCTGCATCGACTTTTCCCACTTTGCGATGTTTCCAGTACGGTATCCGACTTTCTGCTTGGCGTTGTTGTTTAGAAAGGCGGTTTTTAGGATGCCAAGCTGCATAAGCAACGAACTGAAAAGCTTCCGGCAATCGCTCAGCATTGTTATGATGCATGTCTATGCTATCGTGTGTTTCTACGTTGGCTGTCAACGAAGGTAGCGGTTGTTGTACAGAGTGTCGTAATCGGTATTGATTGCCTGTGGTGAATGGCGGATGGTTGTTCGCAGGAATGGTCGAGGTTGATGAGGCTGATGGCTGTTGCAATGTGTGATGGCATCGTACAATGGCGGGCGGTGACAAACTGGTTCGACATGACGCTTGACGTATAAAAGGAGTCAAGACAGTGATAATCAACTGTCGTCGATATCGATGCTGGCACAACATATTTGAGATTACAGCCTCCATAAAAACGAAGTTCGAGAGAAAAAAAAGAAAACCAAAGTAAATTTCCCTTTCAGAATTCCTTTGACCAATGACGACATAAAAACAAGGAAAAAGGGTAAAAAGGAAGTAATTGTTTGTACGAAGTACTGTTTTCCTTCTCTTTTCGCTTGAATGGATCAATTTGGTGTTTTTGTGGGGTTTGCAGGTTGCAGAAACCGGCCATGTAAGGAAAAAAGTCCCACGTCCACCTGATATTGCATCGACTGTAAGACCAACCCCACTGTGGCCAGAAAAATTTTTGGATAATGAGGGAAAGGAAATCGTACGGAACACCTGATAATCGGAGTATTAATTAAGTGACCATAATCGAAAAGCTTTTCGCTAACAACTGTCACTTTGGGTTCGTATCAGGAATTAGCTCTTCATTTCTGCGGCCATTCTTGTGGAGAAAAAAATGCACGTTGCCGATTAAGCCGCGTCTGTATTGCATCAAAAGAATCCGGGTATCAGTTTGTGTCCGTTGTCTGTTGAACGAACCTGTTATGGTAATTGCATGCTTTCCTTGTGTTGCGATGCACAATGCAATTTTTTTTTTCGTTTATTATATTTTTCTTGCACAACTACCTTTAAAGAGACGCTTGTCAACTTTATCTCTTTACTTTTTTATCTCTTTTTGATACCCATCATGGTCGTGCAAAGTGACGAAAAGATACAGTACGACATCGACAGCAAAGAAGAGATCGACAGTTCCCACAATGAACAGGATCACGAGAAGGGGTCCCGTACCACTTTGGCGCCATCTCGGGCAGAAAAGGCCCTCGTGCGCAAGCTCGATTATCTTTACGTGATGCCATTTGTGGCCATCCTCAATTTTCTGCAGGTAAGCATAAAAAAACATCTTTATTACAAAGGAATTGAAAAATCAAGAGTACATGTCTCACACTCATCTTGTGTTCAGTTTTTCGATAAATCAGCGCTCAACTATGCTAGTGTGCTCGGTATTATGGATGATGCCCATCTTGACACTCGCCAATACAGTTGGCTCGGCTCCATTTTTTATCTTGGTTATTTACTCTATCAGGTACGATTTAACAGAAAAGTGACATGACGAAATTTAATGAAAATTCATTTCATCCATTATTTCCAATCCGTATTTAGGTGCCCAATACTATCCTTATCCAAAAATTGCCTTTGGGAAAGTACATTGGTGGTCTTATCATTATCTGGGGTGCGGTGCTTGCCGTCACGTCTCAAGGCAAAAATTTCTCTCAATTGGCAGCTTTGCGCTTTTTGTTGGGCCTTTTCGAAGCAGGCATATATCCATGCTGTATCATGTTGATTAGTACTATGTACCGGCGTGTGGAACAGCCTGCGCGACTTGGATGTGTCTATATTTGCAATGGCTTGGCCATGGCCGTCGGTGGTCTCGTCAGCTATGGTATCGGTTACATGCACAACGTTCGAGGCATGAGCGCCTGGCAATGGTATGGAAACCCCAGAAAATATTTCCTGGTTTTGATGTACACTCCATGGCAACACGTTTCATTTAATATGTTTTTTTTTCTTTGTAGGATCATGATCATTCTCGGATGTGCTACTGTATTTTTTGGGCTATTCTGCTTCTTTCTTTTGGTGGATAATCCCAGATCACGTTTTCTTCGGCTGACGGAAGCCGAAAAGCAACTGGTGGAAGATCGGGTGCGTGATAATGCCGTGGTGCGTAACAAGGAAATCAAATATAGCCATATTATCGAAGCATTGAAGGAGCCGCGCTTTTACTGCTTTGCTATTGTTTCAATGCTAATGAATTTCCAAAATGGCGCGTTGAACACATTCACCACTATCATCACGCAAGGATTCGGATTCTCGGTTAGTTTTGTTTCATTCCATCTTCCGCCATAACTCAGCCCACGAATCGATTATCATTTTTTTTTTTCGCCATGACTGACCGCGTCCTTTTTCCTCTCCTCCATCTCACAGGATCTGAATGCTATTCTTCTCAGCGTGCCTTCAGGTGTCACAGATTGTATTTATATTGCTTTCGCCGTTTGGTACAATCGCCGCTATGGTCACACCATCTACTTGACATGTATCCTTTTGATCATCTCCATCATTGGTCTCATTCTTCTCCTGGTGATTCCGTTGCCTCAAGCCAAACTCGCCGGGCTCTACATGTGCTGGTCCTTTGCTGCCGCCTATACCCTTCTTCTTGTGAGCCTCGCTAACAACGTGTCCGGTTATACCAAAAAGATCTTTTACAGCAGTGCCATTATCGTCATGTATACCGTCGGCAACTTTGCTGGCCCTCAAATGCTGCAACCTCCGGACCTCGTGAACGGCATGGTGGGCTACATTGTGTCCAATGCCGTATCGATTATCCTCTTGCTCATTGCTCGTCATCAAATGGCCCGCGTGAACAAACAACGATTATCCTCTGCAACCGAACGTCCGGCAAACGCCGTCATGGAAGACTTGACGGACCAGGAGGACCCGAATTTCATTTATAGATTATAACCATTTTCCATGACATGCATCTCCCCTATATAAAGCACGTGTATGTTACACATATTCAGGGTTTCTCTGTTTCTCTCGACACATCGGTTTTTGTATCTGGCTCGTCACAGGAAGCCCTGAAACCGAATGACCTTTGATGGATCATTTTGAATCACTTCTTTCATCGCTTTACATCCCACTAGTTAGTTACCCCAAGTAATTATCACATTTAGATCCAATGCCACTGCTTTGAAACATGATAAATGGAAGCAGCGTTATTTAAAAGTCATTATATCGAGTGCCTAATTTAAGGTTTTGGTGCGACCTTTTTGTTCTGCACGAAATTTTTTTTCCTACCGAAATTCTAATCCCGAACTTCGGAGCATCTTATTGTAATTTTGATGGGAAACAAAGCATGCATGGCAGAGTAAAAAAATCCTTGTAGAACCTTTCATTGCAGTACAACGATCACGTCTTACAAACGGGCCGAGTTGAAGTTACATCAAAAGCGATTATGTGATGACTAGCAATGGTGGTATTCCACCAGGGCCCAGAAGGTGGGTTGTCGTCAAAAAGAATTCATTTGATTTCCCTGTGCTGTTTTTTCGTTCGTTGTCATTTTGAAACTCCATGATTAACCTTGGTCGGAATAGGGTTAGATCAACGAAAGAATTCACACCTTTGGTCTTCTCCTTTTTCCCTTTTTCCAACTTTTTTTTTTCTTTTTTTTTCTTTGTTTTTAGTGGTACTCCATATTTTTTTTTCTGCCGTTTTCTTTTCCTGTTTCCATTGCTTCTGTCACTGGTTCGCTTTTCCGCTGTTTATCGGGAACCAAGGTGATGTCCACGTATCGAAGATCGTCGTCCGATATACCTCTAGATATGTTTGAAAAACGATCGAATCAGTCACTGTATGGCCGTGATGAATACGATCACTACGATGTCTACGGTTACAACGACCAGGACCAACCAATGTCCACCGAAGAAAAAGCCCTCGTGAGAAAAATCGATTTTTACATCATGCCTATCGTTTGCATCATCAATTGCTTACAGGTAGCTATCATACCTTATCCGTATCAATTCTAGCATGCTCAAACTGACATCATGACCCAAAGTTTATCGATAAATCAACGCTTAATTACGTATCGGCACCGTTGACCCAAGATCTGGAACTCGTTGGAAACCAATTCAGTTTGTTAGGATCCATCTTTTATCTGGGATATCTGTTATTTCAGGTAGAGTTTCCGCCCTCCTCAAGATCCGCTCCCCACAGAATGGGGGCTTATGCGAAAAGAGTTATTTTAATCTTATAAATGTTGATCATATTAGGTTCCCAATAATTATATGCTGCAACGAGTCAACATTGGCCGATACATCGGCGTCCTGGTGGCAATATGGGGCGCTGTACTGGCTTGCTCAGCAGCGGGCAAAACATTTAGCCAGATGGCAGCGCTTCGTTTCCTTTTGGGATTCTTTGAGGCTGGCATCTACCCTTCGCTCACTCTCCTTATCAGTACCTTTTACCGTCGTTCCGAACAAATCGCTAGATTGGGCGCTTTCTGGCTGTGCAATGGTATCGCTCTCGTGGTCGGTGGTCTCATCAGTTACGGTATCCTTGCCATGCCAAACACACTGGGCCTTCACCATTGGCAATGGTAATTATCAAAAAGAAAAAAGAAACTCATGACTTGACGAGTTATTCACAATGAATCTTTGTTTTTCTCTGGATTTTTTTTTTTTTTTCAATTAGGATCATGATTATTCTCGGTTCGATCACGGCATTTATGGGCCTTTTCTGCTTCTTTTTCCTTATCGATAATCCGAAATCGCGCGCCTTGGGTCTCAACGCCGAACAAGAAATTCTCGTCGAAGAACGTACGCGAGACAATGCTGTCGTACGCACGACCATGATCAAACGCGACCAGATCATCGAAGCTATGAAAGAAATCCGGTTCTGGTGCTTTTGCGTCGCTTGTCTTTTAATCAATCTGCAAAACGGCGCCATCACCATTTATAATACTCAAATTACCGCAGGCTTCGGTTTTTCGGTAAAAATTTCATAACTGCCCCTTGATGGTTGTCAATGAATTTGTTTCAACTAACATGCATTGTTACGGTTGATCTAGGGCTTAGAGGCTGTGTTGCTCAGTATTGGCGCGGGAGGAGCCGTCGTTATCTCCATCTGTATTGCTGTTTACATTGTTCAAAAGACCAAGCAAACCTTGTACACCGCAGTGGGGCTTTTGGTCATTGATATTATCGGCTTGATTCTGCTGGAAGTGATCCCACCGCTTCGCGTCAAATTGGTCGGTTTTTACTTGTCTTGGACTTATTGCGCGGCCTACGTTCTGCTGGTGTCTTCCATCACCAATAACGTCTCTGGTTATACCAAAAAAATCTTTTACAACGGTATTCTCATGGTGTTTTACACACTCGGCAACTTTTGTGGACCGCTCATGATGAACAGTTCCCCCGCGCCATCATATTTGGGGGCCATGGTTGGTTACATCGTGGCCAACTTTGTCGCCGCTATTTTGCTTTTGATTGCACGCTGGAGAATGGCCATTGTGAATCAGCGCCGATTGACCACCTCGTCGGCCATAATGACCAACGTCGAAGACGATCTTAGCGATGTACAAGATCCCAACTTCATTTATCGTCTTTAAATACACTGTATACACTGTATACACGAAATGATGGTCCTTTTTTTTTTTCTCTCTCCGTTTTACATATACTCTTTGTTGTTGCATTTGTTCCTTTTCGTTCCCCTTTTCTTTTTTTTTTTTAATTATTTTGCTCGTACCATTACTTAAAACGATAGATTAGACCTTGTATATCTTATTTGAGCATGTGCATACCTTATAGCTGCCAGTAACTTAAATACGTAAAGACCTTTTATAAATAAATTTCCTGAAATAGTGTTTCATGCCGTTAATGTCTAGGTTATTCATACGAATTGGTTGCGTTTGCAGTTATTTTCCTATCATGCAGAAAAAGCGTTGAGTCCCTTTCAAATCTGTCATGAGCAATATCAGCCTGAGGCATTGACTCGATAATGTGATATAGCAATTAATTATGTAGGACCTTTATTGTGCTGGTCACAGTGGGAGAAACAGTGGTAGGTGATTGCGACCATTTTAATCGCTCATTCTGAGAAAGCATTATATTCTAGTTGTTACTATAGGGAACTGGGTTGATAGAGTGATACTGTGTTCACTTGGCATTAGCTGAAACAGTAGGCGTGACTGGAAAATCGTTTTCGTTTTCATTATCGAGGGCTGGAAAATTTACCTCTTCCATATTGATAATGGAGGATGTCGTTGATGAACCGGAGGATAGAGTAGAAGCTGCCGATAGATAAACCGAGGACTCGGCGTCATCGATATGGGAGCTCACCAGAGAGATGGGGCGAGGTTTGGTACTGGTATAATGTTCGTCTTTGGCGGTAGCGTCGCTGTGGATGCTTGATGTGTCTGCTGGATCTTGGTTTGTTTCTGGACGGGTGTCTTGAGGAGGTTCAAGCTCGGTAGGCGCATCGGTATAAATGCTGGGGGCCGGTTCTTCCTCGGCAAAGGTTACGGGTATAGAATCGGTTGCTTGGGCAATTTGCCTCTGGTTGCTTTTAGCATTGGTCGACTGACTGGCACGGTGGGACCATAGAGTTTGGACAGTATGTGGAATGGAAGTACAAGAGTTTTGACGCTGTTCGTCACTGGCTCTGCCGGAGGAGACAACGGATACGGCGAGACTATTGTCGCTGCGTAGCGCCTCTGATGAGGAACCTGACGACAATGTGGACGTAAGGAGCAGGCTAGACTGAGGTAAAAGTGTTTGCGAAATCGCCCCCGGAGGCCGGGTAGCAATTTCGCATAACAGACGACACCAATCCAGTAATTCCTTGCGACTGGACACGCGGAACTCGTAAGCCTTATCACGTTGTAATCTCGCATTGCCTGGACGGATAATTTCAAACGTGAATTCCTGTTTCGTATTGTCGGAGGTGGTTTCCATGATTTGATTCGCCAGATGACTGATATCGACCGAGGGTACAATGGTCGACTGGGGTATGTAAATTGAATGTTCAGGAGACACCTTGTCATCGAGACGAAACTGATGCAAATAACCGCCTAAAACAACGGACATCAGATTTCGGGTTCAACCTCACAAAAGAAATTGGATCTCAAGGAAACCTACATTGACTGAGAACATAGTAACGGTCGATGTATTGCTTCAATACACCAGTGCGTCGTTGCATTTTCCCCTTTTGCAGTGTTAATACGTAAGGATGGAGCTTGTGAGGATAATTGATCTTTAGATAATCCTTTGTTGGATGATGTTCGGGAACAAGTTCCTTGACATTCTTCTCTGCGAAAGCGTGCCATTCGTGATTGGGTATAATTTGATCCATCACAAGTTTCATTGACGCCGTTTCTGGATCGGAGGCATGATGCCAAGCACCAGGAGCCAAATACTCGTAGCAAAACTGGACGATCGGTTTGACCGCTTCTATCAAGCGTTGCTCAAAATCGGCCGTATCTTTCTGGACATCTACCATCAATAACCGTAACCGATTCTCTTCATTGATTTCCTGCTTCAAATATCGAAGCACATCTTTTTTTTTTTTGATAGATTGGTCAGCTTATCTGCATCGATGTCTTGCTGACTGCTTTGAGGGTGTTACTTACAGAGATTGGCTAACCATGGATCGTGTTCGATTTGATGTTTGGCTTTTTCGGCTGCTTTGCAAGCCTTGTTTAGTTGACTCATGCTTTTTCGAGTCGTTTCTGCTCGTCGCAACAGTTCATCCGATAAAAGATCGTCGTTGCTTTTCAGACTCCGGATTTTCTCTTTGCATTCTTTCTTGAATTTCACCAAACACGGTAAATAAGAGTCTCGCAACTTGCGACTAAAATTGCGTTGTTCTTCCGCCACTTGCATGGTCAACATGCTCAAACCCGCTTGAATGGTGGCCATGGCAATCTCTGGTCCATTGGTGCTGTCGAAATCTTCGGACAAGGGAAGCGCTCGGTGATAATAGCTACGGCTACTCTGCAGACAGATTTTCGACACTTCCTCTGTCCAACTGATGAGCGTACGAATAAAATGAAGCCATTCTTCAAGACGATTAATAATGACTTTAGCTCGGTTCAAGTTGGCCAACGACATCTTATTGCTGATCTTGGTAGGTGAGGTCGCCGATTTGGTGGTGCTGTATGGCATGGATTGGCTGCTGCCCAGTCGTTGCGGTTTCATAAATGACGATGTTGGCGTAGACGCTGAACTCTGCAAACTAGATCCAGCCGAACGTGTGATTGATGATTCTCTTGAATTATCGTTCGTCGTCAATGATTCTTGTGGGCCGTTGTCCACAGGGGAGCGCATGATCGAGCCGTCCGAGACCGTTCGATGAACAGCCATGCTGGCCGGTGTCGGAGTGGTGGGCGAGCTGACAGCGGGAATTCCTGCAGCAGCAGTAGGAGTGCTTGGATGAACGCGTGAACTAATAGTTTCCAAGACGGATGTGCTGTGAGAATGGGTCAGGGCTAAGCGCAGTCGTTTGACCGTGCTTTGACGTCTCGGTCTTCTTTCGGGGCCTTGAGGCGTCGATTCGGACAAGGTGTTCAAAAGTTCCCGAGGTGGCGTGTGATCGAATCGTTCGATAAATCGACTGCGATACTTTGTTGGAGGAGGGACGTGATCGAATCTCGCTGGTAGAGAGGGTTGTGTGGACGCGGAAGCATTCAATTGAGGTGGGACAGTGGGTGACTGAACGGCTAAAGACGTTGCTACATAATCGGTGGAAAAGCTGCGAACAAGAGGAGCCGAGGCTCGTCCAGGTCTCGAAGGTTCGACGAAAGTGCTCAATGAGGCAGAACTGGGCAGGCTGCGTAGTTTGCTTTTATCAGGCCGGGGTGGTGCGACATTGTTCATGGCTGCAAAAGCAAGAGAAACAGTGGGAAAGGAATATTACGGAAAAGATTCCAGGCAAAGGTTTGCCTGGACCTTTTGTTATTTTTGTTCAAAAAATCAATAATTTAGGTAACACCTTGGGTGCACAAGGAAATTCCACCTTGAATTCCCGATATTTCAGTTCGAGAGATAGCAGTAACCTATAGCAGCCGCTTTTTTCAGTAAAGCCATATCAATCCATCATAGACGCAGACAAATGTTGGCAATGAACATAGAGTGCAAAAGCTAATAAAGTAAGAGCAGCAATGACAAGTAGTATGCATATATCATGTCATGATCCATGCACGACCCACCTTTTTGATCATTGGGATAAAAACTCATTACTGCGAGCCTTTTTTAGCCAAGACAATGTCAAGCCATCAGGAACTGAATTTCAATAAAACCGCACCATCAACCAAATTCACGTGCAACCACGGCTTTCAACGCCCGTCAACTCTATTTATTGAACACACATCGACCATCAAAGGAGTATTCTGCAGCTGATATCCTGAAATGAATCGATGCAAAATTAAGGCGAAACAGATCACTACCATTTTAGGTAATGTGAAGAAACGGTGGTTTAACATGACAACACCATTTTCGTCATCGTCATACTGTTTTAAACTGTGAAAAAAGAGCCTTGTAAAGAGCAACAGGGCAAGAAATGGCGTTATCTTACAAACATGTCATAAAGCGATCTTGACTTTTTTCTAGCATATGAAAATGTATAAAAAGGCAATTTGTCCACCATGCCATAAAAGTCAATCTGCAAAAAAATAAAGAATAAAATTCGATCTCCCGATGATGGCAGCAGCCAAGCTTCTTTGATATCCAACCTCTCAACCCTCTTTTTCAATATATGATACCTACCGACCGAACCATTCTAAATTATGCAACATTTGTTGCCTTGTTTCTTGCCCCGGCGACGGCCATGGCAATGGTCATTAGTATCGCCACTACGTCATTGTCCACTCGAGCCAAGCAATGCTTGTCCATTCCATTGCTCATGGCGAACCTGCTGATTCCTGTTTACTTTTCGGCAGGCAATATGCGTAAGAGTAAACCTGTTTCATGACAATGAATATTTGCTCCTAAACTTTTCAATTGCATTTTCGATAGCGCTCGATCTTGTCGCTGCCGTTGGTTGTTACAATTTCTTTCTACGATTTGCCGACCTATTCTGGATTGGTCCTTTGCTTCAAGGGAAAGAAGCTTATGCGACCCTGGACAGTTTGCACCAAGACTTTTGGTCATGTATGCGCAAATTTCCCAAAGTCAACAAAGCAGATAAACTGGCCAAGGACAAGCAAGTGGATCCACCCTTTGTCAAGGACAAGGTAGGGCGAGAACATTCATGTGTAGATCCATGGCAGCCTAATAACTTTTTTGATGACAGAAATTTTACCACTTGCTGCCTCCGCTACTCTATCACATGGCGATCTGTGATGTCTTTGGAGCTTGGTTTAGCACCTTTACGAGCCAGGATATGATGATCCTGAACGAACAACGACCCGTGTTCTTTTTCTTCTTTTTCGTTGTGGCGGTGTTCACATTAAACAGCGTTTTTAATGCCATCGGATACACGATGCATCTGTTTTATTGTCTGTATTATGAACAGGGTTCCTATTCCTCAGGTAAATGGAAAATTTTAAGGACAGGGCGGTAGAAACAATACCATTGACCTGACATGATGCAATAGCTCAATGGCGTCTTTTGATGGAGTATCCTATGCTGGCGACGTCGTTGGATGAACTCTGGTCCTATCGTTGGCACCAACTGTTACGATCAACCTGGCTGGCCTTTGCTTTCCGTCCTACGCGTTTGGTCGTTCAACGTCTGCTTAAAAACCGAGTAAAAAATCCAACCTTGTATGCTCTCACTGCGGGAAGTCTCGCAGTGTTTACTGTTTCGGGTGGTATGCATGAATACGCATTATTCTGCAATATTCGTTGGCCGGTCTTTTACCACGCTTTTCTGGGACAACAACAATTTTTCTTCGTCATTCATGGTGTGGGTCTCTTGTTGGAGAAAGTGTGTAGCCACGCTTTACAAAGTCTAATTTCCACCGCCGTCCACGATTCGTCCTTTACGACAACCATTCGAAGGATTTGGGTGATTGCGTTTTCTTTTTATACCTTTCCTTATTTCCTGCAAGGCTTTGCTTACTGGGGAATCTATTTCGACAATCCGTACCGAGCTCTGACACCTTACGTTCAACAAATGCTGCGAAACACCCCTGCATTGCATTCATATTGCGGTAGTCTGCTTTAGTGCTGAAGTCCGTGTTGTTATCTTTATGGGGCACATGATCCTTACTTTTTAGACCTTAATTTATTTACTTCATATAATGGGATCATGACATAGATATATAACGAGTCTTTCTTGACTTTTTCTTTTCTTGCGTCGAGAAAAGCAAGGATCGATTTTCATTTTCATTTGTAATTTGGACAAAACATGAGACTTAGTGCTTCCCTGAACCGCTCAATGGCGGAAAATGGCCCTGACTCCGCACATCCGTTTATCACATGCTCATAAGCATATGCATTACAATGATGAGTCCAGTACTGGATCGTTGCCAGGAAAAACATTCATGTCTGTCAAGGTTTATTTAGATTCACGGAAAAAGTTCTGCCAAAACCAATCAAGTTGTTTCTTGACGTCATGCAAAATAGCTTTCGCATGTTGCAACATTGCTTCGGAGACAACAATTATGTCGGCGCACAAACATTGCCCAGGAAAACTGGTACATTATGGGAAACAATCAATAGCATGATACTCATTTTGCGATATCAATTCGCCATATTTTAAAAATAAGCATTACAAAGTAAAACGTGAAAATGTATAACTGATATAAAAGTTTCGATTTATTTTTTAACTACTGAATAAACAAATACAGAAAAAGGAAAAAAGGAGAAAATCTACATTGCGACAGGGAGATTCAGTAATATTTTGATTACTGCACTTAGAAAGCGGTGAGAGCCAAAGCCACAGGAGCAGCAATAGCAAGAGCAGGCTTGGCGTAGTTCATAACACCAGCGGATTCAGCACCACCAGAAGAGGATGATTCGGCGCCAGAGCCAGTGGAAGACGAGTCAGACATACCACTGGAACCGGAAGCATCAGATGAGCCAGATGAACCGGAAGAACCAGAAGAACCGGCAGCACCAGAAGATCCAGCAGAATCAGAAGAGCCTGAAGCACCAGAGCTGGAACCAGAAGAACCGGAAGCGCCAGAAGCAGAAGCACCAGAGGCTTCAGCGCCAGAAGCACCGGCAGCACCAGAAGGCGAAGATCCACTAGCACCAGAGGCATCAGCACCAGAAGCATCAGCACCACCACTAGGGGAAGCACCAGAAGCGCCAGAAGCATCGGCACCACCAGCTGCACCAGATTCGGCAGCACCAGAAGATCCGGAAGAACCAGAAGCGCCCGAAGCGCCACCAGAAGAAGAGTCACCAGAAGCACCACCAGCGCTGGAAGAGTCACCACCAGCAGCGGCACCACTATCGGCTTGGCGCTTGACAGCAGCAGGGGCAGCAGCACCACTGTCACCACCAGAAGAGGCATCACCGCCAGCACCACCAGCGGAAGCATCATCGCCACCAGCACCGCCAGCCGAAGCATCAGCACCAGAACCACCAGAAGAGCTGGAATCACCCGAAGGAGCCGCGGAAGAGGAAGAGCTGTCACCGGAAGATGAAGCACTACCCTTATCACCAATGGTCAAACCACCAATGTAAGCCATTTGGCTGGGGTCCTTGCCAACAGCCAAGGAGTAGTCGGAACCGGAAGTCACGTTCTTAGGGATATCAACCTTGGTAGAACCCTTGGAAGCATCAATGTCCTTGGCCAAAGCTTGAACCATTTGCAAAGCGTTGGGATCACCCTTCATCAAGTTGATGACAAGCTTGTCAATGTTGGATTGAGGCTTCTGCCATGTAACAGTTTGAGAAGAACCGGCGGGCCAGGTAGTACCCTGAGTAGGCTGTGTAATCGAGACAGGACCGGTTTGGCCACCTTGTCCACCACCTTGTTCACCACCACCGGCAGAAGGAGCAGCACCAGCATCACCACCACCACCAGCGGGTTGCTGAGGGGCAGCTTGAACGGTAGAAGCAGCGGCGAAGAGAGCGATCAAAGAGGTGAAGGTAGTGTATTTCATAGTTGTGATAAGAGAAGTGGTTTTTTGTTGTTTGTTGGGATGAAGATTCGAATTTCGTGGAGACAAACGACCGGTTTATATAGACAAATCGCGACCGAATGACACTAGTCTATGACTTGGCTACGCCAAGAGACTAAAGCCGAAACGATCTTCATACCGGGTACCTGAACCTAATTAAAGATCGACGTTAGTGTCAAAGTTGCTTATGATGTCAAGTGAGTATGGACGATCTTATCTTCATTGGGCAAATGTTGATTTCTACCTAAAAGCAATCTAAAATTAGAACACAGCTTCCTGAGATGATCGAGTTGAATGATGCGTTTCAAAAAAAATTCTCCGGCATCCCATCCCCACTTTGCCCTGATGAAATCAACCATCAACCAAAAAAAAAAAGAGAATGCGTGATAAGAATTATACCATACTAATGAGAAAGAGTCCGTTTGAATCAATCGGGAAATCGAGAACAAGATATGATTGATTAATAGAAACTATCTTTAGGAGCGATTTTCTAGACTCTTTGCCTGAATGAAGAGAGCCTGGATAAATGGAATATTAGTGGTTTTTCTGAACTAGTGGGTGGGCTGGGGAGCGGAAAATCGTCAATGGCAGAAAGTAACCATAAAAGGAAAAGTATAACAAATCTTTTTGTTGATCACTTTTTAGTTTTTGACAAAACAAGCAAAGTTTCCTATCAGGCAATGTGTTATGAGCTTGCATCATGGTGGATTTAAAAATACATTCTGTACAAAAAGGAAAAACCATCATCAACTCCGATAAAAAAAAGGAACCATCAAAAACAATAATAAAAAAAGAAAAATCCAAATCAAATCAAATCATCACTCTAGCGAATCAGGTGGTGTTATTCTGAGTTGCAACTTTAGCTAATCTTTGTGCCAAGTCTGCCTTGAAATCGTTTTCGTGTGCCTGTGGACGTTGTTGAAAACGGGAACGATCCATCGGCTGCGGTCTAGGGGGTCTAGGCGGAATGGTCGGTGCAGGTGTGTGAGTATTAGGTTCGTGCGTCGATCCCCATGTACTTCGTTTGGCTATATTTGGATCACTCGTCGACTTTCCAGGCCCTTCAGATGGACTTTCATGCATTGTCGAGGGACGCTGAGTGTCCATACTGCGTCGGAAAGGCCAAAAACTACTGGTAGGACTTGTCACCGATTGTGCGGGGGTTGATTTTGAATGACTGTCGGTCTCGTCGTTGGCTGAACCTGGATTGTCTTCCATACTAGTCGGTCGACTGTCGCCATTACTGCCATCGGCTGTACTGCTGGTTCCCAAGGAAGCAGTACCGGCACTAAATCGCACCATCGAACTTGTGTTGCTCATAATAGAACTGGTATGATGACCGTTACTGGTACCGGCACTGCTGCGTGTGCCTGCGGCTGAGGTAGATTTCGCTCGTGGAGGTTCTCGAACCGCGCTGAGTTCATCCACGGTGGCTTGACTCACCCATGACCGCATCAAGATATACTGCGTGGCCATTTGTTGCTGTTCTTCCAAATTTTCATTCTCATCATCATCTCTATTTTCGCTCGCCGTATCGATACTCGACCCGCTGCTGTCTCGACTTCCGAAACCGAATAGTCCACCACTACTGATACGACCAATCCCTGAAGCGCCGCGATGTAATGCATTGGAAAGGGCAGGTCGGAAATAATGTTTCTGAGACGCTTTGAGGTAACTGGTAGGAGGCACCGAAGCATACCGGGGCCCTTTCTGGAACCGTTCAATGGCCGTTAGTATTTCACTGATCCCGCGTTCATCTTCTGGTCCTGCAGAATGCGCATGATCAGATGATTTATAAATGGCCAGCAAATAGGTAATGTCATGAATAAAGGTGCCCAGAAACGGAACGGTCGGTTTGGCATAGTGCTCGGCGCGAACGGTGGCAGAACTCTTGCCATTGATCAAGGCGACAGCACTCACCATGCCCATATGTTCCCGATATTGACCATAGTTGTTGGATTCTGACATCAAGTCATTCAAAGCCTCAAGTTTCAATAAACTCTTTTTTGGGATATAGGCCCATGTACGGCGTAAACGTTGTAACGGCGGAGTACCAAGGGCGGAGACAATGGCTTTGAGAGTTTGATAGTTGTTTAGATCAAGACATCGGGACGCCACTTTGATCCAGTAATGGATATGCTGAGCTCGAGAGGAGGCGTCTTGCGGCAGTAAGATGGAATGCTCAATGAATCGGGTAACGTAGTTGAAAAAGTCGGTGGACGCGACAATGCGTGGATGCGGGTGCTTGGCCGAGTGTTCCAGTAATGCGTGGGGGGATATAGCGTTGAAAATGGCGGATTCGATCAAGGTGATTTGGTATGCAATGATGTGAGCTTGGAATTGAAGAACGGTGGGAATGGTGGCCGCACTCATGTAAAGCGTTCGTACCCGGTTCAAGGTCTGCTTTAAGTCTGCAATCAGTTTGGTGTAATGCAAAATCATTTGGTTCAGGTCATCTTTGGATACAGCGTCGAGGTTGGCGGGCGTGCCGTTATCGGAGGCGGTTAATTGTTGTTTTCGACAACGGCACTCTTTCAGTTGGGATTCCAATTCATCGAGTTTGGACTGCAAAAGCCGGTGACTCGTGAGCAACGGCGGCGACGGAATGAGAGGAACGTGATCGGCACCCTGGAAAGTACCACCGGGCGGGCTCAAGCTATCGCCAGCGTTGGTTTGCGCCGGTACCAAGTGCGTAGGATCAACCTCGCCTTCGGCAATGACGTGGATAGCGACGTTACTATCGTCACGGTTGTTGGATTGAGCAAAAGATATATCGGTATAAGGACGAGAAGTAGGGGTCAGTTTCACGTCGTTTCTGGAAGGGACACTGTAAGGTCGACTTGGGGATTCGGTTGCAACGTGGCTGTGACTGGGCTTCGCTGGAGACACAAAAAAATATGCATAAGTATTCACTTAGTATCATACTGCAAAAGCCAATCGAAGACTCACGTGGAAGTGAAACAAAATGGTCATCGCATAGCTTGACGGGAGAATGAGTTGGGGATGTTGGTCGGGAGGGTGCAGTGCGAGTGGGTTTAGGAGGAATGCTGGGTTTCTGAATGCGAGAAGGTTTGGGTGGCAAAGGTGGTTTGGAAGCCGAATCACCGGTGTGATGTGGACTCACGGGTTTGACTCGTCGAGGTGGCGTGGGGGAAGCGGGGGAATGCTGTTCGATAATAGTTTCAATGTGGGTTAAGCAGTTGCGCATAGTGGACAATAGCGCATTGTATTGTTGAGGTTTGGATATAATGGCTAAAATTTACCAAAAAGAAAAAGCACTTGAGTTGGGAACACGGAAGCCTACAAGGTTTTGCGACTCTGATTGCTTACAGGAATGAACAAATCGAACATCATACAGTGATTGCAGCGATCGTTGCACGGTGGAGAGATAGGTCATGTAAGCGTCCTAACCATCCCGAAACAAGCAAAAATAGACAATAAAGCAGTTTTAGTGAACCTTATTCTGACGGTGAGAGGGGTTTTTTCGTTTTTTACGAAGAGGACGAAGTGTACCTTTACTTGACCTTTACTCTCCAGCTGCGATGCCAGCGCAAAGGACGACTGTGCATCTTCCATTACGAGGAAATGACGAGAGTGTGGGGAATGTGGCAAAAAGGAAAAAGCCAGAGAAAAATTGGAAAAAGATAAGGCGGCGGACGAAGGCCCAAAAAAAAAAACCCTTTCGGGAATAAAATAGAAAGAGAGAAAAAAAAAAGCAAGCCTTCGCTTGTGGAGAAAATATTCCTCATATTGATGGTAAATCTACCATTCATGGGATATTCCAGGTATTACACAAGTGGCACGACTATCTATTACTGCAATTGCTTTATTTCAAGGTGTATACAATCTTTTTATTTTTGAAGGTGTGCATCATCGGTTTTCCCGCTTCATGTAATTTGCCGGAAAACAAAAATCCAAGTCAGCCCATTGGGATTGCCAAGCCTGAAATCTTCTCTTCTTATTGGCTCAATCCTTTTCTGTTAACATTGACGCACGGCACGAGATTTCCAATTTAAAAGATGCAGCTCGTGAGAGACTCGTAAACGGAGTCCTACCCAAGCACTCAATCGAAAGTTGCCTCGGAGCCGGTAAAAGATGGTATCAAATCGTCATTAGATTTATTTTCAAAACAATCGAGAAACACAAGTTCGTTCATGTCGTCCAATGGGAAGTCGCAGCTCGTTGACGTTCCTTGGTGCAAGCAAGTCGTTTGTTGTGTGCTTTTTACGACGAATCTGGTAAATGTTTAGCAGCTGCTCGTCATGGCTTTGTATGTTCATTGATTCCTATAAACCCTGACCGAAATTAGCCCCATGGATTTATGAACCATCAATATTAATGGTTGCATATCGTTTCAAACAGCTGGTTACGAAATTAAAAAATTTTGTTGACTCATTGTAGAAGCAAATGCAGGATGCTCCCGACCACTGCTCTTTATGTATCAGACTTCGACCCTATAAACCTGCATTGTCCCGAAAAATAAGGAAGCCTATGGCGAACTGGAGATTTTCACTGGTTAAAAAGTTATAATTTATGCTCGAATCGCAAAGCGTCCGTAGTCTGAGCTGGAGGGTGCATCGTCTTGTTATTTTTAGCCACGCAGAAATAAACCTACTGTATAAAGAAACATCTAACTTCGGATGCCAGCATATACGATCCTCATAAAAGGTTCTGAAGGCTGTATGATGGAAGTAGCTATCCTTTGTGGTTTTTTTTTATTCCTGTTTTATTTTCACGCAAGATAAAATACTAGAATTGTACAGTCTGGTTAATTGCGCGTACTTCAGATAACAAGTAAACGTCTGATATGAAAATATGAACTATAACGACAACAACAAACAACTACTGCGAAATGACTGTGTGCAAGGCCTCTTTTTATTAATTTAAGGAGCTAACTGCGCTACTTTCATTTGGCCAATGACATTTGATGGCCTATTTTTTTTTTTTTTTGTATGCAATTGTAAAATGGTTAAGTACGTTATCAAAGCGGCTTATAAGTCTCGTCAGAGAATAAAGATTGTGTATATTCAATAATCGTTGACGGAATTTATATTTGCAAAACCAGTTTATTCTGGGGTAGAGCGTACTGCATTTATCTGCGTAAAAGATATCAAGATGAGAAACACCGAGAGTGGATGCATCGCAACTGGAATAATGGGTAAAGGGAAACATCACAGTACGATGTAACATATGCAGCGGGTTAGAGAATCATAATTAGTACGTCGTTGCTGACTGACGATTGCATACACGGATCGTTGATAGTGGGGGAGTATAAGGGTGACATGACGCGTCCAGCCACTTTATACGCTTTATACGCTAATACTATACGCTGTTATGTGTTTTTCGAATTTGAAGGTAATGTGGAACCGGAGAAAAAACGTCTTATAATTCTCGTCAGAGAGAAAGGAAGAGAAGGTGTGTTGGTATGTATTTCATTGGGTTTATTTAGAAAAATAATCATTGGGGTATTTATATCCACAAAGCTATCTTATTCTGAGGTAGAGGGTACTTCATTTATCGATGCGGGGATCATTATTTCAAGCACTTTTTGGATTATTGATGGAGCTTGGGCTTGCTCCAACTGTTTGATATGCGTGTCGCACACCTCATCCTTTGTTTCAGTGAAGTTGTCATGGTACTCCTTGCCATCAAGCACGTAGTCCTTTGCCAGTCCGTACAGCATCTGGATCGCCGAGTCCACAGCACAACTATGGTTGAATAGAGTGGGTTGTTGTTCAATGAAGAATTTCGAGAGTGCCAGCAACGGGTCTATGGGCGAGGATTCGTCGGATGGGCTCAAGGTGGGTTTAGTGATCATGAACAGTATTTGGCCCAAATGATGAACTTTGCATTCATGCAACCATGGTCGTTCCATTGAGCCCTAAATTGTTCGAGTACGTCGTTGGGATGAACACCATCGATAGAGAATATCAAGACGACTGACTTTTGGCCGAATGTGCGCTTCATAAGGATGGAATATTGGATTACGCGCTGCATAAACGATTCGCTCACGATCCGCTGGATTTCAATCAGGAGAGGCGGCAAGGAATTGTTGATGGGAAGTCGGGGGACATAGACAACGTCTGAGCGTGACCCATCCTCCATTCGGTGTGACAACGGGAGTGATGTGCCGTTGGGAATTCCTTCATCAGATTTATGCGGTAGTTTGGTACAACTAATTACCGTAAACATCTGGCCTTCATCGTTATAGGCCCGGTACACCTGGGCCGTCGCACCCCAGCATAACACACAAATCGGGTCAGGGAAAAGCCAAATCGAAGGTGATACATTTGTTTACGTAGCTGACCCGACTTCTGACATGGCTTCCCCATCGGCAGAGCATAAGAAGGCAAGACTGGAGTGGTATGGGGGCCTGCCAAGTGGGCGTTGTATGTTAAGCGCAATAGCCGCCTTGAAAAAAAGGGCCACAATGGCAGGTGACCAGGTTGGAGGAAACCCGAAATGTAGCAATGTGCCTTCGAATACACAGGGTGGATGCGGCCATAGACTTTTCCTGGTCCAGTAGGAGCCAAGCAAGACTGGAGTAGGGGGAAAGCCCACTGCAAAGTAGTCTGCCGAGATATGGACATAGTCCTCCCTCTTCATGGTGCCATCGAAAATATGGCAGCCATAACCGAGTCATTCATAGGTGAGGTGCTCCCATATCATCATTCTACATTTGTCATGTCTGACGAAGAGATCAAAACGATGGGGTTTCAAAAGGTCGCCAGGACGTGACCAACAGTACTTGACGCCATCGGAATCCCAGACGTTGACCTTGGTCTCGTCTGACCAAACAACGCGCTTCCAGTCATCGATAGTCTATTTTTCGGCTTTAGTGAAGATGTCCTTATTTTCTAGCAAGACAATCACCCGAAGCATACCAGCAAGTATACAAAGAAAGTCTGTTGACGCGCAGCGGTGTTCTGTTTTGCCTTGACCTGTCCAGTCACCGGACCTGAACCTCGTTGAGCACATGTGGCATCACCTCAAGCTTCAATTGAGCGCTTCCGAACGCCATGTTAAAGGAGTCCATGAATTACGGGATTGCGAAGAGGTAGAGTGGGAGCCTTTCCCTATGTGAGACCTGGCGCAGCAGCTATGTTGAAGGTTTGCCTTCGCGGGTTGAAGCTGTAGGAAAGGCTAAGGGTATTTCTACCCTTCCTTTATTAGCTTTGAAAATAGACAGTGCAATAGGTTCTCGAGATGCCTTCATGGAGTAATTGGAATAAGAATGGGAATCAATTGACAAGGAGATGGTTGAAATTCGGCGCTGCAGTGAAAAAAGTGGTCGCCGAACACGAAATGACAGAAAATAAATCCCAGCATTTTTATGCATGAATGACTCATTGTTTGCACTACTTTTACGCATGATAGCAATGCATGGAAGGGGATGTTTCTGCAAGTTTATTATACGCTTTGCAGGTCGATTTTGGTCTAGGGAAAGGAAAGACAAAGGCGCCACAACAATACATCGATGAAGGATGACAGCCCTTGACCATATGAAACCACAGCTGTTCCTTATCAAGGTGAAAGTAATTCGGGAAAAAGCTGTAGACTATTCCGTCGGTCGTACCCTGCTATAGATAACCACACAATGCATGAAACCAGCCAAGACTGGATCGCATCACGATCTGATATGCTTCTTCAGTTCACCGTTGGCGTGATCGATCCCAAAAGTAAGAATATACTATAGGCATAGGACCTTTTGGCTGATTTTGGATCCTTGAGTCAGATAATGCTGGTGAATGATAAAAATCTTGCATTTTGATTTTATACGCATTTATCTCTTTTCCTTAGCCAGTCGTGTCAATGATGAATCCCAACTGCTGTAGCTCGTCAATGCCAATGACTCGCTTGAATGCGGGATCAAATAGGGTACCTTTATAGAGCTAAAAACTGTAGCTTTTACCCTACCGAAAAATCAAAATGCCACCTTGCACTCAATGGTCCGTTGTGTCTGTTTCATGTGGCTTCCTAAAAGAAACAGGTAGGAAGTTTGGAAGAGCAATTTTTCGGACGCAATGAGTGTCGTGAATGTTGTGAAGGAAAATAATAAGCACAATCAAATATGCAAATAAAAGGATTCAACGCGTTTTTGAATGAGAGATTCCTGATGAATAAAGTACAGTGTATTTCATGTGCAAATAAAAATATATTCCTCGTGAGTGGACTTGTATACAGAGTAAGAGTCAAGTCTAGGCTTGAGAAGGGCAATGAGAGATTTCATGCGAATTTAACTGAGTGGATGCTGCCATGGATAATGCAATGGTTGGGTGGAGACCACGGGACTGGACGGTACGCTGTAAGATTGATTGAGTTTGGCCAAGTGAGAGTGTTCAACATGATATTTTAGACCGTTTGCATTTTTGTATCGTTTTCGACAGATGCCAAAGTTACACACATAAGGCTTCTGGGCATCCATTTCGCTCGAATTATCGTCACAATGGCCGTGCGCTCGATGATATTTCAGTCCGTTTGGATTCTTGTAAGCTTTATCACATCCCGGTACTTCACATTTATAAGGTTTGTCCGCTGCGGTCGTATCGGCTACCAGGTAAAAAAAAGAGGAAAAAAATTAATTGTGTGCGTTGACGTCAAAATGACATTGACTAAAATTTTCCACTTTACCATCATTCACGATAAAGGGATATTCTTGGGAATAATCGTGCATGCCTAGGATGGGACTTTGGGGGGCGGACATGACATACGGGTGGGGTGTGTAGTGCTCGGGAACGAAAGGAAACGGAGTGGATAGTAAGAGCTTGGATAAATCATCGGCATTCAGTTCGTTGGTAGCATTCGCAGCATTTGCCATGGTGGGCTCCACTGTCGGCTGCCGCAGCATGTCAGTGTCTGTATACATGGAGGTATCGTGTTCTTCTTTGGTTGGTGTGACTTCTTCTACGTCTGTCTGCAATCGGTGCTCTTCATAATGATGCATGAGGTCATGGAAATCGGTGAATCGTTGATCGCAGCACACGAGATCCCGACAAAAGGCAGATTCCAATTCACGTTGATGCACATAACTGTCACGATGGGGAGGAATGGTTGGAGCTGCGGATGAAGTGGAAGTAGCCGGGAAAGACGGTCTGATGAATGTCACACAAAAAGGCATTAATGGTAAGCAACAACGCTGCGTGCCATTTTATAAGACTTACAGGCCTGCATACACTCCAGCGAGACTGAACGAAGTTCTCGGCGATGGCATGATATCAAGGATGAAAAGAAGCAAATAAACAGCGAATAGCAGGAAAAGGAAAAAGAAAGGGTAGAAAAAATAAAAAAATAAAAAACCAAGGCAAAGAGGAAAGAAAACGACAATTCTCGTTGCCTAGGTGTCAGAATATGGCTTTTTTTGGGCTTTGGCTTGGATTTTTCTCCAATGACAATAGGCGATTTCTTGCAATTCGTCTCAACGACTTTTTAGCTTTTTTTTTTAAACGCTTCTTCTTGGAGTCGGAAAGAAAGAAATACACCAAAACAAACAGAAAAGAATAGACTCCAAATCGTAAGCAATATGCCAATACAGCGCAGACGCTCGTTATTTTTTCTTTTTCGATGTTTCCATTTCCCTTGCCCGTTTCCTTACGCTATGTTTTATAATCATCGGTGTTTAGAATGATCTCGTCGTCGATTCGCTAAATTGCACTCCGAACGATCCAATGAAATGTCAAGCCTTGAAAACTTTCCGATATTTTTCCACGGTCGTCTCCATTGCTGACAAAAAAGTAAACACCCACGCTCCATGCCATCCATATCAAAATACCATGGTTTGCGCTTCCATGGGAATAAAAAATAATGTAAAAATAGAAAGGATGGTGCTTGGGGGGCGAGTGCCAAAGTAAACTTGGCTGCATAAAACGAGGGCTATGTGTTCATGGATTCGCGGACTCACAACTTTTTTTTTTAAAAGTTGTGTTTTAGGTGTGTGGGCGATTCCGGGGATCAAAGGGAAGCTGGATGCTAAGCCACCGGATGCAGCCTTCTAGCGGGTTCCATGGCGTCTCGCCGTATATAATAAATTCAAACTCTCCCCCACTTAAAATGTTGTGAACCTCTTTGTCTCTTCAATCCTCACTTTTCCCTTCCCGATCTCTTGTTCCTGTTATCATGAATCGTTTGGCCGCCCAAGCTTTCAAGGGACGCTTGTCTGCTCGTTCTACCACCGGGATTTTAAACCGTCTCTACTCCACTCATAAGGAAATCAAATTTGGCGTTGATGGTCGTGCTGGTTTGCTCCGTGGTGTGGACATCCTCGCCAAGTCCGTCGCTGTCACTCTCGGTCCCAAGGGTCGCAACGTCTTGATTGAACAGCCCTACGGTTCTCCCAAAATCACCAAGGATGGTGTCACCGTCGCCAAGTCCATCGTTCTCGAAGACAAGTTTGAAAACTTGGGTGCTAGGTAAGACGAAATGTCCCTCTTCTTTTTTTTTTTTTTTTTCCCAGGATCATGTTTTTTTGGTTCTGTTCTTGAACTCACTGTTTTTTCTCCATTTGTTCAGACTCGTCCAGGATGTCGCTAACAAGACCAATGAACTTGCTGGTGACGGTACGACCACCGCTACCGTTTTGGCCCGTGCCATCTTCACGGAAGGTGTCAAGAACGTCGCTGCTGGATGCAATCCTTTGGATCTTCGTCGTGGTTCCCAAATGGCCGTTGATGCTGTCATTGAATTCTTGAAAGCCAACAGCAAGGTGGTCACCACTCCCAACGAAATTGCTCAGGTAAGCACAAGGACTCCCCCTGGACACACTCATTGGTTCAAATGGGTTCCATTTTAAGGTTTTTTGACACCGCAAGGGGAACTGACGGAATGTTTTTGAATTTGCCTGATTTAGGTCGCCACCATCTCCGCCAACGGTGACAAGCATGTCGGTAACATGATTGCTCAAGCTATGGAACGCGTCGGTAAGGAAGGTGTGATTACTGTCAAGGCCGGCAAGACTTTGGATGATGAATTGGAAGTCACCGAGGGTATGCGTTTCGATCGTGGTTACATTTCTCCCTACTTCATCACCGACACCAAGACCCAAAAGGTCGAATTCGAAAAGCCCTTGATCTTGCTTTCCGAAAAGAAGATTTCCTTGTTGCAGGACATCTTGCCTGCTCTCGAAACCGCCGCTACCCAACGTCGTCCTCTCTTGATCATTGCTGAAGATCTTGACGGTGAAGCTTTGGCCGCCTGTATCCTCAACAAGCTTCGTGGCCAGATCCAGGTCGCCGCTGTCAAGGCTCCTGGTTTCGGTGACAACCGCAAGTCCACCTTGGGTGATATCGGTATCTTGACCAACTCGACCGTTTTCTCCGATGAGCTCGATACCAAGCTTGAAAAGGCCACTCCCGAATTGTTCGGTACCACTGGTTCCGTCACCATTACCAAGGAAGATACGATCATTTTGAACGGTGCTGGTCACAAGGACATGATCAATCAACGTTGCGAACAAATCCGTGGTGCCATTGCCGATCCCAGCACCTCCGATTACGAAAAGGAGAAGCTCCAGGAACGTCTTGCCAAGCTCTCTGGTGGTGTGGCCGTCATCAAGGTCGGTGGTGCCTCCGAAGTCGAAGTCGGTGAGAAGAAGGACAGGTAAACCTATTGATCTCTAACCCCCTGTTTTCACGGCTATGAACCTCTAACTCATGATTTTGTTTTTAGATTCGATGATGCCTTGTGTGCCACTCGTGCTGCTGTCGAAGAGGGTATCGTTCCCGGTGGTGGCGTCGCTTTGTTGAAGGCTGTCAAGGCTCTTGAACCCCTCAAGGGTGCCAACTTTGATCAACAGCTCGGTATTAACATTATCCGCCAAGCCATCCAGCGTCCTTGCCGTACCATTGTCGACAATGCTGGCGGTGAAGGTTCCGTCGTGGCCGGCAAACTTTTGGAAGAAAACGTTGACAATGTCAACTGGGGTTACGATGCTTCCTGCAACGAATACACTGATATGATTGAACGCGGTATTGTCGATCCTACCAAGGTCGTTCGCACCGCCTTGGTGGATGCTTCCGGTGTGGCCTCGCTCTTGACCACCACCGAATGCATGATCGTTGATGCTCCTACTCAGGACAAGGGTATGCCCGGCATGCCTGGCGGCATGGGCGGCATGATGTAAAATAACCAACTACACCATAATCTATATACACTCTCTGGGAGGAAACATCCTCTTTCCTTCTTTTTTTATCATCTCCTAAACTGTAAAATAAACATTGATTCTTGTCACTCTTTAAATACAGCAACATTGCTGCTTGGTAAATTTTGGAACGTGCGTGATTATGTGAACGATAAGACTTGAATCAGGATAGCTCATTCCGAAATAGAAAATAATAATCGCTCATGGATTTTGTTGGATTTGACATCCGAGCGATGGATGGACATTATCTAAGCGTCATTATGGCAAAGTAAAAAAGGTAGCTGAATCGTCTTTCAACCAGACCAAACAAATGAGTATACAGCCACTAACATATATTTATAGAATATACATAAACCTCAATCATATTGGACAACGAGGTGAATTCATGGAGGGGATGAGTCAACAAAACCATGGAGATGGCCCCAAGCACTTGGTTGGTGCGGTGAGTCGGGGTTTCATATTGTCCAATCAGAGCTCATTGACAATTTCACAGAAAATAATCGGGCTCTCGACGGGTGAGGAATCCTTCCCTTTTCACCGAGCCTTCCCAAGACAGCAATATGACTGTAAGTAGCCATACCTTACCATCCACTGTAGCGAGCAAGCCCAGGCATAATCTTGAGAATCTGCGATGGATGGGTGAACATGAGACGCGGATGGATAGAATGCGTAGATGGATGGATCGAAGACGGATCAGCGGACGTCGACCCAAGGTGTTATCGCTTTACTACGGAAAACTGTCAAAATGAATGATGTGCCACTGGAAAATGGACTCTCGTTTACTCTCTACAACTTTTGATATTCACCGTCGAAAACATACAAGCTACGCGCATTTCGTTGCCATGGACAGATTTCTTGACAGATTATTTTGCCTGCCTGCTTACTCGCTACTGCTGACTGATGGGATCGTTGTCAACGCCGAGCCTGTTTTATTTAACATGTTCCTTCTTCGTAATAGTTGGCCGTCGATCTTCTTAACCCTTCCGTTGAGCACGAGAAGCGCTCCCACAAGCTTAAGAGACTTGTTCAATCTCCCAACTCTTACTTCATGGATGTGAAGTGCCCTGGTAAGTTTTTTTTCATTTGCTGAAGCAAAACAGGTGGAGAATGCTAGAATGACTGACATTCATGTTCTTATTGCAGGTTGCTTGAACATCAGCACGGTTTTCAGCCATGCCCAGACCGTTGTTTTGTGCTCTTCCTGCGGTACTGTCTTGTGTCAACCTACCGGTGGTCGTGCCCGTTTGACTGAGGGTAAATATAAATACGAAGGCATGATTTTCTCCATGGCAATCTCACTCATGCGCTTTTTCGAATTGCTTTCTTTTAGGCTCCTCTTTCCGTAGAAAGGCCAACTAAATCGGTTGTCAATGACGAACCGATGTCGCTTCAGACGTTCAGTTGTAAAATAGCCTATGATGACTCTATAGCACAGAACATATTAAAAACAATACAATCTGAAGGAAAAAAAAAACGACTACTACTAAACTCTGGTCTGGTACCGACTTGTTATTCGATGACGTGGATGATGAACAGCCGGGATAATTAAGTATTTCAACGAGTGGAAGCGAGATGAATCTTCAGTAATTGCGTTGTTCTCGTACAGGGGGACTTGGGAATATGAAAGAGAAAAAAGCTATGTGTGCAGGAATATGATTGAAGATCGTTTGAAAGGGTTTTTGAAAGAAAGTGAACTTGTGGCATGTCTGGAAAGTGTGACAAGCTTTGGCGCTTCATAAAAAAAGGTTGCATATTATTTTACCTAGTCCTGTGGGAAGATGATGTTTATGTTGTAGGAATAGATTAGTTGATACGGGAGGATAGGCTAACCTTCAAAGGATCATTTGTATTGCTTCGCTAGTGCTTTCTTGCGTCGTGAAGCTTGGATCGGTTTCAAACCTATCGGATCCGTCTCCGAATAGCGCGTAACGCCCTGTGGATATCGTCGTTCCGGCTTTTGCATCGTTTCACCATGTCTCGAGCGCCAAATATCAAAAATACTATAATCAACGTTGAAATTGATGGTCGTGCGTATGCATATCAGCAAATCAAGTGTTTCTGGAAGTATCTGAACAACAGCTTCGCCAGCATATATTCAAATTTTAATGAATCAGACACCCGTTGGGCTTCTTCCCCAGTTCTCGCATTACTCAGAACGATATCCTAACCTCACAATCAAAGAAACACCCTTGTCTTAAATGCAATACGCGCTGCTGGAAATTGTGTTGAAATTTGTGGCTCGGACGATTAGCTGTACCGTCTTGAGTTCAAGTCTTTTATTTTTGGCCGTAGACCATCTGCTGAATAAGATGATCAGGACCCGAGGTAACGTAGGATATTCTTAATCACAGACTTGGCACGTATTTTACGATGCATTCATCAAGAGAACGCTATTTATGTCTGCTCGATGCTAATCTTTTGCCTTTTAATGCTTCATTTATTTCAAGGCCATGCTTCAATTAGAGTTATCTTTTGATAAATCCTCATTCTATATAAAACCGACACAAATAGATACTGAAACCTGGGGCACTGGAACCAATATGCTTCCTATTTCTATGCGGAATGGAAGAAAAGAAATCACAGTTTTATGTAACCCCACACACTGTGAATTCTCGGCGCCATGTGTTTTTACTCTTGGGCCAACAGACTTGCGGCCATGCCGACAAACGATAATGCCAAACTAACGTACCACATGGGCGTATAGGTATGCACCGCATCATACACCACACCGCCAATGTATGCACCAAGAAACGCCGCGATCTGGTGTCCTGAAAAAAGTACAGCCAATTCATCGATTCGTTAACAACGGGTTAAAAAAATATACTGAACATTGGTCAAGGGCATGCAACGCCACGGACTTACCGACGAAAATAATGGACGACAAGGTGCCAATATATTTGTACCCGAACGCCGTGCCCAAGGACCTGGTCGTTAATGGCACCGTGCAGAGCCAAAGTAACTTTTTAAGCAGCTGCAGTTTAGAAAACCATACCGAAACAGAAGATTTTAGATTGCATCGCTTACGCCAAAAATGGTGGAAAATGTGAAAACAATTGCCACCGAGGTTGGGGCCCACGTAATGACCACAAACATGATTGCGCGAACGAAAAAGACAAAGAACAACAGGTACTTTGGTTTGATGTAAGCGCACAGGTACCCCATGACGACACTGCCTATCATGGAACAAAGACCAATGATTGATATAGCCCAAGCCGCAATATCAGGACTGTATCCTTGATCTTGCTGACCAAACAAAGAAAAAAAAGGCATACGTCAGAATAAGAGGTCCAGCCAAAACCCGATTGCCACTTACTAAATAGGCCGGAAAATGCGTGATTAAAAAGGTGATGTGAAAACCACATGCTGAGAAAGCAAGCGTAATGAAGTAAAACGTCGGCGACGTAAATAGTTTCTTGAGGACTTTGGTGATGGTTTCGTCGTCCTCGTCATTGGCAGGTGGCTCGCCGGACAGGTTGACATCATTTGAGCAACTGACGTTCTTTTCATTTCCAGATTCTTCCGTTTTTGCCTTGTCTTTTCCGAGAGTCGAGGTGGATTCGATATCGTGAGCGGATGCTGCTGCAAATACCTGGGCGGTTGATCTGATAAAGTAAGCACACGGTGAAATACCAATCATGATAAATCCTATTGATCGCCTGTTAGCTTTCTTAATCACCAGTTAAATTCAACCGAGTATCAAAAGACGTACCCATGATAAGGGCCGACCAGCGCCATCCAATATACTGGAGCATTGCTCGAGTGATGGGGAGAAATGTACATTGACCAAAGCTGCCAAAACTTGACACGATACCAAAAGCCATACTTTGTTGTTTGCTGTGAGGCGGAAAATGCCGGCCAATGGACGCGAGAATAGTAGGAAAAGAATTCCCGCCAGCGGCTACGCCGACCACAATGCCCATGCCGAAAACAAACAATGCAGATATTTGATGAGCTGCATACATGATAAAACATCCAACACCATAAATCAGGCAGGAAATAAAAACAATTTTGCCGAATCCCAGTCGCTGTTCAGCCAAGTATACAGAGAATGGTTGTGAAAAGCCCCACACAAGCTGTAATACAGCGGCTGCAATTGAAAACGTGGCTCGATCCCATCCTGTTTCTTGAGTAATCGGAATCAGGAACAGTCCAAAGCTTTGTCGAATGCCAAACGATATCCACAAAATAAATGATCCCACAATGCATGGTACGATGTTTGTACGTGACAGTTGCTTGTATTCTTTGGAAGACATGTGTATAATTAAAATAAATTACAAGATGATTGACAAGATAAAACAAAAGAAGAAAAATCAAAAAAGTGACATCTGCCAACAGGCATTTGATGTGACCTTTTATACGGCAATGTATACATGCCGAGCTGGCTCCGGATCAGTCTGCATGGGGAGACGGTGGTACAAGAAAAAATGGGTCATATGACGGTAATGTCCGTTACTGCATCAAGCGAGGTGGTTCATTTGAGAAGCATACATACCTTTTTTTTTCATCTACTTGTCAATCAAGCAGATTCCTCTGATCAGATTGTTAAAGACTGTATTCAGAATACAGAAAAAAAATTCGGTATGAACCATTATGACAGGCGCACCAAACAATGAATGTTTTGACTACAGTACAAAATATAAAAGTGGATGATAAGACGTTTTTTGTATGCAAACCCTGAATGTTGCATAAAGAAACAAAAATTTGATTCACTGATGTGAGGGTCTCAAAAAAACTCACACTGAATTTGGTTGCACAAAAAGAAGATGTAAGGTGTTGATCGTCCAGGAAACGGTTGGAGTGGATCATAAGACCATTACACAGTTTCGGTGTTTTTTATTTGCCTTTTATGGACGCAATAGGATGATATTTTCCTTCCTTCCACCAATGGAACATGAACTTCTTAACCCAAAGAAAAACCCAAACAAGGAAGAAAAGCGTCATTTCTCTTTTTTCTCACTCTGTTTTTCGGCTTCACCAGACTTTTTGCTTTTTGTTTCCGTCATTTATACTTTTGTTTTGTTCTTGGCCTTGTTTGCTATTTCCATCCCCTTTCTCTTCTCTCTCTCTCTCTCTCTCTCTCTCTCTCTCTCTTTATCACCCAAACTCCTTAATTAACCCACGTCGTACCTCCAAGGCGACGCATGTTCGGACGGCCTCGATCACGTTCACTAGGGTCCGCATACAAGAATTCATATCATTCACAATCTTATCCACAGGGACAACCACTTACATCCGCCCATTCCTCACCTATGCAGCAGGCCGCTTCGTCAAGTCAAGCCCAAGGTGGACCACCAACACCCGGGGGAGCACCCTCGGGCCAGCATACAGATCCTTCACCACAACCACCGCAAGGTCAAGCACCACCTCCACAGGCCCAAGCAGGAATGCCGACCCCGTTCATGGAACAAGGCTCAACAGGAATTATGGACACTCTCAAAAGAAAAGTACGAGAAGCCGCCGGATTCTACAATTCGGATCCCTACGGTCAAGCGAGCCGATACGCTGCTATGGCCATGCCGGCTATGGCTTACGCAGCAGCTCATCCATCCATGATGCATTCAGCGCGAGGCATGGGACCAGAGGAACAATACTATCAGCAGCAACAACAACAACAGCAACAACAGCAACAACAAGCAGCGATGATGTTTGCTCAACCCATGATGGCCGCAGGACAGCCAATGATGGGAGGTGGCATGGCGGGTATGTATGGACAACAAGCTATGCAACCACAACAACAACCGTTTTACCCAGGAATAATGTCTCAACCGAGTACACCGTATACCCCTGGCATCGGCATGTATGGTCAGAGTATGGGCTATGGTCAGTCAAGCTACCAACCGTATGGTGGCATGGCGGGTGCGTCCATGTACATGTATCCACAGCAGCAGCATCCCATGGGGATGTATGGTGCCCAAAATCCTGCAATAATGTCCCAATATCCGCAATCGTACCCTTATAATACTGGCATGATGGGTGGAGGCTATCTCGATCACTATGGCTACGGAGCCGATGCCATGCAAGCGCAGTATGGATACGGACGGCAAGAGCCGTTAATGACGCCGTACGGATACCAGAATCACGGATACAATCCCTACGGACACGGCGCTGCAATGTATGCTGTAACACCCTACGATGGTTTTGGAATGAAACGCATGTTTGTTCCCGAGAGAAATTATGTTAGTTCTGTAAAAGATCTTTGGCAAAGTGATTTAATGTAGTGAGATACTCTTGCAAGTTAGTGATACCAGATAATATCATGTGAAATATAATACAAAATAGACCGAATTTATTAAGCAGCAAAACGGTTAGAACCATTTTCTTGTTTGTAGCAGATCGTTTTTCCCTGAAGCGACCGACCTGATGAGCTTGTGATTATTATTTTCAAGATTTTTCATTTTATGGGAATCAGCTCGCCTTAATTGGGACACCACAAGATCGTTCCATTGGCAGCTGGTTGAGCAAGTTTGAATCTCCGGGCGTTGTTTTTTTTCATTATCTATTCCGAATCCAGCCATAGTTGTATAGCTTATTGGCATGACAGTTCCAGTGGCAGATTGGATTGAGAAGGCTCGATCCAACAAGCACAAGCTGTTGCCTCTGTTCTTGGGTCAAGTTTTGTCTTTGTGCATTACAGGCACCAGTACTGCCTCATCCGCTCTATGGAAACATCACGGCATCAGCATCCCATTCACACAAAACTTTTGCAACTACCTTTTGCTGGCCATCGTATACAATAGTTTATCTCGCAGTTGGTCGACAAAACGAAAGTATATTTGGCATTGTAAGTGTTATCGTCCCGAAAAGTTGGTTGTACATGATTCAAGAAAAAAGCTTAATTTTATGGTTACCAGGTTTCGGATATTCATTGGCAGATGTTCAAGGTAAACATCGTCATTGTTTTTTTTCTTTTAATCAAACGCCAACGACTTTATCACTAAACCTAGATTCCGAATAATAGCCAATGTTCTTGCTGTGCTTGCCTTTAAAAACACTTCGGTACTGTCAGCGTTGATCGTCTCGTCGTGGACCCTTCCTTGTATTATGCTGTTGTCCACTTTATGCTTGGGAGCTCGATACCGAATCTCGCATTTTCTCGCCGTATTTCTTTGTCTCTGCGGTTTAGCCATTTTAATTTATGTTGATACCAAGGAAGATGATGGCTCAAAAGGTAGAAAAACTAGTCAAAAAAAAGAAGAGGAGCCCGCTGACAATTGCTGGTCATTCTGATTTCCTTCTATGCAATCTCCTAGTCAACCACAGCTGGATTGGGGACCTGATTTGTGTAAGTTCATGACCCGAATAGGCAATAAGATCGATCATTTTAGTAATGCTTATTTTTTTTCCTTCACGATCAACAGTTGCTAAGTGCCTCATTGTACGCTGTGAGCAATGTAGCCGAAGAATATCTCGTCAACAAGTTTGATACCCAAAACTTTCTCGCCCTGGCTGGGTTCTGGGGCTCCTTGCTGTGCGGAGGTCAGGCGTAAGTAACCGTCGTGCAAAACGACAGGGTGTTGCTTCATGTACTGATGCTGTTAGAATGTAGGTTGATATTTGAATATGAACAAGTCTCCTCCATTGAATGGTCTTGGCCCGTCGGTAAGTTTCAACATCCATGCCGCTGGCGACAGCAGCTAATATTGATAAACTATAGTGGGATTGATCGGCACGTATGTGCTGTGTCTATTCACCATGTATTCGCTGGTTCCCACCTTGTATCGATGGTCGGGGGCTATTTTTATGAGCATGAGTCTGACAACCAGCAACTTTTACTCATTACTCATTGGTCTGTTTTTCCTCGAATCTCAGGTAAACTGGCCTTCATGGCTCCCATATATGCATGCAAACGGCTCGCGAATGCTAAATATTTTTGATCCACAGATGCCTCCATTTTATCCCGTCGCATATATCCTAGTGATCGGTGGCGTGACGCTGTATAACCTTGCCCCGTCACCCCATCAATACGCTGATTATCAACCACTTTAACCCATGTTCTTCCTCAATGGCTGGCCTTGACCGAACATTTTTTGATGTATATGTATACCATCTTAAGTTATTTATAGGCATTTTTTTTTTTCTTTACTCTTGAACAACAGGGGTGCATCGTACCACCTGCAATTTACTGAAGTGAATCCGTAGTATCAAGTGTGGAGTGTTATGAAGAAATAATCTTGTAAAGAGAGAAAAAGTACAAAAAAGGAAAACGAACTTGTGAAAAAGAAGAGTAAAAAATACAAAAAAAAGAATGCATCTAGAAACTACGGTGACTGACTACAAAAGAAAACTTGGTGCAAAAAACGTCAGAAAGAGGTATAAATAAAAAATGATACAAGAGAGGATAAAGAACGAACAAAGAGGTTACATAAATTACAATTTAAAACAAGCAGCTTATTAAAGTAAAGTTTTTCATTTTCATGATGCATCTTCCACTCGCCACGAGGCCATTCGCTTCAACCATTTGAGCGTAATTTGTTGCGAGTGAGGACCTTCAATGTCAGGTAAAACTTCCCAGGTACTCTCATCGCTCACAGCAGCTGTAAACGTCGGAGGCGATAAATTGCCGCGCAAAGACTGGAACGTGTCTTCAATGGTACCCACGACCCAAGCTCCCGGATGATCGGATACCACCACATACGGCTTCTCCTCCTTCTTGATCGGTCGTTTTTCCTTGACTTCTGTCTTTCGCTTCTTGTTAACCGCAACCTGCGCATTCGTCTCTGTTGATTCTTCATCACTGCTCTTTCTCTTGAGTTCTGCTTTCGGCATAGGTTCCGTCTCCTCCTTCGCCTCTTTAACCTCCTTCTTCTTATTCTGCTGCTGAGTGTCTTTCGCTTCGCTTACAGCCGGCGGCGGGGTGGAAGGCTTTGCAGTCTCTGATGGTGCGTCTGTAGGGCATTGCGTATAAAAGAGCATGTACGCTTGCTGTGAGAGAACTTCCTTGAGTGAAGCAGGTGTCACCTAAATAATATTGATAAGCGTAAGTAATTGGCTCCAGGGAATCGGTTATCCAAAGGGGGATATCACGTACACATTCGTCGTCCATGCAATACCACTTTTCGTCTGCATTTTTCACATAGGCATAGTAGTGACCGGAATGGCATCCGTAACCCGAGTGCACAAGCAACGCATAGAGTCGATATACGGTGGATTGACGTTCATTGTTCCCTTTACTGATGTAATCCTTCATATCCAGCACCTCCGGGAATCGGATCTTGGTATTCACTTTCCGCATATCGCCGTATTGCATATCAAACGCAAAACGCTTCAAATGAATATTCAAAATCATTGGCAGTTTGTTGATCGTCATTTGCTTTCCCGCCGTGACCATTTGCTTACAACTACAGAATCACTCCATTGGTCAGCATCTCGGCCCGAATGACAAGGTGGACCAATTTGCACTCACGCATCACATTTGTATTTGTTGTTCGGATCGTTGCCGCCGATAATGTCGACTTTGGTAAAGTTGCCTAGCGCTTTTTGAACGGTGTCGGCTTTATGGAGATCCACACTCAAATCCAAAAATGCATCGTACGTATTCGATGTCGCTTTACAGCTGTAGCATTTCAACTGCGATTGAAGTTTGCCACCAAAAATCTGATACAGCATGGTCGTTTCTTCCACTTTGCTTTGCAATTTACTGAAAGAAAAAAAAGGCATCAGATGGCTGACTCGGCGGCATTCTCAAGACAAGGTGCTTACCCAAGACCGTGAATGGACGCTTTCTGCATGGCGTCCATTAAACACAACATGAATTCGTGCGAATCCTCCTGTCGTCCCAATCGCAGCATTTTCGAAATGGCTATTGGTGAAAGAGAAGGACATGTAAGCAAGGGAGGGCGAGCGCCGTCTCGATCGCAAGCTTACATTTTAAGTTGCCGGTAAAGTAACCGGGCAAAATAGCCGCGCCTTTGGTCATACTCTTGGGGTCTTTGAAACATCTTCGTACATGCGTTTCCATGGAGCAGAGCGCACAATACGTCTTCATGGTACCTGTTGTATTCGGGTAAGCTAAACGTACGCTAGAGGAAACGATTACTCATTTGATTTGAGTTATCCAGCTTACATTTTTCTCGATGGACACCTGTCAAAAGATACTGGGCCAAAGGTGGCGTATAAGTGAGGCACTGCAAGACGGAATTCATAAAGCAGGTATTGTGGCCGTTGATAAGACCAGGGCCGATACGTCGTTGGAAACGCCAGAAACGTTGCAATTTACTTTGATCAAAAAGAGGTCCCTTCAATTTGCTTTGCGGCACTTCTTTGCGTTGCTGTTTTCTAAATTTTTCAAATCGGGATTGATAAGGGGTTTTGCCATCCTTGGCCCGAGGCTGCGACAGAGACGTGGTCGTCATGTTTGGTTTGCAAAGGTTTCTGAGACCCGGGGAAGGAAAGGAAAAAGAGAAACCTCGTCTATATTGAACAAGAGAAAATTATCGATCCAAAAAAATGTCTAGGAAAAGCAGTCTGATTAAAGTTCCGAAAATCAAAGCCAACCGACGGTCGGGGATTTCCATTTTTAGGCTTCCAGATGCCCAATGAGAGCCGTGCCCATCCGCAACCACCAAGGCACATTGTTTCGGTTCGTTCAAAATATTGCCACATCGAAAAAAAAAGAATTTTATTGCATCAATAATAATGAAAAAAAAGATTGCTGTGATTGTCGAAATGAGCCGTGATTCATGATTGTGAAATGAATATGTGAAAGAGAAGAGGTATGGGGAATCGGGATAAAGATAAGATGGGGGGGGGAATCGCGGGAAATATGGAAACTGATGGATTTTTACAGTTGTATGTGTGCAATAGAAGGACGCAAGGAGTATGGTTTTCTTTATACTTTCCTTTCATAGTTTTCAGGCTCATGCAAGGTTTGTTTCTTGAAGTGGATTTAAATTTGGCCTTTGATATCGATCTTTTTGAATCGCTTGCTTTGTTCCATCAACACAGGGAGAGCTGCTTTGGTATCCAAACAGTGACCCGACGCATCCTTTCGTACGCAATGTGCAAGATGATGGTCCGTCAGAAATTTATAAACTTCGGATCCCGTTCGAAAGCCCAATTCCTTTTCCACATAGTTGATTGGAATGCCATGTTTAAATCTGCGCATAAAGAATTGATGAGGGGCCCATTGTTCTCCTTTCTCAGTGCCGAACTAAAATAAAAAAAGAAACTGGCTTACCCTCTACATAAAATCTGCAAGGCTTCGATCCGCTCACGAAGAACAAAGTGATCCATCAGATACCCTCCCATGTTGGGTGTTTCCAGATACAACTGGAAAAACCTGTGGTAGTTCTTTTTGGCCACGGCCGAACGAACTTCAAGGGCATGCCGGATCCCATCGTCTGGTTTATCCTTGTGATCAGGCATAGCGAACTCTCCAATAAGAGCGTTCAATGCTATTTAACAATGACTCAATAAATTACTGTTTTCCAATGATTTAACAACCACAAAGACAGAAACTCACCTGATTGATTTTGAGAAAAGATGAAATACAAAATTCTGTAAGCCGCAAACTCTGAAATTGAACCTGGTAATCCCAGCGAATACAAGTATTTCAATTGCGTTTGACATTGGTTGTATTCGCCAAGATCGCCCTAATAGAGCAAAAAAAAAAAAAAAAAAAAAAAAAAAAAAAAAAAAAAAAAAAAAGCTTGAGTCCTGAGCTGATCGCGAAGATCGGTTTCAACGTTAGAATCATTTACCTTTTCCAAAGCGATGCGGGCATGAGTTTCATACACACGCACAGTAAATCTATCTTTGATGCACTGGACGGTCAAATCCTGACGCATCGATTTGAATTGCTCGCATATGTATGAATAGTCTTGGTTCTTTTTCCACTTTTTCCGTAACATTTTAAACGTTTGCTTCAACACCGGTAACGGTCGCACAGTAGCCGGATCCACAGCCTAATGTGAGAATACCAATTTTTATCAGTTCCTGCAACCAAATCAAAAACAGATCATCACAGAAAACGAGTCTTTTTACCGAAGTCAAACGAAAGTATGGCTTTTCGAGATCAGTGTTGGTGCCAACGACGGGCTTCCCATGCCAACTTCCTTCCCCACCCTGTAGATCGATTAATATGATGTTGGGATCATCGAATATTTGTCGACCATACCATATCTTCGGTGGGAGGCGTGACACGTCGGACAGGCATATCCGCCTGGAAGCGTTTTGCTCGCATCTCCCTTCGCCGCTGTTCCTCTGGCGTATTTAGAATTGCTGGCAGTACCGCCTTTTTCGCTAATTTTAGACTAACGATTCGTTTGCGTCAATGAACAATTCTTTTTGAAAAAAAATCGGATGGTTGAACGCTTACACAGGACTAGCGTTGGGATTGGCTATGGCACCACAGGCACTACTCAATATGTGAGAAAAAAAATACGAGAGACGAAACTGGATGCACCGGGTCGCTGCAGGCAAAGGCGAGGTCTTACCTGGGTAAAGATTTGTTTTGCCAATCAATTGTATGGAGTAAGCCAGACTCCTTAGCTGCTAGGATGATATTCTTCAGCTCGGTTTCCAGCTGTGCACGTTTACCGGGTTGGCAATTGTCAAATGATAAACTAACGTAATCACTAAAGAGAAAAAACCCTTGATCAGCATTTAGAGTAAGCCATGGCCAATCCGCAGCCAGAGTTATACCGCAAACTTGACGGCCAAGCATTCTCAGAAGACGATGTGTTAGTTTGGTCAGAGCCTTTGGCTTCTTCCGTTTGGCTTTGTATGGCCACTGCATTGGCCTTTGTTGCAATCTTGGCTTTTTTGCTCGGTTGGGTGCTTACAGCCACGAAGGCCGGTTCTACGGGTAACGACAACCGTCAGTTAACATGCTAATCTCGGCCTGATTCTCCCATTACTTCGTCCTGTCATTGTTTCGAATGGTGGCTGCTTAGTTCGGACAACTACAGATAATGCGACCACTCGAGTTCCCTACAAAAGAATACTTAGAGCGCAAAAAAGAGACTGGCGCGAATCTTTCGAAAATAAAAGAACAAAAAAATTCCCCAATTTGAACGTCTTGAATTTTTTTTTTTTTTTTTTTTTTTTGGATCCGCCGCACCGTAATATGATCACTTGGAAACAATCACCACTTAAAGCTTCCGAATGAATCTCGAATAATAAGATGTATATATGTATGATGATGTATTCACCGTATTTTTCGCTTAAGGCGAGTTGGTTCTTGTTCCAATAAAGCTTATTTGCAAGTAACAAATGTGAATAACCGGAAGAGTTGGGCGAAAAGCACAGGACCATTTAATGTGAATTCAAGCCGAGATTTCAGCAAATTCTCGTATGGTTACTGTTCTTATGTGCAGCGTAAATAAGCTCATTTATTGATTTTTTCGAATGGGTATCTTTCGGTTTAGTAACGACACTTATCGAGCTATCCGTTGTTTGAATACATGCAGGAAATTTCTCATTGGTTTGGCAGGCGAATAGTGTAGGCGAGTAGTGTGGGCATCAGATTCGATTGCTTGTACAATTGATTTTTGCTTCATTGATATTGGAGCACAGAAAGGTACTCCATGTCAACTCCCTGCGAAGCCCACTCACTCACTCTAAAGCCCCATTGGCTCCAAACCAAGAATCTCGCCCACGACTTATTGAAAGAATATTTAGTGACAATAGGATGCTCATTGATACAGTGATTCCCGATCTGCTATTGCGGACATCTGGTTCGCTGTTGCGGGTTATTAATTCCATGCCTGGTGCGAAGGTTATTTTAGCCAACTCTGAAAAATAGAAAGAATATCCAAACTTATGGAAGGAAATATTCCATGTTCAAATGAGAGGTCAGATTGGTGATGTCCGTGTCGGATATGTAATTGATCATGTCGGAATACGACAATGAATGGCCATGGCAGCATTAACATTTTCGGCGACAATTCCGTCGCAGGAGCATAGTAGCTCTGAGGGACGAACGCGATGGGTACGTGCCATACCCTCTCGACATGCGGAATCTAGTTGTTGCTTCTCCAATCCACGTAATTGGAAGGAACTTGCTTCCGTTGTTGCCACGTACGCTTTCTCGCCACGAGAAAATGGTGGTTCTTGATTTCCACTTTTGGTTGTACCAAGTTGGTCACAATGGGCAGCTTGGGCATTAACTTCATTGTCCACATTTTCGGTATCGAGCAATTGACAGCCTGCCGCGTTACTGACGGATTGACATCGAATTGTTGGTGGGTCTATGACGGAACAATGTGCTGAGCTAGCTCACGAGCTACTTCGCTATATTGTTCTATGATCTTCAGGCTGTCCACTTTGTATGCATGTGTAACATTTGCCTAAAATAAAGATATAAGATGAGTATTGATGAAACGGATAACTTGATATACATCAGTACTTACGGGTTGCTTCGTTAATATACTAATGCGCTTCCAGATGTGACAAAGCATTAAACTCGGCTTTTACTGTCGAGGCAGGAGTAAATGTCCAGGAGACCACACTTGGTACAACCCATTATTCTGGGCCGGTTGAGCCGTTTTGGACACCGTCTCCATAATGCAAGACAGCCTCCGCGTCGTTCGCATGAGCACCAACCCCGAAAGGATTCCCAGAGAACGTCGAAGGAATTCGCGTGTCGGTATTAATGCAAAGCGGATCTTCCGTCTTGCTTGGACAATAGGCAGAGGGTTCGTTCGAATCTTTTTCGTAATGGTTGAACGAAAGATGTCTACGCAGGCGCAGCAAGTAAAACAGGAAGAAGAAAAGTGTGACGCGCGGCAAATGATGACGTGTTGAGTAGATTATGCTTCTTTTTTTTTCTTTCTTTTGTATAGGCAAATTATGCTCCTCAAAGATAGAGAAGAATTTTGGAGTGCACCAAGTGTTGGCCTCTATCGTTTATCATCTCCTCACCCTGTCGACCAATGACGAAACCTTGATTCTGGCAAATAAAAATCGCAAACGCAAGAATCATACAGGGTATAACTCTTGAACTTGCAAAACAACCATGCGTACGAACAAACAATAATTATAACAATTCGCCGTGTTAGAGTAGAAGCTGATTGCAAGTCGTCCTGGTTAGACTATTCAAATAGAATAATCAAGCTACTGGGAGCGGGCTGCCAGATGGTTCATAGATTTCGCAGTGTACATCCGGACCTATGCATACAAGAAGTACAGCGTGTCTATTTGTCAGGCCAAGATCCATCGGAAACAATGTCGTTGACGAAGACACTTTCTGAAAGTATTCGTAGAATTACCTGCGCATAGGCCTTAGGGATCTGCAACATAGAGGTTCCGTCAAGAGGCTGCTCTATGACTTTGCAATGAATCGTAAATCTAGGACATGTCATGGATTGTGGTTGGCACAATATCAAATAACGAGAAAGCACCATCGCCTATTCAAGGAAAACTGAACTCCAACAAGTCTTATAAGGATACCTTTCAAGATTTTTAATTATGGCAGTTGCCTCTTGTAGAAACGCACTATATTTCAGGGACTACGATTAATGCGACTGAATCACCGGAGAATATTTGGATCAGCAAAATCCACCTCCGCACTTGGTGCCATAGATTGAAATACACAACAGCCGATCAAACGTCCGCAATAATAAAACTGGTAGCACTGTGAGCGTGAACTCACAAAAACTAATAAACTTATTATCCTCCATCACAGAAGGTTACTCGCAAGGTCGAAGCCGTGGAAGATGCTTATGACATTGGCAATTAATCAAGATGAGAAATCTTGGCAGTGCCATACGTGTGACGGCGAAATGGGATAACCCTTTAAAATCAGAAAATGGTGCAAATTCCCGCGTTTTAACATCTTTTTGTTTCCTGACCCTGATGACAAAGGAGCTTCTGGGGTGTGGGTTGAACCACCAGCCAAGAAGTAGCTTGTGGAAGGTATATCTTGATACAAGCGTCCTAAGTGGGGTGATAGTGACTGGTTGACTCACTTTGCGGACTCTCCAGTGCTATCACTTGTAGCGCATGTCATGGGTCACCAATTCCCTTTTTCCACCTCTTTTTGTTTCCTGACCCTGATGACAAAGGAGCTTCTGGGGTGTGGGTTGAACCACCAGCCAAGAAGTAGCTTGTAGAAGATATATCTTGATACAAGCGTCCTAAGTGGGGTGATAGTGACTGGTTGACTCACTTTGCGGACTCTCCAGTGCTATCACTTGTAGCGCATGTCATGGGTCACCAATTCCCTCTTTTCCCTATCTTTTCGCTAATCGGCATGAAGGTACGCTTCCTGAAAGCGCAAACGTGGTATGTTAATGTAGCCTTGAAGGACAATCGAAATTCTGGAAAAGCGATAAAGGCAAGAAGGCTACTCTGAAGCTGTGCGCTTACAAACCCTTTAGTGCCAATGACTGGAATCACGTCCCCGGCAACAATACCGGTATTCAAGTATTTTATCAGTAAGTTTGAAAGCTGTAGATTGAATATATGATTCTAACTCACAAAAATACCTGGGAAACACATGGATGTGCGCAACCGTGAGCTTGCCGGATCAGACGCTGACACAATCGAGGAACAAGCCGCAACAAGAATGACGCCAAATTTGGTTCGCTATTCCTCATGGCTTCTGAGGAAAGCACATGAATTAGGAGGAAAACAGTGGCCTCTCCTTCCGGTCTCATCACACCAAATCTGTAAGATAACTGTATGGATTATTGAATATATTTTGGTAGAGACTTAAACGTACATTTTCACAGCGTACGTGCGATTGACGGGAAACGGCTTGTTTGATTTTCTTAACGAAGTTTGGATGTCTGGGCATCCTGTTCCTCCCGCTTTAATGGTTCGTGAAGATCGTGTGGAAAAACTCTGTGAAATTACGCTAAGCAAATGTCTATAGTACGAAAAGCACCTAGATCTGTAACGGAGCCACGGATACAATTTATTCCCAAAACCTCGCTTGAAAGATCCTAGCGAGACCAAGAATTCAAGCAAGACCTATGGGAAGCATTTTCGATCCCGATAAAGTTTGCCCAAAAGGGTTGCCCTTCTCCCAGGTGAAGCCAGGTAAATGGATGCAATTGATACAGCAAGATGTTGAAAAAGCGACTAACTTGCGACCTTTTTTTTCGATAATAAACAGCCGGTACTTCCCAACATACTCAATTCGCCAACAGCATTGATACGGATGGGGTGATGACCAGCGTAAAGTTTTGTAAACGTTGGGACCGGAGTAAGTTTTTCTATAGTTGGATGCGTGTATCTCATTCAGATCATCTCACCGACGTCATTATGTAGCTCCTTATCCATCGTCCTACTGCTATACTGTGCCCCCACTGCACGTCGGCGAATAACGATGCCAACGCACTGGTAAGCAAGGAGGTCCGCATTACTTTGACGACATAATGACTATATCATTGGTTGTTCTAGATTTGGGACCGGGATATTAACGCTGGCGTGAATATGAGACGAATCCTCACAGCGTATAGCAACTCTGGTTATCAGATCGGTTCTCGAACTGCTGCTTTGTGTCGTCCAAGTAGCACAGAAGATGTGATGGGCGGTCAAAGTGCCGCCAACCAACTCCTGTGAATTCAGCTCGCTCTTGAGTCTTTTGAATGCCTTTGGTAAGCTGCGCTTTCAGATGCCCAGTGCAGATTTTTTTGCTGATGACATAATATGATGCTTAGGAAGGGGTGACATAAGGGCGTGCGAAAGGACCATCCCTCATTCATCGCTGGGAAAATAGTTGTAAAAAATAGTATCTATCCTTTTGCATTTGTTATATTTCAGATAGGCACTTCGAATTTTCAAAATATGATAATTTTCTTGTATCGGAATGAAAGTGATTGAAGGAAACGAGTATTCAGCTTGCTTGGATCGGGGATTAGTGGATATTTCTCGAGAGTCGGCTAAAATAATCTTCGCACCAAGCATGGAACTAATAACGCACAACAGCGAACCCATTGATGTCCGCAACAACAAATTGAAATCACAGACGGTGTTCAAAAAAAAACCATGATGACCGGTCCGGTGTTTCAAAATGGGATGATAATAATGTCGTCAGCCCTGGTGTGCCTCCGATCCCGCTATTCCCATTTCTTATTTTGTGTGTTTCTGTTTTATAGAAATAACAAACACTTACTCCCCTATGAAGCAACAAACATACAACACTGAAGTATTCATGCTACCTTATAAGGGCGGACGGCAGCGTGTATATACCACTGAGCAACGCAAAGATCGTAATCGCTTGGCCCAAGCCGCATTTCGAGAAAGGCGATCTCAGTACACCAAAACATTGGAGGAGACCGTGCTTCGATTTGACAGCCTACTGGAAGAAATGCAGCGCAATAACGCATGCTTAACGGAGAAGGCGGCGCAACTACAGAATACATGTATACAACTTTCAGAAAAACAACAAGGAATACAGGAAATGGTGCAGTCCTTGGCACTGGAAAATCAGCAACTTCGACAGCAGTTGGCCACCTTGCAGTCACTGCTACTATCATCATGCCCTGATTGTAAGTACAGTGTGACATTGCCTGCAAATACATGGTTATTAACAGGATTTCTTTCTCTTTTTTTTAACGTAGCGAGATATGAAAGCTCGACAGCTGAATCTGTGAGTCGAAGCGTTGGGCCGGTGCTTTTGGACGATGATTGGCAACTCGATCCGCACTTGGGTTTACCGCTCTCGACAGCAACATCGGGCACCATGTTATTACTAGGCGAGTATATTTACAAATATAATATTCACATCGAGCTATGATCCTAGAGGATCCCTTTTCATTTTCTTTAGATGATTTACCGTCAAGCTGTGGAACCAACACTTATTCCCTGGCACCAAATCTAGGCAAGTTGACTTTTCTTGTTGTGTTTCTGTGAATGAACGATTATTGCATCGTTTGATATGCCTTGAGATCCTAGTAAGTTTTTGTTTTTTATTTCATTCTGTAGTGTGACACCTTGAGGACACGGAGGTCGTTGTAGCATAAACTAGCGGGAATATCATTTTTGGTTTTTTTTTTCTCTCAAATATACAGTAAACTATTGACTTGATGATTTTCTACTGGATAAAAATTAAATTGATGTGAAAAGAGGCCATCAGCAAAACAAGGCTGATTTTTTGGTTGTCACTTTAAATTTTATCCGGCATTTCTTTTTCAGGTCAAAGAAACCATTTTCTGCAATCTGAATCAATAATTCAGGTGGAATAAGGGTCCAAACTCTTTTTTTTTTTTTTTTTTTTTTTTTTTTTTTTTTTTGCAGGGAATTGAGACATTCATGTTCATGCGACTTCGGCGCTTTATTTTAATCCCAAGTTTCTATGCGCTCAGGGGATAAGGCACATTAGAATTGTTCTCGCTGCATTCAATGTTACAACACAAAGTTACACAGAGATAATCAGTTGATCACTGCACCTTTTGCGTATCTGTATAGTTTACCTTTTAGAGCCATACCCAAAGGTATTTTTTATCGCTTGTTCTCAACGAAAACATACATATCAGCGCATGGTTTCTATCATTTAATTACGTGCGGAACAGCACGATGGATAAATCTTCAAGATCCGTACACAGGAATCTAGTATGCACGAAAGGAGCAGTATCGCTCCCAAGTCGTGATACAATATTTCATGGTACATTGTGGACACTATAAACTAGTAGAAAGACAAGCTTAACCAAAGTTGGATGGAAATAGCGCACCCTTGTGCGTGGAAGGTTGACAGTGCTAAAACAAATGGACAAAACGCGTTTCATGTTATCATACAAAATGTTAGAAGATATGGACTTGTTTTCCGATGCTGCATTTTGCATAATTCAAAATAATAATAATAATAATAATATGAATGAGACCTCCCAACTCTCCCGCCTTTCCACGCGAATCAGCCCATGAATCAAACCTATTGCCGGTTTTGTTTGTTCTTTTATTTTCGTTTTTTTTTTTTTGTAAAGAAAAAAAAAATTCAAACAAACAACATTGACTTTCCGTAACCGTCTTTAATCAGCTGCACAGACAATGAGGCAATGTCATTGAGGGTTTTTCTTTGACGAAATAGCGCGATAAGATCGACTTAGGAATAGGTATTCGCGAATTCCGTTTTTACCGCCAAGTATGGTTGAGATGAGCAATAGATAACGGAACTTGATGCAACGAACGGGATAAGGTAATCCACCTCGCCAGATAAAGATAAACAGAACTTTTTTTTTTTGATCAACCGATAAAGACAATGATTGGGTATTCTATTGAGAATCCCAGCAAAGCAACCATTACCAAAAAAAAAAAAAAAAAAAAAAAAACCTCAATTTTCCACCATACGTAATGGACCATTTATAAGAGCACTAAACACAGCTAATGAACAAAGCGCAATAAACGACTTGCTTGCATTGATCATGCTGTGACGATTCTTATAGACTGTCAACAACGATGAAAGTCTCTCGCATCGGAAGGTTGACCTCAAAACGATTCCTACAGGCAATATGAATCCAGTGTTTGTTTGTTGGAAAATCGATCTGACAACAATTTTTTTTTTCGTAGGGAACAAATGATTTGGGATTTCATGGACGTTTTCTTTCGATAGTCGGACTTTGAACACTGTTTGGCTGTGAAACGAGGAAAGGGGCCCGTGGGTGACGACCACTTGCCGGCACTGATGAAATAGTCGACCAAACGATAGCTGTGTAACAAGTGAGCCGGATAACGATGGATAAAAAGAAGAGGAAAGAATACAAACTACCCAGGTACGTTGATCGTGGGAGTAAAAAAAAAAAAATAAGAGAAAAGCCTGAAACGGGGGTAAGGGAAAGTTTATCGGATATGATCAGCGGAGAATATGCGGTGCGGAGTGGGACCATTTTTCCCTTTGCTTTTATAAATATGGCATTGGGAAGAATCGGCATATTTTCCGTTCTTCAACTCTGTTTTTCACCCCAAAAGTTCGCTTTACTTCATCATGGCTTACGGCAGAAAACCTTCCACTGGTATTCCAACCGACCGACACCATCCTCACACTCTGTCCACGCTTGTATGTTGTTCGTCCCATACCCATGCTCAAAAAAGAGGTTCTTTTTACTAGTCATCAATCCATCTCAAACTGACGTCTATTTTTTTTTTTTTTCATTTGTTGTTTGTTCAATTTCTAGGATTTCCAAGGCGCCAGTTCGGCCGCCGCCGCCAAGGCCATGAAAGTGGAGCTGAGCAAGTTAGGCTCGCAAATTCCCAATGAAGAAGACCGCAAGGTATGCATGAATCGAGCTTGACACCCAAGATAAACACACTCGGATGCTGCCCGGAAAAACCATGAACTGACACTTTCTTTTGTTTATCGGATGTGGCATCGATCCAGTATTTTACCCAGGAAATGGATGGGTTCTATATGTTGTTCACCCGGTTCTTGGATGAGAAGGCCAAAGGCAAGAAAATGTAAGTCATCATGGGATTGGCCCGTCTCATGGATTTGCCAACCACAGAACGATTTCTCATACGTTGGTATCATTGTAGTGACTGGGAAAAAATCCAATCGCCGTCGCAGGATCAGGTGGTTGCTTACAAAGAGATTCCCGAGACCACATCTCCCGACGATTTGAGCAAATTGGCTGTGTTGAAACTGAACGGTGGATTGGGCACCACCATGGGTTGTGTGGGTCCCAAATCGGCCATCGAAGTCCGTGACGGCATGACATTTTTGGATTTGAGTGTCCGCCAAATTGAGGTAAGTGTTTGGGGTTGGTCCGTGCCACCAACGCGAGTCTTTTTTTTTTGTTTTGGTCTCATTGTGGACTTACCCATGGATTATTCGTTGATAGTACCTCAATAAGAAATATGATGTCAGTGTGCCCTTCATTTTGATGAATTCATTCAACACCGATGAAGACACCAAACGCATTGTCCAGAAATATGCTACCCATAATGTGGACATCATCACGTTCAATCAGAGCCGTCATCCCCGTATCAAGAAGGAATCCATGCTCCCTGTACCCCGTTCTCCCAACTCTCCCATCGAACAATGGTACCCTCCTGGTCACGGTGATTTGTATGAATCATTGTATAACTCTGGTCTTCTTGACCAATTGCTGGCTCAGGGTAAAGAGTACCTTTTCGTTTCCAACGTTGATAATCTGGGCGCCACGGTGGATCTCAACATCTTGCATCACATGGTGGAGAAGGATGCCGAATTCTTGATGGAAGTCACCGACAAGACCAAGGCCGATATCAAGGGTGGTACTCTCATTGACTATGACGGCCACATCCGTTTGTTGGAAATTGCTCAGGTGCCCGAAGAGCATGTGGAAGATTTCAAATCGGTCAAGAAGTTCAAGATCTTCAACACGAACAACTTGTGGCTGAATTTGAAAGCGATAAAGCGAGTGATGGATGAGGAAACCATGGATTTGGAGATCATTGTCAACCACAAGACGACGGAAAACGGTGAAAAGGTGATCCAGTTGGAAACCGCCGTCGGTGCGGCTATCAAGCATTTCCGTAACGCTCATGGTATCAACGTACCTCGTACTCGTTTCCTTCCCGTCAAATCGACTTCAGATCTTTTCTTGGTTACTTCCAACCTGTATTCGTTGGTACACGGTCAATTGGTCGTGAACCCCAAACGCATGTTCAGCAACGTACCTCTTGTGAAATTAGGTGATCACTTTAAGAAGGTCAGCAATTTCTTGAACCGATTCAAGACCATCCCTCACATTCTGGAATTGGATCATTTGACGGTCACGGGCGATGTTACTTTTGGTGCCCATGTAGAACTGCGTGGTACTGTCATTATCGTCGCTAACCACGGTGAGCGTATCGACATTCCGTCTGGTTCCCTCTTAGAAAACAAGGTCGTCACTGGCAACCTCCGCATCCTTGATCATTAAACTCTGTACTTGCATCATCTTTTATTTTTTTTCTCTTTCTCTTTCTCGCTTTCTTTTCCTTTTTTCTTCTTCAATGCAAATATTGTAACTTTCTCCTTTTAGGCAAAGGCTAAAAAAATAGCAACTAAATAAATGAAAAAATTGCAAATATCATCGTAAGAAATACACTGATTACATCTCGAATGGAACCAATCATGATATTCCGATCACCCGTTGCAACTTGGTTTAGAGTTAAAATCGGCGAATTCTGATGCAATCGTCCGCTGTCATGCCCCTGAGTGCGATTTTGACCGGCATCTTCTCAACCATGATTACGAGGTAGTGCGTTACAATACCTTGCGAAAAAGAAATAATTATTCTTACTTTAACAGGCAGTGAGCCATTGTCACAGTTGACAATTTTGGATTTGTATCATGAACACGAAAAATTCATGGGTCATTTTGAACCAAAATCGCATCTTTTATCAACATCATTGCCAAAGTCACCATACGACGAATACAGATGGGACGCACAAATATTGCGTCTTTGCTGCCAAAGAAAGGTCAAATGGCGTATACAAAGTGTGAATTCGGTATTATCATTATGTAAGTCTTATCCTTTACAAAACGTGAACCAACCATTAGACGGCGTTGGCGGCGTCAAGGATGAGCGAGCTTTATGAGACCGCGTAAGGGAGTTTTTGCTCGCTTTCGCACAAAATGCATTGCCACTGGAGTAAGGTATACCACCAAAAACATTTGGTATAAACAACGCCATCGCATGACGAGACCCTGATTAAAATGGGAATGTACACAAATGGAAGAGGGCACAGATAGGCGGAAAAAAAAAGGGGAGGGAAGGGGGATAGAGTTTAACGTTGAAAGGAACGTAAAGAGGACGGAAACTCATCATCTTCTTCCTCGTCGGACCAGTGCCATGTCTCTTGGCTATTGAATCTTTTCCTTGCGGACGACAGGGTTCGTGAGGGCCGAAAATAGGAGGCGGAGGATGAACTGGATCGTCGTGATAAGGGTTGGCGCCAAGGACTGGTTCTTTGGTGCAAAGGCGTGGAAGGACGACGTTGAGTAGGTGTCCGAAACCCGTCTTTCTCTCTGTCGCTTTCAAAGACGGACGATTTGGAGCTCATGGTTAGCACTTGAACTTCTTCGTCTTCCTCGATATTTTCACGATCGGATGAATAAATGGAACCGTCTTGGTCTGAGGTGGTGGCTGGAAGCTGGTTTCTCTTCGCGGCGGGTGCGCCCCAAGTGGCAGCTATGAGAATGGATGAAAATGCTTCAGCAGCAAAACCCGCAAATCCTCCGATGATCAATCCGCACGCCACGGCCGCAAAACAGAACATAATCACTGGATAAAACGTGTAAAAGAGGTGCATCGACCATGCCACTGGCTTGACAATGAAACTTTGCCATAAACCACGCATCAAGCAAAATAACGGCCAGACGATCCAACTTCCCACCGTATACAGGATGCGAAAAAATAAGGAGAAGAAGCTGGAAGCTATCGACGCCGCTTTTGCCATGATGTCCATCATGAGTTGCTGGTTGTAGATGGTGGTGACATCCAGCACAGGCGATTCCACTGTGGCACTGACTACATTGTAAAGGAAGGAAGAGGCAATAACAGCCACCGACAACAACATAATAGTTGGAAAGAAAAAGTAGTGCTTGCAATCTGCTTGATCGAAACAAATAGGCACTGGTTTTGGGGTTTCATACAAAGCGACACGTGCAAAAAAACTAATGTCATCATCGTTCATTCGTTCATTCGCCACCGCCATCCTTTTTCCATTTCCAGACTCCGCTACACGCGAGTTTTCAATGTTGGCCGCATAATCAAAATCACTTCGCGTTTTTCCGCGTCCCCGCATTTTTCTCTTTTTCGAGTGTACCTTTTCCCTTTCCCTGCGGAGCATGTCCCACAATGATCACTTTGTAGCCCACTATGTCGTCTTATTCACTGCACAAAAAGCAAAGAAGTTCAAGACATGGCAAGACGGTTCGTATCCGAAAATAGTCTTGCTCTGATCCCGTTTTGCTGATCCACCTCCGTCTTTCTATATACAACAGGTGTCATGAAATACTACAGTTTCAATAGAAAAGTAAGCCACAAACAGCTTTCCGAACAAATTATTTCGAGCACCGATGAACGATTACTAATGTACTCGGTCTCTTTAGCTTGTCCTAACGGATGAAAAAGGCTACGACATTGACAAGTAAAGTTAATTCCTGGCGTGATCCGCAGCATGGGAGAATGGTTGTGATCCTCACGTGCGGATTTAGAAAATTTAGTAAAACCGGTGTGCCTGAAATTGGCGATGAAGTCGAATTTGAAGGCCATTTAGTAACTGTGGAGTCTTTTGAAGGACAGGAGTTATGTACTGCGGCAGGTCCGAGCCATTACATTACTTCTGCTCCCGTCATGGCCGCCGCCCCAGTACCTGTAAGAATCGAAATCGATCTGAGAAAATAGGAGCGACATAATTGACCTTTGCTTTGTATGCTAGGTGCCGATTCCACCGGTCGATCGTGCTCTCAGTACTCATGCCGAAGATTACAGACAAGCGAGAAAGCGTCTTCGGATGATGGCGTCGAGCCGAACTGCTAACGACAGAATCCTCACACCTACTGTTCCTCGTCCCCATTTCACATCACCTGCACCAATATTAGCCCAAACTCTCCCATCCTCTACAGCAATGACGGCAACAACAATAGCACCGCCACCGCCACCGCCACCGCCGCCACAAGCACCAGCACCAGCACCAGCACCAGCACCACCAGCACCAACACGGACAGCAACAGCAGCATCTGTTGTCTCCTCCTCGGAATCGATGCTAAACTCACCGTCCACCTCACCATTACCATCCTCATTTTCAATTCCCTCTACAACTAGTACGGTGACAAGCAACACTTTACTTACTACGCCATCCAACACGACATTTTCTACTCGTCTTGAGATACCATCAGCCGACAAGAGCAAAGGAAAGCGTAAAATGGGAGGAACTTTGGCCTCTCAGTTGGCTGATGATGCATTCATGTTTGATGACGATCTACTCGATGCCATACTCCTTGATGATAATATTCCACCTTCAGCACCTGTGATAAATACCAATAACAACGCCAAAATGATTGTTGATCCGGCCAGCGAACCGAAAAACGACGGTGCAACCGTAAGAGAAAAATTCTTGTCATATCCGGGAAAATCATTCGGTATTTACATGTAATTATGCGATCACGCTATCGGTAGAAACGAGTTCGCGTTGGCTTGTCGAAGCGAACGGCAAAAAAACTTCACAGTCAGATTGCCGAACCGCTTGGCAACGGTGCATCATCGTCAGCAGCAGAAAGGTGCGCGCATGGAGAAAAAAGGAGTAGTATTAGGCGTTAAGCGGTTTGATATTTACGTCAGGTGGTTGTAGTACATTTGTGAAAGCTTCCACAGTTGAGGAGATCGCCGAGCAGCCAGCACTTTTAGAGTCATCATCCAGGTGTGTGTCCTCGACAAAACGAAACATAGATTTCTTATTGACATGCTTACCACCTGACAGTGCTGTGTCCACATCGACAAACAATAGAAACTTCAAATCGCCACTGGAGGAAGGCGCGTAAGTGATCTCATTCGATTTGAAAAACTCCACCTGGACGTTTACTGATACACCGGCTATTTTTCGTTATAGTTCTATGCCATTGGTACTTCAATACCCGAGTCGCGAAAAAGCACTCCATCTTTTGAAAACACGAACTCATCCGAAGCGTACTCGCACCGTGCCCACGCGTTTTGTATGTATGAAAAAAGGCATGAAATGAACACAGGAAAAGGCTGAACAGTGTTTACAGACCAGTGTCGTGCAGTATAAAGACACCTTCAAAAAGTTGATCAATGAACATATTCAGGTATGCATCATATTCTTGGTGGTGGCACGTGGTAATTGTGCAGATATTAAACGCATCTTCGGTTATAGATTCTCCTACTCAATTATGCAGTGTATTATCACTCATTTTATGAGAACTTCAAAAGCAAACCCGATATCGAGAGGAATTTTCGATCCAAGGGCGTTGGTTTTTACGGTGGCTGCAATCTCAAGAGGTACGGCGGGATCAGCTATTGACATTTTGGTATAAGAAACTGAAAAAAAAAGTGTTTAGTGATGGTCGTTTCCACATGTCCGATCGGTTCAAACTGTTCATTAAAAACCGGGAACATCATTCAAAATACAGCAAAGGTAATCCGACTGTTTTGCTACGCGGAAGGATAGCTTAAAGGCTCTGAGACCGCCATGAACTCATGTACCGTGGATCTGCTTTAGATGATATTTGGATTATTTCAAAAAGTCCTCTGTTCGAAGCCAATTCCACATGTCTTGGTCGAAGTATGTTCTATGGTCCATTCACTAATAACAGTATTGAGGTGAGTATTACCTTATCTCCTTACTTCGGAAATAGGCGACTCATAAAAAAAAATGATAGCTGGGATGCTTGACGCCACGCGACACCCGAGTGGCCACCAATATCATGCAAGAAAATTGTCCAGTGTATGCCCTTCGCACCATTTCTGCAAACGCCGAATTTATGATGCTAGGTAAATGTCGCTTGTCTTATGCAATAGAACTGCAAGCAGCTATTCGGATGTGCTCAACCTTCTTTATCTTTTTTTTCTTTCTTTTACAGATGCCCTGGAAGACCGTTTACTTCGAATGCCAATTTTACCAGATCTTTTGGCAGACCCCAAGCGCACTAATCGTAAAAACAGCAAAATCAAAGCCGCATCACCGACGGATCTGGAGTATATTCGGCTCACCAGAGAAGATAATATCGATGTAGAGGCCAAACTCCAGGAAACGATTGAAAGATATTCTCTCAACGTGGATCAAGCAAGGTACGTCCCAAGCAATGTGTGTGGTGTGACCTGCCATGTTTTATTGAAACCAACTCCAGCGTTTTGCGAACGGTGGCTAAAGCTGTCATTGTGTGTCCCGGATGGAATGACGAGCCTGAACGATCAATTGTCTTGGTTCACGGTAAGCTATAGCGATGTATCTTATTTTTTAAGCATTAGCTTCTCATGTTCCTTTTTGGTTTGGGATGACCAGGTGTATTTGGATCGGGCAAAAGGTAACAGCAGCGCCATGATCTATATTCGCATCCAACTCACTTTCAGAATCAAGTTTTCTGGCAGCGGTGCTGATTATATTCTTGCGCGATATCATTGATACGGCATGCAGTGGAAGAGAACCCGATGATATCATCATTTTCAAAATCTTGGTATCCTCCATGACGGTAAATACACGGCGAAGAATATATGATGGATGAAAAAATTAGGCTCATCAGACTCTTTAGAATGTAGCAGTGGATCGTATTCTTTTGGTAGGCACTCTTGCAACAGTGCAGAAGATTCGAACGTTTAATGATACTGGAAGATAGAGTTTGCTAAAACTAGGGTATGATCACTTTGTACGCGTTGGCAGGTGAGTTCGATGGACAGCAACTTTTTTATGAGACACATCACTGATCATCAACATGGTACGTAGTATGAAGAAAATTGCCAAGAAACTACTACCTTATACAGCACAAGCCAAGATTTCAAGCAAAGAAGGTAAATATCGAACCGTACGTGTATTGCCAATGGAGCTAACACGTCCTCGTTTAGAACTGAAGGAACTTGAAGAAATGTTGGATGATCCTCAAAACTCGGAAGAGGACCATGATTTGATCGCAAGCACGATTCAACGATTCAGAAAAAAAGAAAACATGCTCCAAGAACTGCAAATGGCTGATGTTGTTGGTACGTTTATTTTTTAATGGCATTTTTACGGGATTTCGCGGCTAAATTTATTCCAAGGCACCACCTGTATGGCGTCGATCTTTGACATTTTCTATGAATCCAAGTTCCCCCTGGTTCTGTTGGATGAAGTGTCTCAAATGATGGAACCAATGACCATGGTGCCTATGGCGCGGTTCGGTTGTAACCGGTTGATTATGATTGGCGATCCCTTACAGGTAAAAAGAAACGAAAAACTGGCAACAACGCCTCATATTGATTTGTGGATTGCGAAAAAAAAAAAGCTGCCGCCTACGCTAGCTACAGCTGCAGACGAAGGCATTATTGGCCAAGGGCTGGACAAGACGTTGTTTGACCGAATGACGGAGGTAAGTAGGCTCGCGAAAATAGAGGCAGCCATAGTATTTTATGTCAACTGATTTTTGTACTGTTCAACAGTTAGGATATGAGGTAACTAATTTGAACAGAGATGGGGATGTATGTGTACCAATAGAAGCTGACGTTCATCTTTGGCTCAGTCAATCATGCTACGAACGCAATACAGAGTAAGTTATGGAATGGGGAATTGTGGTACCAGGCTGTGGCTGATGATTCCACATCTAATAGTGTCACCCAAATATTGCGAATATCAGCAACCGGTTATTCTACGATCGCTATCTACTTAATGGCGTGCAGCCCAGTGATCGAGCACCGTTAATAGAAGGTCTACCAACAGTCTCCTTTGTAGACACGGGTGGCACTGTAAGGATACACAGAGTAAAAAAAATTAACCGTGCAGGCTGGATCTAAAAAGATGTAACAGGAACAAAGAGCCATACGAACCAATTCCTTCTGGAACGAGACGGAAATGATGTTGTCTGCGAAGATAACTCAGACCGTCCTGAAACTAGGCATTCCCGCGTCAGAAATTGGCGTCATTTCTCTTTGTAAGTGATTTCAGAAATTGAAAATAGGCAGGGCATGCGACCGCTGACAGACGATTCAAATACGGTACAGATAAAGAGCAAGGCGATCGACTAGTAGCACATTTGAGTGAGACCATGAAAGCGAATGCGAAAGGCGTACAGGTAAATGATGAACAATAATAACATATGCTTGGTCCGATGACTGATACGTCTGGTAGATTTCGACAGTGGATGCATTTCAGGTAAATGTTGAACTAGCAGTATCGTAATGAATACAGCTTAATTTTTGGAATATGACGATCATCAGGGTGGAGAAAAAGAAGTGATTATATTATCCACCGTAAGGACTACCAACAGTGTCTTTATGGATAATCGTCCGCGTGTAAATGTAGCCTTGACGCGAGCCAAGAGGTACGCGTAATGAATGCTCTTTGTGACCTGAAACGCATAAAGGCTCACTTGGTTTGATTTTTTTATAGACATTTGATTATTCTTGGTACAAGAAGTCTTTTGATGATGAATGATTTGTGGTCCAAAATCCTTTGGGACTGTGAAGGTAATATATCATTGAACCCCGGAGTTGGAAACCTGAAGGTTATGCATGTGTACGTATTCATGGTGATGTTATTTGTTGTTATTAGAGCATTGTTATTCAGCGCAGGGACTGATCCAGTTGTTGGATCGACTTCAAACAAGCAATGCGGATGAGACGGCTTGAGAAAAGACGTTAATACTAGGAGCAATCTTTGCTAAAACACAATACCTCTTGTAAACTATTGCATATCTAATGTACTATACACGCTCATGTCATCGGAACTGGAGTACGTTTTTTAAGACGAATCAAACCAAAGTTAGGCTGGTAAGGCTAATTACTGGTTCACCGACGAAAGTCACTGCTGGATATGATTGTCTGGCCTACTGTTTATTTCAAAAGTCACCGTAGGAATTTGAAAATCACAAAATCGCAAATTATGATACAGACAAAATGGCAATACAAGAAAAAAGACATAAAAAGCATAAACATCAAATGATGAGAGTAAATCAAATATAGACAAGTAAAAGATAATTATTTGCGAGTTGGAAAATGACCAGATTAGGGAGAGAAGACAAAAGAAAACAAAGAAAACAAGAGTCATCATTGAAATTATATCATATACAGCTTTCTTACTTTATTGAAAAACTTACCGTAACCTCTGGGAAGATGGTCGCCCACTACTAGAAGTCCGCAACCTGGGGGAGGACGGCGATAAACGCCCCGGACGAGGGGAGGAAAAACCAAGAAACACCCAGGGACGACAAGAGGAACCAAAAAAAAAAAAAAAAAAAAAAAAAAAAAAAAAAAAAAAAAAAACAGACGTCCAACCAAAAGGACACAAGCGGGATACTAGGTCAGGAAAAAAAAGTTGTCTGGAACGAACAGAAGCAACACCGAAGGGACAGGCAAGCAACGCGGACAACGAAAAAAAAAACGAAAAAACCTTCGTGACGGGGGCCACCAGCAAAAAGACATTTTCAGCAGGACGGGACCAGAAAGAATGCGGAAAAGGAAGGGTGCCTGCAAGCCCCGTTAGTGATTAGGTGCCCAATAGGTGCCGCATTGTAATAGAGAAAGAACGCGGTCAAACGTCGTATTAAATACTGTTTGTTATACCTTTATTCATTTACAGGTTATCGAATATCTGATCTATAAATTTTGGAGTTGTTCGGATGGCCTTTTATTATGACCGCTGTCCATCGAAACATATCATTGCATTTTCGAATTTTTTTTTTTTTTTTTTTTTTTGGGAAATTAGAAATTTTGAAATTCCTACGGTGACTATTGAACAGGAGTGTACACAATGAGATCCGCACGGATTCATGCCAAAAAAGAAAAATTATGCGCACTTCAACTGATCTTTTTCTAAGTGCCATTGTTTCTACCAATCTTCGCAAAGCTATTCTCCTCAATACTAATCTTTAAGAGGTCATGCGAAGACCCAGACACCGAGATGCTTCCAGTCAACCTGGAAAAACTAGACCTTCAGACACTACAGGAACTCAAGACGAGAAGGCCAATCCAGAGCGATTATCGCTCTTACCCCAAAATACTTTTATTGGCAAAAGGTAGAAAGAATGCATCAAAACTATCGTTCTATGATCGATTGAAATTAAACTTGAACTTAAAGCTCCTGCGGCAACTTCTAATAAAGCGTACATGATGCACCCAGTTTTATGGGTTTTTATTTTCATTTTTGGGAGCCAGGTCGACGAGCTATTGTTCTATTTCTGGAGAAGATGCATCCACATTACTACAGTCCGACTCCAGAAGGGATATGCATTATCAGCTTAAAACGGTTCAATAAGCGGGCACTTGATAACAAGAGAAAGTGGTTGTTTCCCAAGAGCTTAATGAGGGGATCGTCATCGCCAAAGTCTTTTTATTGACCATTCTAAAGAGTCGTGTGAATTCAGAGTTTATTTGTTTATCTTCGTTGTCTGACTTTTCACTGAAACAAGTGCCTGAAGGTTCCTCCCTTAACGCAAGAATGGCCTGATTTTTTGTGCTGTTCTTCTGCTCTTGGACATCAGCAATAGAACGTGCATGGCCCCATGGAAACCTTGCACGCGTAGCCCTGATTTTATTAGGGATGCAGCAAGGAAAGAGAGAGCTTATTTTCTTAGTGGCGTCCCGTAAGTATAGTTGGAAAAGATAGGGTCCACCATGCGGCGCTCCTTGGAATTAGTATCTCTTTATCACGGACTTGTACAAACATCCCTCGTGCAGTTCATTTATATCTTCTTGTGGCTGGTATGCCTTTCATTAATATAAATTGAAGGGCCCAATCCAATCAGCCGCATACTGATTTTGGGCTCGATTATGATCGTGCAGCCACGTTGGTATACCACGTCATGTGGATGTGACGTGAACAAGCCGTTGGTTACGCCGAATCCTCAAGCCATTGAAATTCTAGAGAACGATCTGGCTCATCTGCGGGGCGAATGGACGGCTATTCATATTGTATTGCATTCGCTCGTCAATGCCTACACAATCTGGCCTCTCGAGGCGGCATCGCGGCAAGTGCTCGAAGACATGGACCGAGAATTGGCCATCGCTTGCGACGAACTCAAAACCCAGATTCGACATTTGCATAAATGTCTTGAACGCCTGGATGGAAAAGTGCGCGCCATGCGGAATCCGTCATGCTTATCCTGTCATCCTGTACCGTAGACTCTAAAATAAAAGAAACTCCACCTCTCACCACGTATCGTGTACGAGGAAATAGTTCCAAGACCAAGACCGTTAGAAACCGGGCAAAACAACGTAAAATAATAAATTAAGTGAAGCCAACATTGAATTGATGATCAATGTCAGAATTAAAAACTTTATCGTTTGGAGTAAACTTCAAAGAATGAAAAGCAAATAGAAAATAATTAATTAACTGGAAAAAGACAAAAAGCAAAAATGATGTATGAAGCGTATGACAAACAAAAACGGTGTCAAATGAAGGAGTATCAAGGAGGGTAACTTTTTCACATGCACTAGGCTTCCTCATCCGTCGTTGACTTGACAGGATGGATCAAGAACGCCAGAATGCAAGCAATGCCAGCAATACTAGCGCAAAAGAAAAACACGAGATTTGGCATGGTACTTACAGAAGCACTGTATAGAGTGTTGATGACAACTTGACAAAATATCACTATCAATGGTGATATTAGCATTTTCAGCAATCGTTAGTGTGGCGGTGCGCGTGATCTATTATAAAAACTTACTGCCAATGGATTCAATGACGGCCGAGGCGCCGAGTACTTGTCCCACTTCGGAGGGTTTGACAAGCGAGGTCAGTAAAGAACGGAGAGAAGGTTGTCCCAGCAGTGACAGGCTTTGAAGAACCACGATGAGTGTGAACGAGGTACCGTTGGTCGCCAGACCAAACAATAGTAAGGCAAGAGTTTCCGTGGCTACACCGACACGGATCATCCAGGTATCGAGAAGCATATTGTGCTCGACATCTTCTTCATTGGGCGGCGATACAAGGAGGGAGGAGGAGGAGGAAGAGGAAGAGGGGGAGGAGCCGGTTGAGGACGACGAGAGGTTGCTTTTGGTGCTTTCACGACGGGAACGCATCGACTTTTTATGGAAAAGCAAGGCAATGGCTGGAAGCACAGCGGCCATCATGATGAGCCGGCTAAAGGAGGCAATGCTCACGTACACACCACCTTCGACGGCGGTCCAATCGAATTTCAGCATCGCATACAGCAGTGTAGGCGGCATGGCAACGGCGGTCATCAAGAATTGGATCGTACCGAGAATCGGTAAAGCACAAGGTGTCAGATGGCGTATCTCTGTGCGACTCAGGATGGTTAATGCGGAAAAGACATTTAACCGTTTCCAAAATGGGGAAGGAGCAGCCTGGATCTTGGTTTCAGATGGCCGATACAGAGGTTCATTGGATTCGGGAATGACAGCCGTGTAAATACCAAATAAAAAGTGAACAAACACAGCAAGGTAGAACACGGCTAGAATACTGTGCGTTTTCTAATAAAAAGGCAAATCGTTCAAGTCAGTCAAATAACATTCTCTATCTTTAGTCATTGTCTTGTGGGTTTTACGTACTTCGATGAGAATACTCGCCACCGAAGGACCTAAAGATTGCGAGTCAACGCGACGAAAGTTGATTATTATCATTGCTCCAAGTTACCCAGCGTAGCACCAATGTAGATAGAAGCCAACATGCGACCAAAGGCAGTGGTTCTGACATTAGGGCATGGTTAGCACAAATAGGACGGATGAGGGTAACGAGGGCTTTTTTTACCTTTGCCTTCGTGTGGTGCAATCGGAGATGTAAGCTTGAATGGCGGCCATTTGAATATTCTCACCTGCCAAGAGGCCTTTCAACAATGGCGCCAAGTAAAGTAAGGTTACACCAAAGTATTCCTGATACTTGGCCGTCGCAATGTAGCAGATCAATGGTGTGATATTGCCGAGCGCTGAAATAAAAAGCACCAATTTGCGACCCTTTCGATCGGATAAAGAACCATAGTAACTTGCCATTAAAAGAGCTACCAAAGAGAAAGAGTCCGGTGAGTGTTGCAATTGCCTAGACAACATTTTTTTCTGTGCATGAAAGTTGGAGAAAATCATACCGGAGGCAAATGTAAGAAACGTCATGACCGCATAGGCTCGGGATACAATAGCCTGAATTTCGGGTATAGCACAATCTTTGAGCGGTAATACGAATTCTATGTCTGTGATATCCATGTTTGTGACCTCTTTCGCTTCATAATATCTTTGGGACCAGAAAAAAAAAAGCCAAGGATCGCGATTAGCTTTTTTTTTTTTTTTCGGCTGCCATGGCATCTCGTCATTGCAACCAACATGGAGTGGGGAGCCTACCTGTCGCAGAATATTTCAGTGTAGAATTGAAATTGAGGGGCTAAAAGGGCTCTGTTGACAACATGGGAACAAGAGAAATGAATAGTTTACATCAATATGCCTTTTATTGTTATGATTGTATTCCTCCCAAATCATGGGAACGCATGAATTTTACCCGGTGCCGAAGGCCACACCAAACGGCAATAGGATGGCGAACCAATATGAAGGTTTTTCTTTGGGCGTGAGTGGTTTAGGCAACAGAGGCGTTGCTTCAGCAAGGCACGGCCGATTTTTCAAAGAGGTCATAATGATATAGGAAGGGAAGGAAGAGGTGGGACATTTGAATAACCGCACACTCGGTGGTTTTTAAAAGCACTGGTTTCTCGGAACGATTTTTCTGTACCCGCGAAGTTTTGACCTCTTTTAGGTTATCCGGTGGATCGCTCCATCGAAAAAAAAATGCATGTGGGGTTTTTGCTTGCATAGCGGAGATTCCGTGGTTCCATCGTCATGTCAAAAAAAAAGACGTCGATGGCATTTGCATCCCATAGAATTTCGCACGAGCCAAAAAAATGCAAGCTCAGCCTGTCTGTCGATGATCTAATATTTTGGCTTTTTTTTATGTCTCCGATCGATTGACGTTGACTTCATCCGTCTCGGTTTCCGTACTAAGCGTTTTTATCCCTATGAGTTCCCCTGATCCGTCCAAAGATGCTTCCACCAATGAGTAATACTTTCATGGTCAATACAGATCTTATATGGACTTTGTTCATTGACAGTTTTTGTTACAGATCAAAACAAGACGCATTCAGTGCGCTGAGCACGTCGCTGCAGGGTGTTCAGTCGTCGTTTTCCAGTGTTTACTCTGTAGGTGAAGACGCGCCGTGACCCTTTCTTAGTCCCACCTTGTTTAATAATTGCTGCTTAGACCTTGGCCAGCAGTCTGGAACGGAGTGTTCAAATGACAGACATGGTGAATTCCATGATGCAACAAGTGTTCAAAACCGGCGTCAAACTAGGTACAGTGACTGACCTATTCAAAATCCTTTATTGGATCAGAAAGTGACTGAAATCTTTTGTCTCCAAAAAAGCTAGTCAATTGGAGCAGGGTCCGGATGGTACGGTTCTACTTACGGTGACTATTATCAACGGGACGCATTTTCCGCTGATGCAGTTGAGCGGATCGATCCGATTCGATACAGCAAGCAAAGTAAGTCAATCAGGGGGTTGTTGTTTTTCTTCTCAAAACCAATCGACAATGTCTAACTCATGCATCTGATTATAATTATTTTCACACCACTATCACACAACAGTATGCAGAAACGATAACCTACGACTCCATCTCTACCTTTCAGATAACAAATGATACCCGCTGCGAGTCCAGGACATTGTTTACATTGGAGACTGCAGAGCAGCTCTGTTTACCTGCTTTCACAAAACATATCGAACGCATTCGAATCCATCCTCCCAAACTGATGCAGTGTAATAATACTATTTCCATCTCATTTGCCACCACCACAGATCCAGTGACTATCAATCACGCATTTGGACTGTATATCATCGACCAGGTAAAAAAAAAAAAAAAAAAAAAAAAAAGATCAAAACATGACAGAAAAAGCACAGCGAGCTGACCCATTGGCGATGAACTGCAACCTGAAAATCAATCAGCTTCATAAAACGGTGGATGAGCATGCCAAGGATGTGGTGCAAGACCAGTCACCGGGAATTGAAAAAGTTTATTCGGCTGCATTTCTGCGGAAAATCATGGAAATCCAACCAACTTTGGGTATCAACAAAGATATGCAGATCAGGCTGCACAACCAAACCATGGTAAGGAACAGAAAGAAAAAGACAATTGGTTCCCTTTGATTTTATTTATGTCATTTTTGGAAAGAAGAAGGTGAAATCTAGAATTTCTCACACATTACATCTAGGGCAACACGTTCGTCTGCGTGGTAGAAGCGATTTCAGACGATCGGCAAGAGCTGATAACACGATTTTATGGCAACACACGTGAGGATCAGCAACTCGTGTCTACACTTTTGTATGAGCTGGATATTTTGAATAGCAATTAGCTGAAGGGTTATCGCGATTCCTTGGTTATCGGAAAAAAGTGAAGTTTGAAGGGGAGAAGAAGAAGAAGACGACGGGGAATCTGGAGAGATAAAGGGTGTGATGTTGAAGAAAAAAAAAAGGGCAAAAGACAGAAAAAAAAATATCAAAGGGGAATCATGACTGTGTAAGAGGGGAATATGCGCACAAGAAATGGTAAATGAGGCCTACAATACTTGCAAGCAACAGGAGTCGAAAGAAGCGCCACATGTATTCTGCCATGAGCGTCATGGGTTCGACCGTTTCATCGTAGGTGGCAGCGGTATTGACACTTCGCAAGGTTTCGTCCAGCGGTTCCTTGAGAGTATGCGGAAAAGGTGTGGTGTCGTCATTCAACTGCCTTCGCTCTTGGTGGCGTTCGGCGAGCTGTTCAATCAAATCTTGACTTCGCATCTGCTCTGAAATGACTTCGGCCACGAGTGGGGCGCCACTTCGAGCAATCAAGGCTTCGACCATTTCTCTAATGACTCCTTTTTGATCTTCTTCTTTGATAGCTTGTTCCAAGGCTGCCTGAGCTAATTCGATGAATCGATCGCGTTTCAATTCTTCGTCAAAATGCACCACGGGAGTTTGTTTATGCGGTTTACGTCGCAAGATGGGTTTGGACGACCTGAAAAGATCGTGCGGTTCATACCGAGCAGTCAACATGGCTTCAGATGAACAAGATAACAAGTCGCAATAAAGAGTAAAAAAAACAGGGCGACACCGATTCAAGGCCAGAAAAAAAAAGGGGGGGTTGAATTGAGAAAAGAGAACACAGTCCCGCTGTCCCATTCGACCAGCTTTAATTTTTTTTTCTTTTATCTGCCCTCTATTTTTTTGCCATCGTTCCACCACCGATCTCATATGAAAAAAGATTAAATTCCCGCCATTCAATGGTATCACGCGCCAATCATCACGATTGAGTGAGAAGACCACAATGCACATCAACGGTATCCAACGGAGCAGCGCCATTCGATACCATTGGCATGAATCCCGTCAAAGAAACCTGTCGGTTATCTCCTAGGTCACCTGCCGCAATCATGTCCGTGATCCGCACCCGATAACGATCAACCTTTTTTTGCCATGTTGTCTTACTCTCGTTTCCCCTTTCTTTCTTTCTTTTTTTGTTCTTTTTCTTCTCTATTTCATTTCTTGCGACTGTCAGCAGAACTTTTTACACCTGTTGTACTACCCCGGGGAAAAAGGGATTTGGGAAATGATGTGGTGCAGTAGTTTATTTACAAAAAGACAAAATTTTTTCAGGTCATGCATGAAAGCCTTCCCAAAAAAAATAGCCATCTTATTTTCTCGGCATTTTCCTTTCCGATGGATCTTCATTTGCAAACGAATCCGGTTTCCGCTTGAGGGTTTGCGCAACCTGCTCCGCATTAGGCGCTTTTTGTGGTAACTTTTCTGGTTTCGTAGGCAACGGCAGATTCCGAAAGTACGAATGATCAAGACACTGTGGATTGGCGGGTAGGCCGGTGTAACATTTCATCAGATTCTCTTCTTTTTTTTTTTTTTTGTACCCTGTATTAACCTACCTCCTCGGTTGTCCATCGTTTGTTGGGATCAAAAACAAGCATCTTTTCTAAAAGATCCAGTGCGTCAGACCCAGCGGCGGTGAAGTATTGCCGTAACGGCACTTTGGGAAACGGTTTGAATTGAATGTAATCCGGCAACGATGTCATGCCCTACATAAACAATCGATGCATCATTAGCCTTTTACTATTTCTTTTCCTGTCACCTTGTCCGACGTTTGTCAAAAAAAAAGGTCATCCAAATAAAAAGATTCTAAATATTCCGAATAGGATACGAACCGGCCAATCCATCTCAGTGGGTGTGCCCAGAGCATGGAAGATCTTCATAAGTTGGTCCATATCCGAATCGCCGGCAACGTAAGGCGTTCTCAACATGAGCTCTGCAAAGATACAACCCACCGCCCAGATATCCACCGCGTACGAGTACTCCTTGGCGCCAAACAAAAGCTCGGGTGATCTATACCATCTAATCACTCCACCACATGAGTCACTGTCGTCTTTTTTTTTTTCCCAAAACAAATATGCGTATCACCTTGTCACCACTTGTGAGGTCATTTGTCGCCCTGGATCACCCCAGTCTCTGGCAAGACCAAAATCAGCAATTTTAAGGACACCGTCGCGAGTCAGTAACAAGTTATTAGGCTTCATATCCTATCCATCATGCGAAAACAACGAATCAGAGGTTGTCCTCGGTAGAAAGACCACTCATGAACATTGCCACATACTCGGTGTAATATAAAATGCCTATGACAGTGATCCAGTCCACGTAACATCATCATCATCCACGATTTGATATCGGCCGGCATAAACAGAATGCTCTTATCTTTGATGACCTGCTCCAAGTCTGAGTCCAAATACTCTAGCACCAAATTAAGATTGGTCTTGTGGGAAAACACGTCTACTAACTGATTGTAACCATGTTGGCCGTTAGTAAAAGAAGAACGACCACAACACCACCGAGACCTATGTTCACAATTACTTCAATCACGTTGGGATGCGCAAGTTCTTGAAGATATTTGACTTCGCGAATAGCTGTCAGATCGAGTCCATCTTTGAATTGGCCCATCTTGATCTTTTTGATAGCGACTTGGCGTCCAGTGGCCACCATGGTTCCTGAAGAGAACAGATCAGTGTCAGGTTCATGCCATAAAGATCCAAGCATCACGGTGGATCAACTAACCTCGGTAAACCACGGCATAGGTACCCTCGCCTACTTTTGCGTCCTTTTGATACTTTTTCTCTACATCCACATTAGCATCGTCGGCAGCCTCTGTTTTAACAGCCATGATGGGTCAGTTGCAAGCTGGAATTAAAGAAGAGGACTCGACGCTTGAAAAATTCACAAAGAAAGGTGGTCTACTGCGGAATCCAGCCCAATGCTCCATTCTCAGTGGCCCAGTAGTCACACATCTTTTTGACCCTCCGCTTGCATATGGATCCATCCAGCGACAACTCGTTATATAGTAGCAAGTATATCGAATGATGTCGTGTTCATAAATGCAACCGACCATACCACACTTATTATGGCTTTATTAGCAACGTATTGCATGTTGCAGCAAAGGGCAGCAAGATGAAACGGTAAAGATTGCAGAAAAGGTCATCTCACTTGTGTTTGACAATCTTTTATTTGGCCAGCTTCCCTTTGCATTAACCAAAGAACCTTAGCTGTGTATTCGAGTCAACGGTATGTGTATTGTGTGAGATTTTTTCTATCACGTTTTTCTTTATATGTTGCAGTGATATGTTTTCAGTAACATTGGGTCAACGATTAAACATGTAAAATTTGTCCCAAATAGTTTCATCCAAGAAGTACATGACTTTTGAGAGTGTGATTGAAACAGGAATTGGAAAAACATACAAGAGTGCGCACCGCATCAAGTATCAATCAGGGCATCATTCCTTATATCAAGGTCATATTATACAGTATGCTGGTCTTTCCACTTCTTGGAGCGTCGCCACAATGCTATGTTACTGCATCCTATATAGTATTGAAATCCCTTAATGATGCTACCAAACAGGGTAAAACCTATTGTCCATTGGGACCACGAAACCTTGCGTAAACCAAAACCCCTTTTCTGAATGCATCAAGTACTTTTCTTCTCATTCTAGGACTTTGAGTCCCGCCAAGGCCAAAAACAAAAAGGTGACTGGATTGCACAGGGCCGCGCTGTGGGTCGATCCCGCGTTGAGAGATCAACACACGGCACGATCCCCACAATGCAATCCACCTACCTTTGCTTATTTTTGAGATATGGGCTAATAAAGGACTACGACTGCTATATATGGATTATCCCAGCTTTCGCGCCTTACTATGTCACCTTTTTTTCTATCTCTCTAACTTACACCTTAGGAAAAAAATATTCGGAAAGTACTCCGAAAATATTCGGATATTTGGATACTCAAATTTGTAAAAAATCAGGCATTTTCCGATTATTTTTCGAGTATCCGATTGAATAATTTTGAATACTTTTAGAGTATTTTCTGAATCTCGGAACATGTTGGGTCTCTCTGATTGGCTTCCAACCGGCATTGTTATTGGTTGGAACCTCACTTCCATTTTTTTTTATTCAAATAGCAATAGCACGCACGAATGGTTTTTATAATTTGGTTTATTAAATAAATTAATAGGATTATTCAAGAGATTTCCTATTTGTCAAAGTCTTCTTGACTCTCTTCGTAGTTACAGCTTTGCGGGAATTGACAGCTTTCGCCGGGCGACCACGTTTCTTGCCTTCAGAAAGATGTTAGATGATTTGTCAAAGAAGTCAACTCTGGCAAGATGAACCTAATGTTTTTGCTACAGTGTTTGGTTGGATGCTGCTACTATCATTACTCCTACCTGGCAAAGCTTTAGCACCGGCAAATTCGTTGTCCTCATCGCTGGACAGGTGAGCGTCAAAGCCCATTCGCACAGCTGTGCACAAAGGCGATGTGCTCACCTCGTTGGCGAGAGAGTGAACTTCAGCAGAAACGGCCATCTGCTCGTCCTGCGCCAAGACTTCTTCATCGCAAATGCTGCATCATAAGAGAATGTGATTAGTTAGCTGTGAGATGTAAGTGAACCAGCTTCGACAGGCCTTTATCTATACAAGAACACACGGAGTAAAACGTACCTTCCCTCAGCTGAAGCATTGATTCTGTAAAATCCGTTGAAGTAGCTCTTCATTAGTTCATAAAACATCAAAGACATGTATCGCATTATAACATACCTGGCGTCACCTTCTTCAGGTTCCACGGCTTCTAATAACAAGATTTAATACCTGACACAGGTTAGCAACAGCCCATTTGCAAGCTTACCTTTCACTTTGCATTTTTGGAACGCGTGAACCATCAGAAGGCGCGCGCCCCAGTTGCCCGCACAAGCTTTCAACGGGAAATCCACACCTACTCCTCCCTCCAACAACAGCACAGCTTCGTTCTGGATCTGGGAGGGAAGATCCGACCATGTTGCCGTTGCGGGTAACGAATGCCTCGACCGGAGGTCCCAAACCAGCCTCTTCGTAAACACTTTTACGTTCTTTTTGAAGGTGGTCAGGAGGCAGTCATCCCACCTTTCCTTGAGAACGTCGCACCCCAAGATCTTGAAGAGCTCCCAGCTCCACTTTCTGGGTGCACCAGAAGCATCTTGGGGATGCTGTACCGTGCGTCTGATCGGCATGTCCGCGAACGGACTCGACTCACCGCCGACGTGCTGGTACAATGGGAGTACGTGCGAGATGTCGTTTCGCGACTCCACCTCCCTTTGGAGTCGGGTATTGAACTCGTCAAGTTTGGAGTTCATTGCTGCAACTGTGTCTTTCAACTCGTCGACTGCAGCGCACAAACTATCTATTTTCGCATCTGTTGAGGAAGACTCACTCTTCACCAGAGCTTTGAACTCAGAAACTATTCCAATGAAGGTGGTGAATAGCTGGGTCGCAGTATCTTGACTTTGTGACATTGAAAAACGAATAAAGAAGAGAGAAAGAGAAAAAGTAAACAACCAGGGCGCAAAAAGTTTTTTTCAACGCAAAATCGATCTCAGCACCCTTTACCCCTTTTATTCATTTCACGTCATGTCGAAAAGAATTGAAACGAAATTATGCATCATCTGCCGCCGTTACATCAAAGGCTCTTCAGACCATTTGAACGCCCACTATGATAATTGTATTCCGAAAAAAATCGACTTATTGCGTGCAACAATCCCAGCTGGAGAGCTCTTGGCAGTACCAGAACTAGGTGGCCGTTTTATGCGCCAAGTAATAAGCCCATCTCGGCGTTACTAAGCAGTGACACCAATCTAATAGACTTCTTTTGTTAGCCTAGTGCAACTAATGGCAACGTTGAAAGTAACCTTCACAATGATGCTGTCAATCTTGCGCCCATTAACGTAAGTATTGGCATCGTCGTCAATGATAACTTTAATATTCTTCGCGATAGAAACAACATCAAATGCTTAACTATCTTTACATAGGAGACTGGTCCTGCATATCGCATGGAAGCAATTGATCAAGAGGACTACATGGATTTGGACGAGGAGTTGGTCTATGATACGGTAGTGGAAGAGCACGAAGCATTTGGGATCGAGACGGTGCCAGAAGCAATGTAAATCTTATTTTTTTCTCCGATAGGGTCAGTGCTAATGTGTTTATATAAAAGTAGAAATGCCGATGATGCTAAGGTATACGACATGCACAACGTGCACATCCCTGAAGAAGACAAAGTCAAAGCTAGCATTGATCTTTATGCGCTGACTGTGGAGTTCGGAGCCTCCAGAGAATTTTTCGGACGGATGGTGAAAATCGTCAACAATTACACGGATGGTCTGCTCCCACCGCTGTTAAGCTACCATCGTTCGCGAAATGCTCTTCGGCGTTCATATCCTATCCAGCCGAAGATATATGACGTCTGCCGCAGTGGCTGCAAGATGTATCAGGCTGGTGAGGACAGTCTTGCGTGTACGCACTGTCAGGAACCCCGGTTCAAAGCTGATTTGTGCACTCCAGCAATGACAATGCAGCAATTGTCCTTGAAAGAGCAGCTTGCACTTTTGATCAGTAATGATCAAACGCGTAATTTGCTTCGGTACAGATCTAGCAGAGAGTCGTCGCCATCCGTGATGAAAGATATTTTTGATGGAAATGTATACAAGGAGATGAAGAACTTGATGTTTGAAAACGAACTGGATCTGGCGCTTGGACTGTATACAGACGACTTTCAGCCGTTCAAGCGTGGACAGTATTCCATGACAATTGTGCACGTAGTTTTACTCAATCTTCCTCCCGAGAAACGTACAGAAGACAAGTACATGCTTCAAGTCTGCGTTACACCTGGTCCCAATAAGCCTGCAGACATCTTTAGCTTTTTGGAACCATTTCTTACTGAAGTGCGCGAACTTTCCGAGAGTGGCATGATTGTACGGATAGGAAGCGGTACACTCAAAGTGAAAGGACATCTTATGTTTGTTGGTGGAGATATTCCTGCGGTTGCCAAGATGTGTGGGCATGCTGGTCATAACCATTATCATGGTTGCCGATTCTGCACTATCCGTGGGGTATACACAGAGAATCGCATGACATTTCCACCCGTTTTTAAAGTAAGGTCATAAATATAGATTCGCATGAATGGAGATATAACTGCTTGTTAGAATGGAAGAGATGAAGCTCAAGCTGACCACCGGCCCAAAGCAAGCATTCGTCTCTCACAAACATTTCAAATCTCCGATCAATGCCTTGGTCAACAGAAGGCAAGCCCATTTGCAACATTGTCATCGTTCCATGGTGCAACTTTCTTTCCGGTTGACCCTATGCACCTGCTCGGTCCCGGGATTGGTAAGCAGCTCTGGCGACTTATCCTTGGTGACTATGGCGAATCCGCAAATCCCTTCTATCTGTCGCCCAAAAATCGCCAATTGATTGGAGCCAGAATTGCGGCCTCGAGAAGTCTGATACCATCTTCTTTTGCCGGTGACTGTGGCGATGTAGCAACTCAAAGCGGCTTCTACCGTGCAGTGGATTGGATTCACTTTGTGCGATTTTTCGTTCCAACTATTGTACTTGAATTCTACACAGATCCTGGTGTCCGGAAAGCCATTATTGATCTGAGCGAGATCTACTGCTACGCGCTTAGTCGTGAACTCTCAGTAGACCAAATCAGGTCATTGAAAGCCACTGTCTTTTCATGGACTGCATGGCTGCACGAACAAGTGCGCTCAAAGAAAATTGCTGCTGCTGTGTTCACGGTAAATCAACATTACTTGAGTCATTTATACAAGATCATTGAAAGACTTGGACCTTTGCCTTTTACGGCGGCTTTCGCGATGGAACGAGCTATCGGTGAATTGAAACGAAGAATCCATTCCAAGAGACATACAGGAGCGAATGCTGGCAATGTATTTGTCGAGCTTTCTGCTGTCAGAGGAAGAAAAAGACTGGAGGATAATGATGACAACGACAACGACCTCAGTGACGTGCCCGCTTCTAATACGAGAAAAAGGAATGTCATTGCCCTGTCTGATGTTGCCAATGGTCCGGAAATCTGGAGTCCGTTTGCCCAGCAGTCGATTGCCGAACTGCAGTGCAAGAGCCAGTTGCGCAACTTTTGGGCCTGGCAATGCCAATCTTACGATGGAATTCAAATCGATGAAAATGAAATCGTGGAAACCGGAAGCTATCTGTTTAGCAACGGGAGGGTCTTTGGTGGAATCACCAGAGAATCCTTCGTCTATCTGCATGTTTGGGTCGACACTGACAGAAGTGCTCGACACGGTTCCATCCGCCAAGCGCAGAGAAAATATTTTGGCGATCTCAAGCTATTTTTTTGCCATACCTTTCAGGGGCGTGAAAAAATGCTTGCGTTGGTCGAAGTCTGCAAGACGGTGAAAGTGGATGGTTGTTGCTGGCCATACAAGACGGAGTCTGGTGGCTCAAAGCTCGTGATCGTTGGCGTCGAGTGTGTTGTCGGGCCTGTAGGCCGAGCAAAAGGCTCAGGTACCCGGGAACATCTTTATTGGACCCAGAAAACGGAAGAAATTCCAATCGATTACGAGTTATCGTACATTCGTTAATCAACTTTATCAAGAAATCTTTTTGGAATACCTTTTAAATACTCGTGACTGTTATATTCAATTTTTTGAATCGTTTGTGAACATTCGAACCTGCAATATTCAAAAAATCGAATACTCGAATATTTTTGGAATACTTTTTTTCTAAGGTGTTACTTTCCCTTCATATTATTGCAAATATCAGGTGCAATAGATTATCAGAATTATATGTTTTATTCACTTGGTCCTAAACAGTCATGATTGTTGTATGCTACGGCCATATCACCCACAAATAAAAGCATGACAGACAAGTGATTATAACAGCTTGGACTTTCATTGAGTTCCATCTATGCAGTATGTTATACTGATCGCAACAAAGTTTTACCAGTGCTATGGAGTGCTATTATCTTTCATACACTTTTTGAAGCATTTATCCTTGCTTTGTAGGGTATAAAAGATCAAAGTGCTCCAAACTCCCTTTGCAATGGGTGCAAATGCATCTCTTTGGTGGTTTGAAGCGGATCGGGAATTCAAAGTCTCTGCAATGGCTGTCACGGTGTGCATTTTTTTCCCTCTTCATTGTCCGAAAAAGCAGCTTCCCTGATCTCTTTTGGCTGCGCCATTTGCATTTAACAAGATCCACAGTATGCCACCCAAACCGAACAGCTCAAAGTATAAGAAACCTCTGACGTCCCTTGATCGCAAAGGTATAAATCGCAATCGTATATGCTACAGCCCTATTTTTACAGTTACTCACTGATTCTTTTGTTTGTACAGCGAAAAAGAAGAAAGCGGAACTCATTCACAAGGCGACCGTCAAAAGTCAGTACTATAAAACGATTGCCAAAGAGAAAGATGTATTGGAAGCGCCCGATTACGTAAAGGAAATCTTTGGTGAGAGAACCATTGACGACCAAGGCAATGTCGTCGAGTACGAGGCTGCCAAAGGCGTGAAGCGAAAGGCCAAAGCAACCGACGATGTCAAAGAGGACGAAAAAGTATTTTACCTGGACGAATCGTCTTCATCGGAAGAAGAGGATGACGAGCAAGAGCAGGGAAAAGCAAAACAGAAAAAGGATGTAAAAGGCAAAGGCAAACAGGAGAAGAAGAACGAGAACAAAAGGTGAGAAATAGAAAAATTCCGGCTACTGAGATCTTTCTCAATGTTCGTTCAACTCACATTTGATTGGGTCACGAATTCGTAGAAGTAAGCCCAATCCTTTCAAAGAGCAGATGGAACGACGTGAAAAGGAGCGCCAGGAAGCATTGCAGAAGCGAGCGGAACGTGAAGAAGAGTATCAGGCCAAAAACAAAGCTCGAAAACAGTATTACAAAGAACGAAATCGTGAGCGTGGCAAGATGTTGGCCAAAAATAGTAAAGGTCAACCCAACATGGCCACGCAGATGGAAATCTTGCTTGGAAAGATCAAGAAGCAGGTTTCCAAGTAACTCCCCACAAGGAAAATACCATATTCTCATTGTCATCCTTCAAACCTCATTTTTATGGCACATCATCTTTCAATAATCAAACTAGTAGACTCGCTGCATCACAAAATCTTTTTGCGTTTTTCTTGTTATATTTCTGAGCGTTCGGGTGCAAATCGAGCGATGATCATCTTACAGTGCATTGGCAGAGGATCTCGAATAACAGCAACACCATGCACACCGATATTAATGCGCATGGTACTTTGCATAACAATCATATGCATACTGCAACGAAGGAAATACCAAGCGCTGTGGTTCATATCCACTACCTTGTGTGCATGATGTCAACGCATAAACGACGACCAACCTAAGCGACGATGACCTTGTTGCCACACCCGCAATGAACCAGGATGAACAGTTTTCTGCTGTAAACACTCCTTTGGGATAAGCAGAATTTTTTGGTGAAAATGGCCAGTGCTTTGATTCCGAAGGGTCAAGGAGGCTGAATGTTGCACGGGATGAAAGCAAGGGTTACTGGCAGCAGTCGCTATTTTTGATTTCGTTACACGGCGGCAAAATACCCAACCTGGATTTTTTCTTTGCCTTAAGGAAGGAAGCTGTCATCATGAGGAATACACCGTACAAGAGTTTGCTTTGCTGAACACAGACTTGCCGATAAAATCGTGATCTGAGGTGTTCAATGAGCACATGCGCATGCTAATTTTTCCAAGACGCTATTTTTGTCCAGACATGACCATCAATCGATCCCCTATTGATAAAAGAGCTATGTATACCACTGATAGATACAGAAGAATATGCACATCGAGATCGGCAGTAATCCCTTGGCCGGTATTTATTGATCCACGGTTCTTTTTTTCTTTACGTTCCTTTCTCAGCTATGTCCATTTTTTCTTTTTTATGGATCATCGCGTTATGGCTCAGTGTTGCTTCAGCTCGTATTATACCAGGCACTTACATTGTGGAATATTCTGAAGGGCATGACGAAACACAATTTATGGAGGATCTTGGATCCATGAAAGAATCGGTTCAAATACGACATACTTACGCCTCATCACTCTTTCGCGGCATGTCATTTACACTAAAAGACAATACATCACACAATAACAGCGCCATAGCATCCCCATCTTCTCAAAATCTGGAAAGCGAGCATCCCGTGCTAACCCACATGGCCAACTACCCAGCCGTCAAACGAATGTATCCTGTGTATGAAATTCCGCGCCCCCAATGGTTATTCAGTGAAGACGGACGCGACCGCCCTTACGAGAACCACATTACCGAATTGAAGGATGTCCATGAAAAACTGCATCTCACCGGCCAAGGCGTCACCGTGTGCGTGCTGGATACAGGTGCAGTGGATCGTTCCGATAGCAATTCTTTTAATTTACCGTGAATAGAAAATATGTGTACTGACGCGTACTTTCTGATACGGCTACTGCATTACAGGCATTGATTATGGCCATCCTGCTCTAGGTGAAGGATTTGGCGAAGGTTTCAAAGTGCGATACGGATATAATCTCGTGGATCCAGATCACGACGATATTCATGCAGGCTCCCATCGATCACCCAATGATCCTTTTGATGTTTGCCTCGGAAATTCTACCGGTACGAAAAATTCTATAACTAGAGTTTGGTTTTCTTCTATCAATGGAGTCTACTCACGATTCTTTTTGAAAAAAAAAAAAAAAAGGTCACGGCACTCATGTCAGCGGTATCATTGGTGCAGTGGATCCTGCCATGGTAAGAAAAGATGGCTACTCGTTGTTAGGGAACATACTTCCCGGACCAGAAAAAAAAAATAACAAGAGACATTCGCTAATGCAATGAGAAGCATTTTACAGGGGTTGCCCCAGATGCCACTTTGGGAGCGTGGCGAATCTTTGGTTGCAAAGAAGGAGCCACAGAGGATACCGTTATTAAAGCAATGGAAATGGCTCGCGATGAAGGTAAACTGTTTTCGCTTTCATTTTATCTCTATAGCCCCTGATGACGTGTCTTTGTGCTTTGGTGAGCTAGGTTGCCATGTTATTAATCTCAGCTTGGGTGTGCAAAGGGCCTGGGCAAGTGATGTGATGGCTCTGGTCGCCGATCGATTGGCGGTTGAAGGCGTGGTTGGTAAAGGACGATAAAAAAAGAGAGTCTACATTGTTGTTTAGCATTCATTGTCGCTTAATTCCAAAGATGTGACATTGAATAGTGGTCGGTGTGGCTGGAAATCAAGGAACCGATGGTGTCTTTCTGCAAAATAGCCCTGGCGGAGGCAATCAAGTGATCTCAGTGGCATCGCTTGACAATTCTTTTTATCCTACCGATGTGCTGACTGTCAATGCTCTCCCCAACGGCACCTATCGTAAGTAATGTCGGTGTAACAAGCCCCAATTCATGTCCTGTGCACTCACAGACACTTTTCCCGCTTCGTGATTCAGCGTTTACACTGTGTACGGCAAGTACGCAGTTCATCAATGGTACCTTGACCACTGTTTTTGTCAACGATTCTATTACCACTGCTTGTGACCCTTCATTGCCTTCTTCCGTGAATGGCAAGATTTTGCTGGCAAGACGTGGTTCATGCCCCTACGAACAGAAATTGCAAAACGCACTGCAGAGTGGTGCTATTGGCATCCTCGTTTACGATGCCGAGTCGACGGCAAAAACGCCTATTCTTGCTCTCACCGAGACGAAATTTCCCTGTGCGACCATCACACGGACGCTCGTGCACTCGTTGACCCCGTTTCTCCAGAATGGCACCACGGAATTAAAAGTAATTATGCCAGGTTACCCCGTGGATGTGGACGTTGAAACGGCCGGTCAAGTGTCGTATTTTTCCAGTATGGGACCGACGTACGATTTGAACCTGAAGCCCAACATTGCCGGGATTGGCCAACACGTCTTCTCGACATTACCTCGCGACATGGATGGCGGATGGGGGTTACGTAGTGGCACCTCCATGGCCGCACCTCATGTTTCAGGTATTGCGGCTCTCATGCTGCAAGCGAGTCGTGAACAAGGGAAACAAATCTCACCACGCTACATTATGGAACATTTGCAAAATCACGCTCGTCCCGCCATGTACAAGGGCGCACCTGATCATCCCGTACGGCAGGGTGCCGGTCTCGTGCAACGTAAGTGCTGTCAAATGCTTCGCTTTGTTGTTGTGCCCTCCTATTTTATTGTATTCTGATACTAATTGGAACCTTGCATCGCAGCATTTACTGCCTTGACAAACTTTATACACATTTCGCCAAGCCAACTGAGTTTCAACGATACTTCACGACTCGACACCAAAACACACACTCTGCAAATCACCAACCACGGCACTACCTCTGTGGGGGCTCATTTACACCACGAACCGTCGTTATCCATTGATACCTTTGACAGTAGTGTCGGTAATTTTGTTCCTGCCGAACCTGCAGAACGTGGTCACGCACGCATTGATCTTGAATTTTCGACGACGGTATTGGAACTCGAGCCAGGCGAAACGGCGGAAATTCAGGTGACGGCCGAATTACCACCCCCGCCGCATCATTACGAAATGTATGGAGGCTACATTGTGCTCAAAACCGAAAGCAACGACACTGTAGGCAGCGTACCGTATTTTGGAATTCTTGGCCGAATGAAAGACTTGCCTTTGTTCGATCAGGGCTATCCTTTCATCGCGAGTTCGGATAAACTGTCCAAGGTTTCTTCGGAGATTTACGAATTCGATATTTCCCAGGATGCCATTTTGCCGTCACTCGTTGTGCGCATGCTCATGGCCACACCCGAAGTTCACATTACCGTCCTGGATGCGGACAACAAGCTTGTTGGCGAATTGGAAGGTAGTCCATTCACATGGGAACGAAGTCGACTGGATGACAAATATTTCGAATGGGTGGTTCAATGGAATGGCAAGGTCAAATCCTCCAACAACGCCACAGGGATATCGACGTCTGAGGCCCAAATGATTGATCATGGTTACTACCGCTTACACATTGAAGCCCTGAGACTCATGGGAGACCGAACGGAAAACAGTGATTGGGAAAAATGGACTTCACGTCTAATTCACATCCACTGAGCCAATGAAGTATTAAAACCAAAAATAAAATAAAAAAAGAAGCCCGCCAAGAAGTATACAAACAAAAAATAGGCAGACAGTTACGAATTTCAACCGAGGATAAAATCATGCCAGAAAGGAAAATACGGGATTTCGAACAGCTTCTTGTTTCTCCTTTCTTTTTTTTTTTCTTGAATGAAAAACTTTATCACCAATACCATCTGTCTCTTGGCAACCTTGATAGCCTTGATTCAGGCCATTACTGTGGATCATCCAAAATATAAGCCTTGTACGTTTGGCCGTGCCATTGCCGGTCGATACATTGTGGAATTTGATGACACTTTTAGCGGGACCTCTAGACAATTTTTGTCGGATTTCGAACAAGGCATGCAGCGCCAACGGCCATCGTTTAAATCGCAGCAGTTACGATGCAATATCACTCAGGAATACACCTCCAACGTATTTCGCGGTGTCTCGTTGCGATTATCGGCCAATCAGCAGCAGCAACTGAATGTATCATCGGCTCAATCCTCTGAAACCGAATGGCTTAAATACATGCTGGAGCAACATTACGTGAAACGAGTTTTTCCCGTAGTGGAAGTGCCTCGACCTGAAGCTGTATATGCAACTCGTGCGGCATTTCCTGGAATTTTTGGTCGCATCGACGACTTGCCTTTCAGTCATGGCATGACCCAAGTGAATCGGGTTCATCGTGAACTTGGATTGTACGGCAAAGGTGTTGTGGTTGGCATCATCGACTCTGGTGCGTCATTTTTTTCGGAACAACAATCAAATGACAGGAGCTAATTCGAATTTTAGGGGTCGATTACAACCATCCTGCACTCGGCGGAGGTTTTGGAAAAGGATACAAAATCCAGTTTGGTGAAGACCTTGTAGGAGACAACTACAATGTAAATGATCCTGATTCGATACAACCCAAACTCACTCCTTTGGATACATGCAAAGGTGCCAATGGTAAGTTTGTTTTTAAAAAAGAAGAAGGTAAATTATTGTAATATTTAAGAGAATCATGGTAGCAGGTCATGGGACTCATGTCGCAGGTATTATCGGGGCCGAAGATAAGAAATATGTAAGTAGAAGAAAAAAAGAAATTACACAAAGCAGAACATCCTCTCCTTGAAGTAGGGTGGGATCGACAAAAAACAAAGATGACTGACAGAAACGAGGAAACAGAATTTCACAGGAGTGGCGCCTCAAGCAACATTGGGCATGTGGCGTGTATTTGGTTGCACAGGCTCAAGCACCAATGATTTAATTATCAAGGCATTGATTTTAGCTTATGAAGCAGGTACGAAAACCATGGGCTGTTTAGATCAACAAAAACAGAGCCTCCAGAAAGCTTATTCTAATTGCTTTTCTTTTTTCCCTCTCGCACGATTCCCCAATTCAGGATGCAACGTTATCAATCTCAGTTTAGGAGAGACCAATAACTGGTCCAATGATCCCACCGCTCTCGTTACCAATCGCCTTGTGGAAAAGGGTGTGTCAGTGATTGCAGCAGCCGGGAATGATGGTCGAGAAGGAGCGTTTATTCTTAGTTCTCCCAGTACCGCTGTCCGTGCCGTATCGGTAGCTTCGGTGGATAACGCCTATGGCCTGGAGCCAATGATGTTGCTTGAAAATGGCGAGCTTTATCGTAAGTAATATAGCAACAATTGCACACGACTCTTAATCCCACTGACCAAACCTTTTGATGGCAGCTTTTTTGGCTTCCAAGGAACACCCTATTATGCCCAATGGCACCGTTGTGAGTTATGACAATTCTTCTACCGAGACCAGTTTGGCCTGCAAAGGAAGTCATCCTTCTTCCGATATCCGAGGAAAGATTGCCCTGGTACGACGCGGTTCCTGCACCTTTGACGAAAAAGCAACCACGGCCGCCCAATTCGGTGCGATTGCTATTCTTGTGTATGATCCTGATCAGGAGAAGGAAGCTTTCCAACCGGGCCTGAAGACGGGTCCCATCCCTGCTGCTGGTATCTCTCTCACCGCCGGTAATAAGCTGGCCTCCTTGAGTCCAGTCGGCGTGGTGTTCAACAAAGAACTATCGACGGTCCCGCTGTCGACGGCGGGCCGGATTTCCGTATTTTCAAGCGTTGGCCCCACCTTTGAATTCAATCTCAAGCCCGATATTGCCGGTGTAGGCGGCATGATCTTTTCTACTTTACCCCTATCTCTGGGGGGTTACGGCACATTGTCTGGTACATCCATGGCCACTCCCTATATTACTGGATGCTTTGCATTGTATCTGCAAGCGCATCCAAACACGGACCCTGCGACCATTGCGGAGCAGTTCAAGAACTATGCTGCCCCGGCACCGTACAATGACACGTTTGATAATCCTTTCCGACAAGGCGCCGGCCTTGTTCAAGGTAAATAAGCCTTATTTACGGTCTTTTTTTTTCATGCACGAAAGAAGCTCACACCATTTTATCTTTTAGCTTTTGATGCTATTGAGCAAACTATGCGTGTGTCGCCATCGCATGTGAGCTTCAATGATACAAACCACCGAAAGGCGCAAGAAATCACCCTGATGAATAATGGAAATCGTTCGGTCACGTATGAATTGGATTCGGTGCGTGCAGTCACACTGTCAGCGTTCAATGGGACGCAAGATTCTGTTTCAGTGAGATCACCGGTCGGTTTTGCAGACCCCATGGGCCGCGTTCTTAGCTCGGCCAGTAAGATTACGGTGAATCCAGGTGAAAAGGTCGTATTTACTCTTGACATGGCCGATTCGGTCGATCCAAAGAGCCTGTACCCTTTGTACGGCGGCTACGTGCGACTGAACCCTACCTCTGGCAGCGAGAAAACGATCCATATTCCGTATGGCGGCGTCATGGGCGATGTTAGCAAGCTGGATATCTTTGCTCCGCACTTTCCGTTTTTAGCATTACCAAAAGACGTAGGCAGTGGGATGAGCAATACGACATCGTTCCATATCAGTCCTCCCTCCAACAGTAGCGATCCGTGGCTAGCAATCCTGATCCGTATGAACATGGGCACCGAGCGCTTGGAGACCGATATCGTGACAGACAACGGGGACGTTATTGGCTACCTAGACTCTTACAGCTACCTCCCTCGCAACACCGACGATGAAGACGACTACATGTTTGTAGACTATTGGGATGGCACCATTTTAAAGCGAGAAAATTTCGTGGATCGTACTATGGTCAACAGTGGAACATATCGCATGCGGTTCCGTGCTCTCAAGCTGCTAGCTGATCCAGATTTACCTGAAAGCTGGGAAACAACCACATCAGTCCCTATTGTCGTCTCTAACTAAAGGGCTGATCCACGCCCCCACCCTCTCTGTAATGATTTCAAACTCCTACCGCAAACCTTAATTTTTTTGATGCACCTCTCTCCATGTCTGTCAAAGAACATGTCAAAGGAAGGACTGTGTTTAAAAGAGCCATTGAGATTTTTTTTTTCAAGCTTTGTTTTTTTATTTATTACAAATAAATATGCTATAACAGCTGTACTATCCACATGTATATGAAAGAAGGAAGGTCTTTGAACTAGAGCAAAATTAGAGACCAGTGGTGGCATTTGAAGGGTGAGAAAAAGATCAGCAGGAAAAGCAAGTAGTGGCTTGTCGGATGTGAGTCAGATCCAAAAAACGAGAAATGGAAGGAACAAAAAGCCCGGCTGCTGGTGAAATTGGGTTCAATGTTTTCTTGTTGGATACCACACATAAACTCTCCCACTTTAACACCTCTAGTGTCCCATGGCTTCCGGTAAGTCGTTTTGTTGGTCTCTCTCCCTTGGTATTCTTTATACCAGCACCAACGCAGTACACTAACTCAATAGACACGCGGGGTTCTTGGTTTTTTTCTTGCTCTCCAGATAAGCTTACAATTCTCTTGGTCGGTTCTGGCGGTCGCGAGCATGCCATTGCATGGAAACTTTCCCAGTCCAATCAAGTTGCTCACATCTATGTTGCTCCCGGTAATTATTGGCCCATTTCTTTTTTTTTTGGCGAACGAATGGGGGCTTCCCTTGGAAATGCAAAACTAACAGAAGCACCTTTCTTTTTTTTTTCTTTTTTGACTAGGCAACGGTGGTACTGCCAACGGTAGCAAAGTGACGAATGTTGACATTGGTGTGAGCGACTTTGCCAAGTTGACTGAATTTGCTGTGCAAAACAACGTAAGTGCATGGTCGATAAGGCGGACATCGAAGCTTATGCTAAAACGCTGACAACGATGGTTCAGGTCGATTTGGTGATTCCCGGTCCCGAACAACCGATTGTCGAAGGAATCCAAACTGCTTTTAGAAAAGGTAAGAATTGAAGGCGCAATGGGTGTATACGTATAGTCTGGTATCGTGGATGACTTATCGTTTTATTTGCACTCAGTGGGTATTCCATGCTTTGGTCCTTCTGCCAAAGCCGCCCAGATGGAAGGTTCAAAGACTTTCTCCAAGGATTTTATGAAGAAGCATAACATTCCCACAGCAGCTTATGAGGTAGGTTATCCATACCTTGATTCGCTAACTATCTGTCGACTTTTCTGACTCTTTGTGCAATAGAACTTTACCGATTTCGAGAAAGCCAAGGCTTATGTTGAATCGGTGGATCATCAAGTCGTGCTCAAGGCCTCCGGTTTAGCCGCCGGCAAGGGTGTATTGATCCCTACGACCAAGGAAGAAGCCATTGCTGGTTTGAAATCCATCATGGTCGACAGGGAATTCGGCGCGGCCGGCGATGAAGTGGTCGTGGAAGAGTATCTCGAAGGTGAAGAGTTGTCCGTTTTGGCTTTCTCGGACGGTTACACCGTGGTCCCTTTACCTCCTGCCCAGGATCACAAGCGTGCTTTGGACGGTGATCAAGGCCCCAACACTGGTGGCATGGGCTGCTACGCTCCTACCCCCATTGGTACCAAGGAATTGGTGGATGAAATCAAACGCACCATTTTGAAGCCCACCATTGATGGCATGCGTCGTGACGGTAAGGAAACAATAAAGGAACAAGTTGTAGCCAGACAGATTGCTCACTGTTGAATTAATGATGGCAGGTTTCCCCTTTGTCGGTATACTTTTCACGGGAATCATGCTTACCAGCTCTGGACCCAAGGTTTTGGAGTACAATGTGCGTTTTGGCGACCCTGAAACCGAGGTGGTTTTGCCTTTGCTTGGCGATGAGACGGATTTGGCTGAGATCATGATGGCTTGTGTGGAAGGTCGCTTGGATGCGGTTTCCATCACCATCAAACAGGCCTTTGCTGCTACGGTCATCATTGCTTCCGGAGGTTATCCTGGTAGTTATGCTAAGGGCAAGCAAATCACGATTCCTGCCACCACCGAGGACGTGACGGTGTTCCATGCTGGTACCGCTTTGAAGAACGGTCAGTTGGTGACGGCCGGAGGTCGCGTGCTTGCCGTGTCGGCTGTTGCTTCTTCGCTCCGCGAAGCCGTGGACAAGGCTTACGGCGGTGTCAAGTCGATCCAGTTTGAAAATATGCAATACCGTACCGATATCGCGCATCGCGCCTTTAAGCATGCTGACAAGGAAGCGAACAAGGCCGGTCTTTCCTATGCTGATGCCGGTGTCTCCATTGATGCCGGTAACCTTTTGGTGCAAAAGATCAAACCTCTGGTCAAATCGACCAAGCGCGTCGGTGCTGATTCCGATATTGGTGGTTTTGGTGGCCTTTTTGATTTGAAAGCCGCCGGTTTCCGTGATCCTATCTTGGTATCGGCCACCGATGGTATTGGTACCAAGTTGAAGATTGCTCAGGAATGCAATATCCACGATACCGTCGGTATTGATTTGGTGGCAATGAACGTCAATGATTTGATCGTGCAAGGCGCTGAACCTCTGTTCTTCCTCGATTACTTTGCTTGCGGTAAATTGGAAGTCGATGTGGGCAAGGACTTTGTGGCCGGTGTCGTTGAAGGCTGTCTTCAGTCGGGTGCGGCTTTGGTGGGTGGCGAAACGGCGGAAATGCCCGGTCTTTACTTGCCTGGTGATTATGACGGTGCCGGTTTTACGGTGGGTGCCGTGGAACGTGCCAAGATTTTGCCTCGCATGGATCTGATCAAGCCTGGTGATGTGGTGTTGGGTCTGGCCTCCTCCGGTGTTCACTCCAACGGTTTCTCCTTGGTTCGTAAGATTGTGGAATCGCAACCTGGCTTAACCTATCATTCAAGCTGCCCTTGGGAGAAATCCAAGACCTTGGGTGAAGTGTTGTTGACGCCCACTCGTATTTACGTCAAGCAGTTGTTGCCTGTGGTCCAGAAAGATTTGATCAAGGCCATGGCTCATATTACTGGCGGTGGTTTCTTGGAAAATATTCCCCGCGTGATGCCCAAGGATCTCGGTGTGGTCATTGATGCTCAATCGTACGAATTGCCTCCTATTTTCAAATGGCTCAAGCAAGCCGGTAACCTTTCGGCCCATGAAATGTCCCGCACGTTCAACTGTGGTGTTGGTATGGTGATTGTCGCCGATCCCGAACACGTCCCTGAAATCAAACGCTTGTTACAAGAGGCTAACGAGCAAGTGTATGATCTCGGCAAAGTGGTGGCAAGATCCGATTTGGATGGTCAAGAAGTCCAAGTTCGCAACACCGAAACGTGGTAAAATGAAAAGCAATATCAAAAGAAAGAGCATTCTCCGATAGAAAACAAAGAAAAAAAAGGAAAACAAACTCTCAATGCTTATCGGTCTGTACATAATAAAACCAATCTCCTGAAAAATTGAAAAAGAAATGATCAAGCGAAAAAGAAAATCATTTGTAACAACGCACATTCAATGGCGCACTTTTGAAGTTTATGTCGTTTTTTTTTTTTCGCCGTTGCGATAGCTTAGGAAAGCGAGCGATATGATGTATTACACTTGTATCAACCGAATGCTAGCTAGTCCACTTGAAAAAGGGTCAGAAAGGCCAGGAAAAGGACGAGATGGGAAACAGGCCATTGTGTATCATAACTCGCTTTTTACTGTTGCGGCCCCTTGGAATCAAGAACACTTAATTATTGCTTCAATGGAAGATTATATAAGTTTTTGTAAAGCTTTTGTATATAATATGTTTTCTCGAAGAAAAAAGCTCTGTGTTCTGTGTGCCCTTTTGTTTTGATGTACTCACTGATCATGAACCCCAGCTGCTTAAACGGCATGCGAGCATCTCTTCCCAACAGCTGCGGTGCAATATAGCAATTTCCCCCGTGTAGGAAATGGTATCAACTGTCGTTATTTTCTAACTTTGGTATGTAACTCAAATCGTTGAATGAAAAGAGTCGAGATAACGTTGAATGCGGCAATGATAACACATGCAAGAAAAGTGTATCGAAGGGCGGTTTGATAAGTCTCAAGGACAATCTGCAAGATGTCCTTAGGAAGCAGCTGTCGGATTTCGGTCATGGATTGACGGGCAATCTCGATATACTGTTGTTTAAAATGGTTCAATATCCGTCAGATCCTTATCGCTAACTCTTTGTGTATTCCGTTTCTCCACGCAACCATCCCTCTCTTCTTTCTGATGCATCGGTTCTTTTTTTTTTTCACCGTCATTATCCATTTGCTTTGTCACATATCCGATTTTTTTCATGCTTCCAGCCCTGCATCTCCACCCCCCCCCCAAATCCCCTGCTGCTACATTCTTTGAAATTGTCCCTACCTTGTCAGCATTGGGACCTGTAATCTTTTCGCTCAATTCGCTCTTCACAATGGCCTGGAAAATAGCCGAAGTGGCGGAGATACCAATAACACCGCCCACCGAACGGAAGAGATAAGACATCGACGTGACAGTAGCCATTTCTGGAAAGCTTCATGATTAGCTTTGCACTTTTTTTCCAGATCGAAATCATCAGATCACGAATGCTTACCGCCTTGACCAACGCAGGATAGCATGGCAATAAGGGTGGTAGTGATAAGGACACCCATTGAGAACCCATCCATGAGCAGACAAATGAGCAAAAACCAAAGCGGGGTGGTCGTTGTCCAGCAGGTAAAACCGATCATGGATACAAAAGACATCACAGCCGCCACAATTGTAATACTGCGGTACTCGCCGGTACGTGACATCCACATACCGCACAGTACAGATCCAGTGGAACCAAGGGCAATTTTAGGTAAAAAGAACAAACCAGCTTGAGTAGGTGAGTAGCCCATCAATCCCTAGCGAGTAACAAAACCGCAAAAACGCAGTTGAATAGAAATGCACTTTTTCCATCTGTCACATTAAAAATTACCTGGAAATATAATGGGGTAACGTAGATAAGAGAAGTCGAACTCATGATGGTGCAGAGGTTTGTCATGGAACAGGCCAAAGGGGTGCGGCTAGAAATGATTTCCCAGGGCATAAGCGGATACAGTGCCACCTTGGCTTCAATGATACAGAACAGCACGGCCAACACTACAGAAGCCACCAAGCAGCCGACGACAAGAGGATCTGTCCATGATCGCAAATTACCACCGAGAGACGTTGCCAATAAGAAAGCAATTACAGACAGAACAATAGTAATAGCGCCAAGATAATCAATCTTTTTCAATCTTTCCCAAAGCGTGGTCGGGGGTTGTTCCGCGAGATTATAGTTGGTCAGCAAGCAGGAAGCCACATAAATGGTCACGAGAAGGAAAGGCAAGTTGATGTAGAAGCAATAACGCCATCCAATGGTGTCAGTAATAAATCCGCCCAACGGTGCACCGACCACAGAACCGACCTACAGGAACGATCAGACGGGAATGGGTCAGCTGAGTTGATAATCCAGAACCGTCGTGCATCTCTTTTTTTTCGTAACCTAGCACTTACAGCGTATGCAATGTTTCCGTAACCCTGGTAAGTACCTCGGTAGCGCAAAGGAACAAGGTCACTGGTAATTACCGTTGTCATCTAAAACATCGTGGGAAGCCGTTCAGTTTCTCAGTGATATTTTTTTTTCCATTGCCACGGTGACAAGGTGGCACACAACCTGACACTTACCGTGTTAATACCTCCACCACCGATACCAGCAACGGCACGTGCGAAAACGAGACTCCAAAGACCGTTCGCAGCTCCGCAAAGCCCGGATCCAATGAAAAACACTGAAGTAGCAAACATCAAAGCGGTTTTGCGACCAAAAACGTCCGAGATGCGGCCATCTAACAAAAAAGAAATTCATGGTGGCCCAAATTCAGCTTACTCCATTCGTCAACGCTTTAAAAAATTAAGAAGCGAAAAATCTGTGCGACAGGTCACACTTTCATGCTTACACAATGGCTGCAAAGCGGTATAACTCAGCATGTAAGATGTAGCAATCCAAATAATCTCATTTGACCTGAATCCATTCGTCAATAAACCAAAAAGACTGCATTACCAAATTCCTTTCAAATTCGCCCCTGGATTAACAACTCACTTTTTAAATTCAGTGCCAATCTGAGCATAAATGGTGGCAACAATGGAAGAATCGAGCGAAGATAACGAAACACCGATCCAAAGACTAATGCACATTTGTTATGATGACAAAAAATAATCGAAAAGGGTGCATTCGTGGAAAAAGCGGTGCTTTCTTACCCCAATAACACGGTGTAGAGTGATGCACCATTCAGTCTGGAGCTGACCAAGTCCTCTTCAGCGATATTATATGTTCCTGTGGAGGAAGACGGGTTGATCGGATCGTTATCTTTGCTGAGAATGGACGGTGAGTTGGAAGTGAGAATTGTCACATGGCCGTCACTCAGGCTGCTGGTACTGCTGCGACTAGAAGAATGATAGTTGGGACGTTCTTCCCCGAGAAGAGGTCGACTCTCCTCTCGCTGCGTAGTCATAATAAAGGACGTGAAAGAAAAAGGAAAGCGGAACAACAAAAAAAAAAGATGAAAAATTTAGGGTTTATCGCAATTGAAACATTTTTTGGTTTGTTGTGTCTCCGATTCACAGGCCGAATCGTAGCATTTCCGTCGCCCGGACCTGAAGGTTGGCAAAAGTCAAGGAGGCTTACCATGTGCAGCAGTGATGCGGTTATACATTGCGCCGACAGTGACAACAGTATTACGCTCACATCGAAGAAATAATAATCAGATGGGTTCCAAAGCAACCTACCGTATTCCATTCTTTGGTCGCCTAGTTTCCTATTACGGAAATTCTTTTCTGCATCTTTTCCGTGAGATGTCTCTCTGTTATATTTTTAAATGTAACCCCAAGTCCAACGGCCCCTGCAGTCCTCAATCGGAACATCTCTCATCATCATATCATACCAACATCACGTATCTATTATCAGAGCACAAAGGAGCGCCAAAATGTCACGAAACAAACATCGAATCAAAATTCCGTCTCAGAATTCTACCCCACACAAGGCTGTATGTTTCATGAGCTGGATGGCTACGACTAAGCAATGCTGAAAATACAGGTGCAGTAGGTGTAATTCATCAAAAAGCGATTCACCAGTTGCTGCGATTTAAATTTTTTGAGATTAAGCATAATACTCATTTCTTTTTCTTCCAACAAAACAAAATAGGATACCTTTCTTTAAGCAAATTGTGTACAGCCATTGGGTTCCATCGACATGGTCCTCATTGAGTTTATCGGATATTGCTTCAGTAGACTGCATAACACATACTCTATAATGGCTCGACCAATCGGTGTCACTACGCAATCGATGGTAAAAACGGCACCCTGGTTTGTGCGACAATAGTTAGATTTTTCATCTCAGAAAGTGCCAATTTACAGTTAAAGGTTCACTGCAACTGCCACTACAGAAACTGCTGATACCAATTGTGGTTCATGATGTCAATGCGGTAGATGTTTTAATTTCAAAAAAAAAGATGCACACTGTTGGATCTGGTCCATCTGGTAGAACAATCTGCAAAACTCATTTACAGTTTATTCAACTTTGAAGTCGCAAAAAGTTGGTGTCAAATGACCAACAATTAAAATTGGAGAACCAGCAATGAAAAATCAGATTGATAAAAAAAGGTTGGGAAATCGTCACCAAGTCAAAAAACTATGGACAGGTGGACGAGAATTGGGAAAAGAGCAAGTCGATATGGCAGTATAGCAAAATGTTGAATGCAGCTGGCTTACCTGTAAACAGCTACAGGTCTTCGTTGCCGTGAAAACCCAACCAAATGAGCCCTGACGGAATCCGCAGTACTGTTCATCGCTTGTCAAACGTGGAGAGCATTCGCCGGAACGTTCGATGGTCAGCCAGTTGAATAAACTCCTATATGAAATCATATTTAGTATACAAACTTCTATTCTTTAGGATTAACAAGCTTGAGTTCACCTGCAGCTCAATGCAGCCAAAAAAAAAAAGACAGTGTCGGAGAAACAGATGATCTTGAAAGGTATTTGGGAGGTTCGAGGAAACGGAAGAATTTTGACAGACGTGGTGCGGTGTATAAACTTTTAAGCCTGTCACTTCTGGAGGGATCATCGCATCAGCTGCGAAGTACAGAAAAAAAAGGGCGGTAATACAAGAAACAATCGTGTATCTTTGGGTTTTTTCCTGCGATGCAGTAAAAGAACAAGGGACGGTAATAGAACACAACCCCAAAGAAGCAAACAGAAAACTTTTGATGTCTGCCAATCAAATGAGAAGGACCGTGAACCGAGGATCGGTACTACAAGAAGTTTTGTGGTCTCTTGCATTCGAATAAGGAAGTCTCAAAACATCCGCTGCAATGCACAGTAGTAAAGAAAACCAAAAAAGAACGGGCAAGGAAGAACCGACCTTACACAGGTGTGTGTGACCAATGTGGACAAAGAGGCTCGTCGAGCAAAGCATACGGCGCTCACGAAAGGATCAATGTTAGTAAGCTTGAACAGATCTTCTTCATCAAAACTTTACTGCAATACATTTCTCGAAATACGAGACATTACAGAAAGTTGTTAAACGTTGGTGATCTTACTACCTTGGATCGTTTCTTTTATGAATCATTATCTTCTGCGATTTCCAGCGACAAGCAATACTGTATCACCATTTCCTCATGAAATTTTTTACGGTTTTTCATTATGGCAAGGCAAACCGGTATTTGGAATGCCATCCCACTGCCAAACAAGTACATTACTAATTGTATTTCTTCGATCTTTCCCTTTTCATCGTTACTGTTCGACCGTTCAGAGCACCATGCCACAATTTATGTCATTATGGCCGATATAACTGGTACATTTTATGGTAAGAGGGTTGTGCAACCCGGATTTTATTTGCGGGCACGTCACGGCAGCGGTGCCTACAAGGGATGGAATTAAGCTTAGAAATCTTAGAGTCAGGGAAGCTGGGGTCCAGTCGGAGTCATAGTTATTTTAGAGGCTTCATAATTTTGGGCATGAATCGTCTGGTGTAGATTCGACAGAACAAACTGGCGGATGTTGGTGGGGGAGAAGGGAGCGTTGTCAAAAATAAATTTACAATGAGCGGTCCAGATTCCCAAAAGGATGGTAGCGATAACGGTCTATCCGGGGATGATAGGCGGTGAGGTGGGGAATGAAAACATGAATAGTTCTTGGTACGGTGCTGTACTGTACCAGTTACCATGGCTCTTACCACTAAACTCAACGAGGGGGCCGAAAGACCCTCTCAAATAACAACCACGGCCACTGAGCAAACCAACTCAAAAGCTACGCCGGTCTCGTTTCGTTCCTACTCCCAGGCAAAACCAAAGGACACCGCGTTAACTCCCTAACCACCGTTTCTTCTGCTACCCTAGTCAACCGTACTTCCCTCCCTCTTCTCCGCCGCGGCTCAGAAGAATACAGTCTCAACCTACCTGCCCCCGCTAAACTGCTGGCCTATGCGGATGATGTATTCCTCTTTCTTCACGACAGCAATGATTTAAATTGCTGTATCCAACATCTTCAGACCTACGCCGTTGCCTCCAACGCCAAACCCAACTTTTTGAAGTCTCACGCCATCTCCCCCTCTGGTCGACCATCTGATTTTTGGCGCACAACACTACTCGACAACAACATCCCTTCTTGGCATGACGCAACGACAAACCATTCTTTGGTTTATCTAGCTTATCCCCTGTACAGCACTCCATCCCAGCGGGACCATTTCTCCACTCAACTTCTCCAAATAGTCACTACCCCTTTCACGTATCATGCATGTTGACGTCCTCACAACATCCCACGATACCACATCCATAGAAAATAATTCGCCATGTTGCTAGCTTCATTCCCAACAACATCTCTCAGTCCGTGGTCGCGCCACTGTTCTTAATTCTCCTTTTATCTTCTCTTTGGCACTGTTTGCGAGTGACACCACTCCCAGAATCCTTCTTTTGCTCTTTACGATCTATATGTTCAACCTTTATCACTTCCTGGATGTTTCCTAAAATAGATTACGCTACTTTCCTTCTGCCCCGTAAATATGGCGGTTTAGCAATCTTAGATCCACGCATCCAACACCACAGCCTCCAATTACGATCGCTTCTTCCCTTCATAGACCCGTCCCACCCTAATTTTTCCTTCGTTCACCCATGGATTATGTATCTCGTCACCGCTATTTGCGCACCTTAACGATAGCTTTCTATGCCTTTTTTTTCCCACCTGCACGACCTTCGTCACTAGAGTACAGCACCGTACCAAAAAAAAAAAAAAAGAGGACAGTTTCAATTTCCGCCAATTTTCGCCTCACTTCCTCATGGTTCTTCTACAGCCTTTTGGTTCTTCCCCATACTAAACGATCCTACGCACATTGAATGCGACATTTGTAATACTCAAAATACGCACATGCTTTATATAAAGCAAAAATGAGAAAAAAGCAGAAGAAAATAGAGCAACTGGTCAAACAGACATTTACCACCGGGTGTTACCACCTTCGGTATCGATCACCGCTTGCATTTTCTGATCGTAAATATACTGACATGTATTGTACATGTAGGTTGGATTTTGGGTGACAGGTCTTTGCCCAATTTTTTGGCTCCGGGTCGATTTAGATGACAATTTTCCAGTGTTTCACATTTTTCAGTAGAAGAAGGACTGCATGTCAAGGAAAGAAATGCCCGGATATCAGCAAGAATTCCGGCCCGAGACAAACTCGTCAAACAGAGAAAAAGTCATTTCTCTAGAGGACTGGTCGTAGAAAACAGAACATGTGTCCAATGTGACTCATTTCACAGCAAATCCATGAGGAAGTTCACCTTTAGCTATTTGGAATAACACCTTTGCTCAATTCCCCGAACTCAGCCTGAAATCAAGCAGTCCGTTGCAGCAAGTTCAGTAATCAGAATACTTGGCACCAGAAGCTTCCATCATAGTGCTGAGAGTACGGTGGCCGCGTCATCCTCCCTAGCTCAAGTAGCAGAAGAGTTTATCCGAACGTGCTCCAGTTCGCTTATAATCGATATTTCGAAAAGGCTTTTCTTTTAAGTCGTGCAGAAATTAAATCTGTTTGTGAACTAATGGAGATATCAAACACCAACTACACAATGGACTTGGTCGTTGTCATCAAAGCTTGATTATTTAACTGTGCCACCAAAGTAAACCGGAAAGTAATACACTAGCACAGTAAATAACAGACTTACTGATTTGTTCGAAGACAAACCAGATTGTCAAGCTCTCGCAGTGACTCCTTTTGCCAGTTATCCGCAAAACGAAGATATGCTGCAGGATGAACGCTTTGCCGCGACTCTGGATACAACAACGGATGCTTCAATTCTATTCACTGCAGGTCGTATACAGACATTCGCACGCGATATTTTGACGCCAAGGGGCCAGGTTCCCAAAGTATACAGAGGTTCCCAAATTGGGAAGACTATTCTTACAGATACCTCCTCAGTACTCACGCATGGCTGAATAATGGCTATCTCTGTCAGTGCATCCGTGTCTTTTTCAATCGCCCAGTCATGAAAAGTAGCTTTTATTTTGCATGTTTTACATAACGATCATGTATTTTAGGGATCTAAAGACACAGGTTGACGGTATAGTAGTCACGTAAGCAACAGATGCAAAGGATGCAAGGAAGATGTTGTTGTTTGTCGATTTAAGCTGTCCTATTTTTAATTTAAGATGCATGCAGTAAACTCACGGTGACTTGGGCTCCTTTGCGGTCCAACAATATCCAGTACATCACATATATCGAAAGAAAAAATGTTTAACCGTGGAAGAAGTAGGGGAAATGCAGCAGCTGATCTACATGAAAGGATGCAGCTGTCACTGCGAAATAAATGTTTTGTTTTACCATTCACACTGCAGATCTCAGTGGTCGTCTTTACACCCATCGTCACAGAAGGTTACAAACAAAGTCACTGCAATAGATGCAGCGTCTCCATTTGAATCTATCGGTAAAACCTCATCGATGTTATACAGTATGCTACGTACTAGGTCAGCCACTCTCCCCCCAAAGTCCCCCGGGATCTCCCCTCTCTCTAGTGCAGGCATTAATTGGTGTTTCCCAACGCTTCGTTATGGGGTTGATGGCGAACATCTTTCTTCACGCTTGTATTTGTTATGGTAACATCGGTTGTCGGTCGTAACTGGAATACATGTAGCATGTTTGCATCGGAGGGCTGACTCATGGCAACTGACATGAGCCAAGGGACCAGATCCAGGTCCGTAGCCGTAAATGAAATAATAAATGATGCAATTCTAAATCATAGCTTTATTTCTAGTTCAGTTCACGGTCGCTCTTACGTGCTACTGTATTCACAGTATATTCATCACCCATGGGTATCGGCATCATTTGAAATATGTCCAATATCCGAGATCATTCTCCAAAAGGTCGTGAGGGTTTAATTACAGCAAAACGTTAAGCGTTAAAAAAGGGGGTAATTCTCTATAATGGTACACTTGACGGGTGGTTGTAACAGAAGGGGCACATGAAAAAAAAGGATGATAAGGAAAAAAAAAAAGAAATAGTATGCAAGCGATCTAAATTTACAATCTAAAGGAAACTATCGTTCTGAAAAAAAAAGGAATCTCTATACAGCGCTTTTGGTATCATTTTAAGGGGATAAGAAGGAGCACGATAAATCGGGAAAAAAATACACAGGAAGACGGGAAATGAGAAAAAAAAGAGAGGGTAACGAAGAAAAAAAAAACAAACAAAAGCATGATATACATTACTGTATTGAACAGCACGCAAAGATAGGACTTGCGTCTGACCAGCTGGGGCTTGCATTGGCTGAATTCGTGGCAGAAGTGTCTGGCAATGCGCCGGATCTTACCGACACCGACGGGATGGTCCGAACATGGGTATCCAATGATAGCCGTTTATGAACAATCTCACACTCGACCGAAGTACTACGGCTTCGTTTCCGGCCTAAAGATAGACGCTATTAGAACCTACTGTCTATTTTTTTTTGGGGGGGGGGTTGTTTTCATCGCACAACGAGAACCAGTGCTCCTCCATGATAACCCAATCTTCTCACTTACCGATGCGCAATTCGATATTGACATCTTCCTTGACGGAAAGCGTGTCTCGAGTTTTGGTATTTTTCAAATTCTCCCAACGTTTCAGATTGTCCTGCATGTAATCGACGGCAAACGAGATGGGAGGAATCACGTCCCGGATACTTTGGAACAAGTCCAGGGCCACAAAACGAATAAACCCAATCTGGGATTCTTCCAACACCACTTTGTCTCGATCGTTCATCGGCAAGACGGGCATTCCCAGTTCTTTTTCAAGGTCGCCCTGAGACAGAAACTCTTGCACCAGCAACTCAGCCCATTTCGCACCACGACGGAAAGGTCGTGTCTAAAAACAGTGTTAGTCCCACGTGCACAGGCACCCCACATAAAGAAAGCAAAAGAAAATACCGCCAGGCTCAACGTACCACGTTACTGATATCGGCACACTTGATAAGTGCACTGCAAAGCAAGAGACGTTCATTTTCACGTGCTGTTGCATCCATAGTCTTGAGATCGGCTTCACGTAGACGGACTGCTTGATCTTTGATTTTGCAGACATAATCGTTATGCAGCGACATGTCCGTAGCCAACACACTCGTGACCACCGTCTTGCGAAATTCTGTAAAACGACGGCAAAAGATAGAGTATAGAGAAAGTATATCTGTGAGGGCATGTAAAGAATCAAAGTGAATTCCTTAAAGCTTTACCTTGATAATCGGTTGATCCAGCGCCGCCGACGATTTGATCCAGATGGTGGCGTTTCATAATGTGAAACAGGGTCATGGAGTGTAAGCTTTCTAGGACAGAACGGTCGTTGTAGAGCATTGCCAATGGTGTGGCAGAATTAATCTACAGTGGAGGAAGTCAGAATGTTAGCTTTAGGTTCAATCAGCGGGGCAAGATACTTGCAAGAAACATGTTATTGACACCTGGGTGGGCGGCATCGTGACCAATGGCAGCAATGAAGAGGGCAAATACATCCTTGGGTCTGAGGAGATGATGGGGTAAGATTGGATCAGTTTCCATCGATGGATGGTCGAGCACACCAAGCTGAGAAATAAAGTAGTAAATGCATTGTAGGACATCAACAGCGTGCGCAAAGTTGTGGTAAGGATTTTCATCCCGGTACGTATTGGAGAGATCGATAATAAAGTCGTACAACTGGCCTGGAAAATGTTACGCATCGTTAATTATTGCCTTCCGATTTGGCCATGGCCAATCTGGAACCAGTGAAATTTTTTTTCACCCACCTTCAGTGATTGTGATGTGTGATAATTCCTTGGTGGAAAGGATTTCGTTGAAAATAATGTAGACAATGTGAATCAGTTCCTCATGATCGAAATCAAATGGCGAAAAGTCCCAGCTCGACACCTTGGCTTTTAACCGTGCGGTGTTTTCACTGTCAAAGGAGAGAAGCGAAAGATCAATTAAATTGCTATACAGCGAACTTTTTATGGGTGGGACCTACGTTGTTAAGCGCATGTGGTGATTTGGCAGGCGTGTAGGAACATAGATATCCATGACGGCCTGAGTGAACCTGTGAAAAGTCAAATGAAAAGAGGTGATTGTTATTATAGGATGAATCAGGGAAGCTTCAATGAAAAAAAGTACGTACTGTATATCTTTGTGGAAGATGTCCTTGATACGATGTGTGACATTATCGCATAACGTGGTAATACTCCCGGTGATGGTGGAGCTACTGGTTGTGTTGGTCATGGAAGGCGTGGCGGTCATGGCTGCCGAACGTGGGATAGAGTTAGAGATGTAATGGTCAGGGCAAGATATCGGCGAAGATGGCAAGGAGGAATTATGGGTTTTGCTATCATGTCGATAACGATGTATTTTCTATGCACAACAGCTAGGGTTACTCAGGGTCCTATAATGAGCTTATTTGGCTCGACAAGAATATGTGGTATGTGTGCCTTGTGGGATGTGTGTGTGTGTGTTTTTCATTTTCAAATTTTTTTTGGGGGGAGAGAGGAGACTTACCAGAAATAACGGTTTAATAACGTCTAAGCGCAGTGGTTTGAGTAAATAATCCGTGGCACCAGCTTGAATGCAACTAAGCATAAAAGCAGGCGTATCATTGATGGAACAGACTACAAGGATGATTGATGATAAATAAACGAGAAAAGGGAAAAAAAAAAGGTTTAAGCTTAATTTAAGGTTCCACCTACCGACGACAGGAATCTCCTCGTGGTGAGCAATCTTTTGGATCCATATTAAGCGTGGATCAGGCCGATTCGCGATAGATGAGGGTGGAGCAGTGGAAGGTAATGTGTATAATGACTCGTCGTCCCTGTTCAATCCCGTGTCACCTTCCAGGGTATCCAGGTCGACCAGTAACAAAGTCGGTGAAGCATGTATGCGTTGTTTCACCTGCTCCAGTGCTTCTGCAGGATTGGATCGTACACAGACTTACGAAAATAGAATGAATTTTTTTAGGATGTTGCGACTTTTTGCAAACAAACTTTTTTTGCCTTCCACTCCATTTGAAAGAGCCAGCGGACGGGGTTTTTCTCACTCACCATGACCAAAGACGGACTGTAAGTGAGTAATATAAGTGGGGGAACCGGTCGTCACGTCGGTTTTATCGATCACGTAAGGCGTAGGTGACGGTGGTGAGGCAAGTACGACGATGGTACAGTCCGAAGGGTCCATGGCGAATGAGAGGGATGGAGTGTATGTTGTATGTGTGTATAACTGTGTCTATATTGTATGTATCTAACCGGCACTTCTTGTTCCTCCGGTGCAATGTCGTTTTTTCGCTGGTGACAAGGGAGGTCGTGTCGAACAAAGAAGATAAAAAAGAGTGATGATCGAAAAAAAAAAAAGTGACAACGAAAATGTACCAAGGGGCAAATTTTTTTTTTCCTTCTGCTTTTTCCAGAAAGAGAGAGAAAGAGACAGAGAAAAAAGAAAGAAGCAGGAAAAAAACAGAAAGAAAAAAAAAGAGTAAAAGAGGGAAAGGAAAAAGGAGAAAAATAAAGAGAGCGAGAAAAGAGAAAAAAGTGTTGTTGTGGGTGTGAAATCATGGCCTGGGGGACAGTTTAGTGTATTATTTTCACCAAGGTGACACGGAAAAAAGGGGGGATTTCACCATAGCAAAAAAAAAGAGTGTTGATTTTTTTGGGTTGGGTTGCAATGAACACAAATAAGTAAGAGAATTCCCCTCTTGCCCGTCCCCCACCCCCCCTTTTTTACTCCACTGGCGATTGAGTGGGTGCTTGGACCTTTTTTCCACGTGGCAATTCCATGGCAATGCTATCGGCTCGCACGGTCTTCATTTTTGATAGGATAAGTTCTTCTTTCTTTCAAAATCAAGGTCTATTTTTCATTATGGATCTCTTTCATTTTATCACTTTTTTTTTTCTTATTCATACTAAACACTCCTAACCCCAGCCTAACTCACTACGCAAGCCTAACTTGGTCACGCTCGCACAGAAAACTTAGCTTCCTGTGCCTGGACCCCCCAAAAAAAAGAGCCACCACTTGACTTGTAGGTTAACATTACTTTCTTTGTTCAGCCGTTTCCCGACATTCATGAGCTGATCTCAACGTCATCATCTCGATTCCCATGCGGGCCGGCCCCTCCACATTCACCACAGCAAACAGCCCACACCATTTCATTATAAAGTTTCGTGTAACATGAGCAATTGAACAAAGTTTTTCAATCGTAACGGATCGTCGAAATGTTCCACGTTGCTTCTTCAAACAAAGATATCCCATCAAGAAAAGCCAACAAAGATCGGTCACTGTTTGATCAAGCCTGATAATGCCTCCAATACGGATGAAATATTCACTGCCATGGTGTATGACAAAGAATTTGTCATGACGGAAAAGGTCGGAATAAGAAAAAAAAAGCAGATAACGAAAATAAAAATAAAAAAGATATCACCCGTTCCCCACCCCCACCATCATCACGTCATTCCCTAATCGCCTTCTTCATTCTCTTCAACTGAAGGCAACCCTTACCTTTCCTCGCTAACAAGAGAAGAAAGAGAACAATGAATCGATGGGCACCCCTTCTCGTTAGTAAATAGTCTGCTTTCTGCTTTTAGCAAACAACGAAAATGTCAAACCCACGTGCGGAAACTGACTTGCACAAGCGGAGCATCAACTTCGGCATTCATACGATTATAAAGCCGTGTTTTCAACGCATATAGACTAGACCCATCGGTCTGGTACGGCAGAAGAAATCGAATAAGACAGAAGGCGGCTTGTTCATTGTATTATATGCGTTAAAAGTATCCTATAATGGGCATACTAGAGCCCGCAGGGCAATACTTCCAAACACTTCTATTGTCCATCAATTTTACGCTTCTACGATCAACTTTAGTGAGTTCACGACATATTTCACAGTCTTTTAAAGTATCGATGTTGGTTCGTGGAATGCAAGCTAAAATTACAAGTAATAAGGCTTGTGAAAGAAACGTTCTGTTCATTTCATCTTTCTCTGATCAATTCCAGTTCATAGTAACGACGTGGTCTAGCCTCTCTTTGGCTGGTCCAGCAGTCTAACCGATTTAGGATAGCAGTGCTTGTCCTGAATAGTCTTTATTCTTCTGTTGGTTATCATTAAATCACCTACCTGCATATTATTACAAGGTGTAATGGGGGAGGTTGGTGTCTCAGAAATACGTCGATGGCTAGCAGCTGCGCAGTTGGCAAAATTGATTTATTGGATAGCGCAGGAGGAATGGGTGACAAGATTATATTTCATAACTGCCACAGCACTGGAATGCCAGTTCTCTGAATAAGAAAAAAGGTGAAAGTATGGATGAGATATGGCATCTCGGAGTTTTTATTTTCCGGGAGAACACTATACAGATGGATAAAGAAACGGGAGTCGAAGAAAAAACGAATAACATAATGCACAACAAAAAATTAAAATTCAGCGTTTTGCACCCAGGGATGCTCACCATGCTGGACCATGAGACGAATGGGAATGGCTACCGACATGGTCGCTGGCACTACCGGGAACCGAATTTGTATAACTCTCGGCCATCACGCCTTCCATGGCAGGGTTGTAAGTGAAGCCTACAAATTGTTCCTGCATGGTCTTGGAAATTTGCGATTCATCCACTATAGATTCCATCGGTTGCTCCGATGTGAACTCTTCATCAAAATTGGTAGTGTCATATGCACTTTCCACGGAGGGCTTAAAAGGCGGCTGCATCTTTTTCTGATTCAGTCGACGCCAATCGATGCTCGCAAAAAACGGATGGTTCTTGATATCTTGAGATCCATTATTGCCCAAACGTTGATTGGGATCTCGAGTTAAAAGCTACAATGAGTAGGTGTATCAGTAAGCCAATCAACCTTCTTCTTTCCCTCTTTTTTTTTGCAAATGATGGCACTTACGCCGCGTAACAGAGTCTTGGCATCAGGGGACATATCCTCTGGGAATCGGAGCTCGTCTTCAAGAATCTTGCGGTACATTTCATTTGTATTTTCGTCATAAAAAGGCGGAAGACCGGTAATCATCTCATAAAGTAGCACACCCAATGTCCACCAATCCACTGTCTTGGTATAGCCTTGACCCAGTAGGAGCTCTGGCGCAAGGTATTCGGGAGTACCACAAAAAGTATTCGTCCGCTCGTTTTCCTTCATATTCAATTTACATAATCCGAAATCGCACAGCGCAATATGTCCATTGTAATCGATCAGGATGTTCTCTGGTTTCAAATCACTATACGACAAGATGGAAGTTGAGAAAAATGGGAACTCACACCTGAGCCCCGTGCAACAACTTACCGGTAGACGACGTTGTAGTCGTGTAAACATTCCAAAGCAGATAACAATTCGGCGGTATAGAACCGCGAGCGTTCTTCACTGAACTTGCCTTCCACTTGCAAGTGATGGAACAGTTCACCGCCATTGATGAAAGCGAGTACCAGATATAACTTGTCGGGGCTTTGGAACGCGAATTTCAAAGGCACAATAAACGGGTTACGAATCTTGGCCAAGACCGTCTTTTCTGCCATGGTGTGGGTCACTTCCGATCGAGATATAATACGTGATTTACGTAGCACTTTCATTGCATAGATCCGATTCGTATCCTTCTTGCGCACAACATACACCTACAATCCATCATTCCCCATTGAGAATCCCCGGAATCCTTCCTTTGTTTTTTGCTTGCTTTTACTTACTTTACCAAAACTTCCACGTCCAATGACTCGCAACAGATCAAACGAGTCAAATGCAATGGGTTGACTCTCCTATAACATTACAACAACCACTGAATGAATATATACATTCACGGATAAGAAGCCTCTCTGACGACCAATTTACCTTTTGTGGTTTATAATACAGTTGTACATGCATAGCCCCTGTGCCTCCAGCCACTGTGAGCATCTGATCTTCCATTCTTGTCGAATCAAAGGTGGGCTGAATTTTCACTGCACCGAGGAAATAATCATTGGTGGTTCGCTGCGCCATTCCCTGAGACGTCGGTGGATGCCGAAGGTAGATGGAAATCGAAACATCCGAGCTACGTGATACATCACTATTGACAAAAAGGAGCAAGGATTAGTCATCCCCAGAATAGCAACCACCGGGCAATGTGAAAAAACAACGTACAAATTGGCACGATATTGATAAATGGGATTGCGTGTATCGCCACCGAGGGCATCGACCAAAATTTCGTTTTTATCGAATTCCAGAACCACGTAAGGAAGCCACCAGTGCTGTTTACGGGTTAATGATTCCCGGTTGCGATGCTGATGTTGTGTCGGGGGTTGAGGAGGGATGGCGGGAAGCTGAACACCGGGTGGAGGCGAAATACCTTGTGCTTCGCAGATGCGGATAACCAGCACACCCGATTTCGGTTCAGATTGTTGTGATGACGATGGCGACGGGGCAGGAGATGTAACGAAAGATGACGAGGTCGACGATGACGACGAAGCGTGGGCCGCCGCTGCTGCTGCTGCTGCTGCTTCTTGTTTTTCTACCAAACCAGACACAAAGGCATTAGTTATAAAAAACCAAGAATGACACATGCATTCAAGTCAAACAGTGTAGATGATTACTTTTATTGCTCGATAACTTCCACGGATTGATCATGGTAAGGGAAACAGGAAAGGGAAAAAAACAAGAGGTAAGGGAAAGCAGGAGTTGAAAAATGGAAAAAAAAAGGTAAAAGGAAAGGGTTATCCTTCGTTTTAAAAGTCAGCCAATGAAAACCGATAACACAATCACTGCTTTCTTATTTGCTAAATTGCTTCAGGCCGTGCAGCCATTGAAATGAGAAGAACGATATCTTTGTCAAGTATGGATTCGTACCAAGGTAACGTGAGTAGACTAAAACGACGTACCTCCATCGATTAGTATACAGCATACAACCCCCCCCCCCTTTGACTATACTTTGTTGGCAATAAAACAAGAAGAGAAGACCACTTACGCCAAAAAGAAACCTTTTTCCCTAACCACTTTCCTGCAAAAGGAAATACCACTAGTGAAAATAAAGAGGATATTTGTTCTTTGGATTCCTCCCACTCTCTTTCGGCGTCATAGTCATAGTAACTGTCGTCATCCTCGTAGTGGCTCACTTCATCGCTACTTCGGTCAATGTCATCTAAGTCATCAAAATATTGCCGTTGCAACTGACTGTAACGATTTGCTTCCGCCATTCTCTATTAGAAAAATAACAACGTATAATGAGAACCATACAAGTTGTGTCTATCCATTATCCCCATGCATACCTTGAACTTAAACAACTTTTTGCCTTGGCACTGCAAGTAAAAAAAAAAAGTCAGCCCAAACCGTGCGCGCAAACGCAGCGTAATACGGTGAACAGTCACGATTTCAACCTCTGAAAGGCAGAGCGAGAGACATGCATTTGGCCATAGTTGTCCAGCGGAAGAAGCGGGGTTTCTTTCACTCCAACAGCTTTTCACATTTGCCATGGATACCAAACTAGCATTACGCATGGAAGTCCTTGCTGACAATACCTTGTCAGTAGTTTTTGAACGCAACAGATTAAAAGAATTAAAGTATGTCCAACACTTGACTCTTCACGGCTCATGCTTACCTTTTTGCCATTGCTAAAACAAAAATACCATCGTATGGTAGACTCAACTATGACAAGTACGAAACCAACATCCAGAACAACATGACCCAGCTCCGCGAAGGGTTAGGCGTCTTGGAACAACAGTTATCCACTGCTGAAGAAAGTGGAGAAGCGTAAGCATGCTTTTAAAGAAAGACTTGGCACGCCCATTCCCGCAGCTCAACCGTATTTACGATCTTCGGTATATTTTTTCATGTAGAAATACCACGGAAGACGAAGATAAATTAATCAAATTGCAAATCAAAGTCGATAAATTGGATGCACTGATGGGTGAAAAGGATGATCAAACGGCACGGTAAGTGATACGAGATTTTGGGTCTTTTTACGCACTTGGCTTACCCTAAGATTAGAGAGGTCTTGTTAGGGAACGCACGGAAACCGGCACGATTTGCGGCTGTCGATGTCGACCCTGAGGATCTTGAAGATGGCCAGATTTTGCAATTACAACAACGTATTATGGACGGTAAGCACCAAAGAATCGCTTCCTTATTCACTGGTGTCATGGGCATGTTGGCTCAGTTGCTGAGATTGGAATTGGTTGTTCTGGGTTTTTAGAACAAGATCAGAACCTGGATACATTGTCGGATGCTATCCGACGACAACGAGAACTGGGCATCATGATTGGCGATGAGCTGGACACTCACGCCGAACTGATCGATGAAACCGAAGCCATGGTCGATCGCACAGATCGAAAACTTCAGCAGGCACGAAGGAAGCTAAATCATGTTGGTCGCAAAGTCAAAGATAACAGTAAGTGCTTGTTCTCAACTGCCCTGTGTATTCGATAACCAACTAACGTGAAAAATTCAATTCAGAATCGGTTTGCATTGTTATCGCCTTGATTCTCGTCTTTTTTGTTCTAGTGGCTCTCGTCAAATAACTACTGTACAGTATATCTTTTTATTAATCTTATTTTTTCACCTTGACTCTTTCATTTTATGTTTCTGATCGCTTGGGATATAACAAAGTTTGATTGTTGTCAAAAAAGCGGTACTGTATTTGTGCATTGCGAAAGGAGAAATGACTGCGTTGGAACTCGGGCATTCCCGTTTTGGAGTCCGCAATGTTTTCGGTGAAGCACAATAAAAAAGATGCCGAGCCTCGAAAACCGGTTGTACGTCCACTACAGTTCCCTGAACGGTGGCGTCAGATCGTTGGCAGTATGCGTAAGGACGAATAGACGGGCAACCCCAAGGGAAATGGAAGAAGCAGCTGACGATTCGAGACACCTTGCGTAATGCTGGATCGGATAGCAGCATGACAAGATTTGAAGTCATATCTCCTCGATTATTCATTTGAGGGCCAGCGACTGAAGTTCATCGACTTGCATAACCATTTCCGATGGATGACTGGAAATAAGTGATAAGACAGATGAAGTTGATATATTTGGCATTTTCATTTTTGACTCGGTTGCCACTGAGACTGTGAATACTTTATGTCGTTTTACGTCTCGTGGTAGAAAATGTGAGATGCTCAAAAAATAAATATTGTCATCGAGAATCGTTCAATGACAAGTACCATGGAAAGTTGCCATTGCTGCGACAAATCTTTACTGAGAATCAATATCGAAACCTCATTGAACTATATCCGAGCAATATCATTCGTCTAGTCTATAGCACACACTTGTAAGCCAGTGCACAACTGATAAGGATGTGGGTGGCATAGTCATCTCAATGAAAAACATGCTCGTAACTGATTGGTTAATTCTCATGTCCTCATGCAGTTTTCCATCCATCAAGATAAGCAGTCACGGCTTGACCAATAAATTCGAGCGTCTGACAAATCCGGGTCTCCATCACTGTTCTGCTGCAAGAAATGTCGCCGAGAAGTGAAGATCAAGTTCCCGAGAACGCTCCAGAGCACTGTCCAGTACGTAATTTTCAGATTAGGCTTTGAGTATTGCTTTGATTAAACCATTGTTCATAGGGTCCTGAGAGCCAGAATGCCGGTCAAGCCGATGCTTGTGCTGGATGTCCCAATCAAACGATCTGCGCATCAGCACCCAAGGGCCCCGATCCAGGTACCTTTTTAATGATACTTGTCATTGTCGTTGTGGGGTATGATGTGAATACTTATAGGATGTGTGAATATAGATATTGCGACGATTACCGCCCGACTGGAGCCTGTCAAACATAAGATCCTGGTTCTGTCCGGTAAAGGCGGTGTAGGGAAATCAAGTTTTACTTCGCAGCTGGCGTTTGCTCTGGCACACGATGAAGACAGTCAAGTGGGTGTCATGGATATCGATATTTGCGGACCGTCGATTCCGACGATCATGGGATTGGAGGGCGAACAGATTCATCAGAGTAACAGCGGCTGGCAGCCGGTGTTTGTCCAAGACAATTTAGCCGTGATGAGCATTGCCTTCATGTTACCCAATAAGGATGATGCGGTGATTTGGCGTGGGCCCAAGAAAAACGGTTTGATTAAGCAATTCCTTCGAGACGTCGATTGGGGTGAGTTGGACTTTTTACTGGTGGATACACCCCCGGGCACTTCGGACGAGCACTTGTCGGTCGCATCGTTCCTCAAAGACAGTGGCATTGACGGCGCCGTCATTATTACAACTCCGCAAGAAGTCGCATTGCAAGATGTCCGCAAAGAAATTGATTTCTGTCGCAAAGCCAAGATCCCTATTCTGGGTCTCGTCGAAAACATGTCAGGCTTCGTGTGTCCCAGTTGTCACGGCGAATCGGTCATTTTTCCTCCCACCACCGGCGGAGCCGAAGCCTTAGCGAAAGAACTGAATATCGAGTTGCTGGGCAAAATTCCTCTCGATCCGCGTGTGGCCAAGAGTTGCGATATGGGTCTGTCGTTCCTTGACGAACATCCGGATTCTCCAGCATGCGAGGCTTATGAGGCCATTATTGACAGTAAGTTCCCCTGAGACACCAATGAATTATGAGGCAGTTACTTACTTTTTTTCTCTCTCTCTCTGTGTGTATATATAGGACTTCGCGACATCATCGAACAATAGCCATATCATACATTTTTTAGAACCGTTTCATTTATTGTAATATTCCCCTTTTGTAAACTCTATTCAATTCGATAAAAAAAATGTCATCTCCATCAGTTGCCGAATCTCCACGCCCATCGATTGCTCAAAAGTTGCACCAATGACGTAATTTGGCAGATGCCAAACTCTGCATGTCATTGAACCGGTTGGGACTTTGTTCAGTTGATATTTTTTTCTTCATCACTTCAACAATATCATGGCTTTAGCTCCCCAGTTCGCAGGTACTTTTGGTTATATGAACGAACAACAGTAACTTGTGTCTAACTTTGGAATGCCCTTGATGCACTGAAAGGTCATCGCCTCGGTTCAATTGCCGCTCCTCACACCTTTGAGATCTATTTGGACTATGTTGTAAGTCAAAGCACTTCAGATTATATAACCAAGGGAAATGTTAAGACTAGGCTGTAGTGTCCCTTCTCTGCCAAGATTTACAAAAAGATTCGCGAGGTAATCTTTCCATCAACTCGGACTTGGGGTTTGTCACATGAGAATTGACAGCTGTGTATAGCAAGTGTGGCCGTATGTGGACAAGACATACCCTGCCAAATTGCAGCTTATTTTCCGCCAGCAAGTACAGCCGTGGCACGCGAGTTCGACAGTGGTCCATGAAGCGGCTTTAGCTGTGGAGAAGATCGATACCACCAAATTCTTTGACTTTTCGGACCAATTGTTCGCTCGCCAAGCTGAGTAAGTGGGCAGACAAGACACGCACCTCGTATCGATCTAATCGATGTCTGTACTAGGTTCTTTGACGAAGCCGTGGAGAACAAGACCCGTAAGCAATTGGTGGATCAGCTGTCTGAAATGGCTGCAACGGTCGGTGTCTCGGCTGACAAGGTTCGCGAGTTGTTGAGCAATGGCACTGGCGAACCCAAGAATGTCGGCAACAAAGTATCCAACGATCTTAAATTGCAAGTGAAGTTTGGTCGTCAAAACGGTATTCACGTCAGCCCCACCGTGGTATTCGATGGATTGCGGGACGATTCCGTCTCGTCGAGTTGGGAAATGTCTCAATGGGAAGAATACTTCAAGGCCAAATTGTAAAAAAGCAGCCTTTAGGAACATGAATAGCTGGAAAAAAAAAAAGATCTAGGCATTGTAATGGACTTGGGAAAAACTTTCCATTAAATAAATGACCTTTGGAAAAAAAAAAATAAGAAGAAAACCAAAATTTACAAAAAAGATGCAGATGCTTTTTTTTTTCTATTGCTGAAAGAATCTTTAACCAAACATTTTGGAAAATGCGGCCTTCTCCTTCATCTTTCGTTGAGCAAGCTTTTGCTTTGCAAGAACCAATTCGCGCTTGATGGCCGCGTCTTCAGGGTCCTTCTCGGCCGCCTTTTCAAAATCTTCCACAGCAGCATCGGCATCCTTCAAGGCCATCTTCGCAGAACCACGACGGAACAAAGCCTTGGTGATATCGGTCGGTTTCAAGTATTTGGCGTCGTACTCGAGTACAGTTGTGGTAGCCTCAATGGCCGCACGGTTATCGCCAATTTTCAGCGAGCTCATGGCTTTGTTCAGATAACAAGGGATTTTGATAGCAGCATACTTGACACGGATCTCCTCGGGATCCTCTTCGTCAAAGATTGGCTTTTCGTTTAAGTATCGAATGGCTTTTTCGTACTTCTTGGCGGCGGAAGCATAGTCGCCCTTTTTAAAGTAGCCATTACCAATGTCCTTGAGCTTACCGGCGATCTCCACCAAATCAATGGGTTCCTTGGGTCCCTCATGGTCATCTACACATTGAATATGTTTTTCATAAGTACCGAGGCACAAACACCACACATTCTCGAGTTTGCCTTACCGGGATATTCCTCAAAAGTGTCACCGTCAGCAGGAGCGGGAACGCCATCGTCGGCCCCCTCGGGAATCTCACCACAGTTGTCGATGATCACATCCTTCAAAGGCTTGTCGTTGGAGGTTTCTTGGTTCTCGATAGCGCGCACAAGGCCCTTGCCCTTGAGAACTTTACCAAAGACGACGTGTTTACCATCCAAATGAGGAGTAGGAACGGTGGTGATGAAGAATTGAGAACCGTTGGTGCCAGGACCAGCGTTGGCCATGGAAAGCAAGAAAGGCACTTCATGCTTCAATTGGAAATTTTCATCTGCATTGGTTCGTGTCAGCATCTCTGCCATTAACACACTCTTTTCCCGATCATAACGGCAAACTTTTTACCTTCGAATTTTTCGCCATAAATCGATTCGCCTCCGGTGCCATTACCAGCAGTAAAGTCACCACCTTGACACATAAAGTTCTACAGAAACAACGTGAGTCTATTTTTCACAAGATAATAATGTTGTTATTTAATTTGGGTTTACCTTGATCACACGATGGAAGCTGGATCCCTTGTAAGTCAAAGGCTTGCCAGAAGCACCGGTGCCTTTTTCACCTATTGCCACAGAAAAAAAAAAGCATCCCTACTTTAGGAACTCGGGTCATGACTGAGCCCGTTAGTCACTTCGACTACTTACCGGTACATAAAGCACGAAAGTTTTCTGCGGTCTTGGGAACCACGTCGGCGAACTAGAAACAAAATGACCAATGTCAGCATAAACTCTTTTTAGTTGACGCGAATTATTTCACTTGCCAGTTCGAAAACGATGCGGCCTTCCGGTCGACCGCCGATGGAGATATCAAAGAAGCTATAACCTCCGTGTGAATATGATGAATCTCAAGAATATCATTGGTATACTGATACTTACACACGTGGGTTAGGCATGAGGTTAGGTATGAATCACAAGGAAAGGACGGACAGCCCCTTATTTAACCACAGGCTGTCAATCACACTCCGTCCCAAAGAATCATCGAGAAAAAATTTGTGACTTGCTGTGGAAACCAAACGAAACTTCCTTCATTCTCAGGATAGGGCGCAGCAAATACCAAAATGCAACGTAAACCCATCCATAAATCTTTACTGCATTTAATCCTGAACAAAATGTCATGTTACAAGAGCAACTTGACCTAATATTTATTAGTGTAGAATTTTTGTTTGCGTATAAAATAAAAAATAAAGGTAAAAAGACAAAGAAAAATAAAGAATATAATTGGCATGGGGATAGGGTAGCTTGAAATCATATAAGGGCATAGAACTTTTTGTTTTTTACATACTGTACAATAGAGAATTACAATTCGGAGGAGAGGGAAGGGATGAAGGAAGTCAAAGGTTCAGGCAACGAAAGGGTAGGTATCACATAATAAGGAAAAAGGTTACAATTACAAGTACAGGTATTTGTTGGTTTTGTACACAATGCCATCTCCTCTGACCAGCAAAATTGGCACTTTATATTTGCCATCACGTTCTTGCTCCAAACCGGCGCACTGATACAGGTCTTGATGTGATGGAACACGGCAAATGAAGAGCTCTCGACTGCGATACTCGGTTTGGGGGGATTTGATATCGCCAAACCACACTTGAAGATCACGTGTGAAATTTTCACCATGCAAGCTCAACAGATCTGTTCGCGCGGTGGTGCCGCTCGTTTCGTTGTAAGTGTAAAAGTTTTGGTTGTTCATGGATTTGTAGCTATTGGAAGTCATTGTATAGTGCAATACAATGGGGAACGGTGCAGGCGCGCTGCTCGAGGAGCCAGAAATAGGAGGTGTCAAAGGACCCGCTGTAGAGGACATGGGAGCATATCCATTGTTCAACGATACTTCGTCAGCTCCGGGAGGAGTCCAAAAGGTAAAAGTGGCACAATCTAAAAAATCAATGGTGAATGAGACCATCTGTGCCTATATCATTCATTTTTCAGAATAGGAGGCTTACCTGTGCCTACAATCGTCCACACCGCTGCATCCGAAACATCTTCGTTCCAGTAAGCGCCTAAACCACTGTTGCTGCTACTGCCGCCGCCTACACTGGACACTGACATACGACGACTGCTCGAAGTACTCGTGCTGCTACTGGCACTGAGGCTCATCTTGCGTTCAGCCATCGAAATAGAATCGGACCGACCCCGATTGAATCCCATGGAGGCGTTGGAACCCGAGGTGGGTCCATACAGCGGATCGTATGCTTCGGTAAGACTGTTGACGCGTCGTCGGATAGGATCGGCCATCCAATTTGCTTGGGAGAACTGGCCCAATTCTTGAAGGTTATTGAGCGACATGGACGAAACCAGCTTTCCCGGGCGAAGTAAAGGCGAGTTGTTTCGATGAGGACGTGCCTCCAATATATCGGTTGACACGCGACGTTTGCGGACGACCTTGCCTCCTCCAGCAGAAACCATACCTGAAGTATCCATCATTGTACCTGCAGAAGACATATAATCTTCCCACGCTGACATGGCGTATGAGGGAGGACAACCGTTCGTGGGGGTTTGAGGTCGATGGGGCTGGATGGGTTGACGTGCTTCAGCGGTGCGATGCATTCCCACCATATCGTTCAAACAGGCCAGATAGGTGACAGGCTGCGTGGATCGCGGCATCATGTTGAATGGGGGATTGTCGGGTTCGGTATCCATGCTTGCCATGGTGCTTGCAGCTTGAGCCGGGTCTTGAACAATCTGAAGCGCAATTTTATGCAACTGTGACACAGGATCGCCGAGCACTTCGTCGCCATACTCGCCTCCACCGCCCGTTAACGGTGGATCATCCAGATTGCGCGCTCCACCCACCACAGTTGATGCCTTGTCGACCTTTCGAATAATCATCACGGGGCTGACTAAGCCAGTGGTCAGACACTGCAGCACAATATGTTGATTGTAATGGATAGGGATCAGTTGATTGGTGGTATTTTTCAAAGCAATGGCCGGTGGCGGTGGGTAGGGTACAGTGCGGGTATACGGAGTGTTGTGGCCGATGTAATCTTCGGGGACATCACTCTCTTGACCGTCACCTGGTGTTCTCGTGATGTCGACGACCCAAACGACAAAAGGATCCCAACTTGCGGTACGTGCAACGAAGCAGGTCCCGTCACCTCCGCTTGTATCACGCGTCAATGGTTTGCCTGGATGCCCAGGAAATGAGAACGGCGAATTCTTGTTACTCGATACACCCAAGTACTTGGTCGACACCGTTTGTGATCGAATGCGATTGAATAAGGAAACCGTCGTGCCATGATGGATACATACTGTTTTGCATCGCCAGAAAAAGAATGGACAACAACAAACATTATAGAAAGAGAGACAGAGAGAGAGAGGTCAGACCATGCAATAAAAAAATCATCGGACGAACCAAAAAAAAAAAAAAAAGGGCGAAACGCAAAAGACTCACACTCCATGTTCTTGACACTTTGTCGTTTCTTGCTGGGCTTGCTGATCACCTTGATTCCCTTGCTTGCCAGGGTGCCTAGCGTTAACCCATTGGCTAGTTGAATTCTCACCAAACATTCGACGCGTTTACGTTTCTCGTCGGCATCGTTGATATACAAGTGCTTGGAAACACATTTTCCCGCAGCCAAGGTTTCTTGTTGATGGTTGTGATACCAATCGACGCTATTGTTTCGAGATTCCGAGCTACGGAAACGGCTTGGATGATGAGATTCAGCTTGATGCTGATGTTGTTGTTGCTGCTGTTGCGGAGTCTTAGTATGACCGGTTTGACCCACCGTCGCACCAGATACAGTGTACCACTCGATCTGACCCGCCTGGCTTGATGATTCGCCAGAGATGCATACGGTCAGTTTAGGTGGCGCGAGTCCCATGCCGTCGTCCACAGTAAATGTATTGCTCAAGTCTTCCAGCTCATCTCCTAATCCTTTTCGAGCCGTCCACCAAGAAGTACCAATCAGAATGGCTGTCGGTGGAGGACACAAAAACCTAGGTCAAGTCCCAAGAAAATAAAAAATAAAAAAAAAGTAAAAAGAATAGGGGAAAGCAAGACGGAAAAGAAAAAAGAAAAAAAAAAGATAGGGACAAAACAGGAAGATCATGTATCAGTATCTGGCTGGCTTGTGCTCGGTTTTCCCTGTCGCCGTGTCTCCGCACTGGATTTCTTTTTTTTTTTTTTTTGATATACAGCTTTCCCAGAGAGTTTTTACGCGCTTTAGCCTTATCATTTACCTTTTTTCGGTACCGTAACTCTTTTGTGCGACCTTGCTTGTAAGAATCACCACTGTTCGTTCACCGACCGCTACAGGATCGGCCGCTTGTAGGTAGTTTTGTAGAAGGTGTTTCAGTCTGACTTCATGCGCGGCTCTTTGCATAAGTCTCGCGGTGCCAACATCCACTTGCTGCTGTTTGCGAATCATCATCAATGCGTGAGGGTCATTTGGATCACGTCGCGACGAACGCAGCTGTTCTTCGAACCCTTCGGGCATCGGTGACGAATAATTGAGCAAGGATCCCGCCCGACTGCCGGAGAAACCAGTATGCATGGAAGCGCCATTATTGCCAAAGGGAATGGAAGGGGCTGGGGTTGGGGTACCTGAGCGGAGCGAAAGATTGGACAGTCTACCATACATTGGGGTGACAGGGGGAGAGGAATTCGTTGAAGATGATGAGGACTGATTTGGTGTGGGCGAAGTGGGAGGAGACGAGCCAAAATGCCCGTTTTGGAGGTGACCCTAATACGTTGTGTTATCTAATTGCAAATCTTAAGTTGTTTAACATCACTAAAGCTTACCCCAGCAGGGTGACCGGTCTCCAAATGATTGGAACTCAAACCGTAGGAAGACGTCTGAAATTGATGTTGAGCCGCGGCTGCTGCACATTCGTGTGAGGATAGTTGTAGTTGTTGTTTTTGTTCAGTAAAGGAATGCGTGGGTTGCTGTAGCGGTAGTAAAGCGGATGAGTCTTGTTGTTGCTGCTCTTGCTGTTGCTGTGGGTGTTGTGATTGCCAACCCAAAGACCGCATCGTAGTGTCGCGGTGATGATCGGTGTTTGCCCCCTCCGTCGATGGCTCCGACAATTGGAATCCATAGTCATCTCCTTGAAGTGATGAATGGCTGGACTTGACCAACGTCGTGCTGCTTTCCGCTTCCTGAAGCGAGTCCAGGAAAGTGGGCATGAAAAAGCCAGGAGAGGAAGAAAATGTTGGATGAATACTGCCCGGTGAGTGGTGCGGAGAATCCATTGGCGAACGTCCCATGGTGACACCAACCCAGGACTGTAACAACTGTTGCTGATGCTGTTCGTGAATACTTCCCAAGTCTGTCAACTGTAACTGATGCGGTGGGTCCTGAGCATAGCTATCGACCGCAGAGGCGGGAGCCATGGATACTTGAGAGTTCTCACGGGGCCCGGTTTCGGTGCCTTGATACGTCGGCATGACTTGCATATCAAAGGATGGGTTCATATCTTGCAACCCTTTTTGATCAGGTAGTACTGAATAAACGGAATGGTAAGACTCGTGGGGGTTGGATGGTAAAAACTCCATATCAAGTGAGGAAGGAGGATGTGAAGCTTGAAGGGAACTGGCCGAAACAGATTTGGAGCTGAGGACGGTGGTATCAGTGGTGGACGACGACGATGCCGATGCCAAAATAGGATTGTAGGAAGTATGACCTGGCGACGACGTCGCCGTACTGGTAGTAGCAGGGAGGGACGAGTGCATATGATCCAGGAAACTCGGGTCCATTTGTAATGCCGCGGAAGCACCGGGATGGGATCGAAGAGAATCGTTGTCTAGCATGGCCAGATCTTCCTGTGGATGAGGTCGAGTGATCCAGTTCACGTCATCTGACGAGGGCATGTACTGCGCGCCATCGATGGACGATCCGTTCACGGACGATGGCTTTGGGGACTCATCCGACCAGTAAGCAGCATAAGAATGAATGTCCATGGTCAAAGAGGAAACTGGCAACTTGGAAGGAACAGGTGCTTGATACTGCCAATCTTGTTTGGTGGTGGGGATGGGAGAGGAGGAGTTTCGGCTACTTAAAGACGACAAAGACCGAGGATAGGAATCAACGTATCGAAACTCTTGCTGATAAGAAGATGACTCGGGCATGGTCAAGATAGACATTCAGCGCGCATATATAAAGGAAAAGAAGCCAGATAAATGAGGACCAGTTCTATAAAAAAAATAAAGTGCGGGGTAAAGCGATGGGCGGGTGTCCAAAAAGTGACGGTCTTCCCCACTTTTGACAAACTCTATTAGGTTCCTCAGCGTTCTCATGAGGAAAGCAAAGCATAAAGAGACGAGTTACATCAATGTCCATATCGGGTTAATCGTCTTCTCTTGCAAAATTGGTTTACAAATTTATAATGGCGGCCTTAATGGAATGCCATCATTTTTCATCCACAGATAGGCAAGTCCCAACATGATATCACTACCTATACGACGACCTACCATAGTACAAGCCAAATGCTAGCTTATTGTAAGAATAATTGAACAAAAAAGACAAAACAATACATCACGTTGCTGTTTACGGTCATCACAATAACATCACATTTGCGATGAACAGCATTATACTTATTTCGCTTCTTAGCATTGACATGGATTGATAGAAAAAAGTTTCTCATCATGATGGTTGTCCCATCAACTCCCAGTAATAGTTACATTGAATGGTTTGTTTGATCAACAAGATGGACAGCAAATATAGGCTTCCTTTCTTATATTTATGGAGGATCAACAAACATTGAGTGTTTGTCCTTCGTATTTGGAAAGTCGTTGCAATGGCGTATGCTAATGGTATACCATTTCGTATTTCTTTTTTGATTCGTTTACTTGATCGTTTTGTTTTTATTTACCTTCTCCAACGATATCACCTTTTAAGGAGTTTTACACGGGACATATTGGTTACACAAATCACTAGTGGGACAAGAATGCCTCGCTCCAGCGTTTTTGTCTTACCTCCAAAGCAGCGATAATGTGAAGAGCTGAGAAATCCGGTAAAGTCCATCTGTTGGCCAACCAATGATTGTCATGGACTGCCAATGACGGATGTACAAGAGGGAGTTTGGGCCAGAAAGCTCTCTCTTAAAATGGAAGCAACTTGTCTGCTGTGCCATACTTTATTCTTGGTTTCTGCTGGACCAGAATCTTTTTTTTTTTTTTTGCCAGACTTCCATGTCAATGTCCCTTCTTCTATGTACAACCTGCCCTACCATAAATGGAACAGCTTCGTTCGGGTTGTCTTCCTGGATTACAGGCAGCCAATATGCTTTTTGCATCAAAGATGTTTTTGCTATTTGTAGGAGGATATTGTGTGAACGAGACTTACGAAGGGAATGAGCGGAGCCAACAATTCAATATCCGTGAAGGGGATATTGTGGAATGTCCTTTGGCTGAAAAGAAACCAAGGAAGCCACTGATTAAGAGTCTCGGAAGTCACATGAAAAAGCAAGAACTATTAAGCTACGGATTGGAATCTTTGTTCTTGGAAAGGCTACCCCAGAGTAAAGGGCTTGGTCTTTTTTTTTTTTTTTTTTTTTGTTGGGCCACAAAAAAATGTTGGGACGCAAAAAAAAAGCCCCTTTTAGGTGATCAGTCAGAAGGAAGTAAAAAGGAAGGTCTGTCCATGGATTGGGACATCACTTTTTTTTTCTTTATCAAAACGATCAATGATCAGCCGACCATACTCTGCTCCCGTCTTCCCTTTTTGTTAACCTTGATACTATCGATATTCCCACATGACTGCTTCTATTGCAGTGTCATCTTTGTGTTCCGCATCACTGCAGAGGATAAACCTAAAACGCAACAAAAAAAGACAAAAAGGAACCATTCAACTCTTCACCGTGTGCTTTTTTTCCTTCTTTTTTTTGGCTCACCCATCCGTGACTTTGAAAGGATTGGTAATGTCTTCTTCAGAATATACTCATTTCAAAAACGTAAAATCGCTGGTTTTGAGTTTGATGTCGTGCAAAAAAAAAAAAAAATTCCGTGTTCAACAACGATGTCGACGGACCCAAAAATAAAGACGCATTCACTTGTGATGAGCTTCGTTTATTATTTTTACTTGTCACTTAGAAGTAAGTATCCAACTGCTTTGAATTTTATAAAAAGGGAAGCGACTTATTTAGTATTTTTTTTCTGCTTTCTTTTTCTTGTGTACATTTTTATAGGCATTCAGAATGAATATACAAGTTATTTTATGAAGATGGATATGGGTAGAAAGAGTATAAAGCAAAGGAATGACTTGGAGGCAAGAGACTAATTGTAATTAAAACCTTCGGCTGCGTTTTTGTGAGCCGGTTCTGCAGTTGAATTTTTGCGAAGCATCGTTATCTTGCAAGATGTCGTGCCTGGTAATCATATCGAACGAATATTCGATGTCAACTATTATTTTGACAACTTGCTTGAACGTGCCGAAAAATGCCTGAACATCGCCGAAGTCAGTTGAGAAACCAGCATAATCGATCACGAACAATCGGATCGGTTTCATCGTCCGTAGCCGATGTAAAAAGATTTTGCATCGTTCCGGCGCAGTGATTCAACATCTCACGTTCTTTTTAAAGGCATTGATTGCGCTGCGCCGTGGTGAGACATATTTTTCGTGCCAGACATCGATTACGTAGCTTGTATATCGTAGCTTGCAATAGTTCCATGCGCTTTGCCAGAGGTTCATTTCCATGAGGTTTGCGCACGTAGCCGATCGTAGCAAGCACACCCGTGTTGTGCAAAAGCTGCACGGAAATTGACGGGCACTTGGCAGCTCCGTTTGAGCACCCACACCCAACGGCCAAGCATTCGACCACTTTCAGTTGACAATCGAGTGGGTTGACCAAACGAACCATCAGCACTAATCCGTTGCTCTATTTGAGTCTGTACTTGTGAGGGTTGATCTTCATCGAAATATGTCATCAACAAAGTTTTCATGATATCACATGTCACAAAAGAGCTTATCGTATCTTCTTTTGTTGGAAGGTTCCAAGTATGACGTGGTTGGTTTGAGGGCAGGTGAAACGGATGCTTTCGTCAACGGTAAAAGTTCAGCATCATCGTCACGGCTTTCGACTTCAGGCAACTCTCAGCTGAAGACCCAGCTGAACCGGACGAACTGGGAGGAGGGGTGGGTACGTAGAACTTGAACAGGAATGGAGTTCTCGCAACAACATCTTTTGCGACTGCAACAGGGCGTCCCGGTCCAAGCGAATTTACGTAGAAAACGTCCAGAAGACTTGTTTCTAAATAGTCCCTGCTTATCATTCGCTTTGCAGTCCCTAAAGACAGAATATCGATATCAATTACTGTATAACCAGAATCCCATACCCGCATCAAACATATTCTCAGAAATACCTAAACGAGATATGTGCAATGGATCATTGACAACAAAGCACACCACCAACTGAACGATATGCTCCGTCAGGTTATCGAAGCCTACATGCTTCCGCACAGTGGCTGGAGTCACTGGCAAAGCACTTCCTTGTCAAACGCCGCCAAAACCAGGTTTGAAGAATTTCAACAACAATGCTGTGTGTTTTCTGGTGACAAAAGACCAGGATGGTACAGAACCAGGAATGCTTGCATGAAGTGCGGCGTTCGAGAGATAATTTTCACAAAATAAACCTTTGAGCAACTGATGTCTGTAAAATTGTAAAGAAGAAAAAGGAAGCAAGGAAAAAAAATCAAAAATGTTGCTTGTCCTTTTTTATTGGATAATGAGCAGCACGTAAGCTCTTGACAGGCGAATGCGTCTTTATGTTTGGATCATCTGACCTTGTTTGAAAGGGACTGTGTGAGATTCCCTATTTTTAGCAACGCCGTTTCGTTGCGGAGGTTCAATAACAGCTTTACACCAAAGCGATAGATGTTACACAACCTAGCGCGTTCCTGGGTAATCACTGGGTTGAATGCTTGATCTTTCTTATTCCGCGTAGACATCATCAAGAATACTGGATAAAGGTTTATAATTTGACGCAGGAGATGATATATGCCCATGCAATCATGTACAAATCAAGATATAATCCAAACCACATAAATAGTAAAAAACTGATGATATGGCACGTGCAATCATTCGTCAGTTTGAAAGTGCATTTTCCACGTTTATGTCCATCCAGCATAGTTTATCAAAATAAGCTTGGCAGAAAACGCATGTTTTCTTTATATGAGCACAGCACGTGAATTATTTGGACATCAATGGCCACAATCAACTTCTCTTTGACTCTATTGCTTTATCATTACAAAAGGGAACAAATCCGAAAACAAAACTTTTCTCTGTATCCTTGATCTACGCATATTGGGTGCATTGCCAACTTTGATAAAGTCCTACTCTTTGCTAACGAATATTATGAGATCGGTTCCATATCATTAAGTTATTTTATTTACTTTGACAGTTACAATTGTTTTTTTTATTTTTGTTCCGTGCAACCTTGACATCCTGTGCAGAACCTAAAACGGTTATGCAGCAGCCAATTTCCTGATTTCCCGCTAAACTGCACGGAATTGAAGTATATTATGGACCTTGTTTTTCGATCCGTTTACCTGTGTATGTTCAATGGGAACCATACGGCGATAGTCCCCGGGTAACACCATTCTTGCTTTGCTTCATACTACGCTTGCTACGATGATTGAATGGTTGGGATCTACAGATCTCATCATTTATCAAATCAAAATATATAAAAAGTACATTTTCGATCTGTGATTGTCGATCCATCACTATTTTTCTGTTCTTTTTTTTCTTTACTTTTCCTTCAGGAATTATAAGACGAAATATAAGCTTAGAGTGGCCATGGATCCAAGATCAAGAACGCACCACAAGGGAAAAAAGGAGTCGCATATAAAAAAAAAAAAACCCAATAACAGGAGAAAATTTTATCGGATCCTGTCTTAAAATTAGAAAAACGGCAATGCCTATAGCAGGAAAGGGAGCACATTGGAAAATGACCAGTAAGTTAGATCAATATATAGTTTATTATTTTGTGGCCGTTGGCTGCAGCGTCGTAACGTGCGGTGACGGCCCTAAACTTGCTAAGGTTACGAGCCGGTGAAACCAGGTGCACCAGATCACACACACTCGTGCTTAAATTTTGACATCTTATAAATACATCCATTGATCTGGATGCAAGCTAAAAGTTCTTTGTCTTTTTGCAATAGGTTTTTTTTTTATTCCATATACCCAATGTCTGATAATACTGCCCTCCAACAGGAATCTCCTGTCCGGATCATTGAAAACAGCCCTACGCCCGTGGAAATTGCCGCGCCCAGTAACACAGATCATATCACTGCGGATCAACCCCTGAATTCAACGGAGAATAATACCACCGCCGCAGAAGATACCGTCGCAAGCGAGTTGCCTCAAGATACAACGCCAAAATGCGAACAAGACAAATCTGATACCGAAAAAGCACAATTCGAAAAAGATGATGCAAATAAAGCACCGAATTCTAACGATTTGGGTTTGTCCGAGGAAACAGAAGCCAAGCCTGCCACGGAATCATCCACATCGGACTCGGCAACCAAGAAAACGACGCTAAGCAAGCGTCGCACCTTATTCAACCCGTTCTTCAAGTCTAAAAAGGAAGATCAGTCACCCAAAAAAGAAGAGACATCTGCACCTGCTGAGCCATCGCAAGAAGAGTTGGATGCATCGGATTCCACAGAGAATGCCTCTGAAGCGCCAGCAGCACCCGAGAAGAAAAAGTCTAAGGGGTTTGCTTCCTTATTTTCTCGATCCAAGGTAAAGTTTTGATAGCAATCAATTTATAGCATTTGTAATTTAACCCCCTCTTTTTATTTTATTTCCACTAGTCAACTCCCAAGGCCGCGCAAAGCACCCACTCTTCTCCTGCTGTGGAAGACGATACTGCCTCCACTACAACCGAATTACCTCCAATCGAACAATTCCAACCGATTGAAACTGAAGCTGTGGTAAACGAATGCAAGGACGATGTTCCTCAAGTGGTCACTCCCGAAAACCACGACCAAGTGCAGGTTGAAACAAGTGAAGCTAAGAAAGACGAGCCTAACACGGAATCTGAACAAATCAAGCCCGCTGAAGCATCGGATGAACAAGGTGAAGTCGCAACATCTAGCCCGGCGACAGAAGAAGATAAACCAGTGACGACTATGCAACCTCAGAAACGTCAGTCCTTTATCAGCAAGTTATTCGGCAAAAAGAAGCATCCCAAGGAAGAAAAGCCGGAGCCTGTGATCAAGGAAGAACCAAAGGAAGAAACCAAACAATACAAGCAGGAAGAGATCGAGGACAGCGATGCTTCATCGGGTCCTGTGGAACCAGGTAATGACAGGATGACAATGTTCGTGTGCGGCATAATCACGGTCACGGGGCACTGACGTTTGTGTTTTTTGTCTCTCGTTTAGAAACCATTATCATTGAGCAAGTGGCTGTAGATGAAAGCAAAAAGGAGTTATCGCGACCTTCATCTCCACTGGGACGTCGCTTAACCGATTTGTTATCCAAGATCCCTAGTGGCAAGAAGGATAAATCATCTTCCAAAGCTACTACCGACAGTGACGTGTCGGGTACCTCCACCCCTGAACCGGAGACGATTCAACTGGAAGTTGCCGAAGAGGTCATTATAGTCAATGAAACCAACAACGAAAGACAAGAGAAAAAGGATGTCGATGCTCTCAAAGAAGAGGAGGTGAAGGATGAAGCTGTGGCTATTGCTGACCAGCCATCGTTATCTGCCACTGTGGCGGCCTCTGCATAAGTTTACACATCTATTGTTTTAATACTTTATCTTATAAATTTTAATTCGCCCATCGAGCTTCCGATTATAGTACCTTTAAAGCTCAAACTTCTGATTTTTGAGTGGGTTTTTTTTTTCTCAATAAAAATGATCTCCCAATATTTTGTATCTTTTACAGTCATTTATTCAAAAACGGAATGTTGGATTAAAACCCGAAACCCCGAGAAAAAAAAAGGACGCGTCATCTTCTACTGACTTAAAAAAAATCTAAAAACAGAAGCAGGCCATCTTCCGATGGACTGGATTCTCGACCCTGAAGATTGATCTGTTCACAACATATTAACAAGTGATTCGGTGGAAGTGGAGTTTCAAAAGCAAAAGCGGACGAAATGAAAAAATTTAGCGTGATTTACATCAGTGGAACGCCAAGAAGCGAAGAAGAAAAAAAAGGAGATCAAGGTTGAGCCCTGAGAGCATGTGTTGCGTCGATCATTTAGCAACACGCTGAAACCACCGTGCCCTGTTATCTCGCATTTTGCCACCCGAAGGAGAGGTGAACCCCGGAGAACAATGTAAACTTCGCGCGACGATTGGTGCGGTCATTGGATAAAAAAATTGAAAAATAGATTAAGATTATTACTACAACCAATGAGTCTTTCCAAAAATAACTTTTTTTTTCTGTCACTATTTTCTGCGAAGTATCCACGCTACTGTTGGCATCGGCCAATGACTATTCAAGGGTTTGCTGACCGCAAGGCAAAACTTGTGGCAAGAAACAGACCCCATGCCAGACTCGCGTGCCAGATGCATATCAACGTGGACACGACATAAACCACGAAGATCGACACTTTCGCCATGCTTGTTTTTTTCTCGTTTTTTCCATGGCTTGCCTGTCTTTCTCTTATTTTGCCATGCTTGTTTGATCTTCACCCGACGATGCATGATCTGAAGTACTGTATAAATGAAAAAAAAAAATTAATTTTAATTTTGTCAAAGACAGGGTGATCCACAACTTGCTGCTAAAATTATTGTGGAGCGCTGGATTTATTTTCTTTTCTTTTTCATTGAGATGGAATGATTTCAAAACTTTGAACAAGTTCAGGAGAAAGCCCGAGTTTGCGTTTTGTTTTCTTTTTTGAAAACGACTTCATGATCAGTATATACTGAAAAGGATATGGATGAAAGGGTGATCCTTAATGATTGAGTGGAAATAAAAAACGCGATAAAAAAAACAAGCACGTTTTCTTTCCTTTTTGGATATGCAGGACTACATTGCATATCAACCACGTTTTTATCCACTGTACCTGTTTTGTATCAGTGCACCCGATGAAGATAAGCTAACGAATCTAGGACAAAAAAGACAAAAGATCAGAGTGGGGTCCATGGCGACACAAGGCATTGCACCTGCCTAATTCGTCACTAGTCTTTTTTTCTCTTGCTGTTATAAATAAGCATTCAAATATCCATCGTATCTTTTTACTTTCAGATCGATTCTTTTTCTTCTTCTTTCTGTTCTGTTGACTATTGTCTTGCACACCAGCCCTATTTTTATTATTATTATTTTATGACACCATCATCACCACCCATGGGTTCCTATCGGCTTTCAATCAAAGATGCCACAGGTAGACAGATGAGTCTACTCAATGACGATCACCCATCATCACATCAACCTCGTCCTCTGAATACCACCTATTCCAAGCCAATGGAGTCAACGGCGACAACAACAACCACTCCACAGAACGCATCGCCACCTGCGCGTCGCAGATATCATTGCATGGAACCAGGATGTAATAAAAGCTTTACAACAAGGTAAGATTGACTGTAAAGTTCAAAAGACATGGTCCAGTTTATTCATGCTTTTCTTGTTTTTCTGATGTCAGTGGCCATCTTGCGCGACACAATCGCATTCATACCGGCGAAAAAAATTTCCATTGCATATATCCGGGATGTCCTTCGCGATTCTCCCGCCAAGATAATATGATGCAACATTATCGAACCCACATGTCACCTAAATCACGACGCCTTCCTTACTATGCTCAACGTCGACAAGTCATGTCTCACTATCATCCTTATCATCATACGCAAGCCGTGAGCGGTTCTCATCGATTACCTTTTGCTAACCACCACGGTTCAGCTCCACTTGCGGTTCTTCCTCCTTACGGCCACGAACGAGCAGCCTCAGCCACTGTTGCCAAACCAAATTATGATCCATCCGTTATGCAGCTTTATTACTCTTCATCTCCAATGGTTACACCGTCCCCGAGCGCCATTGTTGATCTCTTTCAACCCCTTTCGGCACCACCCCCTGCATTGCCTAAACCACGTCCAATGGAGCCTTCTACAGCGACACCCACGTTTCGATTGCATCAACGAAGTGCTTCCATTTCCTCGGCGTGTTCCTCTTCCACTTCATCGTCTTTTTTATTTTCGCCACCGCCGATGCAATCGCCCAGCCCTTGCCCAAGTAATGCCATGAGTTCTCCTTCAGATCTTTTACAGCTCGCCAATATTGTGAGCACCTACGGCTAAAGTCCTTATTTGGATCGTGAACCTTGTCTCTTTGACCTTTTTTTTTTTTTTGGTTGTTCCTAGATTTATTAATTTCCCATTGATCGTTTTACCCTTTTTTTTTTTTACCGCATCACTCCTTATATATTTTATGCTTCCTTTTTTTATGTATTATTGTACGTAGACTCTTTTTTTCTTTTTTTTTTTTTTGCTGTTTCATGTTTCATACTTTTTTTCCTTTTATTGTTCCTTTTTTGTTGTTGTATCTCTTACTCCTTTTATGCTTTTATCCTATATTTTAATGAAGGGAATCTTCCCATATGTCCAATTACGGAGAGACAGGGATCAAATTTCTTATTGTCTTGAAAAATAAAATAAAATGAAATCGATCATCGTGAAAATAATGGGCAAGGATTTTCGTGTGTTCAGGATATCGCAGATCTTGTGTGGGCCCTTGTTGTGCAAGGACGCACAATCCTGTATGTGTGACATTAAAAAATACTGAATTAAAAAAAACCTAAATCTTTAAAGATCGTCCGAATGGGTCCTTTCACTTTTGGTTGGTGTTCCTTAATGGGTCTTGAACAAAAGAGTCTTAGTGTTGGAAGTACAAAAGCTGTAGAAACACGCGCAAACGCGATTTAATAAATCATCTAAACTGTATTTCCGACCCTTCTCCCATCCATTCACACCATGGATCTTCCTGTTATCAGTATCCGAAAACCGTTTCCCCGCTCAGCATCCCAATTTTAGAACATATGAAAATTGTGATGCAACTTTTAATATGAAAAAAAAAAAAAAAAACGAAAAACCATGCTGAGTTCTATTCTATTCTATACGATGCACAAAAATTGGTTGGCCACTCCGGGTATGATGTAAGAAAAAAAGGACAAGACCTTTCTTTTTTTTCTAGGTGTCCAGGTTTAAGCCTCATTTTCGGTGCCCGAAGTTTTGGGTTTCTTGTCGGCAGAATCGTCACCTTCCTCGGTACGCTTTCTCTTGTCACCACCCTTGAAATGACCACCGCGTCCGCCGCGACCACCACGGCCACGACCGCCACGGCCTCCACGGCCTCCTCGACCACCGCGACCGCCACGACCGCGTCGTTTGTCCTCAAAGGCTTTCTGGATATCCAAAAATTTACTACGCGCTTCCTCTATATATGGCGATAATTGTTTAGTAACGTCGTCACAGGGATGCGATACCAGGCGATTGAAAACTCACCGTCTGCGAGTCTGAACGTCAAGGGTCCAATTTTGTTGTCTTCCAGGGAAGCAAGGAAATTTTCCGGGGTGAATTTGCTCATTCGCACAACACCGCAACCGGGCTTCTCCTCAAAGAGCTCAATTCTGCACATATCGGTGACAGGAGTGATAAGTTCCTAATGTTTCATTCACTAAAACATCAGTATTGAAACATATTTTGTCTACGTATTCACGATCGGTCGATGGTGCACCTTGATCTCCTTGATATTCATCTCTCCAGCTCCAGAAAATTCGACAAAGAAACTGGGTTCGCGAGTTTTAAAGGTAAATGCGGTATTGCCAAACTTTTCTCGCGACTTCATGTCAACATAGTCTTGCCTGTACATTTTGTGTTAGTCTTACAATTCTTGGCTTTTATATGATGTGATTCGTACTTGATCATTGTTTGCAGGGGGGTGCCTTCATATTCAACTGGCTTGGCGACGGCCTCAGCAGCACTTTCGCTCTTTTCAAATTCAACAAAAACACTGCCCTAATATCATTGTTGTACCCCATATCAATCATCCGTCGCCCTGAGCTTCTTTGTATTCATGACAAATAGTTTACCTTGAATTTTTTTTCTTCGTCCAATCTCAATTTCACGCTGAGAACACGACCAAAGGGTTCGAATAGAGCACGCACGGTCTCCTTGAGCACTTTAGCTTCAGCAGGGAAGCCTTTCTGTAAAGTCCCTACATATTAGTCCATCCGTTTGTACTCATCGCATGTCGCGTGGATATTGAAACATACCGCATAGATCGATCGACGGTTCTGAACAATCATATAATCCAACATGATACCTTCGGCAGCGCTGGGCGCGTCAGCTGTCTCCTCTGGTTCTTCGGTCCCAGGCACTTTGCGAAGCATCGTCTTGTCTTCGTTCGTTTCAAATTTATCGGACAACTCGGCAGCGCGTGCAAGGATCGCAAGATCGCCGTTGATCAACAACTTGAATCGCTTGATCATTCCCAGTTTCTTCAACGCGAGCCCTTTCGAAGATCGTTCCACGTCAGTAAGGCACCCATTCAAAGATCAAACAGGATCCCATTGTCACTTACAGCCTTCGGGATGTTGTTCGGTCATTTCCTTGAAAAACTTATCCTTTTCAAGATTTTCCTTGCTGTAGATTGCTTCCAATTGTTCAAGCACTTTACTTTCTACGGTCTCTTCCAAAGGCTGACTTTCTTGATCTTCTGCAGCTTGAACCTGTTCAACCTGTTGATCGTCATTGGTAGTTTGCACTTGTTCGAGCTCTTGTTTTTCCACTGAAGCGTCGGCCATTGTTATTGTGATCTATGGTGAGCGAACGCGTGACAAAAAAAAAAAAAACCAGTCGAATCAGCAATTTCTATTGTTTTGTGTGGCGCCGTGTCGAAGATTGTTCCGCCTGTCACACAAACTATTAACCTTTTTTTCTTTTTCCCTTTTTCAGCAGACGCTGGAACAAAGAATAATAAAAAAAATAAGTCCCATTTCATTCTCTTTGCAGAGAATGAGATTTGGCTGTCATCGATTCCTGTATGGTTAAGCGAAAACATGCTACGTCTTCCTCTAAACCATCGACATCGCTTCACCATGCTACCTCGCGTCGTAAGCTTTCTTTTACCCTTGCCCACCATTCAGTTGCTCACCCACAACGCACTTGTGATAACTTTTAGAGCAAGAGCACCCTACCTCTCTCAAAGTAGGCTCGCTCGATAATACTCCAGACTTCTCACCACGCAACATGCCCTCACTCTACTTGGACCAGCTCAACATTACCGAATCAAGGGTTCGCAGCACCGTCTCGCCCGAGCCGCAGGTGGCATCTCCTACCGTGCATTCGGCCACAGAAAAACCTCGAACCGCAAGACGCACTCGACAGCGTAGTAAAGAGCAACCGTCTCCAAGTTTGCCTTCTGTTATCAAGCAACTACCAGGCCGACCGTTGCATAATCAGACGCTTAAGCAAGACCCTCCTCCCAAACGCGCTCTTCGTACATCCGAAGATCAAGAAAAGGAGTATTGGCGCCGACAACGACGCATATTTGTTCGAAGTCGATGTATTACTCGTCAAGAAGCGCTCGACCTCGTCCAGTCGGTGTATCGTCGTTCCACCATTTCCGACCATGATCCCTTGATTCTCCGGTGTCAATCCAACATGTCCAGTTTTCGATCAAAGTGGCGCACCATAATTAAACAGATGATCAACAGCCGCGAATGGCTAGCCTTGCGCCGAAAACCTTCCTCTATTGCAAGTAAAGTAAGTAACGATCTGATACATTTTTTATTTATCCATGGAAACTGACAGGTGCAGCGACATAGATCGATCGATCTGTATTGGAAACCATCTGGGGTCCGTGGATATGTGCACCTTACGTGAAAAAGGAGGCTTTCTACAAAAACACCAAAGCAGTCAAGGTATTGACCGAGGCAACTGCAAAAGCCATCGAGATCGCGCTACGATATCACGGAGCAACGAACGAGTTGAACTTTCGAAAAGAAATGGATAGTCTGGATCCTATTACACGCAACCTGCCGCTTCCAGATCCACTGCTTTAATTATTTCCACTTGCCGTGATGTACGCTTTGTTTATTGAAGAAAGAAGGCCATGGGTGTCATGACAAATCTTTTTTGCATTGATCCATGTCGCCAATACTGTAGATACTCGTGACACTTTTCCACAGAATTGTACATACATATTATCCAACCTCATGATACGTAATCATTCTCGATTTTACATACACCCGATATTCTGTCACATGTCTGGAACCATGTCTTTTTGTTTTTTCTCTTCCTTATCCATGTCGCTTCGAAATCAATCATACAATGAAGACAAGTAGAACAAGCCGACAGCAAGCAATTAGGTATAGCTGTCCAGTGAGTAGCGTCTCCAGCACTTGATTGGTGCTTTCTTCAGATAATGGCCAGGTTGGATGAGAAAGATTACCGTCTAAGCAAGAAAAAAAAATATTGAGTAGGCTATTCTATTTCTCTCAAATCAGAATGTCGATTCTGCGCTTTACCTTGGAGAAGACGAGTAGGCTTGTCCACCGCCGCCTCCCATGTGAAGGATACGTCTGCCTCGCCATTGGCCACGTTGTCTTGCTCTCTCCTCTAATGCAGCTAAAGGAACAAAAAATTCAAGATGTTGAGTTAACAAGATCAAAAATGCAGCGTTAGCGGACCGAGGTATATATTACCTTGACGAGCCGCCGCTTCTTCTCGTTCTTCGTAATTGAGAACCAGTTGTTTCAGATGCTGCTGCTCTTCGCGTTCGGCTTCTTGCTTTGATCGTGTCGTTACCGCCAAAAGAGAATCGGCAGGTACTTCCATGATTTTTGTCTAAATAACCCCAATGGTTATTCCACGATTCGCGGAAACACAAAACATTGAACTGTTCAAAGTTTACCTGTTGTCGATTGCCTTTGCGTGTGAGCAAGGTAAACGCCATCTTGCCATCATTCGCCTTTCCTTTCTCTTGTGCCGCACTGCGACGATCTTTTTTTATGCAAAGTTAATATCATGCAATTGCATCAACCCAATTCCATTTACCTTGCAAGCCGCGGAGATTCATAGGAATAGGTACATCTAGCACCGCCGTTTTCTTTTCGAATTTTCGCGACTCGATACTTTCGGCCATCATTTTGCTGAATTCTCTTTCAAATTCCTCATCTTCTTCCTTGGAAATTTGTTCTTCCTTCTTTTTCAAAACAACCACATCGTCTTCCTCACCGTCATTGTTGGCCATGGCGGAATCATTCTATACACAACAATATCAATCAATCAATCATGCATTGTTCTTATGACGCATTATCTACAAACACGTACTTCTTCATCCTCTTCCTCTTCTTCGTCCTTTTCCACGTCTTCGTCTTCATCTTCGCCTTCGTCGCTCGAGGATTCCGATTCGCTATCCTCAAATCCCTCTTCTTGCGCTTTTCCATCCGCTCCTAAATGAATATTTCAATAAAACATGAATTGAGCAAATGAAAACTTTTGGAACCTACCTTGGACGGCTTTAAGTTGTTCCAAAAGCATACGGTCCACTTCTTCATTTGCTTCTTCATAAGAAGCGAATATGTGCATTTGTGGACGCAGCATCTCAAACGTATCCGTCACCATGAAATCAACATCCATAGGCGGTTTCATCTTACTCAAGATATACATCTGTTGGCAGGAAAAAAGGCATAATCGATCAGTACAAATTTATATCGTCCCAATCCTCAAGGAGTCTTCCCATGTTCACTTACTTGGAAAAACACCAAAAATTGGTTTAGTTTGCGCTTAGCGCTGCCACGATCAAAACACATGCCGCAGGTATCGAGCAAAGTGCAGCACAATCGCGTACGGAAAAAGTCATGAGGCGCATCAATAGGACAGGGTCGCTCTCGTGCCGGTCTGCCAAAATCTAAAATGGTACCAACGAGCTCAGAAATTCACCATTTCCCAACAAACAGTATCTAAGTGCCTTTCAAATTCTTACCATGACCAAAAGTTACAATGGTATACAACGTGTCAAAGATTAATGGCGAATCCACCATTCGATAGTTATAAAGTTCGCCAAGGTACTTTACCACCGCAATGCGTCGCTGGTTATGTTTAAAGATATTTTGCTAACAAAACGAGTTTATAACATGGCGGTTTTCGAACTTATCATACAAATCACCACTTACTTCCAAACCAACGCGAATTTCTTCCACCACCCCGTCCACGACTTTCATACCAAAATCGGAATGATATCGGTTCAATCCGCTAGCGAGAATTGCCATTAAATGAATATTGCTGTACTTGATTTTCCATATCTTGTGGAATAGTTTCGACAGCAAATGAACGACTTCGGGGTCTTCCCAATGAAGCTTTCGCAGCTGCTTGAGAATCCTGTCCAATGATTTCTTGTTCAGATCCGTGTAGATCAGTTTGCGCAAATACAGTTCCATTGTCGAACGATGCTTTTCTACGACGGCTGATCGATCGGGAGGATTCGCTTGATAGTACGCGTTCTCCACCATCAATGCTTGTCGGTTGTCCAGATGCTGTACATTTTTCTTTCGCATGACAATTTCCAGCTAAGACAAGACAGATAGGATGTTCATATTACGAAAAAAAGACCTTGAATCGTAAGCTGTTGATGAAAATTACTTACCATGTTGCCCATTCGCACGCCCGTTTCAGGCGCTTTCAACAAAAAGCGTCCACATGTTTCAAGGAGATTGCATACAACATCGATGTTCTGATTCGTGAAATCGTCCAGAGCGACTTTGAAAATATGGAAGATCGTATGAGCTGGGGTCACGCGAAACTTGGTCAGTTCCGCAAGGAAGCGGATATTCTAGTTCCCCGACAATGAGCGCTCATGCTTGCTTTAGTTAACCGAGAATGATCATTTTACCTTGACTCTGGTTTCCAGCAAATCCGCGGTCTTTTTTCTCTGCAAACCCTTGAACTCGTGCGTTAACTAGCAAATAGCAGAGTTGAGAATCACGAATGTAAATATATCCGAATGTCGATGTCATTTATCGACAAGTTCCTTGGTCGTATACTTTTGCTGCAGATACTTACCGCTGCCAATACTGTGTCGCCAACGTCGGGGTAATACTGATTGAGAATGGCAATCAATCTGGAATAGTAGGGTAACAAATCTACGCGTTGACGTGGCACACTCAAAACCGCCTAAAACAGCCATGTCAGACATTTCTATTTTTTGCTCGTAACACACACATCATGCCTCTTATTTCGCACCTTGATCAGCCGTTTACGGGCAGCTTTGGAATTAAGGTAGCAGAATTCCACGGCGGCACTGTCTATCAAATCTCGATTTCCTAATGTAGGTAGTCTTGCCAATAGGGCATCCAATTGAGCCAGCTGCGTAGGCTTCACATTCGCTGCATTATCGGCTGAATCGTCTTTATCCGCACTAATAAAAGGGGTCAATAAATCAATTATCGCTATACACCATTGGAATGAACCTACTCCAATGCTTCATCGACAATAGCTGAAGGATCCACGTTAATATCAGCATCATTTTCAAGCAAAGTTTCGTCATCCGCATCTGCACTGTCGTCGTCCACCGGTGCGTCGTTGGGCATGGTATCTGCTTCATCCTCCTTTGCTGCGGCCGCATCAGGGGACTCGGTTGTTACGTCTGCTGGTGTTTCTTCTTTTTCAGCATTCTCTGCTTCTCCTTCTTTCTCCTCCGCTTTGCGCTGATTTTCAGAATCCAGGAATACACCAGGAACGAGGATACGAAGGTCTGGAAGGTCTTCGTAAAATTTGCGAGCATAATCATCTTCCCAAATACCATTGCCAGTGGATTCCTGAGGATTATCAAATGCATAAACGATGGTGAACACAGTTGTCTATTTTTGAACGCCTTGGACCCAAATGTACCTTTCCTTCAGCAAATGTATTGGACGGACCTGCGGTGACCATGGACACCTTTGTCACACCTTCATCTTCCGGCAGTTCAGGCATCTCCATATTCAGGGCATCGGCCAACCTAAACGAACGTGAGTAATATGTTTGAAAGAGATCATTTCTAAGGACGGAAAGCTACTTACGTCTGTGTGTTGTTGAGCAGTTTTTCATAGAGCTTGGTTGTTTTTTCGTACTTTTGTTTGGATTCTTCGGATAATTCACCCCGAGTGAAGAGAATTTCGCGATTTCGACAATCGATATTTTTGATATATTTGTGCTCCTTCACAAGATGCTTTTCCAGCGAACGATAATAAGCCATCAACAAGTTCTTGAATAATTCTCGCTGTTCCGGCGTGATGGCTGAATCGGCCGTGAGCGGGACTGGTTCAGCCGATTCCTCCGCTGCCAAACTAGTTGAATCTGCACCGGCTCCTTCGGCTTCTTCTTTATGTTGCGCAGCAGCTGCTTGATTCTTTCGTGGCACAATGCCCAAGACCGGCTGACCAAAGTTCTTCAAAAACGATACCGCCAGAGGAAGATTGACGTGCTGTTCGATATCGGAAGCAAGCTGCTCAAATGGCATGTACTATTAGCATAATGATCGTTCCTGGTTTCCGTTTGCGTTTCTCATTACCAGGTCCTTCAAAACACGAAAAACAAAACCGCCCTGAGTGGTAGCTCGATCATTTTCTTTTTCCTCCTTCTTTTTTTCCTTTAAAGCATCCGTGGAGGAAGACCCTCCCAAACCGGCTACGCCGTCTCGCTGGGTTTCGACGCCTTCCAAGCTTGCGGAGGCTAACGAGGGAATGCCGTCCTCCACCTTACGCAAGACGCCCACTAACCATAACTCTACTGCGATTCTCAGGTATGTCCGTTGACGAAATACTCGAGACTGTTCCTCTTTTTCTCGTTGCTCTTGGGTAAGCGAAGCAAGGTGCTGCTTCGAAGGAGGTTGCAAGATTTTGGCCATGTTGTAAGTTAATAATCGAGTGAACGTATTGGGAAAGCGTTGGTGAAGAGCCGATAGCACCTAAGAACAAAGAATATCAGCATTAGGAATTCTGAGTTGATGAGTTTTGATCCGAATCTCTTACTTCAATGCAAGCTGCTACGTCCACGGTCGTTTTGCACTTGAGCATGCCTTCCATGACGCTGGTCGCAAGTTCAGAAATGAACTTCTCCAGACTAAGCTTTTTGATATCGTTCAGTAGTTGCTGCTTGACATCGGCTGCCAAAGACGTCTTGCATTTCTTGATAAATGCCGTATTCTTCTTGATATTGCTGTCGAGATTCTTAAACTGCGCATCGTCTGCGATTGCTCTCGTGAGTACTTTTAATTACTAAGCAAGTACACAGTCAGACTCACCTGTGCCTTCTTTCTGCCAAGCCAGCCTATTGGCACGTCGAAGTTCGACCTTATCGTCCATTTTGCCGTAGCTTTGAGAAAACCCGTAATACGGTTTCTGTTCCGTCTTTCCTGCTGAAGAAGCGGATTGATTCATTCAACCCTAGTGTGACTGCTTTTCTACCCCGTCCAACCACGAAAATGGCAGGAACATCCATTTCCCCTCTCGCATTTGACGCGGCACATCCATTCGGTGGTAGTCCTTTACTTAATTGCTGAAACCAGAAGTGTTGGTTGGCTCTTGTTTCTGAGGCCTATATTTCCATGCGTGCTTATCACAGTAGAACTCAAAGATGCCATGCCAATAAATAAATAAAAAAGACTGCATCTTTTTACCCTGTAAAATTAGGTACTGGATTGAGCGTAATTCTTGCAGAGGTACTCATTTGCCAATTGCACTCTCTGTTTGGTGAAAATGAAACAATGAAACAATTCGAGTCCACCAAGTTGCAATGAATTTGCTGTTATGGATAATATCGTAAAAAAGCCATCTTCTCCCTAATTTGTCACTTCTAAAAAGCCTATCGAGTTAAGATGCTTTGACTAGGTTGCCAATAAAAAAGATAAAGGATTAGGTGTTTTTTTATCCATGTGGAAGTGGCTGTTGTGATTATGAGTGGATGTGCAGGAGGGCGATTGCCGCATTTCCTCGTGAAATTCAAACTCCACTAATGAAGCGGTGGTCCCGCAAAAAAAGGGCTGGTGGTGAAAAAGAGTCGATTATCTCTGGGATTCTCATATTGTCATCATTTGCGACGAGGGAAATGATAAGCGCATTTTTCATTTACAACCAAAAAGGCGAGGTGCTCATCTCTCGATTATATCGCCATGATCTGAGGTAAAGCAGAAAGAGAAACCAGGTCCAAAACATGGACCTGTCAGTAGCTTTTCACGTTATTCACCAGGGTCATCTAGACGATCGGTAGCTGACATTTTCCGTATTCAAGTCATCTCCAACACCGACGTGCGTTCGCCCATCGTCACTTTAGGCTCGACATCCTTCTTTCACGTCCGTCACGAAAACTTGTACATCGTCGCTGTTACCAAATGGAATGCGAATGCCGCTCTGATATTCGAGTTCTGTTACCGGGTCGTCAACATTGGTCGAAGCTACTTTGGCAAATTTGACGAAGAAGCAGTAAAGAATAACTTTGTTCTCATATACGAATTGCTGGACGGTAAGCATTGTGTTTACTTTTCTTGTGGGCAGCCTGACCTGTGATGTGATGTTCATACGGCGTTTTCGGTTTAGAAATTCTCGATTTCGGTTATCCACAGAACAGCGAAACCGATACATTAAAAATGTATATTACAACGGAAGGCGTCAAATCCGAACGAGCCGCAGAAGATTCGAGCCGAATTACTATCCAAGCAACCGGTGCTATCTCGTGGCGACGAAACGATATCAAATATAGAAAGAATGAGGCGTTCATCGATGTTATTGAAAGCGTCAATATGCTCATGAGCAATACAGGTAAACCTATTGAGCATTATCTGCCTGTGGCTCAATAGATCATCTTTGCCTTATTGTTGACAATCAATTCTCTACTTATTTTCAAGGAACCATTTTACGGTCGGATGTGGCGGGACAGATTCTCATGCGAGCGTATTTATCGGGTGTTCCAGAGTGTAAATTCGGCTTGAATGACAAACTTTTACTGGAAAAAGGGACAGCCAACGGCATAAAGTAAGTGGCATCGAAATTTTCTAGCTGCAAACAGAGTGTATTCATCTCAATGCGTGATATTGCCTAGTGCTCGACGTTCAGATGCTGTGGAAATTGATGACTGTCAGTTTCACCAATGTGTTAAATTGGGAAGATTTGATACAGACCGTACAATCAGCTTTGTGCCTCCCGATGGTGAATTTGAGCTGATGAGGTACGATTCGAATATACGAGGAATGCAGCAATGATCTTTCTGATTGTTAACGGATTTCGTGACAGATATCGTACCACGGAAAACGTCAATCTACCCTTCCGAGTACATCCTGTTGTTAATGAAATTGGCAAGACCCGTGTTGAGTACAAGATCAATGTGAAGGCCAATTTCTCGCCCAAATTATATGCGAATAACGTCGTACTAAAGATTCCGACCCCGCTGAATTCTGCAAAGGTGGAAGTGCGAGTAGGCTCGGGCGGCAAAGCCAAATACGAGCCTTCGGAAAACTGTATTATATGGAAGTAAGTGAAACGCATCAATATGGTGGCAGTAGATGGTGTATGTTTGCGCTGGCCTTTCATTCATCCCATTTTGTCTTGCAGGATTTCTCGTTTCCAAGGGCAATCTGAATATACCCTCAGTGGTGAAGCTGAGCTTACCTCCATGACGAACAAGCGCGTATGGTCGCGACCACCAATATCGATGGATTTCCAGGTAAAAATTGGTAGTAGGAAAAGGCCTGTGAGAATGGCTTTAAAGGTACTTACCATCGTTGTTCAGGTGTTAATGTTCACGTCTTCTGGTTTATTGGTGCGATTCCTAAAAGTGTTTGAGAAGAGCGGGTACCAATCTGTCAAATGGGTACGATACATGACCAAAGCCGGTTCCTACCAAATCAGAGTAAGAGCATCGATATTCATTCTTTTTTTTTGAGGCACACAGCACTGACTTCTCACTTTTTATCTTTCATAAATAGTTTTGATCATCCAGGGCATGCATATGTTAGACACGCTGAAGATAATGACTTGATTATGATGCTTTTACCTTGCTCAATTATTTCCTTTTTTTTTCTCATACATCTACCTCAATGCGTCATACTCTAGGAGATTTTGTTTCATCGTGTCAGTAATAAAGTGCTAATAGAAAGATAGACAGAATGAACTGATGACCACTGTATCATGTTCAAGGAGACACATCGACTTTGCAATTCACATTAACGTGGGTTCCTATGCCTTATCTACTTGATGACGTTCTGATCAGCAATGCTTTATTGCATATTTATAGGTATTCATTAGCTTCCGGAGAAAAAGGGCGATTAAGAAGCTAATCCATGTATACAGTCGCCACTCAATTTTGGGATCATCCCGGGAAAGCACAAAAAGTTATGCCTAAATCGAATTTGATGTAGCATTCAACGTATAAATCAATAATATAATTGATGACCGAAAATTCCAAAAATTGATTCCAAAACTGAGCGACGATTCGTTGATGATTTGTGAAGCTTCAGACGAATCAAATGCACAATCGACAGCAATTTTATCGAACACAAAGGCCCCAACCTGTTATCGGGCAGGGAAGCGGAGAAGGAGTGCTCAATTTCAAGAGGAGATGACACCGGGTCCTGCAAGTCAATCAATTTATGCGAAAAATATGGCACATCGCAAATGGGGAAACCGAGGCTACAGATGCTGTCACTGCACTGTGCATGTGTCCATTGCTACATTATCTACTGTAGGAGTTTCTTTGACGTAATCCAGAATATTCGTTTTTGTTGACATGCTCACATGCGTCCGTATCGGCCTTGGTCATTGCGCTCTCTGATTTCTGTCGCCATTGCAACATGGCGCACTGAGACCTGACACTCTGGTTTCATGGAGCCTTACGTGAGCATTTATTGTCACAGCAATATTGAATACGCGGTTCAAAAGCAAAGCTGACACAAAGGGGCAGGTCAATGTAGGGAAACATCCTATCATATAACAACATAGATAAAAAAAAAAAAAACGAAGAGTGCGTAAAGTCTGAAGCATGTCGCATCAGCGTTCGAACATAAGCTTTATTGAAAGTTATAGAGTGACTGTGATGCACATGGATTGCTGATGGCAGCATGAATGACATGGCGCAGTCCCCTCTTTGCAGGCTTAAGCGAAAGAAGTGTGAGGCTCTGAATTTCGCCAGTTTTGTTGCGAGAATCGAGCCAATGAGGTGCATTCGCGGTCATAAAACAGGGTCACAAATCGAAGGTCAGCAAAAGATATAAAAGAGGGCGTTTTTCCTCATTTTTTTTTTCTTTTGTGCGCCAGTTCGGAATCAGGGGCTGCTAGGCTGGTGGTTACTGGTGATGATGAACGCTCCGGTTTTTGATAAAGCATTCGGGGTATGGCGAAAAATCCGAAAACCATTTTCTAATGATAGGATTGGCCATCCTGTGAAGAAGATTGTTTTCGTTCCCGTCGGCTCTTCCCTTTGGGCGCCTGACTAGCCATCAGCGCGCTCACTGTTGGAAGGTATGTCGGTGGGTTTGCTTTTCAATCGCCCAACAAAGGTAAATGAAAAAACAAAGGCTTTTTGTCTTTATTATTCTTTTTCTCAACCCTTTGTGGGTTGAATAATAAAACAAAAAGAGAGCTTAATGTTCGTGTGGACGCGAACTACGCCACTTCATATATAAAGAAATAAAATGAAAACTCTTTACTTTTCCTTTATATTACGTTCATTTTCATTTGATGCCCAAAGCGACGTCAAAGCGTTCTGCTTTACAAGAAAGTGGACCGGCCAAAAAAAAAAAGCAGACAATTGAAAAAGAATACAACAGGATAGACCTTTTTATATTGTTTGTCGTTCATCTGTTCTCTATTCAATAAAAACGTCCATTAAACACTTGTCCGAAAACCAACCTCTTTATTGTTCTGCCTGTCGCAGTGCACTTTCAACCAGGCCACTTGGCTCAACTGACGTCAAAGCGGCCCTATAGCTGTTTCGTCCCAACTGAGGAAGGCCACGCTTGACGTTAAAAAACGACTCCGAAACGCGACGAGCAACGAGGAAGCGTGTTGGCAGCATCAGTTCAACAGAAACCACTTTCTATAGGTGTTTATTTTTCTCACGGTGTGCTTTGCTAACCTATAAAAGCAGGAAATAGAGGGGAGGGGGTCCTTGCTGAGGAAGGAACAGTCCACCAAGCTTTCCAACATGGAGCCTAAATGCGGCACCTCACAGTGTAATTCGTAACGATGGGACTCTCACGATCAGCATTGGGATTTAAAAGAACCAACACAGTGACAAACACGGTAGCGGCCACGGGGGAACTAGTGGTTTACTGCTCTTAGAGATTTGAAAGAAGGCCCCTTAAATCGAATCTAGGAATACTTTACAGCCTACATTATCAGGAATCACAAAAAGCCCATTCTTTGACTCGAATATACTCCAAATTCGAGCATTTCTAAATCGACCGGGATGAATGTAAAGGTATCTATGACGCAGCAAAACACGGTGAATTGTATCAAAGGAAAAGCGCTGCAAATCATGCCCTAGCAAGATCCCAAGGAAACGGATTAAATTACTGAAACAGCGTTGTTGTCAGGGCGACGAAATCGCGACGATGACCGAGATGGTTGACTTTTCTCTTCTGGTTGGAATAACAGCAAGCGACTTATGATGACTACATGTTCGATCTGCGCGTCTTCCGTGCTCCGCGAACCAATAGAGTGAAGCATGCCTTTAAATATACCAGTTCTTAAGCCTTGTAAAGCCAAATAAAGGATCAATCCATGATAAGCGATTACAATAATAGAAGGAAAAAACATCATCATCGTGGTATACCGGTACACACTACGCTGTATCGTCTACAATACGAAAATGGGATTATTTTTTCTTTTTTCTCTATTTACAGAAATGATGTATGAACAAAGCGAAAATACAATCAGACTAGGAATATCAGGAGCTTTGGGAGGCATCTTTTGAAGGGGAGGCGTCTTTTGAAGGGGAAGCATCGTTGTTTTTTTGTTTATCCAAATCGGCAAAACCAAGATTATTCATATTGTCTTTTTCCATTAAACCTCTGCCCCCCAAAAAAAAAAAAAAAAAAAAGCAGTTGAAAATTGAGTAAGCTTTTCTCGGTGTGTGTATTACGCACGCATGTCATTCCACTTACTTGTCCATACGGCATTGCAGATAAGCTCGAGAGAAATGGCGACATTCTCCGTTATTGTTCTTGTTGGCACGCATACACTTGACATACTCTTTCATGAAGTCTTTGCATTCACCTAGCATAAAGGTTTAAGTACATGACCACTTTGCTGCTAATTTCCAGGAACGTACCATAGTGGTCAACGGGAAAACTTCCCAAAAGAGGCGGTGCACCTGTGAATGATTCAATGTTGGGTGGTCTTCCGAAACTCATCTTCAGTTGAAAGCAGTATGTCGAAAATTTCGCAATTTTCCTATTTGAGTTGAACAAGCCACCTGACATTGAAATTTGGTGGAAATACCACCCCATTGATATCCCACATGGGCCCTTTTTTTCGCTTAAACCAACCTTGGAGTGTTTCGTCTTCCAGCATGTCGTTATCTGTTATACCCTGTTGACAATGGACATCTTGTTGTTTTCTCTTTTAAAAATTACATTAGGCAATTGGTGTTCTTTAGAGCCCGAGCTTGATTGCGGATCACACGATAAAGAACAGGGTCAAAAAAGGCTACGAAAACTGTAATGTAGAGCATCCATTGAAAACCATATTGGAGGTTGTTATCTATGTTATTACGGTACAATATCGGTAGCAGTTCCTTGAAATTGTGGTATGTTTTTTTTTGTGGACTTGCGAACACCCAAGACTGCAAGCATCCCAGAAATTGTTGTATTTCAAAAGGCGCTTGCTATTCACTGATTGGCTTTTTTTATTTGGTGACATTAGTGCGAAATTAGGGAATTGCACCGTGGCATTAAAAACATTTTTCTATCCATACAACTCAAATAAGAAATGAGCATCGCACCTACTATACTGAGAGCCATTCGACCGGCCACTCGCTCGATTCGTTTACAACCGACAATGGCGCTCAGTATGCACGTCCGACCTGCATTGGGTGTCCAGCGTCCGGTTACTGCTGCTGCTGTCCAGTCCATCGTCGTACGTAGTTATGCCAAAAAGAGCAAAGCCAGTAAAAAGGGTGGCGCCTCCAAAGGGGCTGAAGACGAAGTGGCTGCCGCCGACGTCGAACTGCAATATGACACTAAACAAACGGAAGAACGATTCACGCACGCCATTGACTGGTTGAAAGACCACTTTGCTACCATGAGAGTCGGTCGAGCTAATCCAGGTTAGTCCATACAACCCTGTTGCGTGCATGCCTTGACGATAAACTTATTTCACCCCGGTAACCATATAGCCCTGCTGGACAATGTGCGTGTCCGTATTGAGACCTCCAATTATCCTCTGCGTGATCTTGCCCAAATCACTATTCGCGATCCCCAAACCCTGCTGGTGACAGTCCATGACGCCGACGTGAGTACTTATTTCGCCTAGTGGATAAATGAAGAGGAAAACTGATCGTCTAGGGTAGTACTTATCAGCGGTGGACAAGAGCATCCGAGAGTCCGGCTTGGGCCTCAATCCGGTGGTAGATAACAAACTTATCCGTGTGCCCATTCCCAAGTAAGCCCAAATCCCTGCGTTCTTGGAGGCCTTTATCCGACAACGATATGAAATGCTCACGCCATATTACGTAGACCCTCCAAAGAATCGCGTGATAAAATGACCAAATTAGCTCATCAAACCGCCGAACAAGCCAAATCCAAAATTCGTGCCATTCGACAGGATGGCATGAAGCAGCTCAAAGCCGACGCCGCCCATCAATCCAAAGATGATATCAAAAAGTTGGAAAAACAGGTGAGTACCGGGACAGGCTGCATTCTTTTTTTGGCTATTTATTTATTGTTGGCGGATATCTAGGTGCAAGCCCTGACCGACAAGTACAACAAGTCGGTGGATGACATGCTTAAAACCAAATCCAAGGAAATTTTGGCATAAGACGTTTGTAATTACTTAGACTTTTTTAAATTCTACATGTCACTTTATATAACAAGGAAGTTACAGCATACAGTCTATTCGAAAGGAGGCAGTAGCACTCCTCGATCTGGTTGCGATACTTGCATAACCCCAGCTGTACAATAAAGTTTGGTGATAAATAACGTTCCTACATCCAACTTGCGCAGGGAAAACGTATGCAGTACGGGGCTAGCTTTCCTTGGTTTCATTCAGTTTGAGAGACGGTATTCACTGTGTCCCTCTCTTCTTCCAGCTTGTCTGCTTTCATATCATAGACTGTTCATGATTTCAGAAAGGATGGCTTCGAAAAATGTCTATTCCCTTTGACAATCGATGAACATCCTGCATCGTAAAAGGGAAACAAAGAGCGTAAACGGGCACTGCTGACCACCATATCATAGTCGAGCTGCCATTGAATGTCTGCTCTCCACCTTTCCGTACCAGTCCGCCTACACATAAGATTATAAACGAGACTTCAACCTAGAATTTTCCCCCTTTTGTATCGAATTTCCTACGTATGTTGTAATTTTGAATAAATTCTGCACAAATTTTTCCGAATCTGAAAGAAGATGCTGTGTGTCTTCCAATGGAGCTTTCCTGTCGCTACTTTCTTCAGCTTTTCATTTAATTACTATAAAGCCTGATTGCCAGCCTACATAAAGTCAGGGATACCATTAAGATCCGCGTTAAGTCAGCAAGTTTCACCATCATGCTTGATCCCGGGGATGGAGAAGACGGTCACAGTCGTCCAATCATCGACAGAGCCCTGCTTGTGTGGAAAAATGATATGTTTTTTGAGTGCTCGTGCAGCCGATCTTGGAATCAAGTCCGTACAACATGCAGCGATCCCGTTCTGTTATCAAGCAAGGGCATACTCTGATACGTCCCAATATAACCCTATGCTCACGATCGTTGGCCACGGCAGCGGCGGCGGTTCCTTCAGTAGCCGCCAAGAAGCGGAGACAGCTTGTTTTCGACAATCGCACACCGTCCTTGAAAGATTTCTTGGCACAGCAATATCAATCCAAGGAAATCAACCGGGATCTGGTCCGCCCAGACAACATTCCATACCTTACTACCCATGGACCCAATTGGGGTGCGGGCCGGAAGTTCCATATCGAAGTATACGGTTGTCAAGTAAGCAACTAGCCAAAACCGGATCCACGTTGACCACGCAGGATCTTTATTTATATTGCGATAGATGAATGTCAACGATACTGAGATTCTGAATGCCATCATGACCGAATCGGGCTATGAACGTACCGATCGCATGGAAGAAGCAGATATTATTTTTCTCGTGACAGTAAGTGCTGAGTCCGGATCATGACGCTTGATGAAACGGGGAAAAGCTCATACTACAAAATCTGTCCAGTGCGCTATCCGGGAAAATGCAGAAACTCGTATTTGGGATCGACTAAAATTTTTGCGTCATTTCCGTACGAAGGTCAATGTGGATCGACCACCGCTTGTTGGTGTATTAGGGGTAATGGGAATTTTGATGGGGGATAGGAATATGCAGCATAACTGAAAATGGTAATTCTTTTGGTTAGTGCATGGCGGAACGATTAAAGGCTAAAATGCTTGAAGAGGATCGTTTGGTGGATATTGTGTGTGGCCCTGATGGATATCGCTCCATTCCGCATCTTATTTCTCTGGCGAAAAATGAATACCATCACGGTGTGGCGAATGTCATGCTTTCAGCCGACGAAACTTATGCCGATATCATGCCAATGCGATTGGACAATGACAATGTGTCTGGATGGGTATCGATTATGAGAGGATGTAACAATATGTGCAGTTTTTGTATCGTACCTTTCACTCGTGGTAAGTTGGATGCATGGATCGGACCCGAAAAATGAGAGAAAGGGAAACATTAAAGACGGTCATTTGGTAGGTAATGAACGAAGTCGACCGATCGATTCCATCGTGGACGAGGTTCGATACTTGAGCGATCAAGGAGTGAAAGAGGTGACTGTACTCGGACAAAACGTGAATTGTAAGTTGTCGATCCATCCATGGGTTGGTTCTCTATATCCTCAGAAACTGATGGTTCGTCATAGCTTACCGTGATACGTCGGAATCCACCTATTATCAGTCGCAAGGAAACAAGGGACAGGAATTGAGTAATCCCGGTTTCAAGACGATCTATAAGCGCAAAGATGGCGGTCGCCGATTCACCGAACTCCTGGATAAAATCAGTCTTATCAATCCTGAAGTAGGTCCAAGGGAAAAACTGGAAGGCGGTGAGCATGGAATAATAACAAAGCTTGTTGAATAGATGCGTATTCGATTTACGTCTCCTCATCCAAAGGACTTTCCTACGGATCTTCTGCATTTGATTGCATCACGACCCAACTTGTGCAACTCCATTCACATGCCTATCCAGTCAGGAAGCACCAGTGTCTTGGAAAGAATGCGCCGAGGTTACAGTCGTGAAGCGTACCTGAGATTAGTGGAAGAGATGCGCAGTATTATCCCTGATGTATGGATTAGCAGTGATTTCATTGTTGGTTTTTGCGGCGAAACAGAAGCCGAGCATCGTGATACAGTGTCATTGATGGAGCAGGTCAAGTATGATATGGCGTTTATGTTTGCTTACAGGTAAGGAGCGATTGAATCCATGTTACCAAAAGGGAATTCGTAAGGATCGCTAAGTATGTCTTTTTTTTTTTTTTTTTTTTTTTTTTTTTTTTTTTTTTTTTTTTACAGTATGCGTGAGAAAACTCATGCTCATCGTCGTTACATCGACGATGTTCCTGAAGCGGACAAGGCTCGGCGTTTGCAGGAAATTGTGGACACGTATCATCGTTGCGCAGCGGAGAAAAATCAAGGACTCATTCGTTCACGACAGCTTGTGTTGATCGATTCTGAACGAACCAAGATGAAGCATGGCAAGGAAACGCGGATCAGCGGACGGACGGATGGTGGACACAAGGTGTTCATTGCACAAGATACCGTAGATGAGTCTCTGGGCAAAGGCGACTTTGTTGAAGTCCAAATCGATCACGTTACCAGTGCCAGCTTAACAGGGACGTTAATAGGAAGGAGCAGTATTTCCCAATTCAATCGATAGATCATTATTTTCTTATGTTAGCATGCGCATTTCATTCATTCTAGACTTTTTTAGACCTAAAGCTATAGAAATCTACATATCCTTTTTTTCTTTACCACTTAATCGAGTTTATTGATACTTCATGATTTCCTTTTATGTTTTGTTTATTTATCAGAAAAATACTGCATGCATGCGAGCGGCAAAATGATATGAACTGAGATCAGTCCCTTGTTTGAGGATGACACGGCCCGAGGTGGCGAAAATGGTGATATGAAAAGAGATCAAAATTGATCTAGGGGCAAGCTGCGAATCCCAACGCAGGGTGTAGGTTCGATCGCGTGGATGGACCTGGATTAATCCACCATGCGTGGTCAATGCACCACAACATTTGATACATGCAAAAAGAAAAAAGGGGGTTGGGTCAGCGGGTGCCGTATTCTGTCAATTCTTGTTCTCCCTGCTGATACGTGTCGTGCTGATGGCGGTCCCAAACACCGAATCATGTCGGCTTGTGGATGCCTGCAGTGAACCGCCCACGGCGTGTGGTTCCCCAACCAACCACATCACACTAGACTAAATGCAACTCGAATCAGGCCGATCCCTCGTCAAGGCTCTTTGTACACAGCTGTGATGACCGATGATACGCATTATAACTCAATAGAACCAATAAGAACCAATAAGAACAATTAAGGGCAATGGCACATACAAATCACATTTCAGACCAAAAAAAAAGAGCACAATCGTACAACTGGAGCAAATAGATAGCTGCCAGCCGCATGATGACCGCTTAATTTACGAGTATCATATTGGCTTCATAATGGCTACTGAGCTTGGGGTTTTTTCTGATACTGTACCACCAAACACTGAGTGCGGATTGATTTATTTCATTTTAAATAAGCTTGACTTGGATAACGCTAATGGCTTCCTGACAATGAACGATGTATAAAATAGCAGCTTACTGTATGTCTGTATGGGTATAGTTCATATGAAATCTATGGTTTTCAGACACACAGAAGTTTAGCCGGAGACTGATTATAACGTATATGCAGTATCAGTACGTGAATTCTGGGGAGCAGTAAAGCATTGTCATGATACCATTGGAGTTATTTTTCAAATGATTATCGTTTCCTGTACTGTATGGGTCATCTGATTTCCACCCTACAAGAAGTGATCAGGATGTTCCGTCATAAAGTCATTAATAACTTTCACAAGTGGATTACAGTTATAATTTCAAACATAATGGATATATGTTGGCTTGCCAAAAATGTATGGAAACACGGTCATTTAGATAGCAAATAACAATTTTTATAAATCTTATTTTTATCTTTTTGAAACGGGGAAACCCGAGCAAACGCTGAGAAGGTAATTTTAACGTTGTTGGAGCTTGTTTTCATTTTCATAACATATCAAAGATATCATCTCACGTTATCGCTGATATTTCATCATACGTCCTATTGCCCTATCCACTCAGCAATAATACGCTGTTGTAAAATCATAAAATTCAGAAATAATGTGAAACCAAAAGGTTAAATTTCTTTTTACCCATTGATCCGTTTTTATATTTTTAACATGAAATGGGTATTGGAAGATAAGCTGAGGACCACGTCAAGTTGGAAAGAAGCAACAATTTGAGGATGTCAAATTCATATACGCTACTGATTTCTATAAAAGCGATTGAAGACGACGTTGAATGTTTATTTTAATGATGTTAAATTAAGAAGAAAAAAGAAATTCAAACGGAAGTGTTAAGCAAACTTCTCGGAGGACACTACGTTGATGACATACAGTGATCTTTTCCTTGTTTTGTTGGACTCATTGCTGAATAACCTGCTTCATAGGATGTGGATACGATGGCAATTACTTTATTCAAAGCTTTTTGAATAATTAATTTACAGTATACAATATCTCTCAAGACCATTCGAGGCCGTTAGACATATCCACCTTCTATAGGGTCCGAAATGTTATTAATAATCAAAGCTCACCGATTTTTTTTTACACTATCGAATATTTTCATGTTTTCAGGCAAACTAATCATGAATCCGAGCATTTTAAGTACCTTTTACAGCATTACGGGTAAAAAAATTTGTCTCGCACATACACAAAAAAGAAGTCCTACTTCCCGGTATAAGGTTCATACAATTTTCTAGTATCATGGTACGAAGAATACAGTGGTTTATCAATAAAATCTGGAGGTGCGGATACATCGATCTGAAATATACATCAGAACTTTTCAGTTCAAAATAATAATAAAAAAAAAACTATATTTCTTGGTAATATATACATGAGTCTGATATTTTATTTTTCGAAAATGTATTTCGGATGAATTTTTTATCCCACTCAATGTAAAAAGACTGTTTAAATCGCTTGCGATCACAAGAAATAATTTATATTTTATTTATAAATGAATGAAATCATCAGTAAAAACCTGCCATGTACTCGTAACTGTTATGTTCTGATAATTGCAACTACGACTTATTTTTCAGTGACAGAAAAAAGTGATTAAAAGGATTTTCTGAAAAGTAAGTGCAGTGTTACTGTGTAGCATTCATGCATGAGGTGTTACAACAGTAGCGCGATCGTTTTGACGATTCTAATTCATAATAGCAACAATCTATGGCTTTCTTGGCTGTGACTTTGATTTTACAGGCACTACCTATAGGTAACATAATGGTTTACCAGACCATTGCTGACGCGTGTGGATACGCGATTGTTCCATGTGGCGCGAATTTTCGTGTGGGGTATGCTAATCCCGATGCCCGCGCTGAAGTTGGGAGAAGGGCTTATCCGAGTTTGGAAGCCCGCTCAGGCAGTCACTGTTTATGAGGAATGGGGAAAAATCTCCCTTTTTCTTCCTTCCATTCTCTTCTCATTGGGATCCATCCGTATGACGTTGTCTATACAAACGAAAGCAGGAGTTCTGCAATGTTATCGATTGTTCTTGAGAGCCGGCGATGCAGCGGTACTTCATGCCAAACATCGTCAGCCATACATGCGTCAAAGAATCCGTCGTCGGTTTGAGGAGCACAGGACACCTGTCACTGACGATCGATTGATCGATTTGCAAAGAAAAGGTGAGTGTTATGACATGTCACATTTGCTGCTTATGTCTCCTGGGTATTAAACAAAAAGGTGGATATGTTTTTTTTTATTTTTTCCTAAAGCGAACAACACACTGGAGCTCTTGCATCTTGCTGCTGAAAAAGAAGGGTTAGCACGTAAAGTGGTCAAGAATATTTGCGATCTTCAATATTACCAAAATTGCTACGAAACAAGGTACGTAGAGTGAGCCGTAACAATCATGCATCCTTGATCCCATGTCTACTTTCAGCTCATGAACGCAATAAAAAAAATTGGGCGGAGATTAGGCCTCCCATGCACACTAGGAAATTACCGGCCCCTGTACGATCATTGCATGAAGCGTCATGGAATGAAAATTTATTACTGATCGAGATGCTGAATAAGGAATTGGATATCTGTTTATGATCAATATGTCCAAATATGGCTCGATTCACATCCCACGGATGGCTGCGCTGACCTTTTTGAGGAGATGAAGTGGGACTCCCAGGGGCCAAGGGAAAAAAAAAGAAGATCATGGTTATAGCGAAATTAAACAGGAGCCAGGGAATGTCACAGTAATGCGTTAATGTTTTGGCCCTTGGCTTTTACGTGTCCTACAGGTGCCAATGATGTGGATTCAGGGTTCAATCTGACAGCATGCTTGCTCCTCCTTTCATGATCTGACAGTTTCCACCTGGGATTTTTTTGTATAAATAGAGACCAGTTTCCCCACCTCAGTCGAACATTATCTCATCTCGTCTTATCTCATCTACAACAACTCAATTCTCAAACATGAAGTCCACCTGCATTTTCGCCATCGTCGCTCTCTTCGCCGCTGCCGTTTCCGCTGTTCCCGGTCAACACCACAAGGGTAGCAGCATCCAACAGGATGCCGGTGGCATTGGTAACGAAGGCCGTGTTGAAGGTGCCTTGAACAACCTCCTCAAGGCTGGTATTCTCTCCGATAACAGCCGAGTTGCCGGTACTGACCAGGATGCCAACTAAGCATTTCCCGCACTTGCTCTCCCGCATCGGTCTTCCATCTCTGCATAATCCATCACTGAAAAAAACACCATTTTCGATTTCATCTCGATTCGACCTTGGTATTTTTGTTATAAAGAAACCATTTAGACATACGAACCTATCCTATTTAGTTTTCGGCTATTATTGTTGCGTCTGCGAAAATTAAAATAAACACCAATGTCTTGCGGATTTATAAATCATTTGATCAGGCTCTCCTTTTATGTCACAGCGAATGTAAGGCATGTAATGACTCTTGATCGATTTATTATGACATGTCCCTTGTTGGTTCGCTACTGCCGAAATGAAATATGATACATGCCAACCACCTTAGGATCAATCTATTTGACTGCCTGCTGTATTGTTGTGCAACCTTCCTTTGTCAAAGCACTGCATTTGTTCCTGATACTGGGAATTGGTTTGCTAAAATAAAGTCAATGTTAAAGTGATCGTCATACTAGTTTTTTCTAAATTCGATGAACCTATGACGGGTGTGCCTAGGATAATAGGATGAGTAGATACGATAACAAAGTAATAAAAGAGACGAGAAGACAGAATAATTATAGAATGGGAATGAATCAATATTAGCGGCGGGTCTCGCTCCAAAGGTAGGGGAAAATTGTAACGCATGCAGTGTAGAGAACGGTGAAGAGTCGTATCATGCTTCGTGGCGCGTTGGACCAACCAGCGGTTTTGAACTCCAAATAAATCGCGTAGAATGCGACTCTGAAAAAATGATAAACGAGAACCGATGGACGCTGAATCAATCCTGAAAGTAACCCAACCGGTTTCATAACGCAGTCTCCACCCAGCTGGAAATACGCGAAACAGCCTCGTTGTAAGACGGCGAGATCAGGATCTATAAAAAGCAGAATTTTAATGTTTGGTACGATGATCGACTCAAGGTGTTTTGCAAGAATTATTTTTTTTACCATTGGCTGCGGCGAACAAGCGGTAAAGAGCCATGGCAAGTACATTAATGGCTGCACAGTAACGTTTTCGTTGCCAGTGGAAAGACTTCAGTTGTTGTTGAATAAGATCAGTGGCTGTAAAAGAGGGTATATTATCCTTTGACAAAAGATCACGTAATAAAACCACATCATTCAAAGCAACCGTCATGCCACCTACCCAACATGAAAAAAGGCGTCAGGTTTCTGTAACACATCTAACATGATAACCCCTCTCAGAAGAAGAAATTACATTACCTCCAGTCAGGGGATGCCGCATATTCATGGCATCACCTAAAAGAATCATACCAGGACAGCGATTGGTGGTAGGAGGAAGAAAACCGTTTGGCATGGATCGTAATCGTTCAGTCTCTAATGCTTCTAGAAATTTGGACTATTTTCACGTGAATGACGAGCGCGTAGGAATAAGCAAGCTTTCAAGGATGTACTCGTGTTACCTGGATGGGTTCGGGAAGATCGGGTGCCACAACTTGTTGCATGTAACGTTTGAGTTCACCGGTGGAGGCTGAAGGCAGTTTTCCTGGGACATCGACCAACACTCTTGTGTCATGGATCCCAATCTGATACATCAAGATCGGTGCGACACTGGCCAAAATAACATGACCCCGTTCCGGGAATGGAATATCAAGATCCTTCATCACAAAGCTATCAAACGGTGCACCCATACTCAGTTGTGATGCTCGTTCCTTTTTTTTTTGAAGTCGCTTTATAATCTAACTTACCCTACAAAATGCGACCGTACATCTGGGGTTCGGACAGTAACATCCTTTCGAAACTTGGAAAACAACCCATCGGCAACAATGACAAGAGGTGCATAATACTGAAAGTAGCGAGGTCGACCGATCAGTTAACGTCAAGGTGTCCATTTTTGTACCCATGTCCAGTCTACATACCCGGACTTCTTCGTTATCCTTGGTCTGCGCCAAAACACCAATGACTTGATCTTGGTCAGTTTTCCCGTCCTTTTCCTTCAATAATTGGGTGACTGTAGCCTCTTTAACAGTAACACTAGGCAAAGATCAGACTTCCATGGTCTGCTGCGTACGCCGTGACGACAATACAGGGAACTCACTTTTTGACGCATGTGGCGGCTTGCCTCAACTTTTGAACAAATCTTCCGTGGTGAAACGATTTGCCGAGTGCCTGCTTATTGGTGGTTTCCAAAATGGGATAAGGAACGTCCACCCACTGACCGTCGCGAAACACGCTGTAACCTCGACAAGGAATACCATCAATGTCTTCAATGCAGTCTATGGACCGATGAGCCGATGAAGAACCAAGATTAGACGTTTTCACTCATCGTTTAGTTTCGGATGCCTTATTTTTTATACCTTCAAGACCCAGTGTTTGCAATGCATTGACTCCTCCGGGTTGCAAGAGTTCACCGACAATGCGATCGGGTTCACTTAAATCACGTTCTAACAAGAGTACCCGTCGACCATCTTGGCCAAAAGCTTTGGCGGCGGCGGATCCCAAGATACCAGCGCCAACGACGATCAAGTCATACTCGGTTATCGGATCACGGTGGGTCATCTCGACAGTGGATAAGGAAGACGAACAATATCAGGCACAATTCGGAATTTAAAACCATGGCAGGCACAATCACGTGTGAATGAAATGAATATCTCGATTTCTATTTTTCACATGGTTTCATCCTACAGTATTACATGGAGCAAGCACTGGCTTCAATGGTTGTTTATAGAACATGGTGACGGTAGCAATTATTTTGAATAAGTAGCGCTCTAACTGAAGTGCGTCTGAAAAGTTGGTAATAGTTTGATTACAAAGATGACATCCAAAGAATATAGTCTCGCATTTGTATGGTCAAATCTTATTTTGACAGATTATATCATACTACATATGACCATATCCATATTGGTGTTTCCATTATGGATGATGGAGACATTATCTCTACAATATGCTCTTGTGTCATTCCAATCCTATTCGAAAGAGTGAAGCTCGAAATTAAATTTATGGCCGCTGTCTGAAGCAAATGGATGTTTCGTTCTTTGTCTAATCATTGGCTGAAAAGTTCAAATTGATCGGTTGATTGCCTGATCAAGCAGCCACCTCTCTTTTTGCGTGGCGTCGCGCGTTTCAGCACTTCTTTTTTTTTTCGGAGCAATGCCAAGACTTCGAACCGAGTATTTTTTTTTTATAGACGGCAAAAGACACACTTTTTCTCATAAAGTGATTTAGAAACAACGAATCCACTTTGAAGTATTGGTTGCCTGAAAAGGTTACTATTGACAAAGGAGTATCATGCCACTTTATGGCTATGATATAACTTTGCTGGCACACAGGTCGTTAATAAAATCGATGAGACTGGATCCAAAAGATTGAACGCTTTTCAGAATATTTATCTGAAAAGTTTTAGCTTAAAGGCTACTACAAATGACATCGTAAAAAGATAAAAATGCAGCGTAAATTGCGTAAACTGATTCGGACATTTTCAGGATCTTTTGCATTGCACGCTCCACTGTATTGATGATATACTGGCTACAACGTAAGCGACTATTATTTCACCGCTTATTGTTCGTTTGTTTGCACTTTTATTCAACAATAAAATGGTATTTTGTCGTTCTTCAAAAAGGATTATGACTTTATGGTATATCGTATATCTTGTGGCCAACCTGAGGACAAAACGTTTGCAAATGCTATCTCCCACCTTATTAAAATGTTTGAGAAATTAGCGATTTGTAAATCACATGATCTACAAATTATCAGGACCTGTTAAACCTTTTTTTTTTTTTTTTATCTTTCAACCATGCCTCGCTGCCTACTTTCACAATAATAGGCGAAACAATCAGCAGCAAGATGCCGTTTGCGCCAGTTGTGGTTAAACAGAGTATCGCCGTCTTTCGAATAAAAATGTGAGTAGAGCTCTTTTTGAAGAAAAGTGGTTGATGATACGACTGGCGTTCTTCTGTAGCATCATTCAATTTGTTGTTTTTTGTCAGTTATACTATCTATGTCCTTTTCGTTCTCTTCATTTTATGATGATCGAGAGGTCGGTGTTCATCTTTTTTTTTCCGGTACACCATTTGGTTCAAAGGCAAGTCCAATTTCTTTTCCTTTGCTATTATGTAATGAACCTATACTAATTCAACGTTTTTCAATGTCATATAATCCAAGTCATGTTAAGCGATCAATGACTATCGAAAACTTAAATAACAAAGGTAAAATATCTTAACGAAAATTGAATCAATCAAAGAACTTACTGACTCATTTTTTTTAAATACGCAACATACCCACACATCTTTCTAGAACTATCATAGCCGCCTGAGGGGGTCAATCAGTGCTGCTTTGCGCGTGTTCAGAAACAAATCACCACGTAAGGGATGCCATAAGGTTGTCATTAATATACCGAAGTCCGTCAAGAGTTCTCGCCCAAGTTATGCCGTGTATGCGTTAGGCTTTTTATTTGATGAAAGTCGCTCAATGTAAGGGGGCGACCTCCGGTGGCAGGCGACATCCATTGCACAGCGGGTTGTGTTAGATATCATATAATATCTCGATGTTCATTACGGTTTCGATGTAGCCCAATGAGAATGAGTGCGCGAATCAGTCCAAGAACGCTTATTGGATGATTTTCAAGTGGAGTATAAATTTCCTGGAAAATGAGCGGCTTCATTTTGGGCGGTTGGGCAAAAAAAAGGGCAGCGATAGAGTGGAAAGCGCCCTCTGGGTTGACTTGTTCAAGATTCTCCTTTTTCAACGTTTCATCTCTTTCTTTCATGTTTTGGCGTTTTGGTATTCATAATCCGTCAGCCCTCGACTCTCTTCTAGATCGTGAAGATATTGAACTCGAGACGATACTGGAGGAAGAAGATCTTCTACAGGAAGCCAAGTCTCATAATCAAAAACTCATCGACTAGTAAGCTCTCATTCATTCTTTTGTTTTCTCATTGCGGTCTATCAGTACCGATATGAAAAGGAGTGGGTGGAAAAATGGGACCATGTTTGCAAAATGGTATGGTTGACACTTTTTTCTGCTATTTTTTTTTTTTTTTTTACTTCTTAGTCTTTGCAAACCGGATATCCTTGCACAACTGCTGAGTTATATCACAGCCACGGATGATCTTGAGGAACCGAAAAAATTCAAGTGAGCACTCTAGCACCAAAAAAAAAGCGATTAAAAAAAAAGAAGAAAAGAAAAAAGAGATGGACGGAAAATAATGTAGAGTAGCATGCTGATATTCATGTCAGATACCCATTTCTTGCTTGTGAAATCATCGCTTGCGAGATTCCTCAGATCGTGGATGTGATTGTACTGGAAAAGAGGCAACTCCTCGAGGATTTCTGGGCGCTCCTGGACCGACCTACCCCGCCTCGTCGAAAAGTCACCGATCCAGTACCCTCATCAGACAACGATTTTACCGTCCTCGATTCTCTTCAAGCATCCTATTTTTGCAGAGTCATCAGCGTCTTACTGACCAAACAAACAGCAGAGGCGAGTTGGGACGATCTTTTCAATCATTGCACCCTTATTCTAAATTTTGTATCAATCCGTCTCTCTCTTTCTATAGATGGTCAACTTTATCAGGTCCGATCCCGACAATTTACAAAAGATCCTATCTCATCTACACGCATCAGCCATCATGGATCTCTTGCTCACATTGGTTCGCCTGGAAGAAATACAGGAAGGAAAAGGGATGGTGCAGGTAAGAAGGGAGCAAAAGAAATGATTTGCGGGTATCAGAAAATTTAGGTCAAGGTTGTACCTGACTTTGCATTCTGTAGTGGCTCAGTCAGAACGGGTTATTGGACGATCTAATCAGCCGTTTGGATCCGTATCTGGACAGCGAGGTAAGGGCAAAAAAGGCATGCGCCATGTCCAGTAGTCAGTGAGCGCTCAAAACGTTGATTATTTTACAGGAACATTCCATAGCACAACAATGTCTCTGTGAAATCATACGAATGTCGCAAACAAGCTTGATGGAGTCCCCGAGTATAGGTCTCAACGAACTTATTGTACAGTTGAAGAGGTATGCGTGTTGATCAAAATTATTTCACGCAAAATGCTTATCATCTATCCACATGAATTAGTGAAAAGGTGATGAAGACGTTGGTGAATTATATGCTGGATGCTCGAGCACCCAATTCTACTTCCACCCTCATCAATGGTGTGACTATTATTATCGATCTTATACGACACAATAACAGGTAATCGCCGGCAGTCTCGGGATGTGTGTGTATAGGAGAAGACTGAACTTGTGTACTTGTATACACTCTACCAGTGATATGGATAGCGATCCAATGTTGAATACCAGCTACGGATACCAAGCGGCGCAGATTCTTGGACATCCAGCTGTCTCCTTGGCGGATATGTTGCACGTACTGGCCGATCGAGTGGGTGATTTCAACACTTTATTAATTGAACCCAAATCAGTCGTAAGTTATTGGAAATTTTATGGATAGAGTGTGTTTGTGTTCTAAAGATGTGGATGCATCCTTACAGACAGGACCTATACGAACCACTCTAGGTGAACAGATGCCTCTGGGTTTCGAGCGACTGAAAATATGCGAACTGTTTGCTGAACTCTTGCATTGTTCCAACATGTCGAATCTGAATACACCGGAAAACGATAAACTTGAGCATATTCCAGAGGAAATGGAAGAGGACGAGGCCGACGACATGCAAAGTCAGGGATCGGAAACATTGGCAGCCGATGTACCCAAAGGGTCCTCCGATACCAAGGTATCCGCCCCCAGCGCTCACGATCTGCCGGCAGATGCAAAGGAGCTTTTGAAAGAGGATACAAATACAGCAGGAAGAGACAATAGTAATGGATCGAACAAGGACGACAAGGAGGATGATTCAGTTGCAGCCGAGTCTACCGTCGCCGATGACCAGAGTCCATCGACGGATGTTGATCTGGCAACGCCGACAGATCAATCATCGCGCTCCAACGATCTTGTCATTGGCGATTATCTGAAAACGCAGTTCGTAGAGCATAAAGTTATGCCCACGTGCATCGTAAGTTGTGTTGGGTATGGAGGGTGATTTGGAGAAATTTCCACGTGATTTAACAACCGGATGGTCCTTTTCAGAAATTGTTCTTTGATTTCCCGTGGAATAATTTTCTGCATTACGTGATCTACGATATGCTGCATCAAATTTTCAACGGACGCATGGATAAAGGATACAATCGGCAGTTAGCTATCTCGGTGTTTAAAGATGGTCGTTTAACCGACAAAATGGTGGAAGTGCAAAAGAAAAACGATGAAGAATGGTAAGTTTGGGAGTGCGTGGAAAATTGCCGATCCCCAATTCTAACATGATATGATGCAATCTGTCAGTGCAAAACCCAATGGCATGCGATTAGGCTACATGGGACATTTGACATTTATTGCGGACGAGATCATCAAACTGTTTGAGGGATTCCCCGAAACGGTAGTGGGAGCGATCAAGGATGATGTGGATTTGGATCGATGGGCCGCCTATTGTAACGAAGAATTGAAGCAGACCAAAGAGCGTGATCGTTTACCGTTGGGAGGAGCGCGCCCCAATGAAGGATTAGGCACAGGTTTAAGTGAAGATGAAGAGGATGACGATGCGATGGATGGTACCGCAGCAAGTCAGGTAATAATAAGAAATTCATTTTCAATTCTCTACGGAATCATTTGTCTGACCGTTTGGACCAAAGTATTCACGATATCTGGCCCAACGAGGAGCCGATGGCCATGTGGACGAAGATGATGAGGACGAAGCGGAACATTGGATCAGGTAAGTCAACGAAAAAAAAAAAAAAAAAATAAGTCCAAGCAAAGAAATATTAATTCCTTTTTTCAAAATGGCAGTGGACGAGATGATTACGACCGCGACTACCAGCAATATCAAAACAGTTACGATCTACGCAATGATAGCGAAACAATGAATGACTTGGACAATATACAAGACGAGGGTGATGATGAAGAAGAAGAAGAAGAAGAATTTCGCAGTGATGAAGAGGTAAATTCAAAGTGAAAAAGGCTGGGGTGTGATATCCGGTATGAACGTGAGTTGCTCAATGACGCGATAGGATCATCCGGGCCATTGGTCATCGGGCGGTACACGATATGTGGATGATAATTTATTACAACCCACACACAGTCATCTGCAAGCACAGGAAGAAGAAGGAGACGAGGATGGAGATGAGTACGACCACATGACGGATGCGGCGCCACATCGTCAACGTAATGTGAGCAACGGAGTCTCTGATCAGTCCTATCCAATTCATCGATTGGGAGAACAAGAGGAAGAGGAAGAGGACGACGATCCATTTGGGGATTTCGCTACAGCTGATAACTCCATGGATGACAATAGTGAGGAGTGGGCTTCGTTTACAGATAATTTCGGGACGATGAATATCGCGTTGAACACAACCAACGCGACAGGGAGCTCAATAACATCATTGCCAGCCGAGAACCGGGTGACACCGGAACCAGTGAAAAGTGATCAAAAAGAGCCAGAAAATCGACATGAAGAAGGAGGCGCATCCAAGGTGGCTTCAATGAAGCGAACCGATTAGACACGTCCTGGCCTTCTAGAAATTATCTTTTGCTTTATACAGAGTATATCCTCCCCGAATCCAGAGAAACGCTTACAATGTATCTCTTCTTTTCTTTCCCCTCTCTATTTTATTTTTATTTCAAATTCCCTGTAATGTCTTTCAAGAAAAAGAAAGGAGAGACACGCTCAAGGATTACGTATCTTGAATTTGGTGTTTTTCCAAAACCATCTATATCTTGACTGTAATGTTTGTTAAATAGCATCAGCATGTAAACTCAAGCCTGCCATCTCTTATTTGAAAACGTTTTGTGAAATGGACCTTTAAATGGACCTTTAAATGGGTGGAAAATTGTTAGTGGCCCACTTTCTATCGCAGACAATCGGTTGAACGGTTGACATTGGGTTAAAGAAATAAGGTTTAAATTTAGAAAGATGATTGCTTAGATCATCGTCATGGCTACACTGCACTTGTAAACTTTGCTGTGGTGAGACGATCCCGGTGCAACAAGAAAGGATCCATGCATCAATTTTGCCCAACTGTATGAAATTTTTTTTTTTTTTTTTTTTTTGCGATACATACACAATCAAAGTATTCCAATGCAGCCCATTCAGCAGAAAAAATTTATCCATTGGCAGATCAAATAAGAAAAGAAAAAAAATTCCAAACCCTTCCTTTCAATTTTGTGACCAATGTCGGATTTCACGTGGTTTGTCCAATCATGGCTTGTTGTCCGCAATTGGTAATACAAATGATGTAATAATGTTGACACCGGTCTGAGATTTCTTTGCAACAGTGTTAATTCGCCCAACCGCAAAAAGACGGGGAAAAGAAGTTTTTCTCAAACGTATACTTTTTATATTATTGTTCTCGCCTCAAAGTTATTAAGAAGGTTTGTCTGCCAAAACGAGTAATAACTGCACTTCTCGTCACTCATCGTTGGCACCTCATTATGATTTTAGTTCATTGACTACCAGTGGTCGACTCGGCGCCCTGAATATATTTTTTCTTTTTGTTCTGTGAATCGCCCTTCTTTTTTTTTTTTTTTTTTTTTATTTCTCCAGGTGAGCGACAATACTTATTTGGTGGTTGAAAAAAAAAAAGTGGTTTGTTGACTGACCTCGTTCGTTGCAGCTCGGAGCCACCTTTGAAAAATACCGAAAAAAAAGTTATATCGTTACGTTACCCTGGAGTTGGACATTTCCGAATGATTGAAACCGACAATAACGATGGCACCACAGCAGGGATCGCCACTTCCCTTGTTGAAAGCACTGCTCGTAAGTACGACGCTGCATTGCCACCTCGTCTTTATCTTTTTCGATAGACAGCTAAACGTTTCGTTCTTACCTTGTTTTTCTTCTATCCCCCTAGCCGCGGCTATTCCTGCTGGCATGTCGAATAGCACTCCCATGGCATCGCTGCCTCTGAATTCAAGCTCCAAACTGGATCAAGAGCCTAATCCGTTTGAACAAAGTTTTTCGGGAGCCACCGTTACGCTTTCTGATGATAATAAGGCTTCGCAACAACCCGAAACGCCTAACAAACCTGTGCTGCCGCCGGTCGCAGCAATCACCAGTCCCGCCGTCCATCCGCTCTTGGGCGGGGGACGAGTCTTACCAAAAGAAGTGGCGAATCAATTCGCTTGGGACTCCCTGCGCACTGGTCCGTTATCGCCGTCGATGCTTCAAGGCCCCGCCAATCCAGACGATTACAATGGATACAATGGTGGTCACTTGAAAAAACCCGCAACTAGTTCACACCTTTCTCAAGGCATATCCTCGGCCGCATTTATCAATCAGATATCAGGTAGATCACACGGTTTAAATTTTTTTTTTTTAAGTTCTTTCATCATACTTTTTTTTGAGTACCATGGTGTTTGCCATCTCTTTTTTACTTCTTCCTCGTCTTGCATTATTTGATTATACCAACTGACTTTTCTGCCTTCTTTCGTAGAACCTACAGCCGCGCATCCATACCAAACAAAGGAAATGTATGTGCAACCTTCACCGATCAAGGTTGAAAATGATCCAACCCAGAATATGGATATGTATATGCATACCATGACAACACAACAGACCAAGCCAGTTGAAACACAAAGATCTGGATCATTATCATCGGCTACGAGTCAACATGATACGACGGCTACTGCAAGTCGTAGAACCGCCTCTCAAAAGAACAACGCTCCCGCAAAAGATAATGAATCGTCCAATAAGCGGAAGAGAATGACATCCAAAGAGAAGACGCCCGAAGACGATGAGAAGCGGAAGAATTTCCTCGAGCGCAATCGAATAGGTAAGACCGCATGGAATTACCATGAGGATGGAGAAAGAAAAAGGTTGCTGATTTCGTTTTCCTTAGCTGCATTAAAATGTCGTCAACGAAAGAAACAGTGGCTGAATAATCTTCAATCCAAGGTGGAGTATCTGAGCAACGACAACGAACGGTTGCAGATGCAGACGGAAGCATTGAGAGAGGAAATTGTGAATCTGAAAACTTTATTGTTGGCCCACAAAGACTGTCCTGTCGCTCAGGCCAACGGCTTTCATCCTGCGGCTGTTCAAAAGCCCATGCCGGCCATGATGATGCGACCTCAGTATCCTCAGCAGCCTCCTCCAGGATACCCGGCAAATAATCAAATGCTTCCCTCTCGTTCTCCCACCTCCTCTACTCACGTCACATCCATGGGCCCTCCTGCATCTCAATTTCCGCATACCAATATGGTGAATATGCCACCCCATCCTCAATCTCAGCTTCCTCAACGGCATCCTCTGCCAGCACCTGCATCCCACCAACAACCACAACCACAGCAACCACAACGACAACAACGGCAGTCGCCTCATCACTCATCGTCCTCAGTACCACCACCGCCTCATCAACACAGTATGATGGCAGGAGGCGCGTCATCAGGCATGTTGCGGTTCTAAAAATCAACTTTGTGTTCTTTCTGTGTGTATGGTACTGTTTTTCCCTTACCTTCTTATTTTGCAATCGTTTCCCTCTCATTTTTTCTTTCCTTTTTTTTCTGTTTGTATGTATTGTCAAAACTAGCCCTTGTCTTTTTTTTTTCTCTTGTTCCTTTTACTCTCTCATATAGTATGCAGTATATTTCTGTTTCTTATAGCGGGTTTTTCCCTCGATCTAATATAGTATACTGATCTGTTGTGCTGCGATCAATTCATGATTACTGTTTTTCACTCGTTATAAACGTCTATTTGACTGCTTACTTGCACATTGATCAGTAACTAGGAGAAAAAAAGGATCGTTTGGCTATTATTGTCTATTGCGTACAATGAAACAATCGTGCAATTTTTTTTTTTTTTTTTTTTTTTGCAAAAACATCGGCTGTCTGCCGCTGTTGGTGTTGTAGAAAAAAGTGTGAATAAATAAGACCCACAGTGTATATTTGAAGAAACGAAAAGGTTATGTGAGATGAACACTACAGGTGGCAAGAGCGTAAAAAGGAAAATGAAGAGAAGTAAAAGAAAAAAGAAAGGTTGCATTGCATATATACATAATCGGGGGATACATGGGAAAGGACCGATTCAAAGATAGCTTAGATTTTAGGCATGACCGACGGCTGCAGAAAGCGAGACGGCATGATGATCGTGTTTGAAAGGTTGATATTGGTGAATTTGCTGAGGATCGGAAATAGCGTAGAGAAAAGCGTCTAATTGTGCTGTTGCATTGCTCAATGACAAGGCAGTGTTTTGGGTGGAAGTCCAACGGGACGGATACCGTTCGAGTAGGGAAGTATCGCGATCGAGAGCGAGATACATGGTGGTGCCCAAACCGTCGATGGAAATAGCATCAAGATTGCCGCCCCAATGGCTGGCCAATAATTTGGCGGATCGCCAGCCATTGTGCACTTCACATTCCAGATCAGGGAGTGAATCGTCATCATCACTACTGAGCTGATCGGATTTTGTACGACTCAACACAGACGCACATGTCGGAATGCCAATCGCATCCCGAGGGATGTCCTGCAACAGATCGCCATGCAAAAGCGGCGTGCGACTGTCCAATTTGAAGCCCACACTGGTAGGGCCACCAAAGACGTGAACATCCAATGCATTTTCATGAGAGGATCGAGGCCACCATCTTTTCCATACGTCACGCCATGACCTTGACTGAAGACGTTGTTGCATAATATTCGCGCGTAAGGCAATGGTCATTGTTTCGTACAGAATTCGGTGTAAAACTTGAGGTGCAAACGTAAACGGAATGGTATCAGATTGCTGTTTGATGTGAATGGATGGTATGTCGTCTCCTAAACTGGTCCGTAACGCGCTACGTGCATTTTCGGCTGCTTGACGAGCAATGGCCACGGCACACGTCGATTGAACACGGTTCGTTTTACAAGTAGAACGACTGTGAGTTGCCCAGGCCACGTGTTGATCTAATCAAGATGAAAAAAATATTCCACAGCAATAAAGAGAATCAAGGGAAACGCAGGATACATAAATCATTAGTCATCCGAAACTGGAAAAAAAAACAGGGGGAAGGAAAGAACTCCCCACAGAAGGCATCCATGCCAATATTTATTTAATTTACCGATAATTTGATGGATGCCGAAACCGATCGTCTGCATATTTTCCAGTAAAGCCACCGATGCGGCAGTGGGCGTATACAGCAAGGCATAACGAAGGCGAATCAAGGATGCAGCTTGTCGTTGGCGTAAACGGCATAAAACATCCGTGAATGCGCGAGGTGATGTGGCAAGAAGGGATGGGTGCAGCAAAGTGCATATATCATGAAGATACTGATGAGCAATATGCTTAATCACCGGTGACTGAAGAGTTTCTGCTGTCTGCGTAGATAGCAGACGTAATAAATGGGTATATCGAATAGGTAACTCTGAACACAGAAACGAAGGTGTGGTTGCCAATGGCATATTCTGTTTATGGTTACTGTAGGTTACAAATGAAAAAACCCAAAAAAAGAAGGAAAGATCAATATCTTATCAAGCCACAGCCATTCTAGGCTAAAACGTACCTGGACGTTTGGATCAATTGAAGGTGTGACAACTAGAAAAAGAAGACATTAGTTTCTAGTATTGTATAACAGCTTTTCTGTATGTGTATGCGATAAAACAAAACTTACCGAAATCCTGGTCTCTTTAGAAGCCCATAATTTGGCAAGAATGCGACGAGGAAGCGCATTAATAATTTGTGATTGAAGCATAGGCAACAGCAATGATAATGTATAGGAGGAGAAAACTAAAATAAAAAGGAAGGGAAAAAAAAGAGAGTTGAAGTAATGATGAAGCACGATCATATCTTGGTTTTATATGGATTCATCCTTTTAAAATCCTCATACTTCTTTGACTTCTACGTAGAAACACAATGAACAACCCCTTGCATACGATTTTTTTTCCCTTGTGGTGCGCGCCGGTCAGGTTGCGATATCAGCAAATCACCCAAATACATTGATCCATGCTATTTCCATCATTGTTGATGATGGTAAATTTACTTGTTCACAGTTGACATGGTAGCATAGCAGCACAACATTGGGCGTAAGGCCAAGTCATGTTATTGCGAGATCCGCATCCTATAGGATAAGAGGCCATCTTACCCCTGTCTGCCAATCTGGTAACTTTAACCTTTTTGGTAAAGCAATTCTTGGCGTTTTTGCTTTTTTTGATATTCCTCGTTCCCTAATTCACTCCACTTGGACTGCAGGTTGGGATGTCAATAACGCAGAATGATGAATAACCCAACTGACTGTGTGTTTTTATTTTACTTTTTCCCTTCATGCCGTGATCCACAAGAAAACAGGAGCTTTTACTTTTCGTGTGAGTGTGCGTGCTTTTTCTTTTTCTTTTTTACTTTCAGCAATATAAAACAAAAGGAATACAATGAATGATGGATAATATACATGAATGTCCAAGCAGAACCAGGTCCGCTCGCATGGAATTCCGTTTCTACTTGGACTGTTACTGTTATCTTTTTTTGAATCCAAACTTTTTCCTCTCGTAGAATAAATCTGCAATAAAGAACAATGTCAGTCAAGTCTGTTTCTCCCACTCCTTTTTCCCTCTATACTGTCAACAAGATACATTACCTGTTTTGGAAGAGCCCAAGTTAATAATCTTTGGACATCCTTCTCGATCCTTCTCTAGGCGGGTACATCCAACGCAATAGTATGCATCCGAAACCCCAGGACCACCACAGACCACACAACGACCTTGGAATGATCCTGTCATAATTACTTTTTGTTAGTATTGCAATTATACAAACATGACCGTTGGAAATGTACATGTAGTTGGACTTACCAAAATTACATTCGTCGCAAATACGAACAAGCGTGGCAGGGCGTACATAACTAACATAAAGATTGGCGGATTAGCGTTATGCAAATTTGGGTGACGATCGATCGTTTCTTGAATGGAACTCAAACTCACCTGTCACAGATTACGCATTTACCGTCACACTTTTCACACAGACGGCCAATGGCAATGCCAGGCTGCTTTCGGCAAAAGATAAGATCTGGATGATGCTTCGCCATTCAAGTGTAATGGAGAAACGCAAGCAAAACCCGAAAAGCCAGACCAGCGTTGACGGGATTTCTATTCTGGTGGACCGTGACTGTCTTTCAAACACCGGCTGAATTTTGGTTCGTTCGTTTTTTTGTTCGACAGGGCAACAATTTTCTTTCATTCGTTCATTGAATCGAACCAGTGTATCTTATTCGTCACCAATGATGACGGGCGGCAACGAACAGGAGCAACCATCGACACCCTTCGAAGCAGAAACCGCATCCGTATCATGCGTGGGAGCAACGACCGACCGCAATATATCTACAGATACAACCGCCATCAAGGTGGAAAACGATCCTGTACCTTTAGTGACGACGGCTCAGCCCACTTCTTTTGATTCCAACTCATCGCCTTTTTCGCCGAATACCACCCAGCCATCGACTACCACCACCACTGTTGCCACTCCAACTGCTGCCATTGCTACAACTACTGCCACTGCTACAACTACTGCCACTGCTACAACTACTGCCACTGCTACACCTGCTGCAACCCCTGCAACCGCTGCTACCACGGCGACCACCACATCTACCACCACAACATCTACCACCAACTTTGAGGAAATCCAAAAGCAACTAAAGAAAACGCTTGACCATGTTGAACAGCGCAACATGGTCAGTGGATTCCAAACTTTAAGTAAAGCCACCAGTGCTGTCGTTGACAACTGTGAACAACTTGGTATGGTCACACTACCTTCAGCACCATAGAGGCAACTTTAATTTAATCTCCATGTTGATGTTTTTTTCTTGCAGGATTGACATCGGACGATCATCCTTACAATGCCATCGATCGCGAGCAGTTCTGGGCTGGTCTCAACAATTGCTGGTTGTATGCATTAGCACAACGACATGAACCTAGCAGTGAAGCCGAACGATTGACCGATCAGCATTTGTACGGTTTACGAGAAATGGTGGTTGCATGGGCCGACAAATTGGAACGGTTCGGCCTTGTGGACTACGAAATGGGCTGGTGGGAAGCCGATATCTTGGCTGCTGTAGATGCCATTCTGGCTATGAATTACGCTGCCGCTCAAGCCGCGGCTCAAGCGGTGGTGGCACAGGCCGCGGCCGCTTTGTTTGGTGAAGAAGTGAATCTCTAAGTTGAGTCACTGCAAGCCTATTCACGTCATGCTATTCCAATCCATACCTGTTTATACGTTTCCAATTCTTGTATGTCTAAAAATTTCGGTGGCTATCATTACTTTTTTTTTTTTTTTTTTAGCCACGATCCATGTAATTCTGTTTTTTTTTTATCTTGTACAATATTACTACTTTTCCAACGAATAATTGTCGTTTCCCTTTGTTTTTCCATTATCTGGATATATCATTGTTATTATTCTATGCTTCTATGTTGTTTTGATCATGGGTGTCTTCTTCTTCTTCGTCCTCATCTTCAATATCCGGTACAGGAAAGTTGAGAATGGCCGCTACACCCGTTAACTGATTCAATTCTACGTGATGAAAAAGGAAAAGAAACAAGAAACCCAGGTTCAGCCCAAATTCCTCTTGCTTCGTTCTTTTTTTTCCCATTCGGTGAAAATAGAAAAAACTTACGTTCTCCGGACACATGCAAACTGGAAAACACACGAACGACGCCACCGGTGGCCCGCACTTGTTCTACTAATTCTACATATTTGCGGCGTGTAGCCACATCCGCCGATCTACAGCCATCCATTCAGCAAAACTGGTCCCCAGACTTCTCTCTACAGTGTCTTTTGATTTTTACCTGAATAATTCGTCTGTTACCAATAATGTGCCAATGGCGCCTCGTTCGTGGGCCTTTGCAACGTGACCGTAACCGTAAAAGGCGCGATCGGGATCTTTGTTGAGCATCGCATAGAAATCGTCCAACGCCTTGACTTCTGATGCTGCTTTGGTGTTGGCCAGTTTGGTTTGAATGGCTGGGTTCTGCATGACTTCATTCAGTGCATGTTTGTGCCCGCTTGAGCAATGAATCGTCATGAATTTGTTCTTATTTTCCATGACCGTTTTGTTGTCCGTTTTCTGCCGATCCAAATCCCATTACTAAAAACTGATCACCAACAAACACAATGTTCAGTGCAACGTACCACGGCTGTATCAAAGATGTATTGATATACTTGGTCCTAGTGAAATAAAACCCCATTAGCAAACTGGCTCAAAATGTGCATATTCCTCTCTTCACGCTTACTTTAACAAAGCCAGGACTGGCAATGATGATAGCTTTGATGATGCCAAAATCGACCAACCGCAGAATCGACTGATAGATTTGATCATAAAATTTTTGAAGCCCCTGCAGAAAAATGGATCATGCATTAGTTCCAAAAAAGAAAATGCGAGACTCGAAAATGGATCAACCGTACTTTTTCATAATTGGCAACTGATCCTCTACGCTTTCTCGGAATAGGTGTCTCGATGCGTTGCTTAACAATCGTCATGTGCTGCGTCATGAAACAGACGTTGGCCAAACCTGAAGTCGTGTTCAGCCCTCAAGTCATCATGGGTTTATGCGCTTGACCACGGATTATTTACCTTCTTGGCAAACAATGGCTGCCACATCCGCCTGCTTGGTGATATCACACGCGTCTTCTACACGCTCCAAAGCAATGGTATCCCATTCTGGTTTGAACAGTGTAAAGTTTCGATCCAACTCTAGATCAATCGTATGATAACTTCCCATCTAAAATACACAGTCAAATTTTAAGTTTACCCCCTTTTGCTTGGCACAATTCTCTACAATTTACCTTGACATATGGATTTTCCTCGGCTACACGGCCATTGATTCGCAAAAGACCGGCATGGGGATCAAAATCGACGTCTTCCACCGTAATGGTGAGCTTCATGCGAACGCGTTGACTGGTAGACGAACCCGTAGTACTTTCAGACTGCAATCGACTGGAGAAATTGTTATTAGAGTAGGGATATTGAATAATGACATCAACTTGAAAAAGCCAGAATTACCGAATCGTCGTTGCTTTAATGAGATCGTCTTTGGCAATGAGGTTGTAGACGTGCCACATGTCCTCCAATTCTTCGGGATACAACGTCACATGGCCAGAAGCGTCTTTCTCCACAACCTTACTTATCAACTGATATCGTACTTATGATTAGACCAGGGCTGGCGTACCAGTGCGGCTGCGGAATGCTTACCCTCATGTTTATTGTGCGTTATACAACAAAAAGGCCAAGTTTGGGCGTCCGGTGTCCCGCAAAAAATGACGATGGCTGAGCGGCGCTTCAAAAAAATCGTATATGGATAATGAAAATGAAATCAGAAAATCACGTGGTTTTTTCCTGCACATGAATCATGGATCCTGGCATCAGCGCCTTTGATCTACTATGCAAATAGGACGCCAATGGACACAGTTCCGTAATCCATTGACCTTCACTGATGAACGCAGTAACAGTCGCATAACCCAGCGATGCATCATAGGTCATACATGTATATATGTAGGAGTAAGCCTGTTAATTGCTCTCTCTTTGGCGGTTAGTTATTGCTTTGGATCTTGCTCAGCACGATACATATGTATGACTACTTTTTGAAAGGCACAACTAGAGAGAAATGCATTATCGGAAGAGAGACTTTAGCAAGCAATAGTTATATGGTTGAAAATCTTCGACAACCAAAGGATTATGCAAATGTGACCGTCATCGCACTTTTTAAGTGGATAACTCATCGTTTTTCTTCTCAGCAGCCAGTACCACCCGCTTTGCCTCATGAAATACTTTATACCCACCCAGTTATCCTCATCGCGTCGTCCCGAGCTGTTACCTGGGGAATCGCTGCTCGTACAACAAGGAAACACCGGGATTTATGAAGGGTAAACGCGAAGAAGCCTCATGCAGACACAGCTCTTTTTATTCATTGCTTTTCCTAGGAAGCACAAAGTCGATTCTTGCCAGGACGGCATATCTTATCTGACGACGCACCGTATTATATATGTTGATAAGCAAAAACCATGGGAGAATTCGGTGGAATTGTCGCTGGCCAATGTCAAGGACTTAGAAAGCTATGTAAGGTTTATCTTGACGTTTTGACTACCGTTTCTCTAATCTCACCAACGGACATGTTCAGGGTGGATTTCTTCGTTCCTCGCCCAAAGTCATTCTACAGCTGGACATGTCGGTTCAGTCACCGAAAAAAAGTCATCTCACCGCTAGAACGTCTTCATCTCCGGCATTGGTTTCCACGGGGATATGGGTATGTTCTGTATGTTCCTTTTCCAACAAGGCCTCAACGGATAAATGCGAGCTGTGCGGTGTACGGAAATCGCCTTCACAAACCGCCACCTTGGAGGTCCAAAGTTCTGCAGCCGATACGGATGAAAATCAACTTGTATGCCGCTTATGCACCTTTTTAAATCATCCCAGCATGACCCAGTGTGAAATGTGCGGTGCCGAATTACCCACCGTTTCGTTGTCGCCCTCTGTATCCTCCACACCATCCACACCTACCTCTCACTCCAAATCAACCGACACTTCCGAAACACCTCAAGTCCGAATCGCTTTTCGCCAAGGAGGACACTCTGGATTCTACAGCAAATTAAAAACGGCATTGCATGGTCGAGCTTGGGAAAAGGTGACTTTTTTCTGTAGTTGTTATGCGCGATGGTAAATGAAAGAGATTAATCATCCTTCTTTGGATGTATCAGATAACTGAAGAATCTCCTAAACCCACATCACCGGTATCCGGACGAGGAGTAGGCATCAGTAAGTGTCAGAGTATCCGTTTTATTCGCGCAAGTAAGTGACTGAGGACGCCTTTGATTTGATGTGCAGGTGCTATCCAGGGCCGCATTCAACAATCAACCCAAGAAGCCAATGCAACCATGACGGACGCGTTTCAGGACCTTGACCGTTTGATCGCCAAGGCAACCGACATGGTAAAACTGGCAGAATCCATCTCAACAAAAATGAGCAAAGACAATGAAAACAGTGACAGCGATATGTCGACGCTTCGTGGTTATCTGTTGAACTTGGGTATCGCAAGTCCGGTAACGAAGTGAGTTAAAACACATAGCATAAAATTGATCGAATAATCTCTGATTTGTCGCCGTCTTTTTTTTCATTTTATTCCAGAGGATCTGCTGGATCCATATATCATCAAGAATTGGCACGAGAACTTGCCGAATTCCTGGGAAAGTTTCTGAATGAGAACAACGGGATGAAGCCATTGACAGATATCTACTGTATCTTCAATCGGGCCAGAGGCGTTGGTAAATAAGCACATGGTGGATGATGTTTAGAAGAATGCTGAACGCAGTGTTACTGTAGCACTCATATCACCGGAAGATTTATACAAGGCGAGTATGCAATTTGAAGCATTGCATTTGCCTTTTCGGCTCCGGAGGTTTGCTAGTGGGCTCTTAGTGATCCAGTCGCTTCACATGGACGATGATCGAGCAGCCCAGCGCGTGCTCAACTATGTCAAACAACAAAGCGGTCATATCACTGCCCTACGGCTTGCCGAGCTAGAAAATATCGCGCTCGTCGTGGCTACTGAGCAGCTTTTGGTAAGTGCTCCATGACAACCATTTCTCGTTCAATATATCGGTCCTTTTTCATACGGTAATCATATCTTTTTTTATATTTTGATTTATAGATCTCTGAAACCAAAGGATTATTGTGTCGTGATGAAGGCCCAACTGGTCTGACGTTTTACGAGAATAAATTTCTGTCTGTATGAAAAGCAATATGACCACACAGTTGGGTCCCTTCAAAGCAACTATCGTAGCAACCATAACAGAGTCATCCAATGGGAAGCAAGTCATCTGTACAATGGCTACTAGTCATTGAGAGGTTTTTTTTTTTTTCATTTTCGTTTGTTAATGTGAAAGATAAGGAGATCTTGGCTTCTTTTTGACTTTCCGGATAATGGAGATATCCACAAAGCTTCGAAAGAGCCTTGAAAAAAAATTCACTGGACACGAAAATTTTTCCTGCTTTTATCGTTTTTGCTGTGACAAATATCAGTCACAGTGAAACTCCGCCTAGATCGGTTACTAAACCGTAACGAAGCGTGCAACAGACAACGCGTGCACGAGCTTATGGTCTATGATCCTTATTTTATATATGTATTTAACAAGCTAACACGTATTACACATGCAATTTTGCAGTGAAAGTTGTCCTTTTACATTGGTCCACATTTATCAGACAAAGTACAACGCATAGGAGGCATAACCTGAGGATTCCCTGGCGTTCCCTTTATGGATGCCGGATTCAGTTGGATTCCATGGGCGCGGACTTGATGGAATCCTGGATACAGTTGGATTCCACGGGGTTAAATGGGTTCTACTTATGGCTGCCAGATTCAATATAATTCCTTGGATTCCTTGGACACGCACTATATGGAATTCCGGATTTCAAGTGATTCCATGGGTGCCTTACTCAGATATGCCGGAATCCATGGGATTGAATGGGGTTAAATGGACTCTCTACTCATGGCTGCCGGATCCAATACGATTCTCTGGAGTCCTTGGGCGCTCACTTCATGGATACCGTGATTCCAGGGGTTCCACGGGCCCTCACTTCATGGACTCCAGGATTCCATGGGATTCCATGGGTGCCCTACTCATGAACACCGGATTCAACGAAATTTCATAAGTGCCATCTCAGGGATGTCGGATCCAAGGAGCTTCAATAAGCAATAACTGCCCCCCCTCCATGGATACCAGATTCAGTGATATTCATCAAGTGACCTGCCTTAGGATGTCACTTTCAATGGGTTTTAATAAGTGCGCTTGCCTAGATGCTGAATTCACGGGATTCAATAAACGCCCTCAGGTCGAATCCTTTATTGACAATCATGCCCTACGTGTCATACATAATCATCCAAGTTGTGCTGATCCTATTTTCTGTCCGTTTGGTTGCATGAACCAACAGCTCTTCAACAACGATCGTTGAAAAAAATAAAAGGAAAACTGAATGCGAAAATAAAAGCGACGCAACGATCAGGACGCCGATAGCCTCACGTTTGCGACGAATACATGGATCAAATAAACGCTTACGCCGCACTGGCGGAAAAACAAGCGCACGCCTCACCCACCAGTGGCGTCGGCAGAGCCATGTCATTCTTTTCACGAGGGCCAGCCCGTCATCAACCAACAACTACGACAGAATAACAATCGCCTATTCGCCCATGTTTGGAGAAAATTACAGAAGTAAACTTGAAAGCAAGCAGAGCACCGTTTTTATTATTTTACAAAGATATTTAACAGAGGAGAAAAGAATTACAAGGAAGAACATTGATAGACATTACCAAGTCGTAAAACTTGTGTTTCCATACGGATAGATGCATGTGAATAGATGCATGTGGATAGATGAATGTAGATAGATGCATGTGAATAGATGCATGTGGATAGATGAATGTAGATAGATACATGTGGATAGATACATGTGGATAGATACATGTGGATAGATACATGTGGATAGATACATGTGGATAGATACATGTGAATAGAGATACATGTGGATAGATACATGTGAATAGAGATACATGTGGATAGATACATGTGAATAGAGATACATGTGGATAGATACATGTGAATAGAGATACATGTGGATAGATACATGTGGATAGATACATGTGAATAGATGAATGTGGATAGATGAATGTGGATAAATGCACAGCCTTTGTCGGCCAGCACGAAAGCAAAAGTACAAATCAAAAGAGAAGAAATACAAAGAATAAAAGGGATGGGATCCCGGGGCGCTAATACTAAAGGACGCATACCAAGCCTTTCACCGCCCGTGTGTGATCCACTGCTACCAAAGACCCTCATCTACTACGCTGAACGAACTCACCTGCACTTCCCCCACTTCCCATCCATCCCCTCTTACAGCCAGTTAAGCTTCCTGTATTGCTGTCGATCCTCCATTTGTTTGCATGCACACGACCATTGTCCACCGGGGGAGCGGCGCTCGATGGGATGCTCGGCCGAAGCCGAGCACCTCTACATAAATGTCTCTTCCTAGTTAGACACCTTGCTAAAAACATTTCCATTGACTTTTTGTCTCCTGTGCTTACCTTTGCCATATCATGAGAGCAGTAGGTCGTGTCGTTGCATATGGATAGGATCGTGCGTTGGAAGGTGGCATGGGGGTCGGACTTGGTGGGTTCCGCACAAGCAAGAACTCGCGTACTCTGTATCAGTGACGGAGCAGGGACCACGGCGGCTACTGAGACTAGTATGCGTCCAAATTTTTTTTTCCTTTTTTTTGCGCCCCCCCTTTTTTTTTTTTTTTCTCTCTCTCTTGTAAGGATCCCATCAATTGAAAAAAAAAATATATATACATAGTCTACGGTGCTCTGCTTGCAAAATCATTGGATATCGTACAGTGTATATAGCCGATAGGAGGCATCTTGTCCTCCTATCGGCTTTTCTTGAGTCGTTCGTTGAACTGCAATATATGGAAATAAATGAAAATCAGCAACATAGTCACAATTTGAAGAGCATCTGTGGATTTACCTTTTCGGAAGTCCCCAAGTGAGAACTGCTCTCGTCGGTGCCCAGAGAAAGTGCATCGAAGGTGCGGGCGATGCACTAGGTCGAGTAGCTGCCGTCGCCTTTTGCATCGCCGTCAGCAGGCGACGGCATGGAGATGACGGCAAAGGTTTCGCTGTGTATGCGATCGTGTTTGTCTAGAAATTCCTTAGCATGTGTCTATATGGCCCAGCTGATGATAAAACACTTACGACTGCCAAACTTGAATCACCCAACGTAGGATGATCCATTTATCGTTGCTAATGGTAATACAATCAAGTTAGACGACGATATGGTCCATTTTGCGTTTGGAACTCGTTTACCTTTTCGAATGGTACTGTAAAGCGTCTGGATGGACATCTAACGGTCCACGTCCATCCAGTCGATCAGTTCAGTGGGATGATCCACGTCCATCCAGTCGACCAATTCGGACGGATCATCCAGGTCCATTGGATCGTCGATCCAGTCTTGTTCTTGTTCTTGTTGGCCTTGTTGGCCTTGCTGGTTTTCTTTGCCCATGAAGGCCTGGGCGACCGGAACAGAAACAGGCACAGAGGCAGGAACAAATGCGGGCAAGGAACTGGGCACTGCCAAAGGAGAAGACACGAAAAAGGGCACAAACTGAGCAGGAGCAGGAGTAGGAGCAGAGAAAGCCGCAGAAGAGGACACGAACTGGGCGGGAGCAGGAGCAGGAGCAGGAGCAGAAGCAGAGGACGAAGCAGAGAAAGCCACAGAAGGGGACACGAACTGGGCGGGAGCGGAGGAGGGAGAGAAAGCCACAGGAACGGGCGTGGGAGGAAGAGGGGCACAGAAAGGCACAGAAAAAGCCACGGAAACGGGCACAGAGAAGGGAGACGCAGAGGTAGCCACAGAACCGGGCGCACACAAAGGGACAGAAGTGGGAGTCACAGAACTGGGCGCGGAGGAAGAGAGAGGGGAAACATCCACAGGAACGGGCGAAGGAACGGGAGCAGAACCGACGGTCAGGTTCGCCGCATCAACCGCGTCTTGAACTTCTTTCTTGAGTTCTTTCAACTCGGCCACATGGCCACGGTTTTCCACTCTGGCCAGGGCGTTTCGGTTCAATTTCTTCATCACTTGGTCAATGGTGCTGAAGAATTTTGGTGCGGCCTCCACAATGAGCGAGCCGGCAAGGTCGTCAGTGCTAGTTAATTATCAGGTCATTAAACAAGCCATGCAAACATAACTTGAGAGCAAATACAAACCTTGACATTTTTAGGAGATTTTCCATCTGTTTGATGGTTGCGAGTTGAGTTTTTGAAACGTTAATAAACGACATGGCGAGAAGTAACAATAATAAAAGTGAAAGAAAAAGTAATGGGGAGTCAAAAGACAAAGAGAACACTCGTTTTGACCGGATACGCGTTAATATCAACAAAACGAAATTGCGTCATCATCAAATATTTTTGAAGAACGTCACATAGGCCTTTGCCCAGCCCAAGAGATTTGCGAGCTGAATCAGTGTCAGGGAGGTGAGCATGCCACATTGCTCATTCATTTCCAATGTATAACCCACGTCTCCGGTGACACTATCGTAGTACTCTCGATTATAAACTCAGTGTATTGCAGCTCTTTCTCAGGTACATCATTCAGGGCTCATTTATAAGGCTATTATCATGGTTTTTAAGAACTTTCAAATGCTGTATTTTTATTGTATTTACAAATATAAGCAAAACACCCATCAACCACTTCCCTGAAGCGTGCATTCAATAAGTTTTATGGTCCTGTCACCTTTGTCACACGGTGAAACAGAAAAGCTAAGCTCAGAAACGTCCACGATATCGGATCAAAAATCCATTTGCGTAGCATTAATCCCAATACTCTACCTACTTAATTTTTTACACATGTAATTGCTGAATCGATTGCTTTATTGCTTCTAGAATTGCGTGCAATTTTTGACTTGTATGGAATCGCACCTTTCTTGCTTTTGACTTTTGCATAAGCACAGATTTTGGAATCCTTCTCCGTTTGAAATTAAATCAAATGAAATCACCATCCACGGTTAGGGAAGCGACCTGAAACCGTATTGACTATTATAGGGCTTCTGTATAAAGTAATAAAGAAAAAAATGCGATAATATAGCTCATTATCTATTGACACGCCTTACTGAAGTTCTTTCAATCCAGTGCAGGATTACAGGATTTTAAATCAACCCCGACTGGTTCACTCATTTTTGATGATTGGCGCATCGAGCGGAGAAAAGAGATGCTCAGTGTAAGTGAAGATGCGTCCCGCGGTACTACCATTGATTTACCCGAAGAGCTATATCAGAAATGTCAAAGTGTCAGTTCAGTGGAGGGGTAATACTTACAAGTCATATACCACATTAAACTTGCCATTTCCCAGCATCATTGGCCTTCGTTGCCGTGGTAATCATCGGCCAGCGTCAAAAGGGTAGAAATTATTTGAATGCGTATCCATGTAACTGGTCAACGGGAAATCCATCGGTTCCACATCGACAGGGACATCTGAGTGCAGCAGATGACTACATTGTCAATTCGGTGAGCCAATCCATTCATAATGCGTACTACAACGATCTCGTGCTCCAGAAAGCATATCGTATTTGGGCCATGGACCATGACTAAATCCATGAAAACAGTTTGAAGCCGATCACGGTTCGGGTTCAAGGTTTCCTTTATATTGGCCGATAATAATTCTAGACAACCAATATCTGAGAGCTGTACTGGTGCAAAATATTCCGCACCATTTCGAGCTTTTATCTATAACAGTGCCCGGTTTTGTTGCATGCGTTCTTCGCCTAAAATTGGGACAAAATCACATTGTATACCGTAAGCAAACAAAAAAGCAAGCAGAAGCACAATTTCTTACACCCTTTTTGGAATAACGTACAGCATAGAAAGTTATAGGAGTATTGCCTTCTTTCATATATATAGGCAAGTATAGCATCGTAGACAGCAATAAAACATAATCAAAATCAAATCCTCCTTTGTTGCATGCACACGCTTATTGTTCATCGGAGAGCGGAGCTCGAAGGATGCTCGGCCGAAACCGAGCGCTTTCTACATAAAAGGTCTCTTCCTAGTTAGACAGTCTGATCCATTGACATCTATCCGAGTATACTTTCTATCGCTCATCATCTCCTCCTCAGATCGAGACATCGATTTTTTTTATCGGAAATTCACCTTTAAAGAGGCGATTATCCAGGAATCATACAAATAGCCATTAGCGTTCATTGTATATAAAACAATTTTATTTTCAATCTCATTGACATCTTGGACTTTACAAATTTAATCCTACCTATAACAGGACAGCGGAGGCCATGGGACTTGGCACGACAGAGGGGGCAGAGGAGGAAGCAGCCACAGAACTGGGCGCAGAGGAACCGACGGTCAGGTTTGCGGCATCGACGGCGTCTCGGACTTCTTTCTTTAACTCTTTTAATTCAGCCACATGGCCGCGGTTCTCCATTCTGGCCAGGGCGTTGCGTGTCCTTTTTGATCACTTGATCAACGGTGGTAAAAATTTTGGGGCGGCCTCCAGGATCAGAGAGCCAGCCAAATCATCGGTGCTACTTCATTAACGGGTCATTAGACAAGCAATGCAAAATAATTTGAGCCAACACTTACCGAGACAGTTTCAGGAGGTTTTCCATCTGTTTGATGGTGGAAGAATGTGTTTGGAAAATGTTGGCGTGCGACATGGCGAGAAGTAACAACAGTAAAAGTAAGAAATAACAATGGGGGAGTCAAAAGACAAAGAAAACTTTTCTTGGCTGGATTACGCGTTATATGAACAGTACGAATTGCGTCATCCCGAACATTTTTGAAGAACGTCACATAGCATTTGCCTTCCAAGAACAGTGCGAGCTGATCCAGCGCTATGAGATGAGCAAGCGACAAGCCCATTCATTTGCGATCATGAACTATGTCTCCGGTGACACTATTGTACTACTTTCGATTATAAACTCAGTGGGTTGCAAGTCGTCTCCCTTTACGTTTATCGTCCATTGCCACACGACATTTTGGAAATGGTAGCCGGTTACACATAGTGGTACATAAGCGTATATTACCATTGAAAGGATTAAATACACGACTTGATATCAAAAGGTAGGACGAGGTATGAAAATTTTCTTATCGCACAGGCAGTACGATAAAGAAATGTGCCAATTGTGAAAGCATGTTGCATCAGCGCTCACTCTATCGTATCTGTTGATCTCTGTATCTGACGATTTTCTTTGACTGAGGCTTTAGAAACCCACTATTTTCGATATGCATGTGTGTAGATTTTTTTTTCATCTTAAAAAGATGGTTGTGGTAACTTTTCTGCCATTTTTTTCTCAATTAGGAAATTTTTGTTCCGAATTTACCAAAAAAGGCAGTTTTTGGACCAGAGTGCTTGATGCTTTTTTACAAGGACTTTTTTGCGTGTAACGGTAATGCCAAGCAAGGAAGGAGAGTGAGACTAATTAAAGATGATGTTGACATGCGTAGGAGAAGGATTCACACCTTTTTTTGATGGTAAAGTACTTTGTGCTGTGATAATTGGAGAAAAGGTGAGTGAACAGTGAAGTGACAGCAGTAAGCAAGACGAATTCGCTGTAAGAAAAAGAAATAATAAAAAAGGTTTTTGTGGGTCAATTACAAAGGGTGTTGTTTTTTTCCGAAACTGATCTTTTTAAGAAAGTGTTGCTTTAGGGGTTTACAATGGTTTCAACCGTTTGCAAGGTGGACCTGAATGATATGCTTTGTTTAGTCTTTTTTTTTGCACAAATGTTTCTCGAAGAGGGGAAAATCAAAAGAAAACTAATTACACTGAAGATGGAAAAAAGTGAATAAAGAGAGTCCATCTATCTGTAAGGAAGAAGAAAAACTATTTGTCACAGCGAATGTAAGAGGAACAATGTATGTGTGGAAAAGAGGGAGAATGTATGTTGATAAAAAGAGGCCTACGATTTAAAAATGAAAATAAAAAAAAATCGATCCTCATCAATGACTTCCTCGACAGGGTATGTCATTCGTGTTCTGCGCCGCCACCTCCCTGAAATAGGTCTGTGCTTGCGCACTGTTAGTAAAACTGCCGGCCATGCCTTCGATCATCGAAGTGTTGTTGATACTTCGAACCAAGGGACGGTCAAACGAACGGATGGAAGTGGGCGGCTCTTCTTGACTACGATAGCTTTCCATGGCGTGATCATCTTCCGTGATCGGCGGTAACTGCGTTTCCTCCCCATTATAGCTATTTAAATATTCTTGGATCCATGGATGGTCCAGCAATTCATGGGCCGTCGGTCGCTTCATAGGATTTCGGGTAAAGCACTTTTTCAAAAAGTCAATGCCTGAAGCTGACAACTGCGAAGGATCCGGTAACGGTGGATGGCCCGTCACCACATGATACATCACCGACCATTCGTTCTCCAACGTACTCCATGGTCGGCGTCCAGTGGCCATTTGGACAATACAACAACCTAATGACCAGATATCCATGGATCCTTTCCGTCCCGTGTCTCCTCCCGTAATAACTTCCGGTGCCTATGCATCAAACCGCGACGTTTTAGTCATCTCGGTTCTGTAATTCTGGTTTTCTTTTTCATCTCGCTTATTACCATATACATGGGAGTACCAGCTAAACTGTTGACATTCATGTTCATGGTGGTACGACCCATCGTCTTTTGCCCCTTGGCGGTAATTTTGGCTGCACCAAAATCGGACAACTTCAATTGTCCTTCATAATCAATCAAGATATCTAGAGACGAATGGGGTTTAGAATAACGAATACTGCTTCCTCGTACTCTTTCAAGACAACTTACTATCCGGTTTGATGTCACGATGGACAATGTTGTTCTCGTGCAAATAGGCAAGTCCGCTCAGCAGTTGATACGCGTAATCCACAATGTAAAGCTCGTCTTCGATACGACCACCATGTTCCAAAAGCGAGCCCAAGCTGCCGTTCTCACAGTATTCCATAAATATGTACACCTTATCACGATGGACTTCCATACCGAAATACTGGACAATATTACGATGGTTGAGCATTTCCATGACTTTCATTTCTTCCTTGATCGCTTTATGTAAAGTGGACAAGGCGCTGGAATCTGGGAATCGAATCTCCTTGACGGCCATGACGGACGAAGTGTCAAGGTTAATGGCCAAGTAAACAGATCCAAACGTGCCAGCACCGATAAATCTGCCTTGCTGCCATCGGAAGGAAATATTCGAAGAAGAAGGCGCTAAGAACACGAGGGATTGGTCTTCCGGTTTTTGATCGTCCAAGATTTTGCCCACAATCTTTCGTTCCTGTTCTTGGGCATTGCGCTGCTCTTCCAGTTCTGTGATTTTTCGCATCCATTCATCACGGATATAGGTAATACCACCCCCGGAAGCCGATGCCGTATCATTGGCCGCACCAAACGTAGAGCTGGTGGTGATATTATCCTTATCATCGGCGTAACGACTCATGTACGAATTACGCTTGGATGTCACACCACGTCGACGTTGCTGCTCTTCCTTTTGCAGTTCATATGTCCACCGTGTACCGAGCACATCAAAGTGAGATATAAGGAGCGCTATGCACCGTGCTACCTTGGTTTGCAGTGTCGCAAATTCGCCTTCATTCAGGGCCAGGATATTGACACCTCGTGTCATCATGTGACCGAATTCAAGAGCCGCGACCGCCCATCGGAAGGTTTTCCGATCCGAAGGGTTACAATCGTCTGTGATGAAGCAAATCCAGTCGATCGCCAGTCGCACAAGTTTCAAGTCCATTTGTAAACGAACTGCCAATTCCAGAAATCGGGCAGTTCGAATTCCGAAATCACTGGCAAAGCTGAAGCACTCTTCCACCAACTCTTGACACTTCAAACCTTGCGTTTGCTCGCGAATGGTACCAACGCTGGAAATGGTCGAATCGGCCAGCTTGAATACCGTCATTTTGATCTTGTAGAGTTCCTTGTTGATCTTTGGCATATGCGCGCGATGTTCTTGGATGACTTCGATTCCTGAATGCTGGACGGCGCCCCAGAAACCGGATTTGGCCAGCTGAAGATTCTTGGCATCCCCTGTCACGAGACGTACACGTTTGGTCTTAAGTCCGAGATGAACGTATGGTATATCCACATCCACCACTTCGCCCGTCCACATGATATCTTGCCAAGGGGACAAAATCAACAGGTAATCGTCGGACTCACTGTTCGTCATGGGAATATCGGGAATGGCGAGATTTTTATCACATGCGAAGCATGCTTGAGTTAGCTTTCGGATATCGTCCGGTCGTCCATACAGGCTAGGTGAAGCAATAATGTAGACCCTTTCTTCCTCAAAGGAACCAGAGTATACAAGGAAATGGTCTGATTCTACCAAACATGTGACAAACGGATCCAAATGCTCCGTGTCCACCATGTATTCCGCTGCATTTTCGAATTGACCCATGAAAAATCTGGCATCACAAACCAAAAAGAAACCCAACTGTATTAGTGACGTGAACTTCATGACAGGGTACGACTAAAAGTCGACGCTGTTTTTACCTTGCAAACTGGAGTAATTTACGAGCACGCATACGCATGGTATGCAAGAGATTGGTGTATTTGATTTCAATGCCTCCTTCGACGGATTCCGGTTGAATTTTGAGATTGGAAATATAATCGCGCATGACATCGCCCAATAAGCTATTGGTTAACGAACTAAATCATGGACAATGTAAGTCTCTTTTTCTTTGGTTCTCCCAAATTTGTACATCAGTTGATCTTACCAAAACTGAACGGCACATTCCCAGTTGGCTTTTTCTATGGCCTGACATACGGTGCCTTTCAAGAACTCCCATTCCTTGTCCAGTATCTCACATTCCTTGAGACTATTTTCATTTTCCATGGCAAGCTTCCAATTGATCAGTTTAAAGTAGAAACGCGCCGATTCCAGCAAAACCGCATCGTAGCATTCATCGGTATGAGCATTGGATTTGAGTTTCCACCCAGGTGCCGGTTGGGCTAATTCTTCGTAGTGGTATTTGACGCGACATCCCAAGGTGAGCAGACCTCGATAATCTTCCATCATGGCATCGACCATCTGTTTGGGTGGTTGATTCATGCGATCCTTGTATTCCAGACGAAGTTTGAGTGCTTCTTCCACGAGAGTACTGGGAAAAGAGGCCAATTGCTGAAGCTGGGAGATGAAAGGAGGCAAATTCATTTCTTCAAACAGGCTGCTGTTGGCTACCATGGTTTGCTTGGACTTGCTCAAAAGTAAGTAAAGAGCCGACAAGGTACGTCGATCAAACGTGTCTTGCAGGGCGGATTCTTTCAGCAAACGTTCCACAAACGACGGGTCTGTGCGCTGGACGTGCAGGTAAGGTGAGACGGGTGCGTCATTGACCTTAGCCTCCAATTCCTGATCGGTCATTTCGTGTTTGCGTGCAATCTGCAAATCCTCGGATCCTGTCCAGTCGGTCAGAATTTTGTACTGCATGTGTAGACTTCGGGTGATGGTGCACCACGAATTGAGAGCATCCAGTCTTGTCTGAAATTCCGGTTCTCCGTACTTTGGATTGGCATGAATCATATCGGCTCTCGTTGGATACAAGGATTCGATGCGATCGACATTTTTCAACACTTCGGCTACTTCCCGAAGCGCGACTTGGTGATTGGAATCAGAGACTCTGAAATCCATCACCATTTTGAGCACGTCATCGACTTCTTTCCGTCCTTCGGTAAGCGATTTTTGTTCTTCGGCAACGGTACGTCCGCGGAGCAAAGCTCGTAGAGCGATCCAAATTTCTTGGATGGGTTTCTGCTGTTGCAAATGTTCGGTATTGGACAGTCGTTTCTTTTCGGATTTAATAACTTCACCCATCAGCACGGATTGAAGCATTTGCTGCCATTCCAATCGCTCATGGGTGATTTCAGCGGGAGCAGCGGAAATCGAATGATTCCGTGCATAGAACTGATTGAACGCAATTTCGTCGTCATCATAACCGTAAGCACTGTCATCGTCTTCAACATCACTGACATCGTCCTCTTCTTCAAATCCAGTGGTAGTATGAGCCGCGAAATTGTGTGTGGCAGGAAAACCCCACTGTTGACCTGCTGCATCGTGCGTATCCTCTGGATGGTGTTGCATGACATGCGGATTGGATCCATTAGGTTCAGGATCCGGATTCTCCGCTGAAGCGTAGACATCGTCTGCCGGATGGACGTATGCAGGTTCGTTGCGAGTTTCGTCGGATTGCGACCATCGCACTCGCCTGACCCCCGTCATTAGGGTAAATAGGAAAAAAGTAAAGTTGTTCTATGGAAATCGAGAAGGAAAGAGAAAAAAGAAAAAAAAGCCAGCCAAAAACGATCCCAACCCAGGACGCTGGGTGACACAAAAAAAACAAGGCGACACGACACAACCCGCACTGGACTTTTTATTACGTCACTTTTGGGGAGACGGAGTTGAAACCATTTGTATAGAAAAAAGTTTTTTGATTTTCTTTGTGCATAGGGGGGAACAAAAGGTCTTAGCCTTTGATAATGCTGTGAGCCTTTTTTGGATCTTTGAAGACGACTCGGTGCGGACGAGGCATAAAGAGATGGTAGGCGCCTTCAAATGACGGCAATTGAACCTTCTACCCAAAAAAACTCAGCCAAGCATGTCAACCAACCATTGGAACATACCAGAATCCAATGAACAATAAGAGGAAGATATATTCATGCTGAGCACAACCAGCTTTGTAAAGGATCATCAATTGAAGGAGGCAAAAAGTAAAATAATCTTTTTTCTTGGCGGGAAGGAGCGAATATCAATAGACAGGCTAGCGGCAACCCAAACGACAATATCTGAAACGTTGGATAGCAACCCTTATCCAGGCGAGGGGTAAAGACCTAAACAAAAGGCTTTGCTGTTCTATCTCTATTTTTTATCGCTATTGTTTTTTATTTTCCCAAAACAAGCTGTGCCTTTAGAAAAGTAGGAGGGTTTCCTTTTTTAATTACCAAGTCTCTCCTCATTTTCTTCTCTTAAGCACGGTTTCCATTTGTTTATTTTCTTGCTCCTTCCATCCATAATTTTTTTATTACTATTGCTATTACTGGTTTTTTATTTTGTAATCTTTTTTATCCTTTTCCGTAAAGTGAGAGATTGCTTCATTTTGAGACAAAACAATTCAATTTTGTCACCTTTTTTCAAAACTTTTTTTTTCATACCGAAGACGATCTATTGTTGAGGAACCTATTTGATTCATCAAAAAGACTCCGCGATGACGGCCAATGAATTGTATTATACTCGTCTTGCGGATGAACTTGAAACACTATTGGATACCTTTTGTTCCGAACAACAGCAACAGTTCTGTAAGACGCAACGGATTGCTTCGCCACAACAATTACAGCAGATCCAGCAAACCATTCATCAAGTCCGAGAACTGATGCCCGGCGTAGGCCTGATCCGTACCGCCAACGGCGAAAACCTCCGTCGATCACTCGTCCAGGTTGCTGAACAAATGTTGGAAAAATACCAGGAGGCATGTCACAAAGGCCGCATCCAGGAACTTCCTGAAACCCAGGGATGGCTGTCCGAATGGCAAGACCTGAGTCATCAGTTTGACTTGAAGGCGAAAGAGCAAGCGAATTTGAAGCAACTCATCCGCAATCTGAAGCAGCTTCGTCAAGCGTGGAGGAAGACACGAGATATCCATCTCATCGTTCACTCAATGCTGGCCACTTTTGAGTTTGGACCCGGAACTCATGTGGTCATGATAGACCATCATAACTATCATCAATTGGGATTCAAACGGCGGTCTGTCGGACGTCGGCATATTGTGTTTGAAAATGATCGCCTGTCCCGGCAAGATCAACGTCAAAGTATTGAACATTTATGCGAACGATTTGCCGATATATTTGCACAGAATGCACAACAAAATCTTTTGCAAATCGACGCACAGTTGTGCCTTGGCCAATTGACCAATCTTAGTAAACGGCTGAGGCAGCTGCATAACCAGGTTCTTCTGGTCGATTTTGAGATGAACGGCCACGAAACCGAACACGATCCTTATCCCAGCGGCATTCATCCCACCGACAATAATCCTCCAGCCACCGAACAGGCTTCCGTGCACCGGCCTTCGTCCGATCTTCGCTTGCGTTCAACCATGCGCCCTTCCTTTTGTTATCCGGAAGATGACCTTGCCATGAATAACATGACGTTACCCCTGTTTATTCCCTCACCATGGCAGTGGGACGATCTGTTGAAGAAACGGAAACCTTATCGACCGATGCTGCTTGGACTTTTGAGACGGCGACGGGACCAGCAGCATCATGGGCCCCTCTTTGGACGTGTCACACGATTCTTTCGACCATTGGGCAGCAAAGCGGCCCAATTGCCGCCGGAGCCACCCGAGGCGGACAAGGCGTTATTTGTCAGTGTTTCTGTTGCATCGTTAACCAAGCATTTCTGCCGCGTGGGCCGACAATTCTATGACAATGTGATCAACCATGTCCAGTTACGCTACCGTCAGGACATCCATGTATTGCGCGCTCTCGGCAACGATCTTGTGGAAATCCATAATGCGTTGCAACTCCAAGCGTCGCGGTTAGCCATGCAGCGGATAGTGACCTTGTTACACGAAATCGCCTCCATGGAGGCAACCGTGGACAGCGGTATGGACCATCAGAGTATGGTTTGCCATCAACCGCAAGACTCCCAAGGCCAAGAAACTTGCATTGACGCTGATGAAGCGACTTCCTATTAAAGCATGCATGTATTATACTCTCTCTCATGCTCTCCAAAAAATGAAATGCCCACTGTATCTTGTATTTTTATCTTGCTGTGTTTGTCCCATCCTCATCTGTTGACAATGAACGTTCTAGTATTAGCAGAAATATGACGATTTTTTGGTTTAACGTTGAATTTTCAAAATGATGTTTGGTGTCTTTTTCTTATGCAGTTCATTAGCTGCAGCTGTATTTGCTGCATAACGCTATTTGAATATGATGGCATTGACATAAAGATTGCAACTACGAAAAATGACATGCTGCTTGCACTATGAACGGTTGTCATCAAAAATGCCGTTGCCCGTTCTCGGCCATGGATGGTCGGCCGTTCAGAATATTTTCAGAACATAAAATGTATGAACCGTTGCTTCGGTCATCCCTCAAACCATGACTCTAAAAATAGAGTACAGTCTTGAAGTGCATAATTTGATAGTCTATCCGTATCCATATACCAAAACGATGACTGCATACCATTCTCCAACTCCCCGCTCCAAGCAACGTTCATGAAGCGCCAATTAGGTCGCGGATTGTTATGTCTGATGCTTTTCTGGCATCTGTTCATCCTGAATCATCATCTAATCTCACTCCAACCAGTTAATTTTTCATAAAGACATTGTGTTGCAACAATGTTGATCGTTTCATGGTGTTTCGAATGTTTGGATTCTTTTATTGACAAAATCGTTTGCTGAATCGAAGAGACGACGAGCAAAAGATTGCAACGTAAATTCGTAGGTTTTCAAGAATGGAGAGGCATTTAGGGACCAGCGGTGGGAGCAGGGTTCATTCTGCGCTTGCCACCCATGGTGGTGGTGACGTTGACGAAGCGACGGCTAAAGAGGAGGCAAAATGAGAGGTTAGTTCCAACTGAAATGATTCCATGTAATCGTTTGTATTTCTTTTTAACATACTTGTAGACCTGTCTCTTCTTGGCGCGACCAGTCAAGGCCTTCTTCTTTTCCTGCTTAGCGACCTTGGGGGTCTGAGACTTCACCTTACCGGCACGAGCCAAGGAACCGTGGACTTTACCCTGTTGGAGTAATCACGGAATTCGATTAGCGAAACATATTCCCATCTGTGGAGAGTTCACATATCATCCATCCTCTTTGTTCTCAGATCATCCGAAAGGATAGATGATAGATGTTAGATGATGCAGATTCGATGCTTACCATGATGTATTGATGATATTACAAAGAGGATGGATGAACAGAGACCATCCAAAGCTTTTTCCGGTTGTTGGAAGCAGCACTGTGACTGTTAAGTCGGACGCAGCGGCGGGGTTTACATTATACTTCTAGCCCGATCCGCACAGCTGGCATAGACTTTTTTTTGCTCAAACGATTCAAGGTGCTGATGTTGCTTCTGTGAAAGGCTGCCTGATTCCATTACCCTCTTGAATTAAATAATGTACCGTTTGTAAGAGATACCTCTATGAACTCTGTTGCTAGAACTTTTGCCTTTTAAAAAGCAGGAACAACTTCCAACGCCATGGTCTTCAGATAAAAGAAGCTTTTTCGGCCTTACAAAGAGAGCTGCCAAGTTAAAGATATACTATTCTTGTTACAGCCATTGAACTAGTAAATAACATAATAGCCATGATCTCCACCATGTGGGGGACTTTTATTCTTCTTTTCCTTAAAGTGTCAATGCGAGCAAAAAGAAAAAATTGGTCGGGGATGTACGACGAATTCAAATGGAGGTTCGGTTTGATGGTCAATTCCGGCTCAGAAAAAATTTTGTCCGAGGGGACGCTGTCACATGAGCGGTTACAGGAAGTTGTCGGGCCGCACATTTCCATTTCGACAAAACCAAAGTCGAAGCCAGTGATAGATTAAGCTTCCTCTTTCAAGTCGCATCCATCATGGGTAAGGACATCCGCGTCCATCAAGCGATATCCATTGAATCTAATCATCCTCTCCTTATTTTCCTTCTTCTTTATTTGATTCATCCGTTGTTTTATCACAGCCGTCGGCAAGAACAAGTGGGTTTTTTTTTCCTCTCAAAAAAATCATAGAATGAAAGAAACACAGCCATGAATGACCATTGAACTGACATTGTGTTTGTGTTTTATAGACGTCTCAGTAAGGGAAAGAAGGGTTTGAAGAAGAAGGTGTAAGTATTGAATTTGTCAATGAAAAAGATTTGACAATGGGGGTTTCATTGGGATTTTTTGTGGTGCGGCTTGCTCATGGTTGAGTTGATAATGTAGCGTCGATCCCTTCACCCGTAAGGACTGGTATGATATCAAGGCTCCTTCGATGTTCGACGTTCGCCAGGTCGGTAAGACCTTGGTCAACCGTACCCAGGGTCTCCGCAACGCCAACGACTCGCTTCACGGACGTGTTGTTGAAGTGTCTCTCGGTGACTTGTCCAAGGACGAATCTCGCGCTTTCCGCAAGATTCAGTTGAAGGTTGATGAAATCCAGGGCAAGAACTGCCTTACCAACTTTTACCGCATGGACATGACCTCGGACAAGCTCCGTTCCATGGTCAAGAAGTGGCAGACAACCATTGAGGCTTTCGTCGATGTCAAGACCACCGACGGTTACCTCGTCCGTCTCTTCACCATCGCCTTCACTGCTCGTCGTCGCAACCAGATCAAGAAGACCACCTACGCTCAGACTGCTCAGATCCGTCAGATCCGCAAGAAGATGTTCGAGATCATGACTGAGGAAGCCGTTGCTTGCGATCTTAAGGAGCTCGTCAACAAGGTCACCAGCTCCGCCTCCCACAGCGCTCAGGATGCCATTGCTGTCCGCATCGAGAAGGCTTGCCAAGGTATCTACCCCTTGCAGAACACCTACACCCGCAAGGTCAAGATCCTCAAGGCTCCCAAGTTCGATGTTTCGGCCCTTTTGGCTCTTCACGGTGGTGCCGCCGCCGCCGGTGATGAAGTTGGTGCCAAGATTGCCAAGGACTTTGTCGAACCCCCCGTGCTCGAAAGCGTCTAAATCAAAAATAAAAGTTCACATCCGTCTACTAAGGATATTTATACAAAAAACCTAAACATTTTGTAATGGCTAAATTGACATTTTGGGTTTGTGGCAGCAAAAGATGAAGGGGTAGCAAATATGGTTATTATGGGCGGTATGATGCAAAAATGGTCAGAGAGGAATGCATGCATGCACGTCATTTGGTCATTGGGAAGTGTCATCATTCTTTGATCCACTGACAAAGATGTGCACGTAAAACCCTCAATATCAGTGTGTGCCTTTTTATGTCAATGTAGTAAGCTTAAAAGAAATGAATGCATCATTTGATAATGTAGCTTGGCATCCTCATTGATCGTTGTGTGTCTCCAAAAGGTGGAATAGGATCGAGTTGGGTCAATCTTTCTTCGGCAAATGTGATCAAGATGATCCGACCTTTGGGCGTTTCCTCTTTGACATGCATTTGGCAGTCACGGGTAGTGGGTTGCCGTTGCAGCAAATCATAAAAAAAAGTCATGGATCGTCAAAGTACCACCATTTTTCCCTCCTTCTCGTCGTTAGTCATGCCCGTCGAACAAGTGTCCGAAGAAAACAAGGCAAAAGCTGAAGCTGTTAAGGCTGAAGCCAACAAGCTGTTTGCTGGTATAGATCTTGAGCACTTCATTGACTCAATAAATTTGGTTTATTAACAGTACCTTGATCATTAGAAAAACGGTTCCCTGACGCTATCGAAAAATACACAGCAGCCATTGAACTCAACCCCAATGTAGCCGCCTATTACACCAATCGTGCTTTCTGTCATCTGAAGCTCGAATCCTACGGTTATGCTATCAGGTAAAACCTCATTGTCGGTACCTGTGATCGTATAAAACGTCACTCAAATTCAACCTATCCACAGCGATGCAGAAGCCGCCCTAGAGATCGATCCTGCACTGACCAAGGTATAACCTCAACCTGATAAAGTAGCATTAACGGTGCAAATATTAAAACAAGTATGTTACTAGGCCAACTACCGTCGAGCCACGGCGAATATGGCCCTGGGCAAGTTCAAGGAAGCCCTGAAAGATTTGAAAGTGGTAATGTCATCTTTTGTTGCGACATTGTCTCCCCACTACGTTGCTAATGTCCAGTGTTTTATTTTTTATGCCATAGGTTGCCAAACGAGCTCCCGCAGACAAAGACGCCCAAGCGAAATTGAACGAGTGTACGAAGATTGTCAAACGCATCGAATTTGAAAAGGCGATCGAGGTTCGTGGAATGGGCTTTCATGTATACAAAACTATGTCTGACCCTTTGTGGAAAAAATAGGCTGACGATCGTATCCCATCGGTGGCTGAATCATTGAATCCAGATACCATGAGTAAGTCGTCGATGGCCATGGTGGGAGGAGGAATATGTGACGCATACTGAATGTGGGTTTTTGACGCATGGTTACTACAGCTGTTGAGCCCAGCTACGATGGTCCCAAGATCAATGATGAAACCAAGGAAATCGATGAAGACTTTGTAAATGAAATGGTGGAACGGTTCAAAAACCAAAAGAAGATTCACAAAAAATACGCATTTATGGTAAGTAGACATCACCGTATTTGGTTTTGACATACATATTGATTTTGTATGGTGAACGGATGTAGATCATCTTGGCCGTGCGTAAAATGATGCTGGAAGCTCCTTCACTTGTTGATGTTAAAGTACCGGAGGATGGTCTTCTCACCGTATGTGGTGACGTGCACGGTAAGCTTGCACCTTGTTTTCATTTTTGCAACGAGAAAACTGACATGCTGTCGTTGTGGCAGGCCAATTTTACGACTTTATCAATATCTTCCACACCAATGGGTATCCTTCACCCAGTCATGCTTATTTATTTAATGGGGATTTTGTCGATCGAGGCAGCTTTTCGGTTGAAGTTATTCTTACGTTGTTCGCGTACAAATGGTTGTATCCTAATCGACTGTATTTGGCGCGCGGTAACCATGAGACGGACAATATGAACAAGGTGTACGGTTTTGAGGGTGAAGTCAAGGCCAAGTTTAGCGAACTCATGTTCAAGCTTTTCTCGGAGACCTTTAATGCTTTGCCTCTGGCGCATGTGATTGAACACAAGATTCTGGTGGTCCATGGCGGTTTGTTCTCGCGAGATGATGTGACATTGGATGATATCCGTAAAATCAATCGCTTATCGCATCGACAACCTCCGAACGAAGGCTTGATGTGCGAACTTTTGTGGTCCGATCCTCAACCTGAATTGGGCCGTGGCGCAAGTAAACGCGGTGTCGGCATCCAATTCGGTCCCGATGTGACAAAGAAGTTTTTGGAACACAACAATCTTGGTAAGCTTTGAGATCATAAGTGTGATTGGGAAAGAGATAGATGACTAATGTGGATTTTTAGATATGTTAATTCGTAGTCATGAAGTGAAAGAAGAAGGCTACGTGATTGAACATGATGGAAAATGTGTTACTGTTTTCTCCGCCCCGAATTATTGGTAAGCATTCGGTACTTGCGTGAATACGTGATGATGTGGGTATTAACATTGGAAAAACTTAGCGATACGGTTGGCAATAAGGGCGCATTGATCAATATTACACCCGATATGAAGTTAGATTATGTGACATTCGAGGCAGTGGTAAGTAGTGAAAGAAAGAAGGAAGGAAGGACGTACCATTTCGGCAAAGCTACTGACCATTCTTTCTGATAGCCTCATCCTCAAGTCCGACCGATGCAATATGCTAGTCAATTCAGCGGGCTGCTTGGCATGTAAACTGGTTAGAAACATATGTTTATGGCGAAATAGAAAATGGTCTTTTTTTTTTCAACAAAAAACAAAAAAAAAAATTCCTGTACGGAAACAAATGGCCAATGGAGAGAGTTTCTTTCAACTGGGAAAAAAAGACGAAATTGATGAGTTATGTCTTATATTGTACGCACGGGAGGGAAAGAAAATGACACTGGGAAGGTCTCCGCGTGCATTTGAAATGCAATCAATGATTGCATGGACTAACTACGTCGTTTGCGCGGACTTGCTGAAAGTCGCCACCTGGAAAGTCAATACAGGATCGTATGTTGGGCATCCAAGTTGTTGTTTATACCGTCCAAGTTTACGTACGACCCTGGTTGTTGGTCAATTGTGTTCATGTATTGCCTGAACTCGCTTAAATCAAGATGCTGGAGAGCTTGTCTAGTCTGTTACTCAGATACAGTGTCAAGCATTCTAATGTTTTCGTTCAGATTTCTGTTCGCAACAAAACCTTGAAGCCATCATCAAACGACGTACCATCAAGCTTGACATTTGGACGTTGTTACTGTATTCACCACAGATAAGGATATAATATGATACGATGGCAGTGATGATTAATTTGTCGCTTTGCGAAGCGATGATATTCTTGGTGTACCCTTGTTTTCGGAATCATATTGTTGTCAATTCCGTGTGAAGCACCTGTTAGTTTCTGGGTACCTCGGTTTGGTGACTGATGCACGATCAAACCGCTTATAAAAGCAAGGGAGCTTCAAGGGTGCGCGTGGAAACAGTGACATACGTTATTATATGTTAGACAGATGGTTAAACCGGCTCTGATTGACGATCATTGATGTAATGTTTGAGCATTCACCTGCTGCAAAAGATTGGAAAAGGACACCTTTAGGCGATTAATACATCGCTGACGATTTAACGATGTAGTATATCTTTGATGATATTTTGCAAACTGCTTCTGGATAGCAATGCGACATGATTGGTTTCCAGCAGACGATCATCAAGCATGTGACAGGAACATTCATTGAACTGCATAAATTTATTGTCGTTTACAGTAACACATTTTTGATTTATCAATTACAACGCATCATATCACATCAATAAACTCTGCTTAACGCTTTAACCTCCATGAAACCATTATACTGTGCAACTAGTCCGTAGCGTTTTCTGTTCGATACAAGATACGCGGATCCAAAAAAAAAAAAGCCAAGTTACATATTTACCGATGTGCTAGACATCAAGATCGAATTCGACTGGTATTGAGAGATGACGGGTATGGCGACGGATGATACGCTGATATTTTCATGACAAATGAGCCATACGCCGTTTTAATCGATGTATTTCAATCAAAACTCACGGACGACACATGCATGACAAGATGAAGAAAAAACTAGTCAACCTTAAAACCGATAAAAAAATTTTAAGGAGCAGGTGCATGAACCAATGTCTATCCGTCTTTAAGCTTCTGTTTTTCTGGGTTTTGAGAATTGCATGATAAGAACATGCGATCCATTTCGATGGATATTGAACGGGAAACGATAGAATGTATTGATTATTTCTCCGAAAGATCCACCACCATGGAATCACACCATTCGGTGAGATTTAAGGCAAAGCACCACTGCTTGCAAAATCGGTCATTCATGAAAGGATATCATTCATCCAATGTCTCGTTCTCTATGGGGCAGATTTTTCGGGTTCTCTGCGGTCTTTCTGGTCAAGATTTATACCGTGTGTAACATCGGTTCCTTTGGCGTTTGATAAGATGATGCCAGTTGACTGTGCCACAGCGCCAAAGGAGAATAGAACAGATTCTATAAAGCCTATAATGCCGATATTGATATTGAGACATTGTAAAACGTCAGTCAGCTGACGTCCTTTATTCTAAAGCACCGTCGAACTAATTAACTTTATACGGCCCACTGTAATATTAACTTGCCCTGCCGGTAAACAAATAACCGTTCCCATTCCGTAAAATGTTCAATGCCTTTGTTTCCCAGTATTTCAAAAACTGCTGCCAATCCCAACTTGGCCTTCTCCTTTTTTCCAGACCATTTAATCGCACGCAGTTAGGAAATGCTGGTAGAGAAGAGAATAGCCCGTGAGGTCTCGGATTAGTTCTGATAGCTAAACTGCAACACGCAGTAAGTGACTGAGCTTAGTTTCAATGATGCTTGATGACCGAGAAACAGTTCGATACCTGCTTTTTGCATAGGCTCCCTGCGTTCATGGCGGAAATAAAGATCTGCAGTTCCGGAACAACGAGATTCTTCATGAGGCAAAAATATTATGCTCCCAACGATGGGAAATACTTTATATGTATGAAAGCAAAAGATCGATATTAATGATTAAATTAGGTGTCTTTTTTTTGTTTTGCATGTCAGATTCTTTTCGTTTCACACGATCTGTCGCTTGCCATCCTCAATATGGGACATGCAGGATCTGTACCGAACCAGGTGATTATGCAACCTTTTGGTGAACCTGAATTTCATTTTTATGTCAATGAATAAACATTGTTTATATGATATGCGACAAAAAAGACGATCAGAATTACTCGTTCAGTCACAAAACCATATGATTGGGTGACGGTACAGAACATCTGGATTTTATTCCATGCTGAATACGCTCTTCTTTTTTTGCCGCGATTCCCCTTTGCGAGAGTCTTTGATTGGGCCTCATATATCTTTGAATACGTGAATACTTTGCTGATGCACGTGCATTGAATTTAGTACTTGTAAAGTAGAAAATCACTTATTCAGTCAGTTAGTTGGTGGTGGTCTGCGGTTGGTTTTTTATTTTTTTTTCTGAATTGACAACAAGAAGTGTTAATTTGCCGGTGAAATAAGAATTACACAGTGTTTTTCTGTGTGAGCTGCACCACCCAAAAAAAAAAAAAAAAAAAAAAAAAAAAAAAAATTAGGGAAATTTTCGTTTACTTTGCTATAAGCGATTTTTTTTTTCTGGACGCATATTATCAAGTGTCTCTTTTTTTTCTTCCTTTTCTTTCCCTTCTTCTTCTTATTCTCAGTTTCTTCTTTTCCTCCCATTTTTCTTTTCTGCCATCTACGAGATTTCTCATCATGTAAGTACTTCATCTTACCCGGATGCACACTGGAACGGTCATTTTAAGTACGTTTTGGTTGGGTCGCAGCTCCTCTGGTGGCACACTTGACTCCTGTGTTGGCAACACTTTTTCATTTTTTTTTTTCACACCGCAAAAGAAAATCATACATATACATAACATACATTTCTTATCATACACATACACCACTCCACTCACGTACACATATTATATATCAATTGATAAAACCAGCCGCTGTAGTCCCTCTTGAGCCATGACTTTGTATGACGATGCCGCTTCCTCCACAGAAGGATCTTCCGTTCAGAAAGAGTTCAAGCCAAAACGGTCATCCCTAGGTTACAGTAAAATGAAACCCCACTTTGCTCGAGACTACCAAGGGTCACCAGAGTATGTACGGTATGCCGAACCTTTACCGCCGTATCCGGCCAATTTGCCGTATTCCCCTATCTACTTTCCGCCACCGCCCATGTACTATCCACCTTATAATAACAACTCTATTCATCATCCATTGACGTCACTCAAGCATTCAGAATCCCCTTTACGCGACGACGAACAGGATGATCTCGAAATAATCATGCATAATGAGGATACCACTCCCGCCGTCCTTCATCGTGCCTCTCCGCGTGAAAACGGATCGATCTCCGACTTCAATTTACGAAAACAATTAGAATACTACTTTTCAAGGTAAGTTGACCGGAAAGCGATTCAAATAGATTAAAGGCCGACCCCTTCAGAAATTGAAGAGGGAGCATGGGATGGTGGATTTGGTTATTTTAATCGAATTGATTTTTTTTTCCTCTTTCCTTGTAGACAAAATTTGGCGAATGATGCCTACCTTGGTAAGTCGGATCAAATAAATCCACTCCTGCAAAAAAAAAAAAAAAAAAAAAAGCCATAAAAGGTTTATTGATTGTATCTGGTGGTGTTGGGGGGATGACTGTAGTATCACAAATGGACGCTGATCTTTATGTCCCCATTGCCACGATCGCCAAGTTCAAGCGGGTGCGTGATTGGACAACCGATATTGATGTTGTGGTCAAAACCTTGCAAGAATCTACGGCTGTCATTGTTGACGAAACCGGGACCAAAGTCAAACCCAACATCTCATTACAAAGGACAACCGTTATCCTTAGAGATATTCCAGAAGCAACTGAAGAGGTAAAGGAAAAAAATAATCAGAGAGACAGCGTGTGAGAGAGGGAAAAAAAATCAAGACCTAGCCCCTGGAGATGACGATGATGATGATGATGTAATGGGTTATGGCTGTGCTTTTCTTTTATTTACTTTTTCTCATGCTGTTATAAATAGGAAATCAGTGATTTATTACGAGAATTAAATTCACCACCTGTAAAGACGATTAAACAAGATGTGGGGAATATGTGGTATATCACCTTTGAATCGGAGGAAGACGCTTTGAAAATATTATTTGATATCCGCGGCAAAACGTTCAAAGATCAACCGATTGCAGCTCGTATGAAATCCGAACCCGTATTACGGAGTATGTAAGTCATCCTCGCATCTGGCCGAACCATGTTATCATTTTTGGTCTTAAACAACGTCCTTGTCCCTCGTTTCTTTTTTTTTTTTTTTAGACAGACCAAAAAATCCTCCTCCACGGACCTTGAAAGCCAGACGAGCCACTCTGATATGTCATCTTCGCCTTCCGTCAATCCACAAGCTGACACCGTCTCCTCTTCCAGTACTACTACCAATCACATCGGTGCGGCGATAGATCATTCCAATTCCACACTGCCTCCTGGGTCATTTGGATTTTATTATTCCTACGGTGCTCCCTACGGCAACAAGTGGTCATCGCAAGTCCCAAATACAATACCCTATCCTGGTCATTCATACGAATCAGCACCCAGCTTACGATATCCCTTCACGCATTATCCGAGAGGATGGAAGATGAGATCAAAGCACATGAATCACGTTCATCAACATTCTCCAGGTCCCAACACTAGAAACGGTTGGCAACATAGTCCAATAGCACAGGGTGCCACCATGAAAGACAAAGCTCTTCCCCATGAGATGTCGCAGCTTTCCATACACGATTCACCGGCAACGTCCAACAATGATGCCTCCCTTAAAATGACCAACACCGTGCCACGGCATTCACATCGGAACAACAAATTTTCAAAGGATCGAAAGTCACAATCGCCTTACGGAGGAGAGAAACGGAATGACAACAGATCGGCACATTTACACCAGCACAAGTCCGCGACATCGGATCAGGGACGTCGGCGGGAGTCGGCAGGATCAAATGCAATGAATGCGACGAGAGGTAAAAAGCGACCAGATAAAAGAAGAAAAGGCCGATCAAAGGACAGCGGTAAGCTTTTAATCAAGAGACGTCTATTAAAGCAACTCTAAACGTTGTTTTCCATCACGTCCCATAGGTCAGTTACCACCACCGCCGCCTGATTTACGTCTAGCTAATTTTCCTCCGCTGCCTACCGGTGCAAGTTGCAATAAATCCAAAGATACATTGTCTTTGTCCGATGACCGGAACAGCGCGAATGGCACGAATGGTACGGATGGCACGAATAGCGCAAATGGCGCGACTGTTATGAATGGGACCATGGGCGGCGCACACAAACGGTCGACAGCCGACATTGTCAAAGGCACAGTAACAAGCTCACCTTGGTCAAAACAAAAACCGTCGCCATATAATACGATTGAGACGGTTGATAAACAAGAGAAAATATCGCAAAAATCTGATAGTGTTGTCAAGGAGAAGCACAAGGAGAAGGAGGAAGAAGTAGACGCGTTTCCTAGTCTTTGCAATGCGATACCGATCAAGTCATCGCCATTCAGTTATGCGGACATGCTGAAGAAGGCTCACGATGGTCCTGCTTCATAAGAGAATGGCCGTAGTTGGTGTTTTTCTTCTTCTGTTCTCGTGTGGCACATCACAATCACTAAGAAAAATACAAATAAAATAAAATAAATAAAAAAATAAAAAAAAGACCCTTGTCCAACACAACCCCACCTTTCACACTTGAACAAAATTTTCCCTTTTTCCTGATCCGCTAGGTTTTTCTAATTCGCCTTGAATTGGCTCTTTCCATTCGTTTTTTTGTCTTTCTTCGTTATCCTCTTCTTCATGCATTTATCATCATGGCACACTATGCATCTAACCGAATATTCAAAAAATCGAGACATTTACTTCCCATCAATACCACGATACCAAAAAGTAATGCCAAAAGCCAGTCCGCAAAAAATTACTGATCTAACCTGCCTATTTAGACGAACCTCGCATATGTTATTTATCAAGGCAACAGATGTCACTGGTTGTATTGGTAGTGCAAAACACACTGCTCGTACTGATGATGCGATACTCTCGAACCCAAAAAGCCGCCGATCAACCTCTCTACCTTGCATCGACGGCTGTCGTCATGGCCGAAATGGTGAAAATCGCTGCCTGCTTCATCATTTTACGATGGCAACATTCCTCATGGCAAGATTTCGGTCAACAGATCAAAATGGATGTGATTGGAAAACCTCGCGGATTGCTTATCATGATGATCCCTTCGGGGTTGTATGCGTTGCAGAACAATCTTTTATATATTGCTCTCAGTAACTTGGAGGCCGCCACCTTTCAGATCACGTATCAACTGAAAATTCTGTCGACGGCCATTTTTTCCGTCTTACTATTGGGCCGCTCATTGAACCGTACACAGTGGTTTGCACTGACCATGCTCATGGCCGGTGTGACCTTGGTACAAACGCAGCAAGTCATGACCGCCGCAGTGCCAGACGAACCGAATAGCAAGGACACTCACTTTCAGAATCCGTGGATCGGACTACTGGCCGTATTGACAAGCTGTGTGTCTTCTGGGTTTGCAGGATGCTATTTCGAAAAGATCTTGAAGACTTCCACGACGTCCATGTGGATTCGCAACATTCAACTGAGTCTATGTGGCGCATTTTTCTCGCTGCTGGGGATGATGATCTACGATTTACCGTTAATACGAGCGGGAGGACTCTTCCAGGGATACGATTGCATGACGTGGTTGGTGATTATCAACCAAGCCTTGGGAGGACTGTTGGTGGCCATTGTGGTAAAATACGCTGATAATATCCTCAAAGGCTTTGCCACAAGTATATCCATCATTGTATCAAGCATCATCAGTTTTTATTTATTTGCATTTCAACCTACCCTTGGTTTCATCGCCGGGGCTATCATCGTTCTCATCGCCATGATTATATACAGCAAAGAATCCATGCCCAAATCCACCTCCATCACTAAACTATATTCATAATCTTTAATCCTGTTAACTACTAATATAATACATCATACAAGACGTTTTTTGCATTCCAGCTAAGCTATTCGTCTTGTTGTTTCTTTATTATTGCTGCACACTCAGACCGACTGCAACTGGGTGTTTTTTTTTTCGTTGTTGGATTTGTAGCAATCATGTAGAACAAGCAAAGTATTTTTTTTATGTACTTTATTCCATAATGTCAAACAAAAGCAAACATTCTGAATTAGTTCTCTTGCACACTCAGACTGCAAAGAATACTTTGACTCTTGGCCCTCTTAATGCAACACCAACTGCCATGGAAGCCGGCTGATGGACTCTTCAGAATATTCAAATGTGACGCGTCATTGGCCTACTGAATGCTCCAGACGCGATGATTGAACAGGTATGAATATTTCGTTTTCTTTTATCTACGCGCTTCGCATTATCATCTACTTCATAATCTTCTTCGTGCCGTACAGAGGTGGACTTTTTTAGCTGCCGCAAGGGTACGATGTATAAAAAAAACCCATGAAAAAAGTTTTTTCTTTTCTCCTCTGAACGCGTAGATGCAAGATATAATTTACACCTTGCGACTTTTTTTTTATTTACTCCCAGAGAAGCGTTGGCATCTACATCGCATGGTAAAGTTTGATGAGCGACATATTCATTTTCGTCGGTATGGCAACTTGAGTTCTTGTGCAACGCGACATTCATGGTTTGGCGTTCTTTTTTAGCGGTTTGAATTTTCCATGTCATCATTATAACGAAATTCTAATAGACTATTTGACCCATTTTCGGAAAATCGAAGATATACGCGTTGAATGCAGGCTTGTGTTGAAAGGAAAACCAAAAAAAAAGTGTATATGTCTTTATTTTGATGTAAACCAAATGGCACATGTTTCTTTGCTGTAGTGATCTGCAGATGTGATGGGTTCATTATGCTGATATGTGTGTTTACCGTTCGTTTTTGGCCAGCATTCGATATTTACACGAATACCAAGGGATCACCCCTTTAGACCGGTCTTTGTTGCATGTCATTCGTTCAATGGTTTGGTGCTATGCCTTTTTTTTTTCCCAATCAGCAAGTGCGTGAGACAAAATTTTTTGAAAATAATGCGATTTGATTCGCCGCGTGCTGCGCGACGAGCCGCCGCAGTCCGCTCCCATCGGCAAAGAAATTTCGACATGTCGACGTTCCCATCCATAATTTCTCCTTCATCCATCACCTTTTCGTGTTGCAGTATAAGTCAAAATGGGTAAGCATCCATGCATCCAGTGTTTCCATCCATGGGTTACGTCCATTTGTGTTGTATCCTATTTCCTAACAAACGTTTATTCTTCTTTTTACCTCGTCATTTTTCCGTGTTTTGCCTTCGTTGTCCTTTTTGCCACCATGATAATTAGTGGTAAGTACATTGCACCAATGTTGCAACTTTTTTTTTTCTTTTTGCTTTTGTTGAAGCAAACACACTTACCAATGACGACTCTATAGAACTTTACTATTGAGGAGATCCGCGGTTTGATGGACAAGGTTACGAACGTTCGTAACATGTCCGTCATTGCTCACGTCGATCACGGCAAGTCTACCTTGACTGATTCCTTGGTCTCCAAGGCCGGTATTATCTCTGCTGGTCGTGCTGGTGACACCCGTTTCATGGATACCCGTAAGGATGAACAGGAACGTGGTATTACTATCAAGTCTACCGCCATTTCCATGTACTTCGAAATGGAAAACCCTGAGGATATTAACGAAATCAAGGGTCAGAAGGTCGATGGTAAGCTTGGACCGTGACATAATGTGCCAATGTGACGTGTAGTTAAATCTAACATATTTTGCGCTCTCCTCAGGTCACTCTTTCTTGATCAACTTGATCGATTCTCCTGGTCACGTTGACTTCTCTTCTGAAGTTACTGCTGCTCTCCGTGTCACCGATGGTGCTCTTGTTGTCGTCGACTGTATCGATGGTGTCTGTGTCCAGACTGAAACTGTCTTGCGTCAGGCTTTGACCGAACGTATCAAGCCCGTCGTTGTCATCAACAAGGTCGATCGTGCTCTTCTTGAACTCCAATTGAGCAAGGAAGAATTGTACAGCGTAAGTTGAAAAAAATTGGCACTATGATATAAAACCGAACACCGGAGACTAAACCCGTGTTATTATTTGTTGCATCCAATAGACCTTCTCCCGTACCATTGAATCCGTCAACGTCATCATCTCCACCTACGTCGATGAGGCCCTTGGTGATGTCCAGGTCTTCCCCGAAAAGGGTACCGTTGCTTTTGCCTCCGGTCTTCACGGTTGGGGTTTCACCCTCCGTCAGTTCGCTCAGCGTTACTCCAAGAAGTTCGGTGTTGATAAGGAGAAGATGATGGTCAAGTTGTGGGGTGAGAACTACTTCAACCCTGCCACCAAGAAGTGGACCACCAAGTCCACCGATGCCAAGGGCAAGCCTCTTGAACGTGCTTTCAACATGTTCGTCTTGGATCCTATCTTCAGAATCTTTGACAGTGTCATGAACTTCAAGAAGGATCAGATCCCCACTCTCTTGGAGAAGTTGGATGTCCAACTCAAGAACGACGAAAAGGATCTCGAGGGTAAGCAGCTCCTCAAGGTCATCATGCGCAAGTTCTTGCCCGCCGGTGATGCTCTCTTGGAGATGATCTGTATTCACTTGCCTTCCCCCGTCACTGCCCAGCGTTACCGTTTGGTCAACTTGTACGAAGGTCCCACTGATGACGAGTGCGCCATCGGTATCCGTGACTGTGACCCCAACGCTCCTCTTATGCTTTACGTTTCCAAGATGGTGCCCACTTCCGATAAGGGTCGTTTCTACGCTTTCGGTCGTGTCTTCTCTGGTACCGTCCGTGCTGGTATGAAGGTCCGTATCCAGGGTCCCAACTACGTCCCCGGTACCAAGACCGATATGTCCATCAAGTCCATTCAGCGTACTGTTCTCATGATGGGTCGTAACGTCGAAGCCATCGATGACTGCCCTGCTGGTAATATCATTGGTCTTGTCGGTGTTGATCAGTTCTTGGTCAAGTCTGGTACCATCACCACCTCCGAAGTCGCTCACAACATGAAGGTCATGAAGTTCTCTGTCTCTCCTGTCGTGCAGGTCGCCGTCGATGTCAAGAACGCCAACGATCTTCCCAAGCTCGTCGAAGGTCTCAAGCGTCTTGCCAAGTCCGATCCTTGTGTCTTGACCTACACTTCCGACTCTGGTGAACACATTGTTGCCGGTGCTGGTGAACTTCACTTGGAAATTTGCTTGAAGGATCTTGAAGAAGATCACGCTCAAGTTCCCCTCAAGACTGGTGACCCCGTCGTCCAGTACCGTGAAACCGTCACTGCCGAGTCCTCCATGGACTGTTTGTCCAAGTCTCCCAACAAGCATAACCGTATCTTCATGAGAGCTATGCCTTTGAATGCTGAACTCGCCGATGAGATCGAAGCTGGCAAGATCTCTCCCAAGGACGATTTCAAGGCTCGTGCTCGTGTCCTTGCTGACAAATACGAATGGGATGTCACTGAAGCCCGTAAGATCTGGTGTTTCGGTCCCGATGGTACTGGTCCCAACGTTATGGTCGATACCACCAAGGCTGTCCAGTTCTTGAACGAAATCAAGGATTCTTGTGTTGCCGCCTTCCAGTGGGCTACCAAGGAAGGTCCCCTTGCCGAAGAAAACTTGCGTGCCTGTCGTTTCAACATTTTGGATGTTGTTCTTCACGCTGATGCTATCCACAGAGGTGGTGGTCAGATCATCCCCACTTGCCGTCGTGTCGTCTACGCTTCCGTCTTGACCGCTACCCCCGGTATCCAGGAACCCGTCTACTTGGTCGAAATTCAGTGCCCCGACTCTGTCATTGGTGGTATCTACTCTTGCCTTAACAAGCGTCGTGGTCAGGTCTTCTCCGAAGAACAGCGCCCCGGTACCCCCATGATGGCTGTCAAGGCCTACTTGCCTGTTAACGAATCTTTCGGTTTCACTGCCGATCTTCGTGCCGCCACTGGTGGTCAGGCTTTCCCTCAAGCTGTGTTCGATCACTGGCAGGAAATGTCCGGCAACCCTCTTGAAGCCGGTAACAAGGTCTACGATATCATCCGTGCTGTCCGTAAGAGAAAGGGTCTTGTCGAAGATATTCCTGGTCTTGACAGATACTATGACAAGCTTTAAAGCCGTCATCAACGCCTGTATCTCTCTTTGGATATAAAAAAGTTGCCATCAAAACTCATTTTCAGCTTTAGCACCCATTGTTACAACTAATATCGATCACACATTTCAAACAGGGAAAAAGAAGACATTCTTTTGTAAGAAAAAAAAACATTGACTTTTGATCATGATGTAAAAAAAAAAAAAAAAAAAGTCTCGAGCTTTTTCCTTTTTGTTTGATATTTCTTATTGAAGAGGTGATGAAGGTATTTGTTATACTATTATCAAAAAGTGGCGGATGACACGGGTTTAGAGGGTAGAAACGCTGGAAAGGTGATAGGGGTTAGGTGGAGGAGAACAAGCCGGGAAACGAAAGCAACCCGTAAAGAGGAAGAAAGAAAAGCAAGAGGAGTTTTTGACTAAATTACAAATTGAGTTGGAAGTAAAAGAGAGTTGGAATAAATACATGACATAGCGAAATAGGTTTTAGGGTACATGGTTGTTGCTTGTACGTAGTTCGTACAGACTTTCATCTGAAAGCGATTTTTGTAATGTGGGAGACGATAAATCGTTGTGCGATGGTAGATGAGAATCGGATTCGTTCCATACGTTGGCATATTGATCTTCGATCCACGGAACAGGCGCCGTGGAAGTGGAGTTTTGACGATAGAATCCGCTCGCGGCTGACTTGATTGAAGCGGCCGTGCCCGACGACAATCGACGTAGCCGTGACCCGGTATTGCTGTGACCAACCGTGTCAGAAACATGGTGATTGTTGTCATTGTGATTGACGTCGTCGTCCTCGTCTTCAATAGGGATGAGCACATCCTGATCGTCATCGTCGGCTGGTAAGCGAATAAAATGATCCACCTTGTGTTTCACAATGACATCGACAATCCAGAACTGGACGATATTCATGACCAAGGGAAAACTGAAAAAAATGGCCATCGGTATTGAGCTAAATCGCACTGGGCCATGGTTACATTCGCATATTTCAGACTTACATTAGCATGACAAAGACAACTTGCAGCTTATAGTTGCCCAAAGTCCAATGAAGCGCCCACTTGCCGAGATTCTCGATCCAAGGACACACCACAAACAGTGTCATAACCACCACCTTCATCATGATCAATGCCATGATATATACCAACAGTTGCTTGAACCAGCGTCTCGACTGTCTCCACAGTGGTGGATCGCCATAAACACCACTTTCAAATCCTGACAAGTGGAACCGCTTGGTAATGATTTTCACCATTTTCAAGATCGCCCAAATAACCCCCACGCCAAACGTCGTATCCACCAGGATATGTAAAAAGTACCTTTTTTGGGTTTGAAACGAACATTCAGTTAAAAACCGAGAAGATGCATTTTTACCATGGTTGCGTCTTGCACTGCTTACCATACACACGGATTGGAGGGTCTTTCTTCGGAGCCAGAGATGTACGATGCCAGTACGTTGAGAGTATGAATAACAAGGCCGCCTACCAACTGTTTGCTCACATCAAAAGCCCTACCGATGAAATGAACAAGGAAGAAAAATGTCTCCGATATCAGCAAACATGAACTGTGCGGTGTTTCGTGGCGAAACTCGTTCTGGTGGTTTTTTTTTTGTTTCCTTACCATATCCGTACAGGCCGTTGCGGGCTTTCTCGTTGGCGTTTAATGATAAGTGTGGAGAACGCGGCTCCGGCGAGACACAGTTGGATAAAGAGCGAGAATGGAACGAGCAGTTTGCAACCTGCTTCGTCATCGTCAAGAGGAGGAATGTCTCTGACGGTGAGCATGACGATGAAGGTGATTTATGAAAGATCGCTTAGTCGAATAGATAGATGGCGTGCGTTCGGGGGGTACACAAGATGGAGGGTAAAAAAAAGTCTCTGGTGAAAGCGAAAAAAAAAGGCAGAAGCCCAACCGAGCAAGTTTTTCCAGCTTCGACCCAGCTCGGTCGGGAATTGAATTGGCCGAAGTTTGCCTGGGTTGCACCGACTTTCTTTTTCTCTCTTTGCGGAAGCGGCAACAGAAACTCGTAGATTTCCCGATCGTTCAGTGTCGCATGACCTCAAAGAAGGCTGAATTCATCAAAACAAACCGTAACACCCAACCATCAGTCCAGGCACATAAAGACCGTCACTGCTGTAATTGGCAACCTGAATAAAGTGCACAGACAATCCAACCCTGTTTCCCAAGCTATTTCGTGGTGCCATCATCGAGCCATCTCGTGACCAAACCCCATCGTCATTTCAAAATCAAGTCAAATTTCCGCTTCGGCATTTCCCTGATTTTTTTTATCGTTTTTTTCCTGCTTTTATTTCTTGTGTATCTATGCTCGTCACTCCATGCATCTTCATACTCCTACTATCGTGTGCATCCGCCTACAAAACCATCATTGATGTGCTTTCGGAAGATGCCCGTTTTTCCACGCTAATATACCATATCCAACGGCAACGGTTAGTTCCGTATATCAACAGACTGCCTCGAGGGACCTTGTTCGCCCCTGATAACGATGCATTTGCTCGTTGCGATCGCAAAGACATTACCAAAACCATGCTGTTATACCACTTGTTGCCGGATCCCATGCGTATCGACGAATTTCACCATGATCAAATCCTGGAATCGCTTTATGTACGCCCTGGTTTCCTGGGTTCCGGCGATCCCGGTCAACACTTGAAAGTGCAACAACATGGAAATACGATCTGGATCAATCAGGCTAAGATCATTAGCAAAGACATTCCCGTCAATCGACAAACCTATATTCACGTCGTCAATCGAGTGCTTGAACCTCCTCCATCCATAGGTAGGTGAATAAATTGATAAAGTAAGAAAGAATGACCGGTCCGGTAACCATTCGAGTGATATGCAGAAACCATTCTTCGCCGTATCAACAAGGACATATACCAGTGGATGGATAAGATCAGCATGTCCTCCCTTTTATCCCAACCTCGTCCCTTTACCATTTTCTTTTCTCGCCAATCTTTCTTTACCAAATTCAATTCCGTCGAAGCTTCCTATCTCTCCTCCTCTTACGGTCAAAAAGATTTATTCCAAGTTTTATCATTTGCTGTCGTGGAAGATGTCATTTATGCCAACAATATCTCCTCTGCTGAAACACATTGTAAGTGATCACCCACTCAAATAAGTTGTTGCACTGCAATCCTCACCATAGTAATCCTGTTGATATGCCGAAAACAAAAAAGATAAAACGTTGTCAGGCGAACCATTGTCGATCAAACGATCCGGAGAAACCATTGCTGTAAATGAGGTTGCCATGGTACAGCATGATCTTCTGGCCGAAAATGGTTAGCTTTTTTGGGAGGGGGACCAAGAACGCATAGGGAAAGCAACATACTCACCTGCGGTTCCCTTGTTTTGTAGGTGTTATTCATGTGCTGGACCAGCCGCTCATACCGGACAGTTTAACATTCAATGTGCGTAAATATCTGTACGGGCTGAACGCGACCAAATTCGTTTCCATGATGGACGCTCACCACTTGTCGGATTACCTGACAAACGACGATGAATGGTATACGTTTCTAGTTCCTCCCAATCATGTTATTGACGAAGACGACATTCCCGAGAATGCCAAAACATATTGGTTGCAATATCACTTGGCTGCGGGACAGTGGACCACCGAGTATTTGCGAAATGGCATGCTGCTCAAAACCGAATTTCAATCGGATCTACTGAAAGGCGCTCCCCAACGGTTACCGGTGCATATGACGGACCACCCCTCTGGCTTGTCGCTTTCTTTTGGTCAGTCCAGTGTCATGAATGATCCGAGTAAGCATCCCCATCCGCGTCTTTTTCTTTTTGACTTTGCCCAAATGAATGAAATTTAACCACGCCTTTTCTCTAGTCATGCTTGGAAAAAATGTCATTTATCGCATTGCGGCACCGTTAACCATGCCATATGACTTGTTTTCCAGTTTGGTGGTCGACTTGAATCTGTCGACGTTTATTGCCACTCTGTACGTATCAGGCGTAGTCGACAAACTCAAAGACGCGCAAGGCATTACGCTATTCGCACCGACCAACGACGCATTTGATCAACTAGGCTTGGTGGCCAAGTATCTCTTGCATCCCAGTGGACGAACCGATCTTCAACATGTGCTGCAATTTCATGCCGCAAAAGAGTTGCAATACAGTCAAGACATGAAAGAGTATGTCATTGACGTACCAACTTTTGCCAGCGATTCTTTGCACATTGTCGGGTATGAAGACGGCCGCATCGCTATAGGATCCAACCGTCAACAGATGGGCAAGGTGATCGAGAAGGATATTCTCGTGAAAAATGGCGTCGTTCATAAAATCGATCAAGTACAAATCCCTTTGAGCCAAGTCCAGATCACCCATCATCATCTGCTGTTGGGCGCGGGTGCTAATATCATGCAAGAGGTACTGAAACAGACGGGATTGATCGAGGTACTGGGGCCAGACATTGTCCTCCTGGCTCCCACAGATAAAGCCTTTGCCAGTATGGATCTTGATGTCCTTTTTAACGATTCCGAGCAGTTGGAACGGGTCGCGAAAATGCATATCGTCAACAGCCGGGATGTTGATCGACAGCTGGAGAACAAAAAGGGTGTGGAATACGCGACACGACTGTCAGAGTACGATAAAGTAATCATTCGCAATGCGGGTCATGGCGAGCTGATGGTCGAAGTGAAAGGCAATCCGACCGGGCATCACGCTCGCGTGATCGGTAGGGGCACGATCTCGGGGAATAAGCGATTTCTGAAAGGCGATTATGGTCCATTGGCCGGGGGTGTCCTAGAGATCGATACGGTACTCACGCCTATTCGTCGTGGATTATTTGGTTTGCCTTGGGGATGGTCTTTGACCATCATTTCGGCGGCGGCCATTCTTTTCGCCGGCGCTTTGGGTGCCACTGGCTATCTAATTTACAATTGGTGGAAACGATGGCATGGTGGCTACGAAACGATTCCTGATAGCGAAAATACACCGGACAACACCGAATAAATGTACCGCATAATATCCAGTCATTTCTAGATCCATCGTTATCGAATTACATTCACGCGACATACAGATATTTTGTTTTCATTATTGGCGGTTAAAAAAAAGGAATAAGCAAAGTATATTATTGTGATTGGTATTCGGACATTTGTAAAAATAAATTCAGTGTGGATCGATAAAACAACAAAGAGAGAGAGAGACAGGAGAGTGTTTTTCTGCATTAAAGATAAACAGCTCCAAAAGTGGGTGAAGAAAGGGCGGTGCCGACAGCTTTGATATTGAGATAATCCGTGGAGGCCGAATGCTTCATGGTCTTCTTTTTTTGTTGGGTTGCACATCGTCGCGGTGGAAGAGGCATGGTCCAAGGGGCGGGGATGACGGTGATGGTAATGGACTCGGAATGATCCAAGTCATGGACCAGCCGTTTTTTCAGTGTCAACGACCCATGACGTTGCAACCGAGTCACCATTCGTTGTTCCTGAGGACGTTGCTTGGGATCCCCGGAAGGGGTCAGCCGCGTTTTGGAAGTATTGCCATAAAGACTTGTGGACCGTGGAGGGACGATTTTCATTGACAACGGAGTTCCGTGAATGGATTCGGATTTACTTCGAGGACGAGACAAAGGAGCCGATTTAGAGGTAATCAGCGTGACATAGGGATCTTCCTGAGGTTGAGCCGTCGAATGCATTTCATTGGATTTTTGGAATTGATCCAGCCATTTATCCAACAGCGATACCGTCTGAATCCTTGTATCACCAAGACGCCATTTTTTGCTTTCCAGCATGATAATTTGATGATGAATCGCCTCAATCCAATCTTGATGTTCAGCACCGGTACTGCAGTGAAAAATCACTGCGGAACAGGTAGCCATCGTCTGAGGTTCCATAATGATGGCATGAGCCGAACGTTTACAGATGTACGGTTGTACAAACTGATACTCGGCCAGCGAGCATACAGTAGCATTGCCTTCGCAAGTGACCGCGGCTTGGCTTGCCTTCTGATTTATCATCCACGAGATAACATTTTGTTTAGTCTAGTTGACCATGATCATCCAAACAAAACGCTCATCGAATAAAAAGAAGATGGGGGCCTACCTCTGATTTGTAAACAAGTAGGGCGGTGGAGGTGAGAACAAAATAGCGCCTTTTCCAGGGAAACAATCGTCGTGAGGGCGTGTACTGGCACACCCAGCCCTGATATGCAATTGTCATCAGGACGGTTGGTGAGAATCACTGTGAGTAAGGGTAGTACTGTAGTTGAACTAGCGGGGAATAGGATGATGATAAACTGCGATGGGGTGGATGCGATGGGTGATTAAGAGAAAAAAAATCGTTTTATATGCACGCCCTTTTTTTCAAAATTTCATTGTTCTCGGTGTAAAAAATAATCGGCAACCCCTTTCCTCTCTCTTCAGAGGTTCCCGCCCATGAGTCTATTTCTCCTTTTGCTGCAAGGTTGTTCTCTTCCCAATATCCTCGACTGGAACTCGTCATCAAGACCAATCATTATTCTAGCCAAGTTTTTTTTTTTTTTTTTTTTTTTTTTTTTTTTTTTTTTTTTTTTTTTTTTTTTCTTTTTCTTGCCTTGGCTTGTCTTCATTGTTTATTTATGCATTGGTGGGGGATCGCTCATTGTCGATCAAATGATAATCGTTTCAGATCTCCTTTTAACCAAATACATGGTATAGAACTGACCAGCATCATGGCCGCCGCTGCGATCATGGACTTGTCCATGTTGTAGGGCGGTATTGCCTCTGGCCCTGCTCTAAGCATATCAATGATCACCGAGAAAATCAACATGAATAGCGTGGCAAACGACCAAATGATGCATGCACTGATGGATTCAGGGATCGGGTAAGACACTACATGACATGAAAAAAAACAAATAAAATGTCAGCCGAAAAATACGGTTTCATCTGGGTGACACGTGCAAACACGTTTTCTATCATGCTCATCATCCTTCTTATCACCAGAATGTGTGATCATGTTGGAGCACCTACTTTCACTGGCTAATTCGAGGTAGATAGGAATCAAAGCATAAGAAAGAAATCCATTGAGTGCGCAAGCGGCGAGAATGACTGAAAAGGCATTGGGTATAACTAAAGCGACATCATTTTCAGAGGTACAAGTGGTTTACCATGTGAGCCAAGGCTTAGTTAGTCAACATGGCATCGAACGGTTTGCTTTTTTTTTAGGATTCCCAGAATGAGATCATCCCAACTTACTTTGGAATATCAGCATTACATAGCTGTAGATCATTAATGGCGTCAGAAATTTGATGAGCAAAATATATTGTGCAGTTTTGCCCGCCCAGTACCCGGTCATGGCTATTTTTTTTTCCCCAACATTTCAAAATAAAGTGAGGATGAGATAAACAACCGAGATGTTCCAGTCATATGGTCTTACCTCCACCCAGGAACCCCAGGAGAACAATCACCGCCGCACACACACCGGCTTGTTGTTCGGTATAACCGTAAGGCACGATTGCTTCCATGATAAGCACCGAAATAGAAAAGGTCATGCCCATCACAATCGAACTTAACCAGGCCACGCACCAAAAAGCGGGAATTCGAGCCAGCTGTTTAACGGCCGTCCAAAACGGTAAGCGGTCCGCTAAAGCCGTGACCGATGCCGCTATTTTAGGCTTTATCGGCAAAAATACGGTAGGTACGGCAGCCGCCGTGGACAGAATCGCAATACCGAAAAGCTATCATGATAAGAGAAGAAGCCCTTATGGGTTAGTATTGACTTTTTTTTTTGGTTTCCAAGTGGACTTTTTTTTACCATTCGCGGTACGTGTTCCGAGGTGGGAGCCAGCACTGGGATTACCAATGGTGCAAGGGCCAAGCCAAATTGGATAGCTTTTTTTCGGTTGCACAGGAATCAGGAGATAGAAGAAGGAAAGAAGAACATAAAAGAGAGATTAACATAAAATACCAATACTGGGTTTGACAATGAAAATCTTACTGACGAGTGTGTTGGCCATGCCACGGTGATGCGGTGCAAACCATAATGCTACAAACTATAGGATGATATCGTTTAACCATGGCCTGCCTTTCCAGAAAATTCGGGCGTTCATAATGTTACCTTGGTGGCAATACTAGCAATGGTTGCATAAAATATGAGTTTTTTTTTCCTTGGTTATGCAGGTATAAACAGAGCTGAGCTTACTTATAAATAAAGGGTCCACCTATGCTGGCGACGATTTGCCCAAAAAGCACCATGCTGTAACGCTTTTCTACAGGAAGCCAGATCGCTATGCATCTAATCCAGCAACCAATCATATTGCTGCATGCAGCAAGCATGATCTAAAAACAAGAAACCAGGGACCGACAAAAAAAAAGAGATCTCAGCTTATGAGTGAACGATGTCACCTTGTTTCTTGGCGCGTTTCTTACAGATTTCTTCAATCCAAAACGTTCATAAAACCAGGCTGTGACCAAAGAGAAGATGGTATTGAATATAGCGGAAGCGTTGGAAAGCCAGTTGACTTTGGTCAATGATACGTCTAACCATATTGACACACTGCCAGGAGCGCCGGCTCCCGTACACCACATCAAAGTGCATGTACTGTTGACAGCGACTATGGCTAAAGCTTGGAGCCAAGCTACGTAACTGGTTTGGTCCTTATGTTCCCAAGTGGTTACCGTGCCGTAAGAGGATGTCGTCGGTTCATCGACCATGTCAGGTTCCTCCATGGGATGAATGTAGCCATTGAACTCGGCATCAGTTTTGGCATTCATGAATACAAAATACAGTCAGGGAAAACGAAATGTCGATTCCAGGGAGCGTCTATTAAATTAATATGGTAGTAAAAGTAAGGGTATAAATAATGGGGAAAAAAAAGAAGTTAAAAAAAAGGCAATTATCAAGTAGGTCCAAGCGGTTAAGTGACCGGAAAATATAAAAGGGCACAAACATCCCATTCTTTCCCCTTCCCCCAACCGGTCCAGTAAGCTTTTGAAGCCAAATGCCGCCTATTGTTCAATCTCATCAATTTTGCTGTACAATCTCATCAGGCGGTGCCCGCCGGAGTAATCATCGTATTTCCTTTTTCAGTGTCGCCATGATGAATTAGTTCACGAAAGCATCCACAAAAACCTAAGTGGTATCAAAAAATGGTTAGCATCAAAAAGCAGTATGAATCTGTCAGTGATGGGGGTTCTTTTTTTTTCGCGTGGCGTTTTCATCAGTCATGCCTCACTGCATTGCAGTGTGATATGCAAAACGGATGCGTCTGTCTTTTTTTTCAGGGGACCAGATGTTGCATGCGCTACCGTCTTTTCATTTCTCGGTGTTTCAGAAAGGGAGGGGGGCAAATCAAGGATATAAAAACATACAAGTTATCACGCTACGCATTGATCAACTGAAAATGACGACTCGGCATCTTTCTGTTCTTTATCTGATGATCCAAGAAAAATTCGAGCCCCGTCGTTGTTGTTTTTTCCTTTTGAGATCTTCGCAGACTATTTAATGCATTGATTTGTATTTTCTGTTTTAAGCATAAGCCGATGCATGACTAAAAAATTTTGTTTGTTGGATTCGGTGAACCAAGACGTCGTGATTCAGGTCATTCGCGTTGTGTAACTATGGCACCCGTCACCGTGAACCTGTTCCATTGGCTCAAGCACTCCCGGACTTGCACACCGACTGACTTGTTGCCAACCAACCATTGATGTTATACTGATTTGGGGTTTTTTCTGTAACATACCATTATTTGCTCTGACCATAGAATTGAAGGAAGCGCGAGTCACTGTATCTTGAAGATCCCATTCAGTCTCGGTAATAACCTGAACCTTATCGAATGAGGCTATATATTCCGATCCGATACCACGCACACGCTCGTCATGGATGGTATCGAAGTGACGAATAATTCCATGAATTCCAGGTTTTCTAAATCATGGATTAAAACACTCGGCAATTATTTCTGAAGAGTCATATGCACCATTTATTTGCTCTGTCGTCCACCCTGTTAGTGAAACCTCACAGAACCCATGTGACCCCAAGTCGTTCCTGAATCAATATTTTTTGTCTCGTCTAAGGTCGTCCACTTCCATAATTTACTGTGATCCTGATTAACCAGAATACTTGGGATAATGTTCCAGTTATATTCAAGAAGAGACTACTATAGCGCTGATACTTTTGTTTTCGGCGCGTGGTGGTGGACGGGACATCCGCCCAAGCTGCACCGTCAAAAGAAGCAAATCAGGCAGAGTCTTTGTCTTTCTCCGTAAATAGATAATACAGTATCCTCTCATTCATCCTTTTCTATCTCAACGATGAAGGTTGAAGCTTCAAGGATAATTTACATTTAGATAAAGTCTATGAAGGCTGGCATGAAAACATCTACAAGCCGCTTGCTTCAAAAAGACTATAATGACGAGAACGGTTTGATGCAGACAGGATTTCGTATCATATCGATGATATATAACCGAAATAAAAATGCGATCTCATAGGATAACCGTCTCTCCCATTGATTCTCTGATGAGAGCAGTCAGTGCTATGTCACAGGAAGGACAAGCTAATATAGCATCAGTGGATGGTTTCAAAGAGGGCAACACTGTAGGAGTCCCATCGGGTTTCGTTCACTAAAATGGGTTCAGAGTGGCTGCCTGCTGGGCTTACAGCACATGATCTGAATCACATCATCTTTGCCACCGATTCCAATACTGTAAACGAAAGCTTCATCACAAAAAAAAAAAAAAAAAAAAAAAAAAATTAAAAGCATAACATGGATAATTGAGCCTGAATACTTATGCAGTTATTGGGAACTGACGAAACAAAAACTCAAAGTCGCCGGGGATGATAAGGCCACTATGGATCACTCACAACAAGGGTTCCCAATGTGACTGTGCTTGCAACAACCACCAGACTTGATTATATTCAAGCCGAAGCGGTGGAAGCTAGTCGCATGGAAATTATCCGGAATAAACGGAAAGGTCCACGTATGAACACGGACGAAATTGTATTTTTGCAACATGCTATCTGGAAGAACAGCAAACGAGTCTTACACCAAGGCTGGCGAAAATGGGAAACATGGTGTAGACAAGATGTCCTCAGCTGACCGGCAAGAATACAATGCCGATAATGTATTGGGATTTCTATGGACAGCCGCGGACGTTCACTAAAAAACATATGAACGGAACCAGATCAGCGATAACATCAGTAATCCACAAAATTCCAGGTATTCTGACTTGATCACTTGGGATACAGACATACTACTGCAGATATGTCAAGGCTCATTGGAGCAAAACGAGACATTAATTCTGACGGATCTACCAACAGCGAGATCCCCGGAAGACTTCAATATCAGGGTATCATATACAATTTCAGTAGCCAGCCAAGGGCCCACAACGATGATCCTTCATTCCGCAGAAGCCAAAGAAACCGACATGAAATAAAGTCCATTAGGCTTCTCGGAAAGTGAATATCAACGGAGACGGGGTGACCGTTGTCCCCAACGAAAGTGATACCGTGAAAGTTTTTAAATATCGGTGAAATTGCAAGCGGCCAAACCCAGGTCTTTGGTCTACCATGATCGCAGGACAGGTAAATACTGCTTTTTTCGTTGTAGATCATACAGTGATAGATTGGTTGAAGGCCCGGATGTCGATTGGATAAACTGGGATGATAAATGTCTGTTTCCTAGGGATTTTGCCCTCGCTAAGGATCACAAAAGCCCATCGCCAAAAAACTTCATCCTTGGCCGATTGGGACAATTAGTAAGGCACTTCCAGTGCTGCTGTTGTAGGCTCGCCTATGGTCGTGTTCAGGCGATAACATTCTTCCGCAGGAGACCGGGAAACTATGGGTAACTGCGTGTCATTTTTGAATTGACTCTGCTTGATCCAATGGAGAAGTTATGGGACTTTTGTTTTGGCACGGCACGAGTCTTTGAAAGAGGATATTTTCCCTCATTCCATTTCTTCACGGACATCTGATACAATAGGGGATTCCATGGGCACGCTTTTCATGGAATCTTGGATTTTACTGGATTCCATGGCAGCTCTGTTCATGCAATCCCTGTTTCAATCGGATTCCATGGGCGTGCTTTTCATGGAATTCCCGATTGAACCTGATTCCAAGGGATTCCATGGGATTCCATGGTGCCCTTACCCATGGACGTTGGATTCAACAAGTGTGCTATCTCGGATGTCGGATGATATAAAGAGTTCGCCGTTATCATGAATCATACTCGTTTTCCACACTCCAGTGGTTCAATGTATTACCACTATCGTTCGTTATATTTCTTTTACCATCTTCCCTTTATCCGTTATATCTTAGCCTGTTTCGTCGACTACCAACCATAGTATATAATATTCGTGTCTCTAGGAACTGCCATTCTTTTCTTGCTTTTAATACATTCGGAAGCCTTCCCAGGCGGCCGTTCCAGTCCCGTTATATTTGTACTTCCTGACAAATACAATCGGCTTGCGATCCGATGCTAGATTCAACGGCATTCAATAACTTATATAACGAGATTCAACAAGTGCCTTGCCTTGGTGGGGGCATTCAACGGGGATCCAATAAGAGCCGTTTTCAAAGATAGTGGATTCATCGGGGTTCAAAATAAAGCGTCCTTTCTTGGCAATTTTTTTTTTTTCTGCTGTGGCTATTCATTATCCCATCAGATAATTTTGCTGACGTCCGTTGGTAGGTAAGTTATGCGATCGTGGATAACTGGTGCTCTTTTGCTCAGCAGAAACAAGAGTTTATTCCTGATTTGAAGAAGATTTAGTCTTTCGAATTTCTCACTGTAAACCCATTTCCCACAAATACCGTCATTGATTCGACCCGAGGGCGCCTGTTGAATCTCGTTGTATTGTCAGAGTTGAGAGGTAGGCTCTTATCTTGGTGGTATTCAGCTAATATTGCATTACTTAGCAGGGTGGCCCTATCACAGGACCACATTATTTTCGAGGATTATTGCTGGTAATTGCTGTGAACGCTCAAAGGAGAGAATAATGTTTTAGATGCTCATTGACAAGAAATATATGCTTACAATGGAGCACCGTGTCCTGCAAAAGGGACAAGTGCATCCCAACAGCCCGTTTTCTTTCAAGATAAGGTAGAAATATATTGTCTTTACTGAACATGATAGCTTTATCTGCTTGCTGCCTATTTACTTGATAGTCAGTGAACTCTCTGTTGGTAGCAATTTCAACCTTCAAGCACTTCATCGTTTTGCTGGCTCTTTCGGCATTTGATCTGGTTCACTTTCGCTTCGGCCTCTTCTCCGATTCGACTGTACCCACAGTGCAACTGGTAATTACCGAAAACCCTGTTCATTGATCTCTATGCCAATGAGCTGATGTGTAATCCGAGTTTGAACAGGAATATCAATGCTAAACTAAACATGCGAAGGATTCGACAGCCCTATATGCAGCCAGATTGCCAAATCAATCCCAGACCAACAGGGGCAAACGCGCTCGGTGATCAAAGTGTCGCTGTCTAGCCCCTTCGTTGGGTCAACTCATCCAAAGGCCAAAACAGTAAACCGCACCGCGATATCACAAGTAGTACACTAATATTAGTAAATATGATATATCTAGGAAAAAAGTCATTCTTTAACTCAAAATTGAACTTATATCATGATAGGCGTACCTAAAAGTCAGCCAATGGGTCCCAACGCTGTGATTGTGGAAAAAGTCTCGAAAAGCGACCCTATATCCACACCGCATATCGAAACAAACACGGCTACGAGAAATTTTCAAGTTAGCTTCGTACTGTCACTGAAATCAAGAATGACCATAAACGACTGATGAAGCGAAGTAAATAGAGAGAAAAAAAAGAATTATAAGAGACTTAGCTTCCATGTAGAGCCATTTTTTCGAGTGAAGATATTTAAGCCAGGTTCACCTTCCGTGGTTCCGAGGCTACGCAAATGCTCACATATCAATGTGACGTCCAAATTCTATGAATTCCAAGCCTTCGTAAAAATATGGATCCCTGCTCGACAATTTGTATATGGGAAGTTGGAAAGCCAGATGCAACATCTATTTGCTTTATCCTCGATCTTGTTGGTCAAGCCACGAAGAATCCATAGTGACATGCATTAGTGTCATTCTTTGATCGGCAGCTTTTGCCACATCTGTTGAGCAGCCACACTGTGTTGAAACAGAACTTCAATATTGATCTCAGGATGCAACTGGGAGACATAGTGATGGTACGGAGATTAGATTTTATACATTACGCATCTCTAACAAGCCGTACACCCGCTGTGCAATGGATGCCACCTGCTACTGGATGCCGCACTCTTACATTGAGCGACATTCGTCAGACAAAAGCCTAACGCAATACGGCATAACCTGGGCGAGACTCTTGATGGAACTTTGGTATATTAATGTCAATACTCTGGCATACCATGAAACACTTTTAATGAACAAAGCAGCACTTATTGACCCCCTCCGTTCTGTCCCGCCCAAGGTTATGATAGATCTACAAAGATGTGTGGGAATGTTGGGTATTTAAAAAAAAATGAGTTAGTAAGCTCTTTGGTTGATTCAAATTTCGTTGAGATATTTTACCTTTGATGTTTGATGCAGCAGATACCGAGGGCTTCCCGACCGAAATAAAGAAAGGATACAAATATAAAAAAAAAAGTAAATACAATAGGTGCGTCTGTAAAAACCCCCTAAAAACCCTGTGGGAAAAAAAAGGAGGAAAAGACTGCAAGAAGACTATTCACTAAAATACAAAATACATACTACAACTACAAAATAAAATGGTCGGGAAGAAATATCGAAAGCGATACCACGGGAAGCAATCCATATGAGAGGAACCTGGGGAGGACGCGTCAGCGTTTCCCGATGAGAAAGAGAGCCACACGACCGAAGATGTCCTTTGACGACAAAAACCGGATTGGCCACAATCTGGTGCCCGAACAAAGTAGAAAGGTTTTGGAGGGATGGATGGCTTGAATGGCTTGCCAGGCAAAAGAAAACCGGAGAGAAAACCAAAAGCTAAAGACAGAATAGAGAAAAAGGACAGGTAAATTTTTTCTTGTCGAAAAACGGATAGTCGTATCACACAAAAGGTACCTTTTTTCATAATAATCGAATCGACCGGATCAGATACACGCCATAGTCTGGATGATGGATGATGGATGCAATGATAGTGAGGGATTTCCAGGCAAACAGAAGAGATGCAAAACTAAAGAAGAAGAAAAAATTCGGACAAAAATATGTGATTTTTCCATGGATGAAACAATAGTCACCTCACTGATGCATGAATGATGAGCTACACAGATCGAAGCATATCTGCTCCATGTATCATTCGATTACTGAAGAGAATGAAAGGGCATATACAGTATAACTGACAGATAACCCAAATTACATGATGCTACAAAACACCAGATCGTCGTATCGTCAATCACCTTTCTTCAAAAAAGAGCTCCACTCACATTTTATGCTCTTTGATTGATCGGAAAGCCTGACCTCTTCATTACATTCACGTGTAATCCAAAATGGCCAGAAATTCGGAATGAGCGACGGTATAAACGTAGCCAATTACTTTTCCAAGTGTATGGTTTTTTGTTAGATCCTTCAAAAGAGCTCTGAGCTTGAGGTTGAAAACTCGTGCTGTCAAATCTGGCCGATCAGATACTGTCTGTGAAGCAAGAAGCTCATTCCGAATTTCTGGCCATTTGGATTACACGTGAATGTAATGAAGAGGTCAGGCTTTCCGAAACATCTGACGATACTCATTGCATCTTGGTACAGCTGTTGCATGTTTCGAGGGCTGCCAATGAATGACGACGGAAGGATGACAGGCTGACCGATGGAATTCATATTCATATTGTTGTCGTCAAGTTGGAGAGCATCTTGTACGCCTGAATACACATCAGCACGCAGTCGGGACTGGTTGAGGCGAAGGTAATTGAGGCGGTTTTGTTCCATCTTGGCATACATATCTACGATATACTGCTGAAAGAGTCGGCCAAAGAGGTGCAAGTGGTGTCCATCATTTCGATACATCAATCTGAAACTGTAGTAGTTCATCACGGTGACTCTGTCGTTTCTGGTCGATCGAGTTTCAATGTTCCACCCAGGGTCGCCTTCAGGAAACATCAGCACGTAATGGAGTGGGTCATACAGGCGATGCATCTCATTGATTGATGTCAGTTGGTTACTACGCGTACAGATCACAATATCCCTTCCAGAGGACTCTGCGTTTTCACCGATAATGACACCAATTTCAGAAGCATTTGGTGCATTATAGCGTCGTGGATCTGGGGCATCGTCAGCTCGAAGAATCATTCTGATGTTGGAAGCACCACCATTATCCTGTATGTATTGGGCCATTGTCTTGAAAAGATGGACGAAAGGATTGGTTTCATGCATTAATTGCTGAAGTACTTCCAAGGTGTCTCGCGCGAGATGGCTTGCAATTGCATGTCGATTTGATATTTCGTTGTCAGTATCATGGACGTATATTTGTGCAAATGCAGGTCGTTGGCCATTAGCAGGAAGTAGCGATCCCATCAAGTGGTAAACACTTCCATGAATACGGAAGCAGTAAGCGCCCCGTCTGCCATTCATTACACTTTCGTCTAAATTTACACCAAGAGAAGTAAAACTGAGAGCACTACAATAAGCTCTGATCTTGAGCCGGAAATCTTTTGCTTGCGCCCCAGTCCCTGTCAAAAGCGAGGCAATCAAAGGAGGGGTGGGTTTGAGAGGAGAAAGTACAAATTGACCATTTCCACAACAGAGCTGAAACTTAGGATCAGTGATAGTACTTCCAGCAATTTTTTCTCCACTCCACATTCGTGCCTGACAGTGGCTGCAGATGACATTCATGGCTCCTACATCATGAAGATTTGGCATCGAGACATTAGGATCGCGAGCCACATTGGGCCTAGAATTGAAATTTTCTGTATTTCCGTCTTGATTATGAAGGGGACAATGGCGGTTTGAGCGACGACGATGTCCTGTTTGACCACAACTGGTGCAAACCGCATTTTGCTGCTCATTATTTCGCCCATTATTTATAGTAGTGTTTCGTGGAGAGAAATTTGGGCAACGACGATTGGTAGAACGCTGGTGATCGTTGCCGTTGCAAGATGGGCAGCGAGGCATGGTTCAAAGATGAACAAAAAAAAAGGCACCAACCAAAAGAATTGAGATTCTAATGTCTTAGTGTATTGCAAAAAGATATTAAGTTCTGATAGCTTAGTGTAGTTGAAGAAGAAAAGAAGGCACAAAAAAAAAAAAAGAATAATAAGAGGTTCTGAAGAGAGAAGGCACAAAAAAAAGGTTCCGTGGAAGTCATGTGATTTACAAATTGCTAATTTTTCAAAGATTTTAATTATATAGATAGATATCTTTTCCTAATCCGTCGAAAAAGAAGAGCTATCCAGAGCTCGTGAACTCCTCGCAGTAGCGAAGCTTATAGACGAAAGTAATGCGAACAATGAATTGCATAACTACGTATACAGAATACTGCTGTCTGATGCTGTGATCACTCGTTTATAAAGCACAAGCGCAAATTCTCCTGGGATTCAGGGAGGCCAAAAGCGCAATACCAAGCAGTGAAGCATCATTTGATTCAACAACCTGATCTTGTCCGACTCGGAGCTTCTGACCAAAAACGCCATTTATCACCATAAGGCGAAATGCGCCTTTTCTTACTTGGCAGTTGGTAATTATCCTATGTTGTATGATTGTAATACTGTACAAAAATATGCATTGAAATCATCGATCGAGATTTGCGCCATAGCAGTTGATGCAACATCCTCTCTTTCAACTTTTCTTTAACGTCAAGAAAATTGATACGATAATTTTATCGTTTTGATGAAAAGAGATGTTGGGCAACATAGTGGGGACACCTGCCATGACTTTCTTTGAGGGCATTAGGAACATGAGATTCAAAGTGCTTGCTTGCCAACAGATAGGATAATCAGCAATGATGTACAAATGAAATGCGATGCTCAGGATAGGATCGTTCCTCCTTGATTTCCGTTATCAAAGTGTCCTCACCGTTGTGTTACAGAAAAACACAGGTGGGCTATCACCAGAGGATGGTTCGAAAGAGAGCAACGCTGTACTGTACAAGTCGGTTGGTGCTTCGGTCAACGGAGTCGGTGGTGACTGTCGATCTACCTGGAAAACTCTTTCAACAAGATGGACTGAGTGACTTGGGAACTGCCATATAATGAATCAATGACCTACAGTAACACTAACCGTGGCGCGGTGGCTCGTCGACAAAAGCACGAGAGTTGTTATTCCTTGCATCAAGCACTGCTGACCCGTCGCCTTGGTTCATAGTTGGAGGAAAGCCTCCGGGATCGAAACGGTTACCTGGGTCGACACACGAACCTTTCCCCATAAAATGACATCTTGAAGCTTTTGTACATGAACTTGATTATGTGATCCATAACAGACACACTAATGTGAGGTAAATTGAGGGATATGGCAGAATAACGTGACGGCTCATTGAAATTGGGGATTTCTTCGTTAAAAATAAATGAAATATGTCAATAAACAGGACGAACAGTCTGCCGATAGACGGAGGATCGGTATTTCTTTATCTTTGTGCAACTGAATGATGAATGGATTGGCATGATTGCTAATAGATAATGAGGATTACAGTATACGTACGTACGTACTGTTTATCGGCAAATTCATCACTGAGTTGGTTTTTTTCCTTTGATACAATGAAATTGCTCACTGGAAAGGGGCAACTTTGTTGATTCGTCAAATAATGTAACACTATTTACAGCCATCACCCGTCAGTGGCAATTAATTTCATTATATTGTATTCTTTTAGTCTTGAATTTCGGCGACTCTATGAAACTGAAAGAAAAATTCGTCAGTGCCCCAGGTTGAACTTTCACGGTATGGTATCACTGCTTCTGGACCATTTTTCTTGACAGGCTATTTTAGGCTCAATGTATCCGGTGTCAAAGCATCGGGTCATTTATTCCGCTTACCCGCCGATTCACAACATTGTAGGCGCGGATATACAGCAGCCGATAGGGACTACCGTGCAATATTTTCTTTGATTGGTTTCTTATTCAGATGAATGCTATTTATTTCACAAGTGGCACAGACAGCAAGTTGACATTGAAATCAAAAAAATTCTCCACAAAACGTGGTCGCTTGTGCAAGGCTGAGATAAAGCCATTTATTAGTAAATGGACCTCGTGCATTGATCCGCACGTTGCGGCGTTCAGTTTGTCGCCGATATAATTTTAATTTCCATGGTCGAATCATTGTATCCATGGAAATACTTCACCAGACAACATGCGGGCCTGAAGCAGAAAGCTATTGAACCAGCTACCACTCTCATTGATGTCATTCAAAGGAATGCAGCCAGAATTAAAGTAATGTCTGCAGTAAAATGATGTCAAATTCAGTTACGGCTCTTTTTTTTTCTATTTCTTTTTCTTTTGATTTTGCTATTTTCATCAATTTTTGGCTATTGATAATCGGTTTCGGACCTTGTTCGTCTATTGCATTCAACTCGGGAACCCCGCACGATATTTGGGAACCAATCATTCATTAGCTGCCATGTCTGACAGCTGTACGTCAATACCGTATTATGGCAGTAAAGCGCCCAAGCAATCTGTCAAAGAAACCGAAGAGGTTCTATTTCAGATGATGGACGATTTGCAAGATGCAGCCAAAGATATCCCCAGACGCGAGTCGTCTGAACAGGGTGAGATTGCATGCAACTTTTGAAAACAAATGATGAGATGGGTTAATAAGATGTTTCTTTCAAAAAAAAAAAAGTCAACAATAACCAAAAGGATATCGAAAAAGGCAAAAGTCAAGATCATCAATGTTTGTGGAAACTCCGGATCATCTTTATGGCGCTTATCATTCTTATCACCATTATTGGTAAGTGTGTCATGTGTTGTCTCTCCCTGGATAACAAAGAAATAAGCAAATGCTCATGCTCGGCCACAGTCACCATTGTATTGAGCGAAGTCATGAAATCCTGATCAAAACTTTCTATTGTCGACGTAACCAACATCCTTGGTCGGCAAATGTATTCTACTAATTATCTTTTTTGTTTATTATATGATGTAATGGTGAAAAATCAATCGCCATCGTCTAAATGTCTATAAATGTCTAACTAAAACTAATAAAACGGGAGGAGGGGGAGAAAAATAAGGGAAGAAGAATAAAGAGAATATAGCTTTTAAGGCACTGCATAGTCACTCGTACTTCTTTCTTTCTTTTATCAAAAGAGAGAGAAAAAAAAGGGGTCATTTTGAAAAACAAAATAAAAAAATACACAAACATTAAATGGATGAAGAAGAAAATAACAAATGATGAAAAAAGGCATGCAACGATGAAGAAGTAACGAACGCGGAGAAAAAATAAAATGAAATTTAACAGCATAGTCCATGGATCATGGGAATCGAGAATGATCGGATACAAGAAAGGAGAAGCGTATGTCGTTTTAATCAAGTAAACCAAAGAGGGGATTAACCTCGGCTACTGACCATGGCGGTGGTTCGCTTGACAGTGGACATGGTACCTTGTCGGATATCTGTACGACTGGCGGTGGAACGGACGGTCAGAGGCGATCTCAGGGAAGCGCGAGAAGCGCGAGTAGACACTGTGGTAGCAGAAGCCAATGGTTTGGGCTGAACAAGGGAACGGGCAGTGGTAGACTGAAGAGGCCGATGACGCATACTTGTGGTAGGTCGAGCAACGGTCGTAGCAGGAGGTGAGACGTCTTTGTTAGTGGATCGAGCAGTCAAACGAGACACGGGCCTTGCCGCCGCGCTCGGGGTATGAGGACGAACAGAGGAAGCGACGGACAAGGTGCTCTTGTTGCCCACTTCATGAGCGCGGATCTTGGCGGGTGGTGTGTCTTGCTGTTGTTTTCGCTGTTTCTTCAGTTCGGCCAGTTGGTAAAGAGCATCGTCGAGTTGACGTTGCATCACATTTCTTGCTTTGGCTTCATCTTGGGCTTGTTGTTGACGCGCATTCTCAATGGATTGCATTTGGTCTAGGACACGCGACAGCATGGATTCCATTTCATAACGAGCTTTGACTTCTCTTTTCAGGTTCGATTCAAGCGGCTGAATTTGGGACAAGGTGTATTCCATTTTACGTTCGTAGGCTTCCCGCATCGCAACTTCTTGTTCAATTCGATCGTACAAGACCTTTTCCCGTTGGTCGACGAGGACCGTCATTTGTTCCATGGCCTTTTCAAAGGCCACGCGCATTGCGGTTTCCTCTTGTAGACGGGCCTCCAGTTGACGAACGCGGGTATCGGTTTGATGAAGATGGCGCCGATGAATACCGTCACACACGCGCACAAGGTCAATGACCAGTTTGGAAACATTGGGTCTTGTCTTACGACACTGGTAACCACGCCACACGGCCTGGATCTTCGTAGCCGCCGAATCTCGCAATGTATCCCGACAGACGAGCGGAGACTGATCTTGTTCGGAAATCGGCAAAAAGACAGAATCCGAGTCAATCGGCATTTCCTTGTGATGACCGTACAAGTCATCCTCGTCTTCATCGTCGTATCCTTCATCACTGCCCACGTACGTCTGACGCGTCGAGCAACGCTGAATAAGGGTAGGTGCGATATTCTTGTTCCGAGGCAGTTTCATCAGTACCACCTTGGAAGTGGAACTAAGATCGCTGTGATTGTCATGATCATCTTCCAAATAAAGCACAGACTCGCTGCGGAAAATTGGAAGTGCCGACTCGTCATCCAAATAATGACAAGGCGATGTACCCTGGTACACCGAATCGTTGTCTGGAAGGTACACCGAACCATCGTCTGGAAAAATAAAATAAAGACATTGGTTCAATACGTAATCACAAAAACAAGCGAGAAAGCTCAGGCATCGGGTTTTTACCTTTTTTCCAGTGAACGCTTTCTTCATCGACACGATCCAAATTTCGGAGGGATCGTTGGACAGATGCGTAGGGGGCCGAAGTGCGTTGTTCGAGACATTCGCTGGGCCGGATGGTACTGACCGAGTCGTACGATTGTTCACGACCGCGATACTCACCTGCAGCGATAGAATCGGGGGTCATGGGGCGATCAAAGTAAGAGGGATTTTGCGAGCGACGAACGATTTGAGGCGGGAGTTGGAGGGGAGATAAACGGCCGTCGTCGACAAAATCCGACTCGGCATGCCGAGCCTTGTCTTGTTCCAGTTCGCGAAGCATGTCATCGACACTGTCAGTTTCGTAGGCGCTGTGACATCCCCAGGGTTCATCGACGTTTCGCGTCGACGCAAAGAAACGATCGAGATGTTCCCTGACATCGATTTTCGGCAGAGAGTCGAGATCATCGAATAAATCGTCGCCGTGATTGTCCTCTCCACGTAAAGATGAAAAGACCACACTGGAAGTCGATGCGGTGGTAAAGGACGATTCGTCAAAGAAGGAAAATGGATCCTCCTTGTCGAGTTCGGCTAGCGCTTCCAAGCGTGATTTCGGTGGGAATTCGTACTGGTACAATTCGGGTGCGAGATGTTGTGGCACATCAATGGTCTCGTAATAATCCTCATCAACGTCATCGTCATCAAGAAAACGAGGCTATCCAATAAGAGACAAACGTCAGTTTCTTTGCCCTGCTTGATTTTTCCCAATTTATGGTAGCACGAGTCCTCCAACCAAATAAGCGTAATTTTGCTACGTTATTTGTGCCACCGCGTCAATCCAACCACCGACGACGAACCACGTTGTTATTGTTTACCTGATTGAGTTTCATTATCATTGATTTCTCGTCCGCGACCATCGAGGATGGATGGCGAAGCATGATCGGGGTTGCATTAAATGGATCGTTCATCATTTAGGTGTGTACTTTTTTTTTTGGTAAGAAAAAAGAGTGTGGGGTTGTCTAAAAATGCGTGCCAAAAAAAAAGCTGGAATGGGGCTCTAGATATTAATAATAATAATAATAATAATAAACCAAGGGATTCTTCTATGAAATGCTGCGGAAAGAAGGATATAGAAGACTTGGCTCGAGCCAGGGCGGGAGAATTAGGGTGAGAGGAGAAGAAGAGGGAAGTGAAGAGAAGAGGAGGGGGAGGAAAGGCTTTGGTGGAGCTTTCAAAGGAATGGATTGGGGGTTTTTTGAGAAAAAAAAAACGAATGAAAGAGAAAGAGAAAGAAAAAGAGGAAAAAAAAAAGACGCTGGTTAGCAAGACGTGGCGCGTATTTAAAGCAATGGCCCTTAATTGTGAATTGGCAGGAACGTCAATTTTACCGCAATCAATAGAACGTGCAAATAGTAAAGAATAGGAGAAAGCGATAAAACAAGGAAAAGGCCGAGTTGACGAGATTACGTATAAATAGAAGGTCATTTATCGCAACGGTTACACCCGCAGATCATCCCTTTCCTTCCCCATGACGCATACGCCTTCTTTGATCGAACAGAACAATAAATCTTGACCGATGGTCTCTTTTTTGATTGAACAAAAACGTAAAACAACAAAGCAAGTTCTTCATTGTCATCGTGCTTCTTTCATACTCTGCTTCTCTTTAAAAATGCTGCCTTTGAAACGGTAATCTCTTTTTTTTCCTTCATGGTGGGACAAACCACTTTCCATGTGAATTTATAAAAGAAAAGTCTTGTAGAATCGGCTGTTTTTCCCTTGGCCTGAACCCACCGAACCTGCATATCTGGCTCAGATCTTAACACATGTCATTCATCATCATCCAAAGTCAATTGAATCATCGTATGTTATGTTGTTAAATCCAATGCATGATTTTTCACACCAGTTACCATTTTGAGGCATGATGACTAGCGTGCGATGCGATCCGCGAGACTAGACTATCCTATCTGCAAAAAAAAAAAAAAAAAAAAAAAAGATTCTTCTTTGTCATGTTCTTTGTTATGAATAATCCAATGTTTTCCCTATGTTTGTGTGACAATGACAAACCCCCACGATCGATAATCTTCGATACTAAACAGTTGGCTATTTTTTTCCCTTTTTATTTATTGTACCAAATGCTCTTATACCCATCCATTTCCCGAGAAACAAGGAAAAACACATCGTTCAGTGGGTTCACAAGATACCGTGCGCTAAACCTTCTTTTTATAGTGTCATTCGACCTCCGCCCTTGGAGAGAGAGAGCCAAACATAGTTCACGGCGGCTGAATTTCCGTTTTTCACGTTAGTGCATGAACGATGGACGTTCTTTTCCAAGGTTGAAACACAATCCCCCTCCCCTCTTTATGCAATTCTATTGACTCCTTTTTCATATCTGAACCTGCAGAGTCTTTGGTCCCATCTTGCCTTGACAACTCCTTTTTCCCCTTAATCAATTCAAATCCATAACCGATTTTTAGCCAAAGTAGGCATATTTCCATCCACTGCTTTTTGTTTTTTCAACTTCCGTCACCAGAATCCGAAATGGGGCACCCAGATGTCTGGGAACAGCTAAGTCCCCGGTTTCATGTCGCCATCCAAAAAAATACTATAGATGAAAAATGACAACATGTTTTGCATTAAGTTGAGATAAAAGTGGATTTCCTGATTATATCAGTCTGTCATCTAAAACGGCATCTGCTGCTGCATGGCATCATTTGGTCACCAATACGCCGATGGATGGTGCCAAACCGTTGCCGTGCCAGTGCAATCTGGTTCTAGGCGGTTGATTTACGTGGTTGTCATCTCATTGTGTGTTTTTGCTGGGTCATTGGAGGCTTTTTTTTGGAGCTGCACAATATGCCCCATTGTAATTGTAATTGTAGTTGTAATTTCATTGTTTCATACATCAACATACAGTGCAACATCGTGACGATAATGTGTTTGGTTTTGATCATTCAATGAATTGATTAATTGAGGTATTATGTGTGGTAATAACCTTTATTATTCTCATCTCATAAACAGATGTTTGTTTCACATTTGTGGTGTACGCCAATTCCCATGGTGATGATGATTGCCGATCTACGTAAAATTTTGAACGCGGACGTTTGGGTATCAAACATTTCATAGTGCAGAATGGCCAATTTTCATTTTCGGTTGAATGATTTTATTACAATGAAAAAAAAAATAGCATACTTGACAGTTTGGATAGAGTTACAATACAACATCAGAAATCAAAAACAGAATAGAAGAATGAACTGTTTTGTGGCAGTGAAAAACCATGAACAATACTATGGATACCGGTTCCATGAGAGAAGAAAGAAAAAAAGGGTATCTAATATTAAGGCATAGCGTGTCCGACTATTTAGACACTTGTCATACCGGCCATAAGGCGTTGGTCATCGGTAGTGGGATCATCCCATTGACCGATATAGGAAAGATGATGCTGGGTGGCCATCCATTGTTCTACAGCAGACGATTCAGCGTCAAACATTTCCCGAGTCACATCCTGGAATTGGTTGTCAAACGTTTGGAAATTCGTTGTATACTCGAGATGCGTCATATTCGGGAACACGCGAAGCAGAGTTTCGAATCCCGGCTTGGAAAGAGGGGTCGTGGTATATTTGGTGATACGAAGTTTGCGGACTGACCCACCAGCAAAAGCAGACGAATCCAGGGGACAGGTTTCCGCTGGATGAGCTGGCTTTTGTAACGTGTAAGGTTTGAATCGACGATCATCCTTGGCGGTACGTTTGATGGCGGTACTTGTTGTCGTCGTCGTGGTCGTGGTCGTGGCAGCATCGGCCATGGCCGCTTTTCGAAGGGATTCGTACATGAGAAGATCGCGGTTGCTGACACATGCCAGATCGTGCAGTTCCAGAGTATGAAGACAGCGACATTTCGAAAGCAGTTCCCAGAAAGCTCGACTGGAGATATTGCCGGTAGGTGAAGCGCCTCGCAGTTCGCGACCGTTGCTGATCAGTTCGGTATGGTCCAACATATCTCTGGACTTGATACTGCAAAGGGTCAGTGATTCCAGGTGAGGCCAATGCCTAGCAATCGTCATCAACACCGCGTCGTCCATACCAGCATGAAGTCCGCGGAAATGCCGCATGTTGGGACACGATGTGACAATAGCTTGCAAGAGTCCGGACGAATGCAATCCTTTGTCGCCATTGTTTGCGTATTCAAACGTCGTGAGTTGTTGACCAAAGCAAGCAATAGCACAAAACAGTTCGGTCATTTCAAAGTCCAAGTCGCAGTTGAGGATTTTGGCCGAGACCAATGTGTTCTGGTTCATTTCCAATAACTGGTTGATAGCGTCTGAGAATTGGTTGTGCAATTCAAAACCATGTTTAAGGTATTCTTGTCGACGACGAGCTGGTTGCAATGTCCGAATGTGAGAAAAAAATTGAGGTCGCTTGGGAGCGTCGTTGCTAAAGTGCACAGGCACCACGATATTCTGTATAAAATTGGAATAACACCGGTCGATCGTCAAGGTACGCACCCGCGGAGCAATGTCAATGACCCGTTGCAGGGCCCATAGCAACTCTTTAAATTCTAAATTTTCAAATAGCAGGTCACGATACAGATAAGGGTCAAGACTGACTCGGTGCCAAGTGCGGTTGACTCTGCGTAACAAAATGTATGTGAGCAAAAAATTGATCCCTGTAATTATGGTCATTAGAAGCCGGCTTACCTGCCCACTTGCCAACGCTGAGGGAGAGGTAAATAGGATAAAATTTGTAACAAAATGGTCTCGGGTACGTCAAAAGCCATTAGAATAACGCGAGGAATAAGTGATAACAGATGAAGAATACAGGTAGGTAGGTTGTAGAAAGAAAAAACAAAGCAAAGGGATATAGATCAGTGACTGATGAAAAGTAAAATCAACAGAAACCGAAAATTCGGGAAATCGAGCGTGAGGGGGAAAAAGGTCGCTTTAATATTTATACAAAAGAAAAAGGGACTGAAAAAAAAAAGGTTACGGGGTTATAGACACGGCTCTGACAAAAAAAAAAAAATAAGAAACTCCAACCGAAGTGGATAGGATGGACCTTTTTCAACAGGTTTGTCTCGCTTTAATTATTATCAGATGAATCACCCCATTGGTTGCCTGGCGATGTAGTGATGTCTCACTTGATTCCCCGCCTATTCGTGGTCCTATCAAATTCTGCCTTCGTTTCAGGTACGGTGGGCTTCCGTGAGACTTTCTGGCCCTTTTATTTTTTGATACAAAGCTAGTTTCTCTAATGGACCTAACAGCTTTTCACATCTTACCCAGTCATGACGGGTCTCTGAAACCGAGCCTTCGAACGACCGACCTGCTTTCATTGATGGACTCGTTTCTTTTACTAATAAAAAAAAATAAACTTTTGCCCTTGATTCGTTACCAAAAGAAAAAATTAGCCATCGCTCATTCGTGACCAGGATACTGTAAGTATTGACTTTTTGATACAGTTTCATATTACGCTATTGATTCTCAAACCTCCTCCTCCTCGTTTTTTTCTTTTAAACTTGTTAATATTTCCGCCAGAAAAAAAAGCGGTTAATCATTGAGGAACGCATTGAACACAAGCGGCAATCCAAGCCATCATTTTGATATGACAGTTTCACTTTTTGTTTATTTGCGATAGAAATGCTGCTGCCAAGATACAGTAAATAGGCATGGCATAACTAGTTTTGACTGTAGATAAATATGTATCATAGCATTTATGCATGCAAGGACGAATTCTTCAATTGAATTGATAAAAAGTCTCCAAAGCTGCACAATATGATGAGAGAGGAGAGAGGAAATAGGTTTTGGCGCGCTGGGTCTTATAAGGGAACGGATGGAAAATGTGCACCATCTTGGTGTTAGATCATTAGGTGTCAGCATCCCATAAACTCGGTCGACGGAGAAAAATCACCATTGGTTGCGAATGCATGATGCACGAAATAACAAACAAATTTTCGGCAAATCAACTCCGCCGCTGTTTTGCCTTTTCGCATTCAGTCAACCTAATTGAGCAACCGCTGAAATCGTTTTATTTTTTTTCTGTGAATGGCATGTGTTTTCTTTGACAAGTGTTCAAACTTTAACACCACGTACGTATACAATGGACGATCGGTTATTGTGTTTCATTTATCACCCATGGGACAATTACTATTTTTGCCAACAAGACAGTTTATACTGACAAATTGGGGCGGCAAAAATGGGTATCGAGCGACAAAGTTCACCGCCAATGGACCAAGGTTTGAAACAAACAAAAAAAGAACTGGCATTTTTCTAAATTGACTCGCGGAGATGATTGGATTTGACAGGCAGACAGCAATGATGCAAGATTTTCGAACCTTGAAGAAGAAATAATGATAAAAATAAGAACAGCAGGCTGAATATGTTTATTAAAATGTATGTACAAGAATATTCATAAATAGCAAACGATTGAGAATATTTTTTTAAAACAAAATGCAACAGTGTGAAAAAGAAAAATTATGCAGAATATGGATGAAAAGTCAAAGGAGGTTGGGTGACAGAATAAGAGGATAAATAATGATTGTATTGATATGGTTCGTTGACACAGCAACAAGCATGGCTTGTTGCATAATGTGCATGTTTCGCATTGGTGGAAAGAATCTGAATGGCAGCTGCACGGAGTGCATGCATTCGGACGAGTTTGGGGTATCGAATAGCGAGGAATTGACTAGTAGATGATAAGGAGGAAGAAGACGACGACGAACCGCCATGTTTTGAAGTTTCATTGTAGCGGCGACAACGCCGCGACCATCGTAAGGAAGCCGAGGAAGATAAAGCGGCAAATAAAGAGATACCTGAGTCCCGTTTTGGCGTGGTAGGCGGCGACGGTGAGGAGGGCCATTCGGTTACCATGGTTTGCTGACATGCTTCGGCAAACAGTAAAGATGCCAAACTGTGCTGTGTGCTACTCGATGTTGTATTATCACTGCTACGTTTCGATCGTGGGAAACCACATAAACCGTACTGAATCAACCGGGCTTTTTCTTGCTGATATTGATCAAAAGATCCCATGGAAGGTCGCTTTTCCAATCGAGTGGATCCCGCCACGGGAGGAGGAGAAGGACGATCAGAGCGCGGTTTTCGATGTATCAGGGATCGTAACCAGTGGGATTTCTTCCGTTGACGTTTACAAGAAGATGTATTGGGCTGATCGTTTTCGGCGATCGGAAATGTGTCTTGGATCACCCCGTCGTCCAACGACTGAGTATCCAGCGGGATTAATGATCGGATGTCGGCCCATCGTCGACGTTCCAACTCAGCCTCAAGAATTAGGATCTCGATTTGCGATTCAACAAACGATTCGATCCATCCAAACTTTGTACTACTCGGACTGTAATGCTAAAAACAAAATCAAATAGAAATCAGTTTCCAATGGTTTAAACGGCATACCCAGGAAAAGAAGTGCAAAAAAGCCGCAACGTTCATGTTTTTTTCCCGCCCTACTTTAGAGTTCAGTGTGTTGGAGCCCGATTTTCGATCTTTTCACCCTCAGCCTCGCTCCTTCACCCCCAACTTTGCTCCTTTCCGATTTCTTTTTTTTTTTTTTTTTTTTTTTTTTTTTGCGTGGTGGATGATGCTTTTCCCGTGGACATACAAAAAGTGACAGATCGAAACAAGGATTTTTGTACCTACCATTTCCGTGTGAATTTTCAGATTGTCTTCTGTGAGTGGACTGATGAGTATGGATTCGTGCATCCACATGGAGTATTCGTTGGGGTCGTGACGGTAATAGGAAGAGGAACAGCATTGAATTTCCTCGATATCTTGCGATGACGACGAAGACGTGATGGATGTGTTGGATGAATCGATGGACATGACCGTTAGTGGTCCGAGATCGGCCACATTCACACCAGTTCGACGAGCATTATAAGGCGGAAAAGAATGGCGATGCGTGAGGTATCTTGTTCTCTCGTTTACATCCATTCTTTGGCTGGGTCCAAAAGAAAATGAGAATAGAAATAGAGGAAAGAAGTAAAGCGAAAATGAAGTATACTTTTTCTTTGTAAGTTGTATTTTTATTTCTTTTTCGAGGGATCTCTGGCCATGCTCGCTTTGGAAAGAAAGAAAAAAAAACCAGGAGGTAATTCGCTCAGCGCGGTCCCTCCCACGCGATAACCAGTGGCAATGCACATGACTCCTGGTTCATGTAGACGCTCATCTTTGACAAAAACCGGTTTGTCAGATTAATACAACGTTCATCGCTGAGTGTGTGTTTTTTTTATTTCTCTTTTGGCATGACGCGTCTCTTGCAGATGGTCAACAAGGATGCTTATTTCTTTTGCATTCTGCATTCCATGGCTTGACTAGGTAAATAAAAATAAAAAACGACTGCTCATGATCAAGCCAGTCAACACTGTTCCCAGAAAGGATAATGCCTCAATGGACAAAAATGGGACTTGCCAATCAGAATACAAATTTCTTGACCATCTGTGTTACAGTTTATGCAACTCTGGCGACCTTTTTTCATTAATGAATTTAAATACTTTGTACCCAATCAACCGCATTTGGGGATGTATCTATAATGAATGTCGCTCAATGACAAATGTTCATCCGTGACAGTCTTCTTGTCTGTCTTTCTTGTGCTCCATAAAATGCATGCGAACGATATATCGGATTGCTCTTATTGGTTCTGTAAGATCCATCAAAGGCGCCAGAGTGGCAAATAAGGACTTTGTTTTCATAAATGTCAAGTCTTTTTTTGCGTCTTTCAGTACTCCTGGAACACTCCGTCGACATCCACTTCATTATGTATGAACTTTCGAGATCATGACACTGGCATAAGCAGCTGCTGTACAGAGCTGCATTATTCGACAGACCAAAAGAGAGAAGAAAGTTAAGGAGTAGGGAGAACATCTGCATGAAAACAAAAAAAAATATGCAACTTTTCTTTTTTTTCTCGACTTACCTTTCTTGAACACAACATGCCACATGATCTCTTGATGATGAAGATGATATCAGTTACGCACATTTCTAAATATGCATCGGCACTATCCATTCTATAAAGCGTGTCATATGGTGTCATTCACAGAGATCATAAAAGTATACCAGCGGTGGCAGAAATAATCTTATTCACAATCCGATACGAGGAGGCAATAAAATGCGCATTTTCTATTGGCTCCACTGAACGTCAAGGAGCTTGTCTTGTAAAATACAGGCCAAAGCCTGATTTCTCAAACAAGCAGCAATCCATTCATCCAGCCTCCCCGATAACCTTGCTTGCTTGTCAAAACAACTCGCTATTATCCATTAGGATCATTGATTCTAATTGGAAGCGCCGGTGACCCATACAGTAACTGAATATTTTTTTTCTTGGATCCATGATCAGAGCAAACAATAGCAGGTTACAGGGAAAAAATCCAAGCCATTGTAGCATCAGTGGCCGGTTGGCACAAATCACTCGGTTGTAGGTGCTTGGGTCAAATGGAATTGGTGGGGACTGTTGGATTTCACGGATCAGTGTTTAAATAAAATGACCGAATGACATGAAACTGCCGGTATATTGGATGAATGAGCTACAGTAACAGTAACTGTGGTAGTGGGTCGTTGCGATAGCACGAGTATAGTTGTTTCTTGCTTCATCCGTGGTCGGAAGTAAATCTCTGGGACCGAAATGGTTGTCTGTATTGGCGCATGACCCTTCCCAACAGCAAATAATATCTTACGCATTTTGTAACTGTGCCAAATAAAAAAGTATTTCTTTAATGGACATTGGATTCTGTACATGAACTACTGTGAACATTATATACGTGAATTCGATGATGGAGTCTATCATATAAGATATGATGTGATTTCGTAAAATTGAATATTGGAGTACAGCACCACATAACTGGCCAAATAAGAAATGCCACGTTTTGTTATATGATGAGCAATGGCGTTTTTTCGTTGGCCGAGTTGGACACAATCAGCTTGAAAAATCATGTGGTATTTCAGCGCTTGACACTGTCCTGCACGGGAACATTCAGCCTTCTAAATGGCTGAGCACAGTATCTAGCCAGGTTCTCACTAAATTATTACCAATTGTATTGCCCATCTTCGTTTGTATGGACGCCTTAATTCTTTAAAAGAGATTTAATTGAATCGGAAGTAACCACGATTCATTGTCCAGGTCTTTTGCATTCGTCGGCTTCATTACCGTTGGAGCCATAGTTCGCCTTTTTCGAGGGAGCAAAAAGATTTACGAGACGAGTAATGGCATAAAAGTTGATATTGGTACCGTCAGTATGTATTTCGAGTTGCCCTTGAATTTCAACGCTGGATTTTAAATAAATTCAATGGATTCATGCAAATTCAGCATGTTCTGACCAAGCTTCACCAACAAGATGGGCGGTAGAGCAAATAAATGGTGCACATGACTTCCCATATACAGCTGTCGAGTATTCTTCCATCTTTTGACGATATCATGAAAACGCGTTTGTCACACTGGCATCGGTCATGGTGAGCGTGTGTGTGATATCGGATGTCAAAAAAGACAAGGTCTGGCTTTACAATTTTCTTCACTGCAAGACAAGACTTTGGATAAGAAATTGTTGGGGGCACGTAATTCTTTTTTCTTTATTGTCATATAGATAAAACTTGATTAGAAAAAACGTAAGGAAGGTCTGGTCTAGACCTTCGGTTCATAATCATCCCATTAACTTGACCAAGAAAATGTCAACGCACCACCGGGGCGGACCCACGTATTCATTGTTTGCCTTGCAGTTTCCTGCTTACCCAGACACCACAATGTCCACTTTTTGATCAATGAAGTCCATTTCCAGTCACACCCCTTATTTACAATGTGAACAATTTTCTTTCACCTTCCACGATGCGCCTCTTTCCAAAAAATTGACATCCTTGCGAGTCCATCCAATGAACCTGGATTTCCCTGAAGAGTGCACCCATGAAAGTCCGTGAATTCGGCATCCCTGAACAGCAAACAACTGTCTTCTGGTGATGTGCAGTACAAGCAACAGACCCGCATGAAATCAAGTGCTCATGTTCACAAGGGAGACGGAAAGCCAGGCTTCACTTTCCCCATTTCCGATGGCACAAAAATGCTTACCCTGGACGGTTTTAATGTGGCCAAGCAGATGTATATGCAGAGCCATGTGCAACATTTGTTTGCCTTGTCCCCGATTCTGTGGTGAAGCCACGCCTGCACCCATCCTGATCTGCATCAATTCCTGGAGCAGACCTTCCTTTTCCTTGACCAACAGCTGCTCCTACATGTTGAGCACTCATAACGTGCCAACAGAAAATTCAGCATTGACCTCCGCATGCAGCTGGAAGATATTATTACGGTATGATATTAACTTTTATCTCATTACTCGTCTTTAACATGCTTTTTAGTTGGTCAAAAAAGAGGAACTGTCTCGAGCTCGTAGCTCCCTTGAAGTCACGAAGCTCATTGACGAAATAAGCTGGACAATGAATTCCACAATTCTACTGCCCGTACGAAACCTGTAAGTTGCAACAACGAAGGGCAAAAGGACATCAACTACTGTAATTTTTAAATATCAAATCGCTAAATTCTTTGTATGTAGCGTTGAGTGTTTGCCAATGGATGTTACGGGGAATGTCATCCATTAATAAGAACTGGTGACAGGGTACTTAATGCCCACCATCAATGCGTTATTCAATGATTTGGATAACAATATTAGCCACCGCCTGTAAGAACATATGATGGGAGGAAAAAGAAGCCATTAACGTTAAATTCTGTAACGTTTTGTTTTTCTTAAAACGAATTAGAACATCAGTCACCAACGAAGAATGCAAGGCAGCAGGCGCCACCTTAATGAGAGCACGGCCCGATGCCATGATTAACCGTTTGGACGGTCCTACGAACAGTTCTCTTGGCTTCGGAGAGCCCAAAGCCCAATACCAAGCAATGAAACATAACTTGGTTCCGACTTGTCCGACTGGGTCTTCTAACAAAGAATGCCATTGATCAGCATAAGACGAATGCGCATTTTCGTACTTGGCAGTCGGTAATTATCCTGTATATGTTATATGATATGGCACTGTACTAAAATATCTAGCTTTAGGTAACCACGTCACTTTTTACATGATGGATCATGTGTCCAAGTTTACGTATATCATGTTTGAAGTGGCGCACGTGCAGATCTCCATGTCAATTAAAGAACTGCCATTTTATTTGACGCAAGTTCAGAAACTTCAAGACGTCATTTGCAGTTGGAAGGCGTCCTGCACCACCGCACAGTACCGTTTCGACCCTGGAGATTTTCCTCGGACAAACGACAACGAGCTGTCGACCGTAGTTGCTCCCAGAAGCAGTAACAGCTGCGCTGTGGCAACAGGTCATTATTTTGGCTAGATAGAGTCTTATTTCTTTCATTTAATAGTTCATTCAATTATTCTTTCATTTGTTGAAAGCTTTTATTTCTTTAAATAAACCCCACTGCATAATAATAATCACCAAGTTATCCATCCATCCTTCGAAGGATAAAAAGTATATAATGTTCTCTCAATGGCTAAAGCTCTTTTTATTACGTTTTTATGTCCGCATTTTATTCCAAAATTCAAATGCGGTGTCGTAGATTTGAATACGTGAGCACTTCTACGGATGCTACGCGAATACTGTAGTGAAATTGATGTATCAAGAACTTACCAGATGTTGCGTTGTTTTTTTCATCAGTTCTCAAAAGTTGCATACTTTTTCAGTTTCAATGATCCATAAAACCATCATTCAGGGGCGATTGGTTTCTTTCGATGCACGGCCATAGATGAGAGAAAGGGTGTTAATTCAGGAACGACCGATCAAGGAAAATCGGTGGGGGTCAGCCTGCTTTCTGCCAGGTTTCACTAACAAGATAGACGTTGGAGTAACAAATCCTGCATACAATAACTGTCGAGTCCTAGTCCATAATTTTTACGGAAGCTTGAAAATAAGTGGAGATTATTTGCCACACCAATATGCTCATGTGGCATGGGATCGAGAAGATCTAGCCACATTCGATCAGATACAAGTTATTACCGAGATTGTAGTGCAATCTTCAGGATACACAATCAACTCTGATCTTACAATTACATGTGGTACTATTTTAAGCTGCCTAGTCGATGCGATCGCAAGATCAAGCTAAATAAATGATGAATTGGAGTTTAAATAAAGTTTATGCACGCCACTTCTTGAATGAACGGGCTTACGAAAACAGTGTCAAAAACAAAGCAAAAGCGGGATTTTTGCTAATTACAGTCCACCAAACTGTTCAAATCACTTAATAAATATAAAAATGCCCTCTAATCTCTAAATAGTTGATGATCTCGTACAACGAAATTCACTCGCACTGACGACAGTAGTAGGGATTCATTCAAGATGACATGGTACACTTTTTTACGAAGTGGTAGGACTATGAGTGCCGATGCTGTAAGTGAATTTCGGAAATGTCCGCTTTTGGATGGCAAATAGATTGCCGGATCTCGAAACATGATTCATCCTCTGATGGAGCGGGTGAAGCGATCTTTCTGAATTCTCTACTCAGCCCATCCCCTTCTTTTTCAATTTCATGTCCCCGAAACACGTCGACTATTCTTTATACCTTGTCACTGACAGCAGCCTTGTCCCGGAAGGCGCCACATTTTTGGGCCAAATCGAACAAGCGTTGCAAGGTGGCGTCACCTTGGTGCAGTTGCGCGAAAAAGAAAGCGATACAGGCCCTTTTATCCAGCTCGCTTTGCAAGTGAAACAGCTCACGCAGAAATACAATGTGCCTCTCATTATCAATGACCGTCTCGACGTGGCCATTGCCGTCGATGCTGACGGTGTTCATATTGGTCAGGACGACATGCCACTTCACAAGGCACGCCAAATGTTGGGTCACAAGAAAATCATTGGTGTCTCAGTCAACAATATTGAAGAAGCCACCGTCGCCATTCAAGGCGGCGCCGACTACCTCGGCATTGGTGCGGTCTGGTACACTTCGACCAAGCAACTCAAGAAACAACCCCTCGGTGTTGTCGGTGTCCAGAGTAAGTGGAGCACAAGACTTGAAGAAAGCGGTGGTGAATTGTCAACATTAACTATCGCTTTTATCCAGACATTCTCAAGTCGATGGAGTCGCATCCTATTCCAACCGTTGCTATTGGAGGTATCACGCCTGAAAACACTTCAGAACTGTTTGTAGGCTCGCGCACGGACAAGTTGCACCTGGACGGTTTTGCTATTGTTTCCGCGATCATGGCCTCGGCTGATCCAAAGGCCACTTGCGCCCGCTGGATCGAAACCATTCGTGCCGATCGCGCCAAGCTCGGTATCAAAGAACACACAGACGTGGATGACGCCGTTTCTTTCGCGATTCAAGCGGCTTCCAATATTAAAGCCAACTCGCCCATGGTACACCACATCACAAGTAAGTCCTTTCTCACTCTCTCTCCTACACGATAACTGGATATCCTTTTTTAAATTTTGACTTTACAGACTACGTGGTGATCAACGATAATGCAAATGCAACCCTTGCCGTGGGTAAAGTACAAAAAACTTGTGAATGTGTGGGTGCCGCATCAAGGGGGGGGTGGTCTAACGGGTAAATGCATTGGTTGTGCTTAGGTGCTTCACCCATCATGTCCACCAATCGGGAAGAAATGGAAGAATTAGCCGCCGTCAATGGCGCTCTTGTATTGAATATGGGTACATTGAATGATATCAGTACCATGATCCTCGCCGCACAAGCCAATGCGCGCCATGGCAATCCGGTGGTATTGGACCCGGTTGGAACCGGTGCCACCCAATTCCGACGTACCACCACCGACCGGTTCCTGAAGGAATGTGATTTGACCATCATCAAGGGCAACGGAGGTGAAATCTTGTCCATGGCCGGACGAGGCGGTCGTTCGCGAGGCGTCGACTCGGTTGGCCAAACCGATGAAGAAAATGCCGTTCTCGCCGTGAAAGAACTGGCGCAAAAACATGGTAGGATCACGAATGAATGAAACTCTGGACCCTCATCGTCTTTCTCATGGATCTTTTTGGTGATACTGTAGGCTGTATTGTAGGCATGACGGGTCCCATCGATTACATTTCTGATGGCAAGCGGGTATTTGCTATTGAAAACGGGGATCAATTAATGCCATGCATCACAGGCAGTGGTTGCATGGCCACCTCGGTGGTGGCCTGTTTCGCCGCAGCCAACCGATCCGATTACCTGTTAGCCACGGTTGGCGGGTAAGCTTTCATACTGAATATAAAAGATGCAATTGAACTCATTCGAGATGATTCTAGTATTTTGACGTTGAATGTGGCGTCCGAATTGGCCGCGAATCGAAGCGAGGTTCACGGACCTGGAAGTTTCCGTGCGGCTCTCATTGATGAGCTTTACAACATCACCAACTCACCTTCTATTCTCAAACAATATGCGAGAATTCGAGTCATTGCTTAGAGAAAGAGCGGGTCGATTTTCTTTTTATTCCGGTATGTGCGTTATCGAATAAAAACTTCTACAGTTTGCCCAGTCGGCTGGCTCCGTCAATGCGGATAATTTCACCGCTCAACATGCTGTTTTCAATGATGTGGCGCACCAACATGGAGTATTCGTGAGGACGACCCATGCGTTCAGGGAAAATCGCATCCTTAATAATTTTGGCCTTGGCCGCTTCATTCATATGAGACGTCATATTGGTTTCTGCATGAAAAAAATTAATATCAATGCGGTTTGCCAATAAATGTAAGAGACGGATGGATCGCTTACCAAAGATGCCTGGGGCAATGGTCATCACGCGGATACCGGCCGGGGCCAAATCTCTCGCCATAGGCAAGGTCATGGAAGCCACACCTCCTTTGGATGCAGCATACGCCACTTGGCCGGCTTGACCGTCGGTGCAGGCCACCGAGGCTGTATTGATAATCACACCACGCTCACCTATTTTTTTGGATCAGCCTTTCCTCCCTCTGTTTTTTACCATCCATTGACGTACCATCCTCGGTAAAGGCGTCCTGATTAGCCATGATTTGCGCTACTTGGCGACATACATTGAAGGTGCCAATAAGGTTGACGCGAACCGTGAAATCAAACAGATCCAGCGTCATGGTATGAGACGACTTGCCACGTCGAGCAATCTACATAATTTTATAGTTGATGCATGGAATACATAATGGAATATATAATAGATGAAGAAAGAATGAAAGAAACATTGATCTACCTTGGCTGCCGATGCGACGCCTCCACAATTAATGACACCAGCAATTCGGCCGAATTGGGCCACTGTTTTGTCTAAAGCTGTCTTGACCGCTTCCTAAAATATAAGAAGAATCAATTGCGCGCTCATGAAACTTCAATGCAATAAACTGTTACTTCGGATGTCACATCGACTTTGCCTGCAGCAAACACTTGCTTCCCGAGCTGTTGAGCCAGGTTTTCTCTGCATCAATCATCGGGTCTAGTTTTTAGCGAGGGAAAATCTGGTATCGAATGTTGCAATAAAACTCACGCTCCCTCGTCATTGATATCAAAAATCTATAGACAAGACGATACATTAACACTAGCGTCGCGGAGCATAGCAACCACAGTCATCACTTACGGCGACATTGGCGCCATGCTGTACAAGTTCTCTCACGGTTGCTTCGCCGAGTCCGCTAGCGCTGCAAAGGTGCGTGAGTAGATCAGCGGTTACATCGAATTGCGTGATTGACATACCCTCCGGTGACAATGAACGTATTTCCGTGAATGTGCATATTAAATTGTGGAGTGAACCGAAAGAACAAATGAAAAAGAGTGAGTGGGGTCTAAAATTTTACCACGCTTTAATTGGCATGATCTTCCTTTGCATTTTCGCTGACAAATGCTGAACTCGAAAAATTCACATGCAATATCATCTACGCAGTCAAAGCGAAAGACGTCTCCTCCTTCAACCATGGTCTCATCCGTATACGCGAGTTATTAAATGAGCCAGTCAAATCTCTCGTTTTTCGTCGTATACGCGGAACTGCCCAACCACCGACTTGGAAATTTATGCAAACTACAATCCAGGCATCAGTGGTCACGGTAAAACAAATGATCATGAAGCTATACGATAAGCCATAAATCACAACTGAATAGCAGGCTAAAATGAACTGCTAATACTACTGTCAAACCTATGATCATCACTTGCAACTATTAATGAGTTGAGAAACAGCATACATGCTACCTTACAATCCAAGACTCGCCTTGGACCTTTAAAAGTCGGCAATTTTAGGACTTTTCCTCACTCCCAATAATCTTATCTTTCTGCTGGTGCATGAATTAAATACTCAGCTGGCGCAGTCAAATACGAGATATAAAAAACAGCCTTTGATCAATGATCATACATCAACACTTGGGAACAGCACAGCCCTTTCGATACCAAAGCGGTTCCGGAAAATGGGACTGCAGTTGAGATGTGTGAAATGAGGACCGATGAAACTAATGAGCAAAAAACCGAATAATTGATGATTTTGGGTTTTTCGATGCATCAACGAATACAAGAAATACACGGTCCAACAGAGTCAATACTGCACGGGCTACCATTTCTGTCGTATTGCGACTTTTGGGAAGAAACAACCATGATAAAAAAATAAATATAAAGGTGAGGCTATGAAACCAGATACAACGCAAATTCATGCAGGTGCAGAATATAGGGAAAAATACGATGGGATACAAAAGCAAAACGTTCAACAATCAAATGCTTCACTGCGTGTGCTTTTTGGGAGTCGGCATTAAAAAAAGAAAGTGCTGCTGTGGGTTCACAAAGCAGTATGGTTTCCAGCAGGACGAATCGGATGCTGGCTTTTTTGATTCTCCGCGGGTGTGACTTGATATTTTCGAAATACAACAGCAGCAGTAAGAAACCCCAAAGTCCGTCCCGGCTGGCATCTTGACTCTCCTACACCAATGATCAATTCATCAAAGGCACGCTGTTTATACAAGACATTCGCACCGATCCTTTGCACTCGGTCCGTAACATTGTCCACTCGATTCCCGGCTGCGCGAACGTTTTCCACATGTCGACCATGCCGTACACTTCTTCAACCACTGCGCACGGCCAGCCAACCGTTGCCCCGCACAGCATCTCACCATGCTCCGTGGTGGCGATCAGCTCGCTTATATACAAGCTCGGCGCAAGAATCGGCTTCCACGAGTGCTGCCACGGTCAAAGAAGCCAACGACAGTAGTGGTTTAACTATTACCGACAAAGCGGTTCAGGTAAGCCATAACGTCTCTTTCTTAACTGTAATAATTATTCAGCGGCTGACTAAAAGGGGGTTTTGGGTTATTTTTAAAATTAAAAAAAAAATTAGCAACTCAAACACATCGCTGAAAGAGACAACGAACCTGATCAAATGCTGCGTATTATGGTCGACTCGGGTGGATGTCACGGTTACCAGAATAAATTGGAATTAACAAACACGGCAGACGAAGATGATACGTAAGCATTTGATTTTTCGATCTGTTGGGGTGGGAAGAACTCATCTCTTGACTCACACTCTTTTTTTTTTTTAGCATTTTTGTGAAGGACGGTGTACGAGTGGTGGTGGATGGCATTTCACTTCAATTTATTAGAGGATCCAAGGTGGACTTTGTGGAAGAGTTGATTGGATCGACATTCCAAGTGGTTGAAAACCCCAATGCAAAGCACAGCTGTGGTTGCAATATCTCCTACGATATCGATCTCGATATGATTACCCAAAACTAAAAAGCTGTTTTTTAAGACGGCTTCTATTCTAGAACGTTTTCTTTCTCCGCCGCGCTCTCTCCCTCTCTTTCCTCCCCCCTCCCCTTTTTTCTCACTCTGTGATCTTCTTTTGAGCCAATGAGCAAGCGCTTCATATCCACTCCACCATGTACAGAAATCGATTACTTCGCTTTACCAAACTAGAAAACATGTATATTTCTATACTAGACTGGAGCCTTGATTTCTCCTCCCTTGTTCATTGACAAAGGTGAATAAAGCAGTTGGAATCCATCTCGTCTCAATCAACTATACCATAAACAGTCTGTCTGGCTTTTTTTTCTGTTTCCGACGGATGGCAATTTTTTTTTTGTTTACACAGTGACCCCTGGCAAGCGGCCACCGAGTTGGTCGCCATAGAAAAAAAAAAAAAAATTCATCCCCTGGCCCACCTATAAAGTCTGAAACTGAATTGCAAACCCGTTTTTTATTACTTCTTTCTCCATCCTTTTTTCCGTTATGGCTACCGAGCAGAACAAGTTCGTCATTGTAAGTATTACTTGATCGTGTTTTGCCTCTTATTGCAAAGAAGAAAAACAAGACACAGTACGCTTACGCTCTTTTGGGGTCTTGTAGGATTTCCTTATGGGTGGTGTGTCCGCCGCTGTCTCCAAGACTGCTGCTGCCCCCATCGAGCGTATCAAGCTTTTGATCCAGAACCAGGATGAAATGATCAAGCAGGGTCGTCTCGCTTCTCCCTACAAGGGTATTGGCGACTGCTTCAGCCGTACCGTCAAGGATGAAGGTCTCATCTCCATGTGGAGAGGTAACACTGCCAACGTCATCCGTTACTTCCCTACCCAGGCTTTGAACTTTGCCTTCAAGGATAAGTTCAAGCGTATGTTCAACAAGGACAAGAAGAAGGATGGTTACTGGGCCTGGTTCGCCGGTAACTTGGCTTCCGGTGGTGCTGCTGGTGCCTGTTCGTTGTTCTTTGTCTACTCTCTTGATTATGCTCGTACTCGTCTTGCCAACGATGCCAAGTCTGCCAAGAAGGGTGGTGAACGCCAGTTCAACGGTCTTCTCGATGTCTACCGCAAGACCTTGAAGTCTGATGGTATTGCCGGTCTCTACCGTGGTTTCAACATCTCTTGTGTTGGTATCATTGTCTACCGTGGTCTCTACTTCGGTATGTACGATTCCATCAAGCCCATCATGCCTACCAACCTCCAGAACTCTTTCTTGGCCTCCTTCTTGCTTGGCTGGGCTGTTACTACTGGTGCTGGTCTTGGTAAGTTTTTTCGATCATCGTTTTTTCCTTTATTTGGGACATGGCTCGTGGAAATGGAAAATGGAAATGGAAAACAGAAAATAATGTGGGGAAAAACAAAAAGAGATTCCTTTTCTTTGTGATGCATGGGTGGCGCATATTCTTGAATACTAAATCTATTTTTCCTTGCGTTCATTAGCTTCTTACCCCATCGATACCGTCCGTAGACGTATGATGATGACTTCCGGTGCTGCCGTCAAGTACGATTCTTCCCTCCACGCTTTCAAGGAAATCGTTGCCAAGGAAGGTACCAAGTCTCTCTTCAAGGGTGCCGGTGCCAACATTCTCCGTGCCATTGCTGGTGCTGGTGTCTTGTCTGGTTACGATCAGCTCCAAGTCATCATGTTCGGCAAGAAGTTCTAAGTCTGTTCTCCTTGATCGATCCAACCCCTTGCTATTATCGGAAAAAAGACCATCGATTATTTGATATGCCTTTTATAATAGAGTCCACTCAAAAATTGCTTTATCCGCTATTTTGTAGGAATAAAAAAAAGCAAAAGTATGTTTTCACCATTACAGTATGTTCATTTTGGTATTTTAAATTGGCGTATAAAGTTACTTGTGATTCACTTGCAACCCATGGAGATGACTGCATTCCATGCTGTACATCTCAAGGAATTGGGTCGTTGCCACCGCCCATTTTGTCGCGACCGTGCTCTCATGCCATGGCAACCGTCGGCCCCTCATCGTCGTCACGGTGATGTAACGACCATGATAGAAGACTCGTTGTGTTTGTACACTGTAAACTTTCTGCTTTTTATCTTTTTTTGTCTTTGTGTTTTCCGGTAATACCTCCATTTTTAGCCAAACCGGGGCGTTTAGGAGTAGGTCGGGTGTCAATTCTCGGGATGTTGACCGATCTACACCCTCTTCTTATGCAGGAGCCTTTCTGAGTAAACTCAGAAAAGGAGAGAAGAAGAACATTCAAACAGTGCTGATTTTTGAGCAGTAACATACGCTCTTATATTTGAGGTGAATGAAAATGAAATACATATATATTAAATACAGTGGTGAACAGTCTACTACATTTACTCAACAAGTCCCGCTTCTTTGGTCATGGAGTAAAACAGGGATTGCTTGTTGGCCAAAAGCTTTTCGGGGTTATCGAATTCAGCAATATGACCTTGGTCCAGGACGAGAATACTATGAAGAAGGATGAGTAAATATAATCCAACTAGGCAAAATCGTCTCACAAAACTCACCGATCGGAATCCATGACCGTGTTGATTCGGTGTGCAATGGTAAGAATCGTACAGTCGGCGAATTGGGAACGAATCGTTTCCTGGATAATCGCATCGGTTTCCACGTCAATCTAATAAGGTGGGCGGCATCATGTTAGAAATCTACTTTTTTCCATTAAATTGATTTCTCGAGCAAACAATACGTACCGCTGCAGTAGCTTCATCGAGAATGAGAACAGTTGTGCGACGCAAAAGTGCGCGAGCCAGACAGATAAGCTGAGAAAGATAGAGTAAAAAAAATTCACAGATTAGATTTGTCTTGTCCTTTTTCTCGTTCTTTTTCTTGTTGGCTTACCTGGCGTTGTCCGACGGAAAAGTTCTCGCCACCTTCGAGAACGACCGCGTTTAATTTACCGTCCAGTTTGGAAATATGATCATGCAAATGGGCCAACTGCAAAGCTTGCCAGATCTGTACATCGTCATGGGCACCGAAAGGATCCAAGTTTTCACGAACCGAACCAGCAAATAAAACCGGATCTTGAGGAATAATCGTAAGGCGAGATCTACCCACCGAAAAAGAACAAGAACGTTATTGAATGTCACCGTACAAGCCGCGTACCATGGGTTTTGACGACTTACCGAAGATCAAACAGTCTCAAGGTCGAGATATCCACACCATCGATAAAGATACTGCCCTTGGCAGCTTCCACAATACGGAACAAACTCAAACTGAGGGAACTCTTGCCAGCACCGGTACGGCCAACGATACCAATCTTCTCTCGAGGAGCCACCGTAAACGACAAGTCACGGAGCGCAAGGTCCAAACCAGCTCTATATCTTGTGGAGTAATCCTTGAACTCAATCAAACCCTTTTCGGGCCACATGGGATTCACACCTCGAACTGCATTGTATTTCTCAGTGGGAAGATCAATATACTAATACAAAATAAATTAGCATTACAATTCCTCACATCCAGCCCTGACTTTCACTTACCTCTTTGATACGTTCCACGGACACGACATTGGTCTAAAGAGATAGGAAAAAAAGAAAAAATAAAGTCAATTGCAATCCCAAACCCAGTCGATTCATTTGAGCAAATACCTCGATTTCACAGAAGGATCGAATGACCCAGTTGAGGGCTTGGGTGACGTTCAGTGCATAAGATACACTGAGACCGACCAGACCGGCATCGATGGAAGAACCGCTACCGTAAATAACGCCAATCACGGCGAAAATAGCCGCACCAAAGATGATGATGGAACCCATGAACTCGAGACGCACAGCGAGCCAACGGTTACAGGCAATCGAAGGATAATACGCACGCTGGTTGTCATCCAACTTTACTTCATTTTCAAATGCAAAGCGAGGTTGCTGCTCATACGCACGAATGGTCGTCACACCAGAAATAGTTTCTTGAAAGTGAGAATAAATGGGACTCTTACCCACCGAGTCCAAACGTTTCAATTCACGCGAAGTCGCCAAGTAATAGCGCTGAACATAGATGTAAATGAAACCTACAATATCAACCATCAGAAGATGAGAAAAAAAATGGTACTTTTCAGGGCAGTCAAGGCCTCTTTTTGTGGTTTCTTACCCAAAGGAATGATGAGGATAAGGAAGAAAGGAGTCGACGAAGCAATCACAAACACAGTAGCCATCACAGAGAATAAAACACTGTTTTGATAAAAGAACGTTAATAAAGACAATAGTTCTCAGTCAGTACACAGGGCAACATGATGCCAACACTTACCGGAAATAACCACTGAAGGTTCTTGGCAGAACTTCGTCCACGGTGTGCTGATCTTTGCTGAATCGGTTCAAGATTCTTCCCAAAGGAGTAGTATCAAAGAAAGACATGGGCGATCTAAAAACATATACATCGTGTGAGATTACATTATTCCAACATCATTCAGTGAAGACGCCGTCAGTATACCTCATAATTGTTTCGAGCATCTCCGAGTGAAGGACTTTGGATGAGCGGATAGCACATTTGATCCAAAGGGTCAAGTTGTTGATGACGGTGAAAAAGGTCGACGACCAGCCAATCAAGGCATAGATACCGAGGTAGAACCATACATCGTTGTTGGTGCCGTCACGTTGATTGTTGCTGCTCCAGTGTTTGAGCCACAAGTTGGCACCCACCGACGAAGCTTGAGCGGCAATTTGGAAAGAAAGAACAACGGCCACACCAGCAATAGAACACGACTTGGCATACTGCTTGTATACATTCCAATCCACACTGCCTTTGGCACTTTCTTCCACGGTCATCAATCGTTCGTTTCCTACTTGCACCTTTTTGGACGATTTGCCCAAAGACACCAGAGAAGCACGTCGCAGGGTCACGGAGCTGTTCATACTACTGATACTGTTTTGTCGCTCTCTCGAATTGACGCGGTTCAACGACGCTTCCTCTTCGCTGCGACCAATATCCGGGGACAAGACCTGTTCTTCGTCGAAGCCGTCGAGCGTTTCATCCGTGTGATCATCGCCTTCTTCGTCTTGGCCAGGCTCCTTGCCTAGTTGATTGCCAAAGTCCGTCACCAACGCATACAGTTCGGTCTTGCGATCCATCAAGTCCTCATAAGTTCCATTCAAGGCCACTTGGCCTTCGCGAAGCATGATCACATTATCCACCTTGGGCAAGTACGAAATACCGTGGGTCACCAAAAGTCGAGCCTTGTTCTTCAACAAACCGTTGGGACCGATGACATGATCAAAGATGTGTTTGCCTACATGAGCATCAACAGCGCTCAAGGGATCATCCAACAGATAGATATCGGCACGAGCATAGATGGCGCGGGCCAACGAGACACGCGCTTTCTGACCGCCGGACAAGTTGATACCACGTTCACCAATTTCCGTTTGATCGCCGGCCGCCAAAATCTGAATATCGCTCTTGAGCGAACACGCTTCCAGTACCTTGTCGTAAAAATCGGGATCCCAGCGATGGCCAAAAATGATGTTGTCTCTCAAGGAAGCATTCATAACCCAAGGCTGTTGTGGAGCATAGGCTACGGAACCACGCAAAATCACTTGACCTTCCAACTTCACAGTGTCACCAAGCAAAGCACTCATCAAGGTCGATTTACCGGACCCCACGCGTCCCACCACGGCGGTGACTTCTCCCTTTTTCACACCGATACAGACATCCTTCAACGAGGGAGCAGGATCGGATTCGGCCCACTTGAAAGTACCGTGATTCACTTCTAGCAAGGGAACGTCAGGCGTCCAATCATTTAGTTGACGATAATCCATGCGAGTCACGGCATTGGGATCGAGTTCTTCCGAAGACAGATAGCCTTCAATACGATACAAAGAGACGGAGGCTTCAATCATGGATGTAATTACGTTCGGAAACACCGCCAAAGGGAACTGTAAGAGACCAAACAGCGAAATAGCGACAAAGGCGATTTGACTCGTCAAAGGTGCCGTTGAGGTTGCTACGTACACGGCAAAGGTACTGAGAGAAACGAAGAACGGAATCGAGGTCCACGTAAACGTTTGAATCGACGACAATGTACCAATCTTCTTGAGCATGGCCAATTCAAGATCATTACGGATAAAACTAATCTACAACCGCGATGATGCACTCGTTAATACGCGTTTTGATGAATCCCTATCATTTTGTAACTTGACTTACTTTTTCCAAAAACGGAGTTTCCCAGGCATAGAGTTTGATGACCTTGATACCGTTCAAAATTTCATTCTACAAAACATACGCGATATAAAAAAAATTGGATCAGTAAAAATAATTGCAGACTGCGACAACAGGACGGTCGAACAGCTTACCATTAATTTAACTCTTGCGTCTTTGTTACCCATCTGGGTCTTTTGGTAAGTACGCATCTTTTTGGCGATATAGGTATTCAATGGAATGGCCAAGATAAGCACAGCCACACCAGCCCAAATACTGGGACCCATGGTTCTCCAGAGCAACACCAGAGCAATGACAATTTGGAAAGGTCCACTCCACACTATAACAACCGGTTAATGAAAACGCGAAAAACTCCAGTGCGTTCCTCGCGGTCATCTTTACTTACCAATATGGAAGAAAGTACACAAATCCATCAAACGTTGAGCATCCACACTCATGTGGTTGACAATCTGTAAGGGCATGGTTAGCTATTGGCATATGACGAAGAAAAGGTTTTGCGTCTGCGACTTACTTCGCCCACAGTTGACTTTTGACGGCTGGCATTGCTCAACTTTAATGTCTTTCTGTAAATGGCCGTGACCAAAGCCGCACGGATCTTCATACCGGTGGTGAAACAACGATGGAAATATTGATGCAGGAACATGGTCTGACACACCGCCGTCACAAACATACCAACTGCACAAAAAAAAAGTGTCAACCATACAGCGAAATGGTGAAGCAAAAAAAGGGGACCGATTCATCGAACCCCCGGTACTTATCAACTTACTTGCAATAAGAACACCACGATAAGCAGGGTCAGGGTCATTGGTGGCATAGCTACCGACCCAGCCGATCAATTCCTTGAGAAGCATCGGCTGGGTAAATTGTAAAACGTCCTGCAAAGCCTTGAACAGCTAAACTCCGAAAAAGGAAATCGCCATGAATTTGTCAGCATTCTGTGCCTTTCTAGACGGATCCTAGATGGACTTACCGCAGCAAGAATAAATGGGCCACCGAGACTGTAAGTGAGGGCCCAGAAGAGTGAAGGTCTGCGGATAGGATTCAATGTGTGAGACCATGTATCGCAGCACTGACATGGGATGTCGACTTACTTTTCCTTCTTCATTTCCAGACTCCAGTATTTTTCAAAACTTCCTCCGATGACGGCGGACTGATCTTCGTGTTTAAGGTTCCTAGGTAACACACATCAGATCACGCAGCAAAATAGTCATCGATGGTATCTCATATGCTTACCATAAATCATCCATGATCAATGGCTTTTGATAACCAAGTCGCATCAATGGAGTCATCCAACCAAAGGTCAAATTGCCAAAGATATTGGTGTGGGCCTCTGGACACTCGTTCTGTGGATCCAACTCGATTCAGTACCATGAAATAATTTGATTTTACCCATGGCTGTTTTGCTTACCTCATCTTCTTCGAGCATGATGTACTGCTTCTTAGGTCGGTTGAGGTTTTCAAATACAAAAATGACCAAAGCAAGTCCGTAGCTGACAGCAAACAAGACAAACTGAGCCGGATCCGTTGAAGGTTGATCCATCATGAGAAGAGCGCGCAGCTTGATCCCGTCGGCAATAATAACAAATAGCCAGTAAAACAACAAAACGGCAGAGGAGATACGATTACGGGTATATTCCACATGATGCAGCGCAACCACGAAAAGCTAAGGAGGTCAAAAATGCAGTCGTATAAGCATCATGGACGGTCACACTCTACTCACAACAGGGATCGAATCAAACATACCAGCACAAACACATTGAAAGCATGAGCTAAAAGTTGGGCATTATCGATCCAATCGTCTGATCGTAAACTGGCGAGCCACAAGTTGGCACCGGTGGTCAATAGCAATAACATCAAACTTGCCTAAAAACACACCAATTGCATGAGCGAGCCATATTTAATTTTCAAGCGTACCATACTGGCTGTGCCTTACCATTTTCACAAAGTAAAGCCAATTGCGCGTCATATCGGCCGGCAATGTCTGACGTCTAGACAGAATGTAAAACCGAGCCATACCAAAAACAAGCACAAAGACAGACGGCACGGTAGACACGACACTGTTAAAAAATAATAATCCTAAGAGTTATTTCTATCCCACAGTTTTGACCATATGAAATTCTTAAGGCTTACGTGTCTTGGAAACATGGTGTAAAGTCTGGAATACGAATAGTGGAGAACGGGCCCTAATATATGAATGCGTCATGGTGAGTTCAATGCAACGGGTGACAGTCCATTTCAGCAGTGACATGTTTACCCAGCCTTCTTCATTTTTACACATGGAGTCCCACCCAGAGGGGACTTCTTGAGACAGTGGGATGATCCACTGACCCGAGTCGTTGATCGCCATGAAAAAGGTATGCGAGAGTAAAGCAAAAAAAGAATTACAAAAAAAAAGATGATATAAAATGAAAGGCGACCGAATCTGTACTCCAAAAAAAGCCGGCTGTCGGACTTCAGATTTCTTGAGAGGAAGACGCGCAAAAAGATAGATGATCAAACCAAAACTGAACTATGGTTTATTCTTTGAATATCAAGGAGTATTTATATGTTTTCCATGTGAACCAATAGATCCACTGCGGTCGCTATTGCCAGTAGAGGCGTAGTCGAATCTGATGAAGTTGCTTTTGGCTGGTTCACAACATACCTGTTAAATCTCAGATGAACAACGTAAATAAGTCACAAATTTTCATTTTCCGAGTTCAGCCATTTTCCGAGGCGGGTGCGCAGCTGGAAGACTAGAGACTAAAAAAAATAGCTTTTTTCCCGATTACGAACATGGCAAAGAAAGGAGGTAACAGCAAAGCCGAAGCGGCCAAAGACAAGAAGGCCGCCGTCAAGGCCGAAAAAGATAGAGCCAAGCAGCAGGAAATGGAAGCCAAGGAAGCCGATAAATGGGCCCAAGGTGCCAAAGGCAAGAACAAAAAAGAGGCAGAAGCAGAAAAGAAGGTGATGACTCAGCAACTGGCATTCACGCGACCTGACCGTTCCAGCATATTCTAATCTGCATTGTCATTTTACCTGTAGGCTGCTGCCTTGGCCAAGAAACAGGAAGCTGCTCGTCAATTGGTAAGGAAACAATCGCCTCCCTTTAACGTGACAATAAAAATAACAGAGGAAACTCATTTTTTTTTGACGTGGGGTGCTAGGCCGAAGAAGAAAAGGAGCTGTCAAAGTTCAAGCCAACCGCTAAGGGATCCGATGTAAGTGTTAATGAGCCCCTGCAAAAAGCGTAGTAAAACTTGCCGTGCATTGGATCGTTGAATGCCTTTTCTTTATTTATTTTTTAGAAAAAAGCTGCAAAGAAGAGTGCCAAGGTGGAGGCGGATAGCCATGCCCGACGTACCATTCCTGAATTTTCCGCGAGCAATATTGACGATGCTATCGATTTGTTATCATTGAATGACGATGGTTCGGGTCCTGTCAAGGCCAAGGATATTGAAAAGCATCCTGAGCGTCGTTTCAAGGCTGCGTTGGCTGCTTATGAAGAGCGTGAAATGCCTCGCTTTAAGCAGGAACACCCTGGTCTTCGTCAGAGTCAGCTGAAGGAAATCATTTACAAGGCCTTCCAGAAATCGCCCGAAAATCCTTTCAACCAACAAAACATTGTTCAGTACAATGCCACCTCTGAGGACGCCAAGAACCTCAAAGGTAAGTCATCGTTGGCCATTTGGAAATCATTGGATGAATGAAAATTTTTTAATCGAATGTATTCTTGTTCTTAGAACGTCGTCGCAAGGAATTGGAGGATCGGCTTCGTGCCTAAGGCCAACTAGCCGTGATGGTTTCCGAGACAACTCCCGTTATCCATACCAAATGCTGTTTTCATAGAATAAAAGTAGAAAAGCAGCGGATGGTATGAGGGCTTCGTTTAATTTCACAGTAATACGCTTATATTACCCAATTTTTTGCTGGACAACCAAACAAGCCATTAACTCCCTGCTCTACTTGAAAATACATCCATTTTCCGTTGTCTCCACCTGTTAAACGACGGTTGATTTTTTTTTTGAGTGTGACCTTAATTAGCATATTGGTGTTGACCAGATTGTTAGAGATTATAGAAAAGGCGACTCGTTAAATTGTTTTTGCTGCTTTTTTTAAATAGAGCAAGTATAGTAAAGAGGTTTATTGTAACAAATCATATAAGACTTTTTCTTTTCTTTTTAATTACATGAAAGCTGACATGACCAGCAGCAAACATAGAGAGATGATGGTAGGTTTGACGGATATAGCATTTTTACCAATAGGGATGAGTGAAAATTTTTAAAACAAGAAACATATAACATTTTTTACAAGCGAGCCTTGGATTGGACAGAGACGATTTCATCGTACAACAAGGTGGTCAAGAAATCATCGTATCTTTCACCCGTGACTTGAGTGGCGAAAGCCTTCTTGGCGGCTTCGTACTTGGAGTTACCGTACTTGCTGCCGAGCTGTTGGCGGATCTTATCGGTTTCTTCATCGAGCACTTGCAACAAGTACTTAGGAGTGATCTTGATACCTTCGGCGGTGGTAGCCTGGTGACGAGCCCACTGCCACAATTGGGAGCGGGAAATTTCGGCCGTAGCAGCATCCTCCATCAAGAAGTGGATGGGAACACAACCGACACCGCGTAACCATGATTCCATATAGGCAAGACCGATCTGAATGTTGTCGCGGATACCCTTTTCAGTAATCGAGCCCTTGAAGTTGATATCCAAAAGATCGGTGTTCTTGACCACAACATCGTCACGACGGACATGGATCTGGTTAGGCTGAGGCATGTGTTCGTTGAAGATTTCGAGAGCAATCTTGACAAGATCGGGATGGGCAACCCAGGTACCGTCGTGACCGGCTGTGACTTCACGGAGCTTATCGGCACGGACCTTGGCCATGGCGGCTTCGTTGGCCTTGGGGTCGTTCTTAATAGGAATCTGAGCGGCCATACCACCCATAGCGTGAACACCACGCTTGTGGCAGGTCTGGATCAACAGACGGACATAGGCATCCATGAAAGGAACAGTCATGGTGACGGCCGAACGATCGGGAAGCACGAACTGAGGATGTTGACGGAACTTCTTGATGAAGCTGAAGATGTAATCCCAACGACCACAGTTGAGACCCGAAGAGTGGTCGCGCAATTCGTAAATGATTTCTTCCATTTCATAAGCGGCAAGAATGGTTTCAATCAACACAGTACCACGGATAGTACCACGGGGAATGTTGAGCATATCCTGAGCAACATTGAACACATCGTTCCAAAGTCTATCCATCAAAGTCAGTATATCTGTAAACAAAAGCAGGCCAAAAAATGTGCTTACCTAGCTTCCAAGTGGGATTCCATCTTGGGCAAGTAGAAGTAAGGACCCTTGCCACGCTTGATAAGTTCCTTGGCGTTGTGGAAAAAGTAGAGAGCGAAATCAAAGATGGAAGCAGACATGGGCTCGCCATCGACGAGGACGTGCTTCTCAACCATGTGCCAACCTCTGGGTCTACATAAAGACAAAAAGCAATAATGTCAATTCACCGTAACCGAAAAAAAAAAATCCCATTGTATCGGAACTCGCCGTAAATGTCTTTCCTCACCAGAAATCCTTTTTCACGTGCCAAGGTAACTTCCCTTTTCTTTCCGTGTCACGCTTCCCCACCCTTCCCTTTATCCCTTTCAATCCATTTCCAAAATAGTCCAACTTAAATAAATAAAAGATTAAAAAAAAAAGTTCTTACCTGACAAGCAAAGTGGCGGCCTTGCCATCCTTGCGGAGTTCATACTTCTTACCATTGGGGTTGGTGAAGCTGATATCCTCACGGACAGCATCACGAAGGTTGACCTGACCGCTGAGCATGTTCTCCCAGACAGGAGCGCTGGAATCTATTGTGAAAAAATCATGACAAAAGCGTAAGATAAAAAGTAAAAATTGAAACCGAGGGAACGAATGAAATCACAAGGAAGAACAATGTAATGGAAGCCAGTTTGAAATTTTGAACCATGATGTCATTTAAAAAGAGGGATCTTCATAGAAAACTTTACCTTCAAAATCAGCCATAAAGGTAGAAGAGCCCGAGTTCAAGGCGTTGATGACCATCTTACGGTCGACGGGACCAGTGATCTCGACACGACGGTCCTGGAGACCAGGTGCAGGGGCGGCAGCACGCCAGGTGGGATCATTACGGATGTGAGCGGTTTCGGGCAAGAAGTCGGGAAGCACACCACGGTCGAGTTCCTGCTGACGGTAGACACGCTTCTGGAGCAAGGTCTTACGGGTAGGGTTGAAGATACGTTGAAGAGTAGCGGTGAACTGCAAAGCTTGGGGCGAAAGGATTTCAGTCTGAGCACCAGTGACGGGTGCAAGGACGGCCACGCCGGGGATGTTAGACTTGAATTGAGAAGAGTGAGATTGGACAGACATGTTTGAGCGAAAGAGCAAGACGGATCCTCTGGTCTTGAACCGAAATATATTTATACGTGGTTGAATCATCAAAAAAGTGTGGAGATATGCGGAAGGCTCGAAAGCTTACTGGTATTCTTTCGTGACTGGCCTTCCACTGAGTTATTTCACCGAGTCAGTTTTTTTTGAATATTGGGCAAAAGATGGATTTGGTGTCCCCATCACATGCTTCATGGTTCATATTCACATGGAAAGAGCCATGCCTTTTCCATTCCTTGCTAACGGCCTTTTCACATCATCACTCATTTTTCACTGTCTACCATCTTTGTTCTTGGTATTGAAATAGACCTAGGGTTTTCTGCCAAGTACGGCGGAATTGGCATTGAAATCTTTTATCCAGGGACCGCCTATATCTGCTGGATTTTGACATGAGGTATATTGAAAATAAATTCAATCTCCGTACTCTTAACAAGGATCAGATCCTTCATATATAAAGAAGAACCCATTCTTCCCCTTTTGCATGAGTTGACTCACGTTGTCAACCGATCTTTTAAGGAGCCCATTCCGGTAGTAAAAAAAAAATGAGGATACAACACCTTGCTCCGTTTTGTCAATACCATAATTCTAGCCCATCATGAAAAATAGGCACCAAATTCAGTTTTTCTATCTTGCTTTTTTTTTATTGGGTAGTGAAATAGTACTATTGCACTCCGCGCAATGTGCCGATGCTTATGACGACAAGTACCCTTTTTTTCGGTGCGTTGTCGACTCTCAATGCTTGCAAGATTAAAAAAAAAAATTGAGAAACCAATGATGCACTGCATTTTCCTTGGTTCCAAAACCGGATTTCAATTTCCGACTGGTTTTTTGAATCTACGTTGTTATTCAGCAGAATTGCAACAGAGTGGTTTCACTGAGAGTTTCGTTTTGTTCATATGCTTTTTACCAAATAAACCATGTGCATATTCTGTGAGGGCTGCAACTAATGGATTTTTTTTTTGAACCGTGGGGATTGAAAATGATTCCGTTCGGATCATTCATAAAGTTTCTTGAGCTTGCTGCTTGCCTATTCCAGCAGACATATGGGTTGTGACGCATCGGAAAGTCCAGTAGCCAGATCGGAAGCAAGGTTGGGTTCCTTACTATACTTAAAGGGCTAAACCCGTTTTTTTTTTTTGTACACTGGAGTATGATACTTCGCCAACAATTCGTTCTCAGAGAAAAGGTTGCCCCTGACACGTATAGAATAACGAATAAAATCTGTGACCGATTGATTGGTTTTATAACATGACGACAGTAGCATGGAGATGATCTTTTTATATTCTTTTATCATGCAGCCACCCATGGTCTTGTAGCTGCGAATAAAATTAAAAAGAAAAAACATCACAAACATAGAGCAAGGGAAAGATCGCTTTTTTTTTTCATGTGGATTTCCCCAAATTGTTGGAATGGTTCTCACGACGAACTCAATCTTCTGAAGATCTCAGCCGCAATGAAGTCTTTGGAATAACGTTTAAACCGATGTTTCAAGCTTATTTTTTTTTATTTTCATCACGTTGTTGTTCATGAATTTCCCTATTTTGTATCTTTTTTTTTTTAATTCTTCTCACCCCTCAACTCACTGAAGCGTCCGTTAATTGCGTATGGGAAAACAGGCAACAAGGTTCAAGCATCAATTTGCTTATTGAGGATCCAAAAGAAAAAGAAAAGAAAAAAAATCGCATTTAGAAAGAGAAGGAATGAATCATTATGATGCTTGCCATATTATTTTTCCGTTTAAGATGGTGAGATGGTGGAAGCATGAACTTGGTCCTATTTACTCCGAGTGTACAGTTCGTATGTCGTACTGCTAACCTGGGGAAGATCGGCGTCTTCCGCTGGAGACCGTTGCAAAATTCTCACCACCAGGCATTCACGGGCACAGTCGGAAGATTCATGCCGACACTACCAATTTTGGGTATCCAAAAACCATGTTAAGACTGAAATGGTCTTCAAACGTAAACAGTGATATCATTCTACAGCCACCTGTACCATATGACAAAGAAATAATAGAAAAAAAAAGCCAATGCATATTCATTCAGCAATGAAATGCATCCTTCCTATCTCAACCCCTTTTCCCTCCACGTTCCAAATTTTTGCCCTCCACCATTACAATTGCAACTCTTTCCAAACTTTTTATACTAGTTTTTCATTGAATCATTGTAAATCGATTGAGTGAATTTTTAAGACAGGAACTTGTACGAACTAATATTCACTTAAGATTCATCCATATGAATTTTGGAACCCGTTAACTTGTGATAAAGCAATATGCGTTGATCTTTGTGATACTAGTGTGCGCTATGAGAATATCCCAGGTGCAGTAGAAAGCAACTTAGCATCAACATCAATATCAACACCAGCAGCTCCTAGATGTGGACATTCGCTTTGTTCTATCTTCTCAAGGCACAAGGAAACAGGTGCGATTCAATCCGCCTATCAGAAAACTTTTGCATGGTCTTTCGTGCAACTATATCGTTCTATTATTCCATCTGCATAGCAAAGCACACCCATCGCGCATGTTTTCGCGTATAGGATTCTGTCACTTGAGAGGAAGTGGTTTCCCTCGTTACTATTTCCCATTCCGAGAAACTAGTACCTGAATTCAGCTTTGGTTGCTGGGCAAGGTGCTAATGAGTTTATCTTTTTTAAGTTCCGGCTGTTTCAATCACTTTATATGCCGCGTATATTTCAAACCTTTAGCGCGGATTGATCTTCGCGGATAGCGAGCCGATAATGATTATGATGCTGATGTAAGAAAAAAGTTTGATTTCAGTTCAATATATCGGAGAACAAGCAAGGCACGAATCAGAGGCAAGTGTTATACAACTCCGCCTGTTATCAGGGCAGAATGTTTTCCGACATGACGATATCAAGCACGCTACTTTGAATTCGCACAAATGAAGGATCAAAGTTACACAGAATCACCCATCAAAACTGGAAGAGTTCATTTCTCCTAACTTTGTACTCGGTGAAGAAAAGATCGTATAATTTTACAAGATTCTGCTGAGTAAGGTTTTTTCGGATCTCAACCGCTTGTCATTTTTGTCACCCGAGCTTCTTTATCACTGTGCACAACAAGTTGTGCTCAAACAGTTTTTGAGCGCAGCGTACTCACCATACGTATTCATGTTGAAATAAATCAGGAACATGAGACTGTAATTCTTAGCAAAAAGGACCATATCATTGCTTTACCGGAACCCAAGAATTAAAAAGACAGGCTTCTTCTTCACAAATTCGACATTATTTTTCGCATGAGACTAGCATATCTAGAGATAGTATATCATTCAGAGTAGGATTGATCTTCAGGGTTTTCCTGATACAAGTTGTGAAGTTCGATGCGTTTCTTAAAAACTCTTGTTGATGAAAAGCACGAATCTCTATATCAAGTCCCATCGAAGAAATCTGTTCACCATGTTGCACGCCTATAAATTATGATCAGAGAATAATATGATATATAAAGTGAAAGCAAGCTTTCGGTCAATTTGGTGATCATAGCTTCATTTCGAAATACTGATGTCGTGCGTCCAACCATGCAATCAAATGATACACAATGAACAGGGCTTTAGTTTTTTTAAAGCTATTATTTTCTGAGCGTTGTAGCCCCGTTTGCGTGATTTAGTCCAGAGCTTACTCAAGTGTTTTAAAGTAATATATTTTTTCGGCTCAGATGGTGTGAGTCCGCAAGTGCTTTATTTCTTCAACACAGCCATTTGTATGATAGGACAGGCCAACCAAGCGTTACATTGTAATAAGTGACGTTGTGACAATCCAGAACTTCATCTCAACTGAAACATCAGCCGGTACAGACAAAAAAAAAGTCCCTGTTGCACGCATGCATTTCACTACACAAATTATAAAGCGTCCTACTGATATGCCAATACATTATTATCACCAAAAATCGCCATTTTATGATCAAAATGGAAAAAAAAGCATGCGCAAGACGCTTGAATTAAGAAGCATGCGCCGGGAGTGTTAAATCTAAGAGCATTCGAGATGTCAAGCTAAATGGGTCAATTCATTTACATGCACTTATGAACAATAAATTGATCAATGTTGAACATGACTCGTTTGATCGATTGTGAAACGTAGCGAATTTCTAGGAGGAACCCATCAGAGCTTTTTTGTTACGATTATTTGGATAAACCGGACAAATACAGCATCAGATAAATCCAGGCATTACGGAAAAAGGGTATGCAACTGCACAGCTTTTTCTTTCGAACCCTTAAGTCAGAATGGCTGGGTTACGAGATGCAAGGCACAGACATTATTGTCCGAAATTGCATTACTGAAATTTATCTAGGACTGTTGCCAGGAGAACCCATCCTTAAAAGGCAATTATCAGAACCATGTTCTTGACGATGGACTATATAACACCTGTCAAAGATGTGGTGATTTATTTTCTCCATCCTATCTTTATTTCAAATATTTGTTATGCCTTTCAAGTCTCTGATTACGATCGTCGCTACAAGCTTGCTTGCTGGCCAAGCTCTTGCCGTTTCTGTTCACAACTGGTGGAATGTGCCTAGCGACTTTGGTGATATTGCCGAGTTACGATCTTCCATCCGGGTTCCCCAAGGCTCGGATCCTATCAAGACCTATTGGATGGCCAATGGTTTTGGCAACGGTTACATGGGTATGCAGCACAATTCGGATACCGAGCGCCGTATTTTATTCTCCATCTGGGACGATGGCCATGGCTCCAAGGTCGAACCTATCCGCCACGGTAAGAATGTGCATGTTGGCACATTTGGCGGCGAAGGCACAGGCGGCCAGTCTTACCTCCACCACAACTGGAAAGCCGGTGACACTGTACACTTCCGTGTGCGAGCCAATGTGAGCGAGGCCGAGAATTATGCCGAATACACCGGTTACTGGGGTACGGATGGCAAAAAGTGGCATCTGATTGCGTCTTTCCGAGCAGAAAATCAGCCTTATTGGCTTGAACATCCTTACGGTTTCCTGGAAAACTATGGTTCTGATCAGTCCAAGACCCGCGAGGGCTACTATGGCAACTTTGTCATGATCAACAGCAACGGCCGACGCTACACACCCAAAAAATTCCAATTCACCAATACTGACCCCTCCACCGAATACCGAGAAGTCTGGGACCAACGCTTGGTGAAACAGCACAAAGAAGTGTACATGCGTATCGATGGTCCGGCCAACCAAGGCGCGTATCCACCCAAACATCATTAAATTACCCTTTCCCCCTTCTTCCTCTTTACTCTTCTCACGTAGAATCATTTTTCCCATTTCACATGTTACATGCCTCAAACTCTGACTTAAATAAAAATGCTTTTCAACGCAAGTTTTATATGATGCAGTCATGTATCTTTCTTTGCAAGTAATCAATTTTTTTGGTGGTTGGTAGCCCTCACCATGATTGTCAACCTGATTGGAGCGGGACATTTTTGGACTGTGTTTAGTAGTTGAGGCAAAAAAAAAAGGACCAAGCCACCCATTGTGAAAGAATAAATTTTTCTCGACATGGGCAATTTTAGCAGTGCTGGTCAGTCTTTCTCTTGCAACATTCTCTTTCTTCTTTTTGATGATGGAATAAAAATGTACGTATAATGGTATAGTATCGTTGTTGTCAGTATGTTTTGATGGGGTTCGCCTCAATGCTGTATTTGCTATTTTACGTGTGGTGTCGCGACGGAGGGTGATATGGCGTGCTTGTGCGAGTGTGATGGGCAAAGCATTTCCAGTGGGAAAATAGAAGCAGGCGAAAAATGGTTCAAAAAGATGGAAATAGGTCCAATGATGAAAATCAGGAAAAAAAAACGCAAGTTCATTCGCATTACAATAGGTAATAGCTCTTTCCATAGCTATTGCGTATTATTCGCTATTTCATAGCACTTGCAATAGTAAATGTTTATGGTGAAACGTTTGAAGACTGGCAGTTTATTCCCATATTGCCAGACTATAGGTTTCATCAACATACCCTTTCCAACGATTTTCATCATGGACTAATCTTGTACTCATCTTATCATATAATTTTTTTTTCTCAATAAAAATCAAAAGAAAACTTTTGGAATTGCAGAATGTGCCTTGTCTTTTTCGTAATCGTTGCAAGATATTATTGGCTCAATGGTGCAAGAGGCTTTTTTTTCCCGTAATTTTTTTTTCTTCGGGCGATCAGATTGTGAATCTGGCGTCATCAACGGGATTGTTATTCCGACAATCTACTTTTCTTAAAATTTAAGCACAACCAGGGTGATTCTCTGTCGTTCTTTCCCTTTTTTCTCCTTCAACAATCCGTGATGGCCGAATACAAGACTCGCCAGGTTGGTGCTCTCAACACCCTTGACTACCGTGTTTACTTTGGTACGTGAATATATATGGACTGGACGACTTGGTTACAAAGACACGCTTGCACAGTGATAGTTCTAACGTGACCCTATTTATTTATTTTTTTGACACTTGTCAACAGAAAAGAACGGTGTCCCCGTCTCTCCTTTCCATGACATTCCCCTCTGTGCTAATGAGGAAAAGACCATCTTCAACATGATTGTCGAAATTCCTCGCTGGACCAACGCCAAGCTCGAGGTAACGTTTCTCGCTTGTTTTTCTCTGTATGCAAAACTTGGGTGGTTTGGATAGTTTTTTGTATTGACACGAACGGGGAAACACATTTTTAGATTAGCAAGGAAGATGCTTTCAACCCTATCAAGCAGGATACCAAGAAGGGCAAATTGAGATTTGTTCGCAACTGCTTCCCTCATAAGGGTTACATCTGGAACTATGGTGCTCTTCCCCAAACCTGGGAAGATCCCAACCAGAAGCACCCCGAAACCAAGGCCCGTGGTGACAACGATCCCATTGATGTCATTGAAATCGGTGAACAGGTTGCCACTGTCGGTCAGATCAAGCAGGTCAAGGTTCTCGGTGTCATGGCTCTTTTGGATGAAGAGGAAACTGACTGGAAGGTCATTGCCATCGATGTCAACGATCCCTTGGCTCCCAAGTTGAACGGTAAAGTCTTTGCTTGATAAAGAAAGAGAAAAAAAACGCGTCGCATTGACTCACTGAGTTTGTACAGATATTGAGGATGTTGAAAAGCACCTCCCTGGTCTTATCCGTGCCACCAACGAATGGTTCCGCATCTACAAGATCCCCGATGGCAAGCCCGAAAACGTGTTTGCTTTCAGCGGTGAAGCCAAGAACAAGAAATACGCCACCGATGTGATCTGGGAAACTCACGAAGCCTGGAAGGGTCTCATCAACGGCTCTTCGGACAAGAAGGACATCAGCGCGTAAGTATTACCATAAAATCGCTATGAAACTGCTGCCATGGATGGATGGGAGTTGGCTTGGAAACGAAAGGTGAATTTCTCATGTTTATATATTTGATATTTTCCTTTAGTGCCAACGTCTCCGTTGAAGAATCTCCTTACAAGGTTGCCCACGATGATGCCGCTTGCACTTCCATTCCCGCCGTAAGTCAATTCATCACCCGTGTTAAATTATGCAAGTCCTAACATTTTGATTTTCTAGGAAAACGTTCAAGCTGCTGCTCCCATTGATGCTTCCATTGACAAGTGGTTCTTCATCAGTGCCCACAGCCTGTAAGAAGGAATTGTAAAGAAAAAATCTGGAATTTTGGGTATTACTTTTGAATAAAAACTATCTGTCTGTTTTTCGTTTATTTTTCATGGTTCACGCCGTTACTCTTTTCAACGTATAAACGGTCCCTTCATCGATGGCTGGAAAGAATAATTGCCAAGTGCTTCGTAATTATGTACTCTTGGCTTCAGGGTAGGCATGGTGATTTTTCTCGGAGACCAACACATGTAACAAGGGGAGTCGGTGAGAATTCCAAAAAGTAAGTGAGGCCCGAAACGGGCAGCTTCTGCCGAGAAATGTCGGACTTTGAAATATGAAACCTGCACGAAAGACTTATAAATTATGCGTGATGCCGTATTTTTTTCAAGCCTGAATAAAACGAGCCTGAGAACAAAACAAAATGACTGATAACAAATGCCAATAACAAGGAACTGGAAAAGCAAAAGTTATTTCGTCAACAGCCACACGGCAAATACAAGAATAGAGAAAAGACAGTGCCATGCATGGGTGGAAGACAGGGTCTCCGCAGAATCCCAGCTTCGTAGGGCGACACCAATATTCACATGGCTTTTTTGACGACCTTATTTTTGCCAAGCCAATAGCCAAAGAAAAAATGGCCGTAAAAGAAGAGGGAATCACCTATTTATATCAATGTCAACTCATTCACATCGGGTATTTCAAGTGAATTGCATCCACCACGCTGTTCGATTGTTCCTCAGAAAAATAAGCATCCACTGTTCGCTTACCAAAAATGGAATTTCCTTTTTTTCAAATGTTCGATTAAATTTCTTTGTTGGCTTCTATTATTTTTCCATCATTCTTATCGCTTTTACGCTTCATTATTTTCATACATTTACACTCTTCTCGGGAACGTACACCCATACAAACGTACAACTGACACTAGAATGGGTGCATGCATGTCGACGGATGAACGCGAAGAATGGGAGAATAGTCAACGGATCGACCGAATGCTCGAAGACGACCATCGGAAGGTTAAACGTGAATGCAAGATATTACTTCTAGGTATATTTTCCAACCTAGGAAGAACGGAACGAAAGAGAAAAGAATGAGAGAGAGAGAGAGAGAGGGCCTTCTTTGTTGTCCAAAACTAATTGCTCTCGCTTCACCTGTAGGGAGTGGTGAATCAGGCAAATCAACCATTGTGAAGCAAATGAAGATTATTCACCAAAATGGATATACGGAAGAAGAGCTCTTTCACTGGCGACCGACGGTGTATCAGAATATTATCGAGTCATCCCAGGCCCTGGTCAAAGCCATGGAACGATATGGATATCATTTCCAAGTGACCAAAAATCATGTAAGGCGCGACAGGCTGTTAGCCAGTCCGTATTTACTAACGGACGGATTCGGGTAAAACGTTGTAGAATTACGCTTTGAGGATCATGGAATACAGTTTGGCCGATGTTAGCTCGGGATTGGACGGCGACTTTGTAGAAGCATTGAACGGCATATGGAGTGATCCGGTGATTCCTCGATTTATGGATAAAGAAGCCAGCCATTTTTACATTATGGATTCGGCACCCTAGTAAGATCGACTTTGCCCCACTTTTTATGCCGATCTTTGACTGATTTTTTTTTTCGGTAGCTTTTTCAATGAATTGGAACGCATTGGCCAACCCGATTATATACCCAACGTCCAGGATGTATTATGCGCTCGATCCAAAACCACGGGCATCATCGAAACCCGATTCAGCATGGGTCAATTAAGTGTACAGTAAGGACGCGAAACGAATGGTAGTGGGAGATAATTGGTATGGCATAATCACACGTTTTTCCTGATATTTTAGTATGTTCGATGTTGGAGGACAGCGATCGGAACGGAAGAAATGGATTCATTGTTTCGAAGGCGTGACCTCGATCATCTTTTGTGTCGCCCTCAGTGAATACGATCAAGTGCTATTGGAGGAATCTCGACAGGTAAAATCGGCGTTTTTTAGGGGGCCGTTGGTCAATGAGGCGGTTTATTGAAACCATGTACAATAGAACCGTATGATGGAAAGTCTGGTCCTTTTCGAATCGGTGATCAACAGCCGATGGTTTCTGCGAACATCCATTATTCTCTTTCTCAACAAGATTGATTTATTCAAAGCCAAATTACCCAAAGTGCCATTACAAAAATTCTTTCCAGATTATCAAGGTAGGGTGGATGAAAACACAGGTTGGCTCGAAATTTACTGTCTGATGCACCACGGTATTTCATCTAGGTGGGCAGGATCCGAACAAAGCAGCAAAGTATATCTTGTGGAGATTCAATCAAACCAACCGTGCGAAACTCGATATATACCCCCAGTATGTCGTAATGAACTTTTGACTCCTCATGCTGTGCATACTTATTTTTTTTTTATCATTTTGCTATTTTCGTAGCTTGACACAGGCTACAAATACGTCCAATGTAAGTCTTGGGAATTGCCCCTCATCAGCTTGATCTGTGTATTCACTCGAATGCCATCTGATAGATCCGACTGGTGTTTGCTGCCATCAAAGAAACCATCCTTCAAAACGCTTTAAAAGATTCCGGAATCTTGTAATATATGAAACCTGTCCACTACGCAATCCGAAAACTGTAAATACTGTAATTGTACCTCTTTACCGCTACTCTTATTCTGATATTATTCTATCGTACCTTTGATTCTCTTCAACGAAAACCAATTATGCAAACTAATGGCCCTTGCTTACATCGTACACTAATGATACACTCGGTGATAATCCAAATATATTCGTTCATTAACAATGTGTATTTCGCAAGTATTGTTGGTGGATGTCATTCAAAGTGAGTCGCGTAAAGGCGTCGGTTGGAGAGACGTAGGGTTCCCCTATTCGGCGAGTCATGTGGCCAAAGTCACGCAGACGGTGATCCAGGGAGGACGCTGATGGATCACCGCAGCAGATGACCACAGCGGTTTTCTCATCCAGATCGCTTACGTGATACATCCATGTCACCTGCAATTGATTACCATGTTGGCATTCAATCCATCGTTCCTATCAGATAATTTTTGGTCATTCGATTATGTTTTTTGTTGGGGGGGAGGTTGAGAGGTGCTGAGAAGGCGAGGCTTACAGTTGGGTGATTGTTGAATGAAATCTGTTGAAGATCAAACGCAAGACCCTCGCCAATGGCCTTGGTGTAACTTTCTTTGCAGCCCCATATCTGGTAAAACGCTCGTAGCTGTGTCGCTTCATCCTGGCCGTTGAAAATGGTTTGACGTTCGGACAGAGTCAGCTAGTTCACAGGAAAAAAAAAACCGATGAGGCGTTGGAAACAGGATCGTGGCGACTGAAAAGAAACGTTTACCTGATATTGAAAGCAATCTACAAATGTGTTTACCGGGTCTTTGAGTGTCTTGATTGATACGCAATCTACACCAACTTGAAGTTTTCTCGTCATGGTGGAGACCAAGACTACCCAATCACCGTCGTGCGATATATTGAAATCAAGGTATTGTCCGTCTGGACAAGCCAGTGTAGGCTTTCCTCCCGGAAGACGATCAAACTGAATATCATGCCACGGCATAGCGAGGTATTTGGATACAAAATATCGCCGTAAGAGCAAGCTTCCGACCGCCAACCGCTGATCGTTTACATATTTTTTACGCGTGACGGAGGCATGCTCATGTTCAGGCAACCATTTCAGAACTTCATTCACCTTATATGCGAAAAATAAAATGTCAGCTTAATGAAACAACGCGGCAACTTTACAAGGGCAGAATACCTCTTTGACTTGGAAAGCAGTAGAAACGTTGAATGCCAAGAGAATCAAGAGAGACGACATTTTTGCTTTTCGTGCGAATGGGGAAACTGCTGTGCTCATTGCCCACGGGTTGCGCCCTCGAGACGTTTAAAGTCCGACGAAAGAGGATCAATGCATGGCTCGAGGGTGTGGTTCCACCGTGCGAGAACAGCAGATTGAATATCCTTCAAAGCAACCTCTAATAATTCATTGAACAAGGCTTTTGTCGCTTGTAAATTTCCATATATTGCATAAAAATGGTGGTCGTAAGTATAGGTGTGTTGGTTCTTTTGGTTGCAGTCTCCCATCACATTCTATACGTGCACCAAGTACAGTAAGTTCGGAAATTTCCCCAAAAGCAAAAAAAGGGTGAAAAAACCCACCGCAATTGCTTTATCCATTCATACTGCAAGCAATAAAAATATTAAGAGACTTGCGAGTAATGTCATCTACTACACACGCGTGCTGACGTTTGTTCCGCCTGCTTTGCAGGACCAAGCAGATGAAAGTCCCACATTGCTTTCATCGGTGTAATCAAAAAGAATCCATGCCTCGTAGCAGTATAAAATGGTGTTATAGTTTTGGTACCACTAACAGGATCAACTTACTGCTCAAGGCACAGGCAAGGTTTGTATGTGAGAAAATACGGCTCTTTTTACAACATGACTGAAAACCATTTGCAGAGAGATCTGGTTCAAAAATTACGCCGAATTTTTACGGTTCTTTTTCTCCCATTTTTGACCATGACAGCTTCTCCAGAGGGTGCAGCTTCGTCGCCATTCTTTGCGCGAAAATCAGGTCGATTCCCTTCCAGCGTGCGCATTCCACGATCAAAAAGAGCCATGTCGATGCGCACGTCAATGAGTCAACCGCAGTTGGGCCACGAATCAAAATCATCCATTGCTTCCGCATCCATTGCCTTATCGGACGAGAAAGAAGAGGTGATAAAAATCGGTCAACGCTGGGAAACATACTTTGAACCTCGTTTTTCTTTTGGATCCCAAGCGGCATTGCAAGCGAAACAACCCCTGGAACAACCGGTGATTCATAAACAGGAGAACGAACGGGATCCGGAACCAGAGGCGTTATCGTTGATCATGTCCTCGGCTCCTACACCGACCCTTCCACCGATTGATCAGCTAAAGTTATTAATGCCAACCCAAGTAGACGCCCAGGTGGAAATTCTACCTTGTCCTTCGCGGGCATTCTTATCCAATAACATGCAGCAGCGTGATCATCAGCAAAAGTGGCGCGAGCGCATGGATCTTTTACATACCATCCACAACCAAGGGTTTCGCGAAGCCAACGACGCCACTTTGTGGATTCCCAAAGCCGCCGCTTGGCAATCGCTGAAAGCCAAAGCGGAGCAAATCAAGCGCGACGCCAAAAACCCGTTTTATCATCCTCCCGAGGAACCTGACGACGCCGCATCATTGGCGGAAAATGGCGAGAAGAAGCAAAGCACTTGTCGGCGCTCTTTCCACTACTTTGTGTGGGGCTTCCTTTTCCCACCGCTTTGGGTAGCAGGAGCGCTGTATGTGTCACCCCACATACGAACATCGACCAATTGGTTAATAGACCAACAGTGGAAACGGAGATCACGTAATGCGTTTGCTTGTTTTTTAGTCGTGGTTGCCATGATCATGGTCTTCATCTTGGCTCTCAAACCCAGTGCGTTAGGCTGGCGCACGAGCAATATTGAAGGATTCGAAGACCAAGTATTGCAGGTGACATGATCCCCCTGTTTTGCTTCTTTACCTCTAGCGCAATATCTTGTACCATTGTTCGATATATTTATTTATTTCTTCCCCAATCATCACATCTACGGTAGAGTTTTTTGTTTTTATACATTATATAATATTTAGTTATGACATACATTTATTTTTATTGTAGAGAAATTAACATGATGGATTGGTCTTCTTTTTTTAAGCATCAATATTGACGTGAGACAGTGAGTCATTGCAAATAATTCTTGCGCCTGAATCGTAAAAGCATGGGAAGAGCACCAATTGGAGCAGATTTCTTCAAAAATTCGTGCTACAGACAGGGAAAATACAAAAGAAAGATCAGTCCCAATCCGGAGGAATAAGAGCAATGCCTGTTTTTACCTCCAACAGTTCTTCGGCAGTAGCTCTTGATTTGACGTCGACACATAGACAAACTGCGAGAAAATTTTTCAGTTCTTTTGACAAGAGTTCGGGCGATTTGAGCGAAGGCGTTCCATTGGTGGCAATCAAAAATAAAGCCTTGAGCGGTTCCTCATCCAGATAAGGGGGTTCATTTTCAATCATTTCAATGACCATGATCCCCAAGGACCAAATGTCGACTTTGGCACCATATTCCTTTTGCTTCACTACTTCAGGAGCCATCTTTTTTTTTTATCGGTCAAATCGGACAAAAAGGGAAGGATAACGCCATTCGATTAGAATCCACGACTTTTTGTCGCCATCGATGTACGCTTTCCCTTCACTTACCCAGTATGGTGTACCGACAATGGTAGCTCGCTTGTTGTTTTGAGCCGTTAGCTTTGCACAATAGCCAAAATCACCTAATAATTCCCATCCGCAAAAAGAAAAAAAGTCAATTGGGACAAGAGGATTGTTTCCTGTTGTTTCATAAACTTACTGATTTTCACTTGGCCATCAAAATTCAGCAATACGTTATCCGATTTGATATCACGATGAATGATATCGTGAGTATGCAAATGATGAAGCCCCTTGATCGTCTATACATACGTCAATGCAGCGTCAGTACATGGGATAGCAAGAAAAAAAGTGGTGTCCGACATGGTCTTCGTCGGTTTTCTGGGATGGGGGTTTGTTAGAAGGTACTGTACCTCAAAGCAAATGGTGGCAATCTGTTGCTCGGTCAACTGATTATTTTCAATGATATCAGTCAGTGGACCGCCTTCCATGAATTCCATGATGACGTGCAGATCGTTGCGAACAAGAAAGGCATCGAGGAAGTTGACAATATTTTCATGCCTCGATTCCTTCATGATGACGATTTCATTGATAAGAAGATCGAGCCGCGTTTGTTTTTTTAGATCCATTTGCTTGACTGCCACTTTTTCACGAGTCATCCTATCAATGGCCAAATACACTGAACCAGAGGCACTAGCGATAAGGGTCAGCCTCACTTTAGAACCATTGCAACGATGCCGGGATACATTGATTATATCTTACCCTTGACCGATCCGGTCAATGCGATGGTATAGATCCTTTGGATCTCCCGGCGAAACGGCCGATCCTACATAGTTCATAAGTATGGTTCGATTCTTTCCACTCAGAGGATCTTACGTAATCTTTCCATCATCTGCTTCTCTGCGTTGGAGATGGCGTGAGGATCTCGTCGACGTGGTGCAGGGGGCGATTTATCGGCGGCAGCATGACCACCAGGAAGCAGCGGTGTCGATGTTTCTGGATGGGGTGTCAATGGTTTTCTCAACGGTAAGCTCGGTTGCAATCTTGGTATGGGTCCGCGTTCCTGATCCTTTGGATTGTCTGGGATGGCAGTGTGTTTCCTGTCAAAAGGTCGTCCCTTTCGATCCAACGTGGCTGCGGCTTGGCGTAATCGTTCTTTTTCGCGTTCAAAGCGTGATTTTTCAAGGGAGACGGTGGGGGTTGGCAGTGGTTTGTTTTTTTCGGAATGCGATGATGGATGAGTCTGTGACAGAGAAGGTTCAGGTGTGGGTGGCGTGGTGCGACTGTTGTTGGCACTTTGCAGTACGGGTATGCGGGATGTGGAAGACGCAGTATGACTGGCCAAGCCAGCGGCCAGCCCAGTGGAAGATGGAGTATGAACATTCATTCGGCTTTCCGTCTTGCGTATCCCCGGCTCCTTGATCTAAAAAAATTAACGAGCCATCAGTGCCACTGCATGGATAGTGCAAGCGTTGTAGATGACCCAACACTTACCTCCGACCCTGCTTTAGTTAAAGAATCGTCGTCATTTGATGCTGCTGCAAGAGTCTAATGGGTTGTTGTTTACTACACAAAAGGGGCCTATTGTTCATGATGACCTGGAGAATTACCTCTGATGGTGGATGTTGTTGTTGTTTTTCGTCTTTGGATGGCGATGGTTTTGTTTTTGTGGGGATGGATTTCTGCTTTGGGATTCGCGGAGGAGTGTCACGGAAATGTCTTAGTGTGGGGGTGGAGTGGCAAGGGGTAGGTTGCGGTGCCTGATGTTTCTTTTTCGGGAGATCATGCGGGGTGGAGGGTAACGGATGGTTTTTGTGGAGATTATGGTTGTGGTGGTTTTCTTTTCTTGCTTGTTCGGTAAAGAACTCCAAAACTTCCAGGACGGCTTGGGGATGCGTGGCAGCGTCTTGGGCTGTGATTTTGGAACTTTTGAGGAGCACATTCCATTGTTCGGGCAAACCCTGAAAATTTAATAGATATGAGGGATCGAAAAATAAACTGAAAACTTTTTTACGAGACCCATACTGTGAATGCGCCTGTGATTGGATCAAATCCAACGTGGACGTTGTGAACAAAATCCGTGGGATTGGACATGCCTGACGGAGATCGCTGAGCGACCAACCATGTGTAACAAAAAACAGATGAGCTTGGGTGGGCTAAAAGTTTGGATGTGGGAGGACGACTTACATTGTATATATCGTCCATCCAGGAGTACAGTTCCTCGTCATTCTTACACGCGATAAAGTATGATTTTCCTTTGGTAGCGATCTCAAAACAATGAGTTTTGAGCTCTGTACGAGCCACCGCACGGATGTCTTTAAGCATAATCAGTGCCACACATTGACCGGTTTGCTGCGCAAAATTTAAAACCACAAATCAATATACACATAATTTTTTTTAGGTATGCTTTGTTTGTTGTCTTTTTTTTTTTTTGGAATGGTCGACGACAAAATAGATCAAGATACCTCATTTCGATGAAAAGTGAGAGTTTGATCACGCAAGACTACATATCGTTTGGACCACATCCACGCTTTTATACCATCCTCTTTTACTTGCACATATCCGTCCTTTTTGATCTCCGTCATTTTCTCTCCTCTCGTCCTTATTTTGTCGGATCAAAGTGTTGCGGGAAAAAAGAAAAAAAAAAAGGTAAAAGGAAAGGAAAAAAAAAAGTTCACCAGGAAAAATAGGCCGTTATGATGGAGCAAGACAGAAAAAATTTTAAGGCAAGAACTAAAGAAAGGAACAAAATTGGGGATTACAAACGAAAATTCAACTAAAGAAAAAAAACCAAGAATCGTTGCAATGCTCCAATCACGAAATCGTGTTCCAGTGCAAAAAGAGAGAACAACCAAAGAACGTGCCGAGTATATGGACAAATAAAAAAGAACAAAAAAGAGACTGCGTGTGGTTTAGCATATAATGAAAAAATATAAAAAGAAGTTCAAGCCAGTCATATCTCATCAGGGGAGTCAGCTCCAAAATGGCACCCGCCCTTAAAATTATAACAATGTGGAGACCCCCAGAGTCACGCTCAGTGACAGCTTCGCACAATGAAAATTCCCAATGATCGGATCATCCATGGCATGAATCCGAAGGAACCAATCACACGAGCACCTCATCACAGCTTTTTCATCATCAACAAGCCGTTTTGTCTTTTGGTCGATGCTAGCCGTCATCATTTGATTCGTCTCTCTGCGGCCAAACAATGTATTTCTACGTGAACGACAAGTCGAGTCCATCCATAGTGTGCTTATTCTAAAATATCACCGGACGGTAAAAAAAAAAAAGATAAAGAAACAATGAAAGACAATTGGCGCTTCTTGACGTACACTATTATTTGGGATTTGCTTTTTTTGGGGTAGTTGATACTGGTATAACCTCATTTGTTCTTGTGACTTGCTTCAAGGATACAGGATACATTGCCTCTTGGCGCATAGGCATAAAGCATTCACTTTGCAATGTATATGAGATGCGCAACTACTTTGTGATCGATCGGAGTCATCGGAATGCGACAACGATTTCCTTTATCGGGACCCGATGGTTTTTCTTTATATTATAGAAATGCATTTTTTTTTTCGCCTAGCTTATAACCGATCCAAAGTGCCAAAAGGAAATAGAATGAGATGATAAAGTAACAAGGCAGTGTATTACAGACCTTGTTCAACGGATAACAGTTGAACACGAGTCAAATGAGCAGCTCAAGAGGATGCTTGATCATTTTCAACGCATTAAAAGAATCCTGCTGCCACTGGGGTGCTTATCTAAAAGTGGCAATAGTAATCTTGTGATCTTGTGATGCCCCAGGGCAGCAACCTGCCTTGAGATGAGGCAGCACACGTGTATGCTTCTTCTATGTTTTTTTTTTAACTTGTTTTTTCTTGTCCCCCAAAATACATCATCCCGCCAAAAAAGTATCGCGTGATTCGTGGCAGCGGCAATACCAATTCATCTCTCAAGCATCGGCTTTGCATCCGCGAAAATTCCACTTTGGAAATAATGAGCGTCATCATCTGATGGCGGAGATATTGATAATAACAATCAAGTCTGCATTCCAAAGCAACCGTTCGTATTGACGCGGTTCAACATCCATTCATTTCCATATCTGAACCGTCATCCGCTTCTCTCTGTTAAGTTTTTTCTTGTTTTGTTTGGAACTTTTTTACGTCTTGTTGAGGTATGGTTGACACGATATTTGATTTGTGGCAATGCAGGGGGGAGGAGAAGATGAGTGTTTTTTTATGGGGTACAGATAAGATATAGTTTTGAGTTAAAAAAGTATTTTTTTAGGGATCGTGATTCATTGTGCCCATTGGTGGGGAATTTCCTGGTTAAAGCTAAAGCGCTGGTCTTGGTAAAAGAGCCGATGGATGACTGGCCGGTCGCTCAGCTGTCTGTTTTTTAAACGACCTGGGTAAGAGGGTGCTATGCCCTATGGGCGAGTGTGATGCATGTGACACAAAAGCCATTTCCCGCAATTGGATAGAAGCCGCAAATGGATAGAAGGAAAAAAATGTTGGCGGTGGATCTGCATTTATTCCCAACCCAGCATGAACGGAGATTTAAGAAGCCGTTCTACAGTAGCTGAGTGGGTGATGACAACAACAAGCTTGCATTTCACATTAGCTTGAATGGCAAAGAGGGGTCTAGCAGAGAAAAAAAATATTTGTGGCAGAAGGGGAATCCGTTGTAGGGGCGATGGATGGCCGCCGTTGATGTTTTTTTTTCCTGGGTTTTGACCTCTTGGATTGAATCTGTGTTTATCCTTTTCACTTTACGAGTGCATCGCTCAGATTCCAAAAGTCTACTTTATTAACTTTTTGTCAAAAGCGCACTGCACCGCACGTTGGAAGGTGAATGTTCATATGCATTCGTCATCGTCATGATCCTCAAGTTTTTTTTTTCGTATGCCTGTCCATCGTCCAATAGCGTACAAAGACGGCCAAGGGGACATGCCATAAAAAGAAGATTCAGGGTAGTTGCCAAATTGAGCAAGGTTATGCAAATCTCCATCACTCATTGACAAGATGAAATCTAGTTTTCTTGTATTTGATGTGAGCTTTATTGATTTAAAATATACGCCTGCGTGGCAGATTTGTTTGTGTAGACTGCCATCCCTTATTGCATCCTAACCTCCCACCACCACATCCAAAAACGTAAAACTTCACCCATTTTCCCCCCACCCCCAACCCCCGCTCCCCCTTTTTGCTTAACCACATACATCGCTTTACTCCCTCTGTCTGTCTCTGTCTGTCCGTCTATCCAGCTTGTCTTGTCGTTCTACGTTTTTCTCTTTTCACTGTCGCTCCCCCATCCCCCAATTCATCGTATCCCCTCCCCCCCTTTTTTTTTTCTTTTTATCGCCGTACAGCACCTGGCAGCCAAGATATACTCCGTATTTATCCACTCAATATTTTCTCTTTTTTTTTTCAAATCTTCTTTCTCTTCCCTTTCCCGGCTTTTCTTTTTCTTTTCCTTTTCTCTTTTCGATTTCTCTTTATTTTCATTGGAAGGTCTTTTTTTTTCCCTTTTTTTTATTTTTTTATTGCCTTCCAGTTGTATTATATATATATTTTTTTCTTTTTATTTTTTTAACTGTATAACAACGCCAAAGATACCAAAAACCCTACGCTGAAAAAAAAAACTACAACAAAAAAAAATTATTTCAAAAGACTTCTTTCTTCTTGACGGTTATCAGTTTTTTTTCTTACGACTTGACAAGAAAAAAAATACTATGACTATTTCAACAAAATCCGATTCTTCGACGAGAAGCCACAAAAAACAATCAAAGGAACGAGACACGTCTATCGCGTCGTTCGGCATGCCTGCCCCAACTGCTCAAAATGCCGGTCAACGTTCTGGGTTCATTGAAAATTTAAAGTTCTTCTTTGCCACGGCCACGCAAAATTGGGATCACAGCAGTAATGTGAAGCGGTTCGAATTGCCGACGGGGGAAGCGATTTCATGTATCTTATGGAGCGACCACTTTTTCATCAGTGGGACGGATATCGTACGGTCGCTGACATTTCGGTTCCATGCATTTGGTCGTCCCGTCACCAACCCGAAAAAATTCGAGGAGGGCGTTTTCAGTGATCTTCGGAATTTGAAGCCCGGCACCGACGCTCGTCTGGAGGAACCCAAATCGGAGTTACTGGATATGCTGTACAAGAACAACTGCATCCGCACACAAAAAAAGCAAAAGGTGTTCTTTTGGTTCTCGGTACCGCATGATCGACTCTTTTTGGATGCGCTTGAACGTGACCTGAAGCGTGAAAAGATGGGAATGGAGCCCACGAGTACCGCCGTAGCCGAACCTGCATCCTCCATTTCCCTCGACACCACCCAGGAATTGTTTGATCAGCTGAGAAAGAACATGTCCATTTCCGCCGCCGCCACCGCTCAAGCCCTCAAAGATGAACTAGGCAATCCTACTCCCTTATCCAGTGTCTCCATGAACTCTCTCGCCTCTTCAGGTAATATATAAAAAAAACAGAAAGCGAAAAAAAAGCAAAAGGTCGCGTAGACGATGTAGTCATCGTTATTGGAACGAGAGGCGACATCTGTTTCTTTTTTGTTGGTTTCCCCAATTTGTTGTTATGCTTGATATTGACTCCCTTTTTTTTTCTTGCTAAATTAACAACATTGTGGTGTACAGATGGTAGTTTTTCGTCGGATCAACTCATGTCCCCCACGGATTCACAGATCATCAATCCGGTGTTTGTGCAAGATGAAGAGATGGACAGTAGCTGGATGTGGACTAGTTCACGACCACCCAATTGTTCACCGACCATCATGGAACCGGCCTCACGCGCATCGACCATGTTGACTTCGAGGCGATCCCGCGTGAACTCGGTACCGGCCAACTTGGGACAACAACAACAACTTCAATTTGCCGCTCATCATCACCATCATCGACTCAGCCATGCGTCGTCATACCTGACCCCGTCAGCTTCACGATCCCGGTCTCGTCATCGTACCAGTTCAGCTTCGTCCATGATGTCGTCCCCTGATAATATGCTCTGCATGTTTGACGACCACCAGAGTACGGCATTTTCCGAGATCTCCAAATCGACCATGTCCAAGCCCAAGCCCAATTCCGCTTCCGCTTCCTGCAAATCTTTTGGACAGGAGCTTGTCGATGGTGTGGATCAACTCGATATTGCCAGTCCCCGACGAGGTGTTCAGCATAGCAGTGTGATCTCGTCCAAATCGTTGGATGCCAACGCTATCAAAAAGACAAAGGCCATCTTTGGCAATCTGTCTCTTTTTGAAGGCTCACCTTCGTATAAGCAACGTCGTCGACGAGCCGCTTCCATGTCGTCGTCCGCGCTTCAGCAAGCTCATACCATGCAACATGCCATGGGCACCGGAGGTCCCGACCGTATCCGACGTCATGCCAATTGCCACACGCGTACGACTTCCAGCAACAATACCATGGGCCATTCCATGGGTCATCCGCCCACGACCAGTCGTTTGGCGTTGGCCGCCGCGGCCGCCGGTTTTGGCAACAAACGAACGGGACCGATGCCATCGATGAATGCCAAGATCATGCAATCCAATTCGTGCCATCCATTGGTGTCACGCTCGGGCAAAAAGGCAACGACGGACAAGAAGGAGGAAACCGACTGCGGTGTTTACACTTGTTCAGTAGAAGGATGCAATCGTCTGTTCCGTCGTTTGGAGCATTTGGATCGTCACCTCAATCTCCACCAAAACGAGCAGTTATTTGTATGCAGTATGTGCGGCAAACGATTCCCGTGCTCGGATGCTTTAACCCAGCATTACAAAACCCACGATACAGCTCAGAATGAACTTTCGCATGCAGATCACGGAAACGACGGTGATGATTCTTCCATGGACGATTTTAATCCGAACAACGGTGTGAACACCAATTATACGACCACCGCCGCCGCCGTCGCTGCTGCTGCCACTGCCGCTCCTGCCTTGTTTGCTCAGCAACAACAACAACAACAACACCATCAGCAGCAGCAACAGCCATCGACTGAATTTTATTCCCCTCGTCATTCCTTCGACAGCTGTCATTCACGAACCAGTGCAGTCAGTGTTAGTAGCAGTCTATGCAGTAGTAGTCGATGCAGTACTTTGAGTCCTACTTTGGATTTGGATTTCGAAATGCCTTCAGCAACAATGGCTACCGAACCTACGACCATGCCAACGACCACAACGACGACTACCACGACCACGGCGACCACGACCGCTTTAACAACGACCGGTCTCCATGACGAATTCTTGCCCACTTGGTGCGCGACCAATGACAATCATGGGTACCAAGGCAATGGCGCGCCATCATTTACGACCCATCTGCATCCGATGGAACTCTTTTCGCGTGGCATGATGACCAACATGGAGGACGACTTTTCGTCGTCTTCTTCGTCGTCACCAACATCGGTGTTACAGTCGCAACAACAAACCATGATTCACGGTCACCTCTACGAACCACTGTTTACGGGCTACGACCTCACGGATAAAATGATGCAAGATCCTATTCGTCAACCGTCACTTACACTCCTTTCTGCGTTTAAGCCTGAATTTGTCCAAGAGGACCTTTCGCAACCACCCAACAGTGATTTTTCCCACCTGATGAATCATGGTTGCCTTCTGGATAATGCGATGCTTACTACGGCCACCTTCAATCCCATGTCGGACTACAACATTTACGATCCTTACAATTTCCCTCAAGATATCAACTACGCTCCTTCATGCATCGCACCCTCGGATGTTTCCATGACATTCTACTAAGCATCCAGTGGTATTTCTTTTCTTTTATTTTTTTTTTCTTTATATCGCCTGCCATTAATTTTTTTTAGTCGTTGATTTTTTTATTTTTTTTTCGTATTCACACCACTGCTATCAGTCATGCTTTATTGCTTCATTTTTATTATTTGAAATGCCTTTTTTTTTTCTTTATCTATTTCTATTCGTTGTTTGCTTTTTGTTAGTATTCATATTTATATGCTCGCATTATGTTGTTTTTTTCCATTGTTTTATCTATTCTTTGGCGCATCTTTCTATTTGTAAGCTTTTTTATTATTATTTCACAATCTCTTTGTATGCTTTCCCTTTTTTCATTATTGGCCATATTATTCAATGCATTGGTTGGCAAATTCCATTATGTTCAATAAAAATTCCCATATAAACAAAATCGTTGATTGGTTCTGTTCCCATGTAAGCCTGCATGAATGAATGAACCAATGTGGAATCATGGCGCGCATCCCCTAAAATCTAAACTGTGGTTTTTTTGGTTCCTTTTTTTTGGTCGCCAACATGATCATACCATAAAGGAAATAAAGAAGCATGCTTACATCGGTAGTGACATCGTGTCTGCAGTCAAGTACGTTGTAAAAAAAAGCATCATCATTCAAGACGAAAAAAAAAAGTTAAGAGCTTAGCACACATGATGATCAGATCTTCATCTTCTGACCAGGAATTATAAACTTATTCCGAATTTCCACTTCATCGGCGATTCTTTTTTTTTAGATTTTATTTCTTCATTTCATGATCAAGCGAAAATTACCGTCTTCGATATTCTTATTACTGTGGCTGGTCCTCCTGTGGACTCATAATGCTTACTCTGAGCAGATCAATGAGGTGATACACACCAAAGTACTGATTCTGGGAGCAGGGGCTGCGGGGATCTCCGCGGCCAAGACACTCCATGCCATGGGGATGCGGGATTTTCTCATTTTAGACGCCCAGCCATTTATCGGAGGTACACCACTTCACCGGTTCTTTGAGTTGCCTAAACATTGACATTGTTGTTTTTTTTTTCTAGGCAGGGTACAACATACAACTTTTGGAGACCATCAGATAGAGTTAGGTGCCAACTGGGTAAAGTGAAAACAAGAAAAAAAAAGGATCATGTCCCGGCAACAGAATGATGAAAAAACCCGAAAAAGAAAAAACATCGCATGGATGACTTGTTTTTTAATATGCCACTTTTTTGTACAGATCTACGGCAAAGGTACCAATCCTATTTATCATCTAGCCTCCAAGCATGGGTTGAAAACGGCGCCCAATAATAAAGAAAATTTGGCGTATTTTGATGACAACGGAGAAATTCCTGATACCCAAGGTCAAGCGATTTATCACACTTTTGAAAAAATGATGGAGAATTTAGTTGATTACGCAGGTAAGAACAGAAAGAAAAGAAATACATACACTCAGAGTGTATAAGAGCCCTCCCCCCACACATACATACGGGAACGCGCGGAACATCGTTCTGCTAACCACCGATTTTGTGAACAAAAAAAGATCAACGTATGAAACGTCATCAAGTGGATCTTTCAAGTCGATCCGCTTTGAAACTGCTGGGATGGCATCCTGATACCCCACTCAAAGCCGCTGTGGAATATTTTGCCGTGGATTGGGAGTTGGCCGAACCTGCCGAAGTGTCTTCACTGGATTACGCTACAGGAACCGTCGACATGGTGACCGGCAGTTTTCCCAGTGGCAACGAATTTGTCGTCGATGAACGGTAAGCCGCCTACAGAGAGACACAATAAAAATAATGGAACAATGCTTCCACCACTGTCCAGTGAGACTAAAAACAAGGGGTTTCAAGAGGATTCAATCATATTTTGAAAGAAGAAGCCAAGTGGTTCCTTCAAGACGATGACTCACGACTCTTGCTCAACACACTTGTCAAAGATATCTTTTATGGCGATGACAACGTTACAGTGATCACTGACAACGGCCAGATACTGACGGCCGATTACGCCATTTGCACCTTTTCGTACGTTTCTTGGATTAGAATGGGAACCCTCAACTCCAAGGGTGGGCGAGGGCGGAGTATCCAGTCATCTCGATCTAACTTTCTTTTTTCCTATTCCGCTTTCAACCCATACATACATACAGACTAGGAGTGCTGCAAAGTGATAACGTTAACTTTATGCCGCCATTCCCAGATTGGAAACGAGAAGCTTTGCTGAGTTTCCATATGGCCACTTACACCAAGATCTTCTTAAAGTTTGACAGAAAATTTTGGGGTGACTGGCAGGTAAAGACAAAAAAAAAAGCCACGAACAATCTGTCTCTGACCACATGGTTATTTCCATAACTGAGAATGGTATCTTTTCTAGTTTGCAATGTATGCCAATAATGACACAGTGAATGGCGGGTATTATACCATATGGCAAAATCTCAATGCCCCAGGGTACCTTAGCAACCTTAAACGCCAACCTAGCAATAACATTTTGATGGTGACAACGACGTATAAACAATCAGAACGGATCGAACGAATGAACGATGACCTCGTACAACGTGAAATCATGCAGGTGCTTCGTCGCATGTTTCCAGAGATAGACCTTCCCGATCCTACCGCCATTCTGATTCCCCGCTGGCACTCCAATCCTCTTTTTCGCGGTTCTTACTCCAATTGGCCCATTGGTGTTCTCGCTGACCATCATCAGAATATGCGGGCGCCTTTGGCCGGGCCTCACTCACACGATCGTCCCAGACTCTGGTTCGCCGGAGAAGCCATGTCGGCCGAGTACTACGGATTCCTTCACGGTGCATGGATTGACGGCGATAATACCGCCAAAAGTATCGTCAAATGCATTCAAGGCGCTTGCCCCGCCTATCAGATGAATGAATATGTCACTGGCTGCGAACTTCGGCAACAACATCGTCCCAGACTACGATATCAACACTTGTAATAAAATCCACCTCCTCCCTTCATGTTTTTGCAAAAAGAACCAAGAAAATAATAATAATCGTATTACGCGTTTCTTTTATAAGTAAAAACATAAGTGATAAATAGTAACCAAAAGAAGAGAAATGACCAATTGTTATTTTTTTTAGAGAGGGGACGGGGATGAGTGGTGAAATCAACATGTTTTTTTTTTTTTTTTAGTTGGCGGGCTTCTTGGCAACGAAGAAGAACATGGGGGTGAAAAGGTTTTGTTGTGCACCGGCGACAAGTGCATCGGCTGCGACTTCCAAGAATTTCTGAGTTTCCACGGTGCCCTTGGGGGCCAAACCAATCTTTTCCAAGACGCGGCACATGTTGGTCGTAGTGAAACGGCCAGCCTTGGTCATGGCCAAGGTCGTCAACACGTCACGAAGAGTCTGGCATTTTCGCAAATCACCCTCCAATGGATAGTACCATGCGATACGGTCGCCCATGTTGGCCAAATCACAATGTAATTCAATTTCGAAACCGACATTCCTCAATGCTTGCAAACATTCACCAATAGGACGCATCTTGGGAATACCGTTGCCTTTCTATTTTTCGACCGATCCACTCCAATCAGTTTATCTATCCCGTCACAAACAAGTATGCGCGATTTTACCTCGATACCGAAAGCGATTTCTCGGTGCTTGGCGTTCTCTTCATCATAAGTGTCCGTCATACACCATTCGTAACAGCCAAACTTGGATCCGGGTTTCAACACGCGGAAAATCTCGCCGTAAACACCTTCAAAGGTAGGTGCATGGCAAGTAGCTTCAATAGCATACACCGCATCAAAGCTGTTCTCTTCAAAGGGCATTTCCATAAAGTTACCCTAACATGGAGAGACCCATCACATTAACCGTCAACGTTACACGAACACCCATTTCTCCATGAGACTGAGAAAGAAGAAAAAACAAACAAAAAAACCAAAAAAAAGACGAGATTTTTTACCTTGATAAAGTCGGTTTGATTCTCCAAGCCTTCCTTGGCAGCGTAATGAGTGGCACGTTGAAGTTGGTACGCGTTGTTGTTGAGACCGACAACGTGAGCACCGGTAAAGTGAGCAATTTCACGAGCGGGACCACCTATCGAAAAATCACACAGATAGTTTAATAAAAAAAAAGCACATTCTCGCTCACTCCTTATTTTTCCCCGCTACATCGTCCCACAATGATCGACGGCCGGAGGTTTTTGACATCAACTTACCAACGCCACAACCGACGTCAAGCACCTTCATGCCTTTCTGAATACCGATATTTGCAGCCAAGTAATGTTCGTGGCGCGCAATAGCACGGAAAAATTCTTCACCAGGATAATAACGGCAGAAATGGAAACTGGTACCCCAACCTGTAGTTTGAAACGGATTATGGTTACTTTGACGACGCTCTTAAAAATTGATACACGGGAGGGGAAGGAGGAATTATTGTTGTAGAGATGGAGACACATACCATATTCGTAAAAGTCGGTGGCCAAGTTGTAGTAAGAGTTGACAAGTTGAGTGTAGCTGTGAAGTCTCTTGTCTTCGTCCTCCTTGTCTGACTTGTTCCACATCTTGAGGTAAGTATCTGTCGCGACATTGTGGACATCGGCATTTTTGGAAGAAAGGTTAGCTAAAAGGCCGGATTTGATTTCCTTGCCGTGAAGGGCACGAGCAAAAGCGATATCTTCAGCGTTGGTGGTGGAAACAGTGCCAGCAGTCATGTTGAATGATGATGATGATGAAGAAAAAAGGGAAAGAAAGGGCTAAAATAGGGTTTGGCAATAGCTTGCAGATACGCCCTTGGTTACACCGCCGCACAACGATGGCAATCAGTGGCTTATCTAACGGGCCGAAAAAAAAATCGCCTGTTTGGGACACGGAGCTCGATGTCCCAGACCGTTTTCGAAATCGTTTGTACACCCACTATGTCGGTGCCTGAAACTGGTCGATGGGTGAGGTCTCTTTGAAGAATAGGAAGCATGTTGGGGGAGTCCCACTTTTTCTTACTCCACAATAACTCGCATTCATAAATGACTACGTCCTTTCTACGTCAGCCACGAACAGTTTCCTTTTTTTCGCGATTAACTGCCCGAGGTTTCCATCCACTGAAACATGTTGACGACGATTTAGGACCGGATATTGTGCCGGCGGAGATGAACGATTCTATTTGCGGAAATCGTGTCACTGTCTGTTCTCTGCAGAACCGGAGACGGTGCCCTTGGACAGAAATATTTGTCTGGAAAGACCATCCAACGTAATGACACCCTGCAAAACAGCCGTAAAATGAAGGGTTCTACGAGTAAAACTCTGCTTTGGCACGTCCATACTTGGATTGGCTTCATTCCTACAAGCATGAAACCCATTTTGGGGTTGAGAATGGAAATCTTTCTTCTCATCCTCTGAAGCGGAGAGTCTGCCATAGCATCCTTGATATTTGATTCCTCCAATCACATGCCTTTACGCCACTCTAAAAATTTACATGTGATATCGTGCATCCATTGCCTGGTATATTGTAGGACAAATGAAACAAAGAAACCCACACTTGCCCAAAGATTTATCGATCGAACTTATTACAGTTTTAGTGATTGAATAGAAAAGGGTCAATTTATGATCAGAATGATTACGGGGCGATATTTTCAAAACTACCGCTGTTACAATCTCGCTTTGCCATGCTCGCCAACCACGTTTACGGGTGCTCTTTTGACCAACGATTCATGATTTGCAGCGACAAAGTCCGTGCTGGTTGCATAAAGTATAATTTATCACATGTTACTGGACAACCGCTTATGCATGTCGTCCATTCAAGCGTGGTTCTCTTAAAATGTCGCTTTATACCAGGTCCCGCACTGCTGTAAACACACAAAAGAAGACAACAGGGGCAATAGACAAAAAACGAGTTTACAACAGGGCTCGATTAGCTAAAAGGAGATATTGCTCTTTCGTCCGTGAGTTTGGATAATGAGAAAAAAAAGGAGGAAAAACATAAGAATTTATTTCTTTAACACTTTAAAACTGTTGCTGGCTTTACAAGTTAAAGCGAAATGGCAATCATATACAGTCGCGGCTGTGATATGAAACACCAGCGACTTGGGAAATCGTTTCTTTTCGATTCGGTTGTTCAAGATGGGTGGCGCCATATCAAGTGTGCGAGCCCCCTATATCCGAGATGTAAAAGGCCTCTAGTATGAAGGCCACTCTTTCTTCTTTTAAACAAGGGATTTCTTCAATTCATCTCATTCGTCCTAAACAAAATAAAATAAATTGTGATCAATTTTTAAGAATGACGGTCCAAATGGAAGAGTAAGCTGGCACACATACCTTGACGGCGGTATTGCTTTTTCAGACTTCTGAACAGTTTCTTGATATTTTCTCTCTTCTGAGGAACTAAATGGGTATTCCAAGCAAGGTCGCTTCGTTCCTTGTGATTCTATGGACAAGCAACGTAAGTGAATTCTGGTTTCCTTTGAAGGTCAACTGTATCCATCAATACACTACCCGTAATATTTCTATGTATTTTTCGGGTTTCGATAACAGCATTTCAATAGAATGCAAGAGGAACACACCGCAATCGGAATAGTTATTTTGGAGAGGAACCTTGCTGATGACGATATTAGGAGTGACGAAATCTTTCTTTTCAATGCCAAATTTGTTTTTGGCTTCCAGTTGTAAATATTCGGTCAGTACGCGGAAACATTTGCGTGGGCGTCGGCCGAGCGAGTCGAGTAAAAACATCGTTGGTCTAAGTAAACGTCATTATAAATAACTGTCACCCTCACTTGACGCTTGTCGAGACACTAACTTTCCGTCCTCTGGATGATGTGCATCCAGATCGATAATGTCAGGTAGCTATGTTTGAGAAATAATTAGTACAATTCATTCGGTTTCCTTTCAACACAAAAAAAATGAATTTCATATACCTTTTCTTTTCGCGTGGGGACACAGAGGTCCAGATCGGTGATCACCACCGTATACCAATGGCAACTAGATAAAGCGATATCATCAATACGCACAATTCTTGGGTGCATCAATCATCCAATCATACTTACTTTTCGTTGATAGGAACAATAACAAATTTCTTTTTGAACAAATCGACGCCGGAGGTCCATTTCTTTACATTTTCGTATTCAAAAGCAGTATTGCTAAAGGAGAAACAGCATGTCAGTACGAGATGGAGATCGGGTTGATTCAGTCTTTTTTAAATCCACCTTGATCGAGTGAGTCTTTCATAAAAGAAGCAGCTGAAAATATGTGTACTTTCTTCAATGTCTTTGCTGATGGTTTTGCCGTTGCTGAGTAACCTAACCAACGAGGTGAGTATCTTGGGAGCCGCTGGAGCTATGACAGTAACCCTCAACTTACCAGTTCATGTACATGTCAATGATACTGTCATTTAAGTATTCTCCTTCTCGTAAACGTGCCACATCTTCACCAAAGATGGACACGGCATTCTTGCCCCCTTGGAATGGGTAAGAAAATAAACTACAACATTGGGAAACATATGAGATGAGAATATGACCGTGACTCAACTAGCCCATCTACTTACAGTTCGGATTGATCCTTCATAGATTCTTCTTCGTCGGAGCTGTCAGAGTCCGAGATAAACGAATCCATAGCGTCATAAAATTCTTCAGTACCGGTGTTCTCCGTCGTTGGAGTCGGATTAAGTTCTTTTGCGGTATCGGTTTGAACCATCTTGTTTTCTGTAGTATTGGAAGTCACTTTCACTTGTGGTGCCGTTTCTACTTGCAGCACCGTTTTATCTTGCGGTATATCTTTCACTTGCGGCTTCGTTGTTTCGCGAGGATGGATATCTTTTTCTCGGGCGAGTTCCTCTTCAGCATCGGGGGCCACTGGGATGTCTTCCAGAAAGTCGTGGAATACAATAGCATTTGGGTATTTCTTTTCAAATTCTCGGGCGGGACTGGTCACCTCGGACGACGATTCTTCATGGGATAAATCCATGTACGATCGAGTGGATGAGTCGGTATCTTTATTCGGCTGCTTGTCAACAGGCTTGGCAGAAGGCACGTTGGATTGGGCTGATGCGCGAGCAGCGGAGGTGGTATTGCTTGAGGTTGCGAGTGCGGTAGCGTCGGGCACGGAGGTTGGTGATTCGGTTTTAACAGTGGAAGTAGACGATGAAGCGGTGATTTGAGGAGGGGGAGTGGCAGAACCTTTCTTTGTAAATTCGGTGTCGGCAACGTCAGATTGTTTACCGATCAGTGTTCGGTTGAGCACAGAAATACGGGGAGACTGGAATGTAAATTTTTTTTCATTAGATGATATAATTATAAGAGCATATGCATGTGTCATTGATTTACCATGGCGTCGGGATTGATTGAACGTTCCACCTTACAAAAATGATCGAGTTTTCGCTTTAGCAACAAAAAATAACATCAGTTCGATATAAAGGGGGAGGGCTATTGTATGGGGCATAGGTTGACCCACAACAATTCGGAATCATTCAGATCTTACCTTGATACGATGAGCAGGTGTTAATTCTAACCAAAAAAAAAAAAAAAAAAAAAAAAAAAAAGTGGTTTTTTTTTAGCGGCTGTTGACGACGATCCGATGTAAATGTAACCCAACTTACCAGAAGATTCATGAGGTCGCTTATTAGCCCGGGCCAGCATCTAAATGAGTTCAATCCGTGTTAGAAATTGTTTTATCATTACGATAAAAGAAGGATCCAATGATCTTAATTACCGCAGCACAGCGTTTTCCAAAGGGCGACACTTTGGCCATGTCAAAAGAAGACTTTGAGGAAGTTGCTGAACTCGAGGTGACATTGCTATCTTTGTCTTTGTCGTTGTTTTCCTTTTGAGTAATTCGTATTAGTCAGTCTGAAGAAATTAAGATAAACACGCGGATATTTACCTCTTTATCAGGGAAGATCTCTTGGAATCGTTCGCAAGGCTTGATTCTTGGCTGATAAATAAAACGATGAGTAAGTTCAGTATTAACCTTATTTTGCAATTACTTTGCAACCGCAATTTTAAGTAATTACCTTGATGCGGCGTGAAGTAACCACTACTTTAGGAGCTGCAAGTTAGGTGTCATGGGTACGACGATTTGATTTTTTATATGACTTACCAAATGGTTTTTGTTCACTGCCGGAGCCAAGGTTGAAACGTTCCGAGGAGAGCATCTAATATAAGAAGTAATCAATAAGTTGATCAACGTCACGATTCAATATAAATCAACATTACTTCATCTGCAGAACGCTTCTTAGAAGAAGAATTAGCGGTGTCACGGTTTGCGGGAGAGTTTGAAACGGAAGCCGATGTCGAAGTTGATGTGGAGGGAGAGGCGGAGACGGAGACGGCGGGAGAGGTGGATGGCTTTGGGGATGGTTTTGGGGATGTAGATGGCTTGGATGCTATTCCTTGAGGTCAGCAAACGAACTCGTAGGACCATGGAGATAAAACATACCTTGTGAAGATGTTGCGGGATGGCTATTTACAGGTGATTTTCCTAGAAATGAATGTAAAGACTGTTAGTCATGCGAACTTTTTAAAAGCTTTCTTCAAAACTTTCTTACCTTTTGAAGGTCGTTGTGATCGCGAAGCTTCAATTTCCGCCAAGAGGGCATCAAGAGTTCCCTTGGGTTCTATATTAATGACAAGTGAGAAAATCTATTCAGTGAAAATTTTATCCTTATGCCTTACGGGAAGAGCGTGAAGCTGGTTGGGCCGACTTGGACTTGGCTTCTTCCTGCTCCATTTCTAAAAAATAAAAATAAAAAATAAAAAAAAATACAGGTTATCGGAACGTCAGTACAACTTATCGATATTATTCAATGGGATTTTAATAACACTTGCTTTCTAATTCAGCCAAGGAAGGAAGTGGTTCTATAGTTACATTCATTAGTTCCATTACTATAAGATGGCCAAGCTTCATGTCAAAACTTACGTAACCAGGGCTGTCGTGGATCAAAGAGACTAAGACGTTCCTTTTTGGGTGTTCCAGAAGGTTCTGAGGAGAAAAAAAAAGGTGGATGAATTTGGCTGTGGGGATTTGTGACACGTGAAAAGGCCAATTTCGTGTCTGCAAAAAAATTTGGGTGTCCGTGGTTTATGCAACTTACGCAGCACGTCGGGTGAGTTATCATGGATTACGATTACTTCGGATTTCGATTCAGGAGTAGGATCTGTTGAAAGTATTGAAACAAGGCGTTGTCAGAAGTTTGGTGGATGATGAGTGATTGCTTCAAGTATTTGCACATACTTTTGGAAGAAGAAGGGGAAGCCGCAGTCGTGGAAGAAGCTGCGGAGGAATTTTCGGAGCCTTTGTTCAAAAGGTACTTGAGGAAGGAAGTTTGCATCGAAGGGGTATTGGACGAACGGTATTTGGTTGAAAGACTGCCACGCTTGTAGATGCGTTTGATATCTTTTTTCGACGACGGGGTTTGAGCCTGAACAAAAAAGAATTGACACGCATATTAAATTTTTGAGCACAGTCAAAAAAGTTGGGCAATATAAAAAGGTACACCATGGCGTGCGATCCACTGACCTGATTGCTCGGAACGTCGATGGGAGTGCCTTTGGCGGTATTCTTTCGCTTCACGTTGGGAAGCAAGCTTGTTTGCTTGGATAAAAGACTGCGTGAGGTGGACGATTCGGCGCTCTACGCATGCAAAAAAAAATCCAGAGTGGAACAAGTAGAGCGTTAGTTTGAAATGCGGACCACAGATAATTACGCAACAGTGAATGCCAAAAACGTACGTTGGAGTTGCTCTGTGATGCAGACATTGTTCGACGCTTGGAAGGCGAAGTGGCAGCAGTCGACGATTTATTGGCCATAGAAATTGTCCAAAGGAAACACTCAGGGAATATGGAGAAAAAAGTCGCAGTTCTTTGAGTGATCGCCAAAGTTCTGTAGGCAAATCGTCAAAGATTCAGAGTGACGTCACGCGATGAGGCGGAGATCAAAATTACGTTCAAACCTCAGTGCCTGAACAACGCCAACCCGCGTTCATGCCTTCCAATGCTGCTGCTCCCTGAAGCGCTGGCGAATATTGGTTAGCTACAGTGCAAATATATCAACCAATCTTCTCGCTACATTCTAAGAATCTATCCTCTTTGCCCAGTAACTGCTTTGTTGGGTCTGCACTATCATTTGCTGGCACGATCAACTAACCAACTCTTTTTTCGTCCCCACCCACCTCTTTATTTCATAACCATATTTCGGAACCAAACCTCCCCTCCCGATCCGCCGTCTCATCATCTTATACATCCATATTAACAAATGAGGGTGTCACCCTTGAAAATTTAAGAAGAGCATATAGATGAAAGTGTTTCTTGTGATGCGCTGGTAATACGAGTCATTGAAAGTTTATGTTTCCTCCATCTCGCAATAAGCTGCCTTCTCCTTTTCTTTTCTTTTCTTTCGTCCTTTCTTTTTTTTTTCTTTTCTTATAAATTCGAAGGATGACCATAATTTAAAAACGACTATTTTTCCGGTCGTCCACTTGTAGAGTTGTTAAAATAATCGTCTTACTTGGTTTTCTGTCGCTTGGATGGCACTGCAAAATCACGAAAAAAAAAATTGGTGATTTGATTTCTCTTTTCAACCTCAGCGTTGCACTATATCTGCTGTTACCTTTATCACCAGTAGCTACTTGCCCCTTTCTTGGTGGTGCTGGTTTGGGTGTTTCTTCTTGGGGTGGGTGACATTTGTCGCAGTACCAATCGCCTTCAGGTATTTCTTGCAAAGGCGGTACAGCACAATAAGTATGCGTGGATGCATCACATTTATCACACAATAGGATTTTATCCTCGTTATCATCTTTGCGGCACTTCACACAGAAATCGTCCGTCTATGTAGAAAAAAAAAGTTTAACAGAAGGATTGGCAATAAGATTTCTCTCTGCCTCCCCTTCCCCACACCGCATTCCCAAACTCTACCTCGGTAGCTGGCCATTTCGGTAGGTCCTGCACCAATTCATTGTCAGGTTTCACCAAGAATAACGTATGACCAACGCCTGCGGACACACTACGTCAAAAAGAAAAGTGATTGAGCCCATGGTTGATCCTTTCCAATGACAAGACAAACCACTTTTACCCCAGTGTGACAATGCCTTCTAATGGCTCCACCTTTTGCGGTCTCGTTGAGGACCTAGCAGGAGCCTCATCACCGTAACCAAGTTCACTGTTTGCCACTTGACCCCAAGCAACGGTCGTAGGTTCGGTGTCGGCTACTGCAAACAAACTTCGAGCGCCCGCCGCCATGGTCAGGAAGGACCATCCATTCAAATCATACAGATATTTAGGCGACTAGGGATCAACATACAGTTTAACCTTCTTGTTTTCGACTATACCATGACAGAAAACCTCATACCATCCACGGTTGACCCGAGCTACCGTCACCTGTGTTTTTCCATTTTCCCCACATTAACAGTTGGTTTGTGCCGTCCAGAGCCATGGAACATGAAGAACCGCAGGCAATAGCAGAAGCACGCGTTGCACGTCCTGGACCGGCTAGTTTGGAAATGACCTGTGGGGCAAAGAGATCCTTTTGTTCACCGTGGCCAAGGCGCCCATAACCACCAAAGCCCCATGAATAGACATAGCCACCATCATCCATAGCAAGAGAGTGATTCGCACCACATGCAATTGACACAATATTTCGTTCGATCAATGCTTTCACCAATACTAAAAAGATAACAGCCCATGAATAGAATGTCCTTTTCATACCATTCACGTTGCGCCCTTACATGGTCTTTCCTGTGGCCGAGTGGCTAGTGTTCCGGCTGATTTGATGAATTGACCATCCGCACCGTTACCAAGCTGCGAATTTTTTTCACTGGTTGGTGATTGATGCGATGGGGACATATTTTCAATTATCATGCTGAGTTTACCTGGCCATATTCTTGAGACCCAAAAGCAAATACTTTGCCTTGATCTATGAGCATCGTGTAAGGCATAATCATTATCATCATCATCACCAATACACAAAGCTTTTGATGGATAGCGGAGAAACCAACCATTGAGAACAAGAGTAAATTCCGCTCCGCAAGCGACCTGAACGATCTTTTCCTTGTTTAGACTGGTTAAACGCTTGAACGACTTGTAACCGTCGCCTGCAAACGTGAGTTGCCCCAATCGATTATCGCCGGTGCCGAATACTTCGCCGGATTCTATGTGACAAGTTGAAGCGCTCCTTTTCTCGATTTTGTTGAAGGGATAAATTCTTTAGCAAAAACGTACCAGAAACAAGTAACGTGTGATTTCTTCCCACTGCGGCGGCCACAATTTTACGGTCGCCAATCTCTATGTGGCTTTCGAAGGTGGACTTGACTCTCACAGGATAATCGACGCTATTGTGATGACCGAGACCGAGTTGACCGCGCCCATTACGGCCAAATACCCACACATCACCGTCTTCACTGATAATCACTGAATGGCAAGCGACCGGACTGGTCACAACGTGTTTCACACTATAATAACAACAACAACCAACATTGTTCATCAGCAGGTCAACACTTGACAGCTAGCGCCATTATCTGTTGTCTGCTTTTACCGGACATCGACGAGTTCTCGAATAAGGTGAGGAGTGAGCAGGAGCTGACTGTCATACAATTTCGCGTCAACGACGAGTGACCCTCTGTCTTTGTTTTCCTTTTACGTTGCTCTTACTTTTCATCCGGTTTATTTTTCTTGGCAATTTCGTCCCAGGCAAAGTTACCGCAAATCACTGCTTTACCTACACAGCCAAAATGTCGTTGAGTACCAAACCAAGTTCGATAATCACAACACATGAGACGCAGCAGGACAATAATAAGCTTTACTCAATGAATATAGCCATTGCTTTTTTTCTTCCTCTGCTAAATAAAACCTACCCCACATGCTGTTACTTTTTCTACTTTCTTTTTGTCAAGAGGTGGCTCTCCCCTGACAGTCAAGATCCCCAAAATGGGCTATTGGCGGATTCAGCCAATAAAATGTCATGTTCCTACAAACGCCGCTCGTGCGTGCTGCGGGCACCGGTTCCTTTTTCTCCCCCCTTGGCGGTGTCCAATCGCATACTCATATCAAATCATACAAAGCATCTAACCAGGATCACAGTAAAATATATACACATTTCTGCATGGGATTTCGAAAAAAAAATATGCGCATACTGGAAATGCGGCAGACGGATGGTGGATTTTTTTTGTTGTCCGAATGACAACAATAGACAGCATATGAGTTGCATCTTTATTTCTGTTTACAAAGCGCTGGAAGCGAGAAATGGAAATCTTTTTATTTTCGTATATATAAGTTATATGAAATTGTAAATTTTTCAGGTGGAAACATGGACATAGGACCTGTGCGATGAGAGGAGCATGGTATCTAGATTACTTGTTGTTGTTGTTGCCGAGGAGCGATGTGCGTTCCATAACATCCGGAGAAGTGGCCATGGTCACTGCGCCATAAGTTTTCAGATGAGGTTCGAGTACCTTGCCATGACCGGGACGATTTTCGGCGGGATTGACAATATGCAAAGCCCCACTGGAATTCTGCTTGGCAATCGTTTTGGCTCCCATGGAAGATCGTTTGCGCATGGTCAACATCCGACTTAGACGGCTATCTCTGCGGTTCGGCACTTGTCGACGCACCACACGTACTTTGTTATGCACTATAAAAACCCAATGGTTCGGTCACCAGGCTACACGTTGATTCCAAAGGAAAATCTATACGTACCATCTACGTAAACATCCGTCTCATCGATAATTTCCTAGCAAAATGGAAAAAAAGTGAGCATACAATGACAAAGTGAATGTTTGCAGGACAGTGTCGCCTTACTTCGCCAATCAATTCCTCAATCACATCCTCAAGAGTAATGACACCCAAGGCACCTGAATCACCTCCTGGATCGCTCGATACCAAAGCCATATGGCCTACCAAACAGTTTGTTGAGATGATTGTCTTCTTTTTTTTTTTCACAATGTTCGCCTGGATGGTTTTGCCACTTACTTCGACCTTCCTGGAAAAAGTTGAGAATATCAAGGCAACTGGTATCGGGGCCTGTTTCTGGCAGTGTACTCATGGGCAAATTCTTGGCTGGCAAGGCATCTTCGGGATCGTATGTGATCAATCGTTTCGTCAACAACATGCCCACGAAATTCATTTTATCGTTGGGTGTGTGGATAGGAATGCGAGAATAACCAGCCGTCAAAATCTTTGGAAACAATCACTTAGTAAAATGCCATGGCAATTTGCATCCAGAGAGATTTTTACCTTGTCTACCAAAGCTTCATCCAGGATACTTTCGGTAGATAACGTAAAAACATCATCAATAGGCGTCATGATCTGTGATACAGGTTTCGATCGCAGTTCCAACACAGCTCCGATAATGGTCACCTCATCCAACGTTAATGCTTCGGCATCGGAGGCATCAACCGCTTGATGAAGGCAAACAAGCGATTTCAAACCTAAGGGAGACAAACCAGGACATGGTCCCGATGCATCAATATAAAATTATATTCCCGAAACTGCGGTCATTGCTCCTCTTACCAGGTCGTTTATAGATTGTTCCGTGCGATTCACCCAAAAAGTAATCCAACAACAGTGCCGTAGGGTATGCAATGGGGTACATGATATACATCAATGCCAATACCATCCTAAGAGGAAAGAATCCATGGTCAACCCTGAATTTTTTTTTTAACAAGGGGGGCTTTTTCCGAAACTTACTTTGACGTCTTGGCACCAATGGCCAAACCATATCGAACACAAATAGCTAAGCAGAAAAAAGAAAAGAGTCGGTCGACACGAAAAAGCAAACTAACATGTTGGCCCATTATTTCACTTACATTGCGGAATAACTCTACAAAATGAAAAAAAAAAGGTGTGAGTTGATCACGCCAAAGTATGCAATGTCTGTGTGTTAAGTGAGGATGGAACTTACTCGCCAAAAATAACAATGAGAGCGGTGGAGATCACGACAGCTTGCCAACCACCTCCGAGAACTCCGTCGAGGATAATAGGCAATGTCTCGTTGACAATGACATTGGACAACAACAAGGTAACCAAGACCCAATGTTTCCCCCTTGACAGCAATTCCAATACTGTCTTGGCATTGCGTTGTTCCTCCGGGGTGCCTGTTTCGATGAGCACATGCAAATTGGTTTCATCGAGGCCCATAAGGCCCAGCGTAAGACCTGTCGACAAAGGTTCAATTATCATCCAATATCCCGTGGTTACCTGCACCCAAAGGGAGCCCTATTCAACTTTTGTCTTTCATTCTTACCTGCAAAGACACCGCCGATAACCACCAAAGCAAAGATTATGACGAGCTTTTCGTAGAATTCGGCCGAGCCGTATCGTATCGCTGGCTCTTCCACTAGGGTGGAAACGATGGGATAACCATATATCCGGGCGGATAACGATAGGGTAAGCAATAAACTTCTAAAAGCCTTTAACCGAGGCATGTTTGGAACCAAAAAGAAATGAAAAAGAATAACAGCTCAATCTTTTTCCATCGGGGTTTCCTTCTTTATTTCGAAATTTCAGAAAATTTTCAGTGGCAGACATTCCAAACAAAGTTTTCTGCCAAACATACAAGATTTATCTGCTCGGAAAACAGCTCCACCATTAGCAAGGTAAATTTTACTGAATAGCATTATGACTAATTTAAAATGACTGTATAAAAGTCATCTGAATGCTTTTGGCCATCAGTAAACAAAGCGATGCTGCCATGACGTCCTTATTCGATCAAGTCTGATTGCTGTGCACGGTATTTCACGTTCCGCCAAAACCATATTCACAAGCGGCAAAAAACGCTAAAAAATAGGTCTCTTCAATTGCTCAACACACAAATCTTGATAAATGTATTCACGCGATCTAACTTGATCGGATCTTTATCTCTCTAACCTTGATACATTTTATGACAAATTGTATTCGTTGTTATTGATCACACTCCGTTTTTGGAGGCCTCGGTCAATCCTTCATTTTTAGCCATACCACAGCTGGAAGATGATTGGCCTACTGAAATGGCGGGGACAGAAATTCGAGTGGCATGAATGTGGCACTGGTCGTTCAACAGCAAATCAACGTAAAAATAGACAAGATCGAATAGCTCACATGAGTGTATATAAAGATGTGAGAATGTGATTCTATTTGCCTTTTTTTTTGATATATCATCGACAAAATATTTTGGATGACGCTGCTTGTATTCGTTTTTCCTGGGTTTAGCATGTTTGCCCCAATTTATCGTGGATGGTCATTTTTGTGATTCGAGATCATAAAAAAACTTGGTGCAGTTTATTATAAATTCAACCTTTTCGTTATATAAAATGATTTACAAAATGGGCAAACAGTTAAGCAAAGGATCTTTGTTTTACCCATGAAAGTTACAACAGAACATAGTCTCGATGATTACGATAAAGAAGAAGCCGATATAAATCCTTTGCATCGGCAACCACTTCCGCCCTATCAAGGTACACCCTTACCATACTGTTGCTGAAGGAATGGTGTTGGATTGACCATAACTGATTGTCCCCTAACCCAAGATAAGAAGAAGGTGGCTGATTATTTTTGCTGCATATGTTGCCCATGTTTGCCGATGTGGATGCGGTGGAGCTGTTGCTTCATATTCATTGTCGCCGTAACATTGATGGTAGTGCTGGGAGTTCTGGCAGCGTTATTCAAGGTTCCCACCATCGAGTTCAATGGGGCTACCGATGATCCCACTGGTCTGCCTCGATTTCAAAAGGATCAGGATTCGCTTGCGTTTACGTTTAACCTGGGATTAAAGATTGGTGTGGTTAATCCCAACTTAGAGAGTGCCTATTTCGAGAGTATTAAAGCCGTGGTAAGTAACTCAGACGATGAATGAGATTCGTGGGTGGTGTATCCGCATTTCTAAGAAAGGACATGATTCCAGGCTTTCTATCCAACGTCACCTCGCCAAGCTGTAGGAGGTGGCGAAATCAAGGACCTGAACATTAGGGCTTACGCTACGACCAATTTTACGTTCCCAGTCCAGGTCAAGTACGATCCGGCCCACGATGGCGACCAAGCCATGTTACTAGATATTTCAAGCAAATGCGGTTTGTTGGGAGGTGAAAAGCGAGACCTGAGCATCATTTACGATCTCACGCCAAGGATTCGCGTGTTTGGGTTTGCCTTTGCTATTACTATCCGACAAAATGCCAATTTCCCATGTCCCATTTCGGTAAGTGAGCAATGAAAACACAACGAAATAATCGATTGGCTAAAGAGTTGACAACATAGGATGGGCAAATTTTCACCCCCTCCAAATAACATCTTATCCTTGCCTCCTCCTTTAACTGAGTACGGATTATCATTTTCGTATCATTCCATTTTTGCATCCACCTCATTCATTTAATTGAATCAGCAGAAATTTGATAAAAAAACAGAGAAAAAAAATAAGGAAAAATAAAAAAAATACATTTCGTGCACCGGCGACTACATTTATTATGGATGAGTACATATGGGCAGAATACAGTACTTTTTAATCATCACTTTCTACATTTGTCAATATTATACCTCGGGTGCTGGTGTTCAAGAGAAAAAAATTTGTTACTGTTTTATGAATATTACGACCTTTTTTCTTTTCTTTGTGTTGAATATTCTATGACTAAAAAGATTAACATAAGGGTACATTGACGGCCAAACCGCCTTGGCTTGTTTCTTTGTATTTGGACATCATATCCGCTCCAGTTTGTCGCATGGTTTCAATGACTTGATCCAAAGATACGCGGTGGTCGCCTTCACCGTTCAACGCCAATTGTGCCGCCGCAATAGCTTTGACAGCCGCCAGCGCATTTCGTTCAATGCATGGCACTTGGACAAGGCCGGAAATCGGATCACACGTCAAGCCCAAGTTGTGTTCCTGCAAACAATAGGTTGAGCCATCTCCATCCATGGTACTATCAGGCAGGATCAAGAAACTTACCATGCCTATCTCGGCCGCATTCTCTACTTGATCTACGGTACCACCCATCACTGCGGTAAATCCAGCCGCGGCCATGGAACACGCTACGCCCACTTCTCCTTGACAACCAACCTCGGCCGCTGCAAGTTGCATAAGATGTTAGATCACCTAAAATATGGACTTTCATTGTCAGACATTGCCAATTTTACCTGATATACTCGCTCCTCGCTTGAATAACATGCCGATGGCGGCTGTGGTCAGCAAAAATTCCATGACATCGTGCTCAGGGTGCTCTGAAATAAATTCGAGGTAATACTTTAACACGGAAGGGATGGTGCCTGCGGCGCCATTGGTTGGCGCGGTCACGACTCTTCCACCACAAGCATTTTCTTCATTCACGGCAATGGCATACACGGATAAATAATCAAGGGCTGCCATAATGGGTCATCAGATCAATTCTACGTGTCATGCAGCGTGATCCATCAAATCATCTGGAGGATTTTCAATTTACCTGGTAAAAAGAATCTTTTCCGTTGACGTTTTGGTAACACAGAGAGAGAAAGAGGAAATTTGGCAGAGGAATATGCATGATCTTGTTCGTGTAACGATTTTGAATCTTTCAGGGATTCGGTGAGGGACGTAGATGGTATCGGGATTCTTGAATCGTTGTATGCGGTTCTATCTGGTAATGGGCCATATAATCCCTTCAACAACTTGCTATATAGAGCTGGTGCTCGTCGGGGCACTTTTAATGCGCCTGGCAAATGATCTATTTTTTTTCTCTCCTTTTAGTGTCTCCGCTTCAAGTGAGCAATCCAACCTCAAATCCATACCATTAGGTGCAGCCATGACGCCGTTTCGAATACTTTCATCCATGGTGTTCCAAAGTCGCAGCAGTTTTGCACGAATCTCTTCGGGGGTTGACCATCGAAGTTCGTTTTCAAATACCACCTGCGCAATCGTCATCTTTTCGCGCTTGCACACATCCAGCAACTCGTCCGCATTTCGAAAAGGCAACGTCACCACGGCGGCATCTTGCTTACGACGTCCCGCCATGGCTTTCGATCCCTCGCCATCTTCATGCTTGTAATACACGTTGTCACCATGTTGTAATTGGGTGGCGTCATTGACCACAAATCCACCGCCAATACTAAAATATTCATTGGTTGCTTTCAGGTTACCGGCTTTGTCAAAAACACAAAATCGCATGCCGTTGGGATGCTGGGGTAGCGATTTGAAATAATTGAAAATGAGGTGCTTCTCTGGATCGAATTCGATTCGGTGGGATCCATTCAAGCGTAATGATTTGTTCTGATAAATGTCTTTGATACGGGATTTGGTGCTCGATGGTTCGATCAGATCGGGGACTTCACCTTCAAGACCCATCAGGATGGCATCCGGTGTGCCATGCCCGGTTCCCGTCAATGCCAAGGAACCAAACATGTCTATCATTGAAACCGTTTCAATAGGCTCGTTTCATGGATACCTGGGAAATGCAAATAAACTTACCCACTCGAATGGTGTCCACCTGATCAAGGATATTGTGCTTCTTGAGATCATCCACAAAAAATTTCGCTGCTCGCATAGGACCCACCGTGTGAGAAGAGGAAGGTCCCACCCCAATTGAGAATAGATCAAAGGTAGAAACTACTGCATGATGATCGGCTTCGGTGGCGCTACCATCGGATGCTGTATTTCCTGACGCTTCTTCCGCGGCTGACGACGAGGACGAAGGTGAGGATGAAGTGTAAAAGCGACAAGCCGCCACGGAATACTGTGTTCTGTGTCTTTGCACGGATACCATAGATGGTCCCATTCTCATCATGGAACGACGTGGCAATCTCCTCAAGGCAAACATGATATATTACAGTAGAAAAGTAGAAATTATAAGAGAAGAAAAAAAGCGGTGAACACATCCACAAAATTTTTGTGGGGTAATACCGTAGTGTCTTGCTTGCTTCTTCCCCGTCACATTAATGACGTACGGATAAAAGTCCGACGTCCTATGAGCGGAGGCATTTTTTTCGCCTTATTTCACAGTACGATTGCGTTATACTATATGATGAAAAGTGAGAAACATATTCCATGATTCAATTTCGATTTGGTCATAAACAATTTCACAGCACAGTAACAATGTTTAGTTTCCCTGCAAACCCGTGCATGCTGATCTGACATCCCCGCATTCACCGTATTTTCATTCTCCGCGGATCCATTTTTGATTCTGGACAGTTGCTGGTTGGCAATCCCTTGCAAAACGACCTGCTTTAGATCCAATTTTTTATACAGTACTATTCCTCTTATGAAGATGCAGATTAGTCAGAAGGAGATGAAGGGCCATTGACTAGGAGGAGAATTATGATATGCAGCTGGGGTTCTGTTTGACAAGTCACTTATAGGCAAACAGACGTGCTATTTCGGATAGAGGAATGGCTATAGATGAAAGATACAATGGTAAGGCAAGTATGTGTTTAATATGGAGAATATGGAAGCATTGCACAAACAGTGTCTGTGGAAAAGAGAAAGTGGAAATGCACATGCATGACGATGTTTGTGTGTGCAGCTGTGTCTTTTTTTAGATTCTTTGGACATGTTTCACAGAAGCGAGGGAACGAAACCAGAAAAATTGGCCAGCAAGACAACCCAAATATATTTGCAAATGCTTACTGTATGAATGCTTGATTGTATTATTACAGGGACAGATCGTGATATTATTTACATTTTCTTTTTTCTATATGAGAGTGGAGAGGCTACTTTTTATGCTTCATTTTGCCCATGTTATTAACATTGGCCGCCATTTGGAAAACGTTGGGACGTCCAAATTGATCCGATTTTTTAGACTTGACCTTCTTGACCTTTCCTCGATCATAATCCAAATCGTACATATCCACTTTCTTGCGTTTCGTTTTCAGTTGCTTCAAGAGTTGCTTCTGCGTGTCTTTAGCCGCACTGGGAACCGCCGCACCAATATCTTCATCCCATCTTCCAACGTTTTCATAAAACTGGCTATCCATGACTTTGTTTAGTAGTTCAGACTTGGCCGCCACGCTCTGACTGGTCGTTGCTTCTCGTTCAATCAACGCCTCCAACTTGCTTCGTTTCGATTGCATGTCCTCGTTATGTTGCACAACAATCGCTTCCGTATTCTCTACTTTAGCTTTCGTTGCCGCCTGCGCCAGTGCTTCCTTTAGTTTTTCAGCTTCTTCTTCTTCCTGATCGTCTACCAATTCAGGCTCCAGATCACTGTCTTCTTCTTCGTCGTCGTCGTTCGCCTCTTCATCACTTTCATTCACTTTAGATATTGTTTTCTTCTCCTCGTTGGCTTGTGTTTGTGCCACGTCCTTTGGTTTCACAGCAGAGGTCGTTGTGGCGGTTCGTGGGGTGGATGTAGGTTGCTGGCAGTAAAATAACATGTACGCTTGCTCGTTCAATAGCCGTTTCATGCTGATTTGTTTCACCTAATAATACACATAAGTTTAGATATTTTTCTTTTGAAAAATTCTGTGAAATTCTTCAGTCTTCTTACATTCTCGTTCTCCATGCAGTACCACATGCCGTTGGCTCCTTTCACAAACGCAGCATAGCGACTGGAGTGACCGGAAGCTCCTTGGTGAGCAATAACACCAACCAGATTGTACTTCATATTCTCTTGACCTTGCTCGGTCTCAGTGACGTGTCGGGATAAATTCATGCTTTCCTCAAATTTAATCGACTTTTCAATTTTGTCCCCTTCTTCGTTTCCTTCATCGAGTCGTCGAAGATGCAAAGATAAGACTGTTGGGCATCGATACATGGATTGTTGCTTGCATTGGGTCACCGCTTTTTGGCAGCTGCAGGATCAGGGTACGTTATTACAACAAGACTCGCTGGAAGTGAATGACAGATGAAATATTTACCTAGTGCATTTTGAATTTGTTGGCGGAAGATCCTTCATGAACCTTGTCAAGCATTTTTCCACGGTATTGCCTTGCGTAATATCCAGACTTAAATGCAAAAAGTCTTGATAGATATTTTCCAACTTTTTGCAATCTGGACATTCGTGTCTCTGTTGGATGTATCCTCCAAAGATCTGGTATAAAGCGGTTGTTTTTTGAATGAGAGCATCGTTGGATCTGAATATACTTGTTTGTCAATCAAACCATTAACATGATGATCATACACTGCGGGGATAACGTTACCCTTTTTCGACGAGAAAAGAGGATTGTAATTGTTCCATGAAATATTTCCAAATCGAATATGCATGATTCGGTGATCCGTTGGACATTTCTAACAAAAGTTGACGGTTGAGTTTCCTTTTCTCCATGCTCCCGAAATATCCATATACACACTTCTTAATTTGCCAACGAAACCTCGAGGCGCCACCACAGACCGTCGATCCAGTAAACATTCACGGACATGTTGTTCAAGAGCACAAACAAAGCAATAATCCTGTACCGTGCCTAATGAACAGAATTAGCTCGTGGGGTCCGGGTCATTTTTTCTTTCTCTCTCGCTTACAGTTCGATCCGTGACGACGACTCAGTAACAGATTCGCCAAGGGAGGCGTGTATGTGAGAACTTGCAAAACGGCATTTAAAGCTGACGTATTGCCAAGATCCGAAAGCCCTGAACCGATCGGTCGAATGGCAGTCCAAGCGATCTGGATATTATCTTTTTTGAACAATTCCTTTGCTGGACGTTCAAAGCCGTTGGCATCCACCGTTTCCATTTCAGAAGCTGTGGCGGTTGTATCAAGAGTGATATTCTGCTTTGGCTGTGGACTGGAAGAATTGATGGGTGCGAACTTGCGTTTGAACAGTTCGAGTTTTTCGTCTACGTAGCGAGATTTTCGAAACTTGATGGCTCGATTCAACAACATTTCAATGTTGTTCTTTTGAACCATGTCGTTTCCTTTGAGAACCGCAAATGCATTCTCTTGTTGCTTTTTCGTGGCCGTCATGGTTTAAACAAGTTTACTCTTGCAGCACAGCAAGCCTTTGCAGAAAAAAAAATCTTTTTGATCTGGGAACTCAGTCACAATGAAATTTGTGGAAATTCATTGACTTTGTGAAATCACGCCGAGACTCTTTCTGCGAGACAGGCCTCTGATCCATCCTTCACATCCTCGCAGCACTTGCCATTCCGATTATATTTATCCACCCTCTTTTGTGATGGTGCATGTGAATATCGTATTAAAATATAACCTATACTTTGATGTTCCTAAGCAGTAGATTTTTGCATGCAAGGATCTTTTATTCGCATCGTGGTAAATATCCTATATCCTCACTCCGAAATGTGACCTATCATTAAAATTGTGTTGGCTATTTGCCAAGTAAAAGCCCCTTCCTCGGTGGGCCTTCTCCATGGATAAACTTGGAATCGAAAAGAAAAAAAAAACCACGCAACAATTTTTCCAATGTTTGTTGATTTTCCCCCACCCCATCGTCAGCAAGACGCGGAGAACGACTGACTTGGTCACACAAATGAAATTTAGCCAATCAGAAAACTTTCCGTCACCGTCAACCCACAGTTCCAGATAATATCACCAGACAATGGAAACTTTCTACAAGGAACGATTATCGTACGAAGAAAAAAATGTGGTGCGATTTTTTTCAATCAGGAACAATATAAAATCAACAAGAAGGAGAACACTCGGCAAAACCCATCACTCTTTTTCTCATACATTCCATTCTATTTTATCACCATGGGCCACCTCAGTCAATTCTTGAAGATCTCCAAGGCCAAGCCCGAGATCTACCCTATCATTGCCATTCTCAGCTGCGCTTTGACTGGTGCTGTCTATGTTGGTACTCACGCTGCCCGAGCTCCCGATGTGGTTTGGAATCACAAGGATAACTCCCATCCCTGGCAAGATATCAAGGTAAGAAAAATAGATGTGCCCTGAATCACTCTAGCGACCAATCAACTAACTCAAACCAATCATTTGTATCTAGGATGGTGAACAAGTCAAGCTCTATGCCTTGAACCAAAAGTATGATCACCGATGGCAACGCAAGAACTGGTAGATTCTGTGAATCTATCCGTCGCCATATTTATTATATATCGATCTATTTTTTTATCTCCTTCTTTTTCACATCTATTTAATCATTCGTAATCCAGTCAACAACAACATTACACGAATAAAGATATACTCATGTACATAAAACAAACTGTTGAGTTGCATTCCATGGAAATTGCCCGCATTCTACTGAAACATGGAAACAGAAACAATCCGAAAAAAAAGTCCCTCCCCTGAACTACTGGGATATGGAAGTTGTATTCCCGGATACTTTAGCGGGCGCGTCGTCATTAGCAGTCATGAAAATGAACGCTTCACTGTGAGAAATGGGATCGTATCATAGAAGATGGTCCAAGATTCTCAGTGTACAATTTTCTTTGGGAAAAGAATCTTGGAGGTGTGATGGCCGCAACAAGTATAGCATGTGAAAAAATATTATCAGTTTAGAGCCTTGGACAAAATGAAGCTGGCCCAACTAACCCGTTAATAGTGCGAACTAAGGACGAACCTGGACAGTTACCGTAGCTGGCATGGCTGATAACCCAGGCAGGATGAAACTTCAGCACGTTATTCTTCAAAGGCATCATATTATACTGTATCTCATTAATGATGACGCTGTTGATTTATGCATATTTTATTGAATAGAGCACTATCAAAGAAAGCCACGCAGCTTATATCATAATTGATTTAGAAAGTCAAGAACCATCAAATTACATTTCTCCAATTTTCAAAATGCAGACAATGAATTCTGAAGAAAGCTTATTTTCAATATTAAGTGAGATCACGAGATTGGAAAACAACATGTGTATACCATGGTGCTACACACAGCAGGGTTGCTTAACGAGTCGAAGGTAGCGTGTGTCGTCTAAATTTATGTCATATTCTTATGTCGGTGAAGGGGTTGAAGGTTTTAATTTTTTTTTTTTTTTTTGAGGTGCCGGGGTACAATTATCAAAGTTCGACCTGATATTTTTTTCTCCGTCTCAATCTCCAACCATACAGGGCAGCGCGCAGACAAGACATGACTGGTGCTCGCCCTGAACAATTGGGTGGTGAGACAGTGCATACCAAGCGGAAGGGTCTCAAGTGTATGTATGTTGTGCTTCGAAAAGAATAGATAAAAACTTTGTCTTTTGGACTCCTGCACTGCTTTTCATGACCGCCATCCTGCATGAAGAAGCATTGACTATTTTATTACAGTCCGCTATTCTCTTTCTCCTCCTTTTGCAAAGTACGTAAAGGTCCGAGAAGCTCAATGTTAAGCTTTATGTTTGGAATAAACGGGATCTCCTATTTTCAACGCTGTGCGAAACACACACTCCCTGGATTAGTCAAAGCTGCGGTTGCAACGCTTCTCCTCTATTCGTTTTCACAATTATTCATGTTCAGTTGAGTGCGCAGGTGCCATTATTTAGATATTAAAAAGTCGCGATTGCGCCAAAATGTAGCACGCAACCTCAAAGGTGTTCAAGTCATCTATACTCACATTTTTAGACTATAACAAGTCACTGACCTGGGTGTCTCATTCTTGGGATTCACTTGCTTGATCGCAGCTGTTGGAATAACATAAAAATACTATTGGCACTCTTGTCAAACGTATTGCACAAAAAAGTAAGGTTTCTCTTTTTAACTACCCCCTTAACTACGAGCGCTTCTAAAAGCACGGATATCGAGAATTCATTCGTGCCTGAGTTTCCCACAACACTGCCAATGTTGATCGTTCATCAAGCATCATAGTTCCTTTCACAGAGGGATAAGCCGCGTCATTACGCTTGGTCAATGCAAATAAATAGATAGGCCAGACAGCGGTTCTGTGCTACTTAGCAAACGAGTTTGATTACTGGCTATGATATGACTTGGCGTATTCATGAAGATCGATTGATTTATTTTAGATGAGATAAAACCGTCCACTTGAAAGAGCGACCAAGTGAACCCCTATGCCTAGAGTTCATGCGTTCCGATTGTTCGAACCACATCCGGCCCTCGATTCGTGATTGTTTATGGCAATTTTTCTTTATCCGTTCCCTCTGCATACCCTGAAAACAAAGGTAACATTACAACTGCCATGTGCGTCCTCGTGCCAACAGCCTGAAACCGATCTGCCATTGTCCTGTTCAATCTTTCTGTCAAGTTAGGACCTAGTGAGTGGCTAGCTAGCCTGTGAATAGCTAAACCATCGTTTACCGTGATGACAGACAATGAAGACGTAAGGTCCATCTCTCATTATTGAATATGTATGTGTGTGCGTGGGTGGATGTATTTTGGTAAATTGAATCCATAGACAAAAAAAGTCTTGCCTCCTAATGAGCGATGGGCTTCTAAAAATACTCGGCAGGGGGGACATCACCGAAAACAGTTTGGGCTGCAATCCTCCTTGTCCCCCTTTTTTGTCTAGAATGGATCTTCAAAAATACTGAGTAATATAATAGAACCAGTTCAAGGTTTCACTGGGGAGGTATAAATACATAATTACCTGCTGCTGAACAGAGTCAGCGACCCTTTTTTTTCGGTTTTCTTTTTCTAATCCTTTTTTACTTTGTCTGTATAACTGTGGGGTCCACGTTTACCTAATAACTTTCTACCTTTTTCCTTCGGTTTTTTCCTGTCCTTTTTCTTTTGCCATGGCAATTTCTCTGTTGCCTCGCTATTCGTCATCGAAACACTTGTCGAAAAAGGTGTTGGTGATGCAACTAGTGATTGCTTGTCTGCTTGGAGTTCTCTTTCTCTTTACACTAAAGTTTAATGTATACCGTCGATCGTTTGGTAAATATCAATATTCCAATACACAAGAACCTAGACAAATTAGAGTACAAGTTAAGCAAAAGTCTTTCTGCAGTGGATGCTTGCACAACAGACCGTAACGGTTGCACAACCGGGTTCTGGACTACTTCCGCCAGTAAATCCAACGAAACTCCAGCGTCATCACCACCACCATCATCATCATCATCTAACGACAGTGTACCTAAATCATACGCCTTCACAATTGTCACCGCCGCCAGTGCGAATCATTTGTGTTCTCTTGAAAATTTTCTTTATTCACTTCAGCATTTTCGATCGCAACTTACGGCTGAGGAATACCCTCGAGTCGTGGTGTACAATATCGGCATGAATCGAACCCAGTTACCTGTCTTGGATCAGCTCAAAGACAACGGGCTGCTGGACGAATTAATCCATTTCGATTACACGCAATATCCCGAGTTTTGGGACGTTTCTCTCAATGCGGGTGAATATGCCTGGAAAACGGGAATTGTCCATGAAGCGAGTCAACGATATGATGGCCTTTTATTGTGGCTGGATGCTGGTAATCTCGTTACTCTGGATTTTCTAAAGAACATTCCTTCCATCATCCGCGATAGCGGCGGATTCTGGTCACCACGAAGTGCTTACACGATGCGACGTTATACCCATCCTGGATTATTTCGGCATTACGGGATTCAACCTTCGGAATATGGCAAGAAGGCCAACTGCAATGGCGCCGCTATTGGATTCGACGTCGATAACAAAACGGTGGTCGACTCGCTTATCCTACCATGGTACAAATGCGGACTCGAAAAGCGATGCATTGCTCCTCCCGGATCGTCTCGCAAAAACCATCGTCAAGATCAGGCAGCATTGACACTCCTAGTCTATCGTAGCGGCCACAGCTGCAAATATCCAAGCCGGATGTTTCATCAATTACAAATTCATCGCGACGTCTCCTGTCGCGCCAATCTAATAGAACTTGACATACAAAACCAACTTTTTCATCCGTCCTCCATTGGTAAGCGATTATAACAAAGAAATTGTTTGACCGTTCCTTTTTTTTTTAACGCTAGATTGCTTAGATTCTCCTCAATGGACTGAAAACAGTACCATTGAACTGTCATACCATCCCGAATGGAGATTCCCTGAAGGACGTCTCACCACCCAGGAATTACAATGATTTTCCGCTGACCAGTGCAGACGACAGTCATGATTAAGAAGACATCCACTATACAGCCTATACAACGTTTTCTCTGATGATAAGAAGGATCATCATTTTCCATTTGTAAATTTCAACCCTTTTCTATTCTCTCTCTTTCTGGCCTCCCTTGCAGGGTGTGCCTTAATAGCTTCTCTTTCGCTCGTTCCCATGTACATAAAAAATAATCGTTGCTAGACAACATCCAGCTATATCGACGAGACTACCACAGCTGTCATGATGGTGAATGTTTTTGATATATAACAAAAAGTCGATGCGGTATTGTTTGTTATTTACAAATAGTGGGCGGCTATGTTTCCCTTTACTATGTGATTTGGAGATTACATCGGTTTGGCGCATTTACGGTATTCGATTGTTTTGGTAATGGGGCATTGCATTTCTTGCCATGAAATAGGGATCATGGTGGCGCCTAGAATTAAAATATGAAGAAGTCAATGTCTGATCCACATTGCCACACGATCACTTTCCCCATTTTCCCCAGGACCAATTCCTATCTTACCTGCAACACTAGTGGCAAATACAACGCCGAGCTCATTTTTGGCTGTAGTCAAATAGTATGATCTTGCGTCGCCCAAGGAAATCACTTCGGCGCGCACAATATCGCCGGGACGAAATGAATTGTAAATCTTGATTTTATCCTTTTCGGCGGCTCGGACGTCTTGAATACTACAATAAAAAAAAACTTTTAGTTTTATATTCCTGACCCACTGGCATTTATCGTTGTAAGGAGAACGAACCGAATAGCACCCATGAAATCTTCTTTGCAAGGCACATCATTGACCACCATGATGGCAACGACAGCCTGGTGAGGATTGACTCGAATGACTTTGCCGGTAATCTATCCATTCCCGTGAGTTGATGGATTCTTTCGTTTCTACAATTCTAACCAACACAACGTACCACATTGCCGACTTCCGGTACAGCTGATTGCTCCTTTTCTTTTGAAACACTAATAGTTGGCAGCTACCATTGTAAAAAAATGGTTTAGTCTCAATTCTGATATGCGATCTGTGGATGTTTTGCTTTTTACCTGGCCGTCTGTGGCAGGTTCAATGTGGCGCAAACCAACGACGCTAGCATACAGCAAACCGTCGCGAATATAAGTGCCAGGACCGGCTATGTAATCGTCAGCATAGCCGAGACGTTGACCGGGAGTCACTGCTTCAATCATGTCAAGTAGAGAATCGTCTTGATCTTGCTTTGATTTTTTTTTCCTAGAGCTGTCAATGAAATTGATGATGTGACGCGTTCTCGCACCATCGGACATTGGTTTTTCTTGCCTTTTTCGATCGATGGCATAACTTCCATCTCTCTTCTCTGTCAAAGGCTTTTTAATTGGACTATCAACGATCAATACTTCTGCTGGCTTAATTAATATTTAGATATATAAATAATTAGACCGGTGTAAAGTCAAAGAAGAAGATTACACGTCAATTGACTGGCAGCGGCCCACGAGACGACCTGGATTTTACGTTTCATCGTGAGCAAGTGCGTTTCAGGAGTTGATGACCATATTTGACACTGTTTATAGTGGAAAACTCAAATGAAGCCTACCCTTGAGACACATACAAATGCATTTCTTCTACATGCAAATGGTTCTTCTTTGGCATAATCGTTGTTGATAACATATTGTCAGATAAACTGCATCAAAGGAAGCATGCAATACAGCCATACAGCAAGAAGACAAGATTGATTTGGGTTAATTTTCATTTTCTTGCACAAGATCGATTGTGTCATCATATAAAATGTTATGTAACAATAAGTGGTTGGCAACAGTTTCGTAGTTGTATTTGAAAGCTATATATGGGCCTAGGATTTCACAAAAGAGATAAAACGAGAGCGATCAACTGGTTTATAATTCTTTACTACCTTTTTTGCTTCTTTCATTTTTGCGCTTCGATGGACAGCCCTCAGCGGCCGGCTTTGCCGTATACCATTGGACAACAACGCACCCTTACCAGTTCAAAATCAATCACTCATGCTAACACCACAAAGTTATCCGGCCCAATGCAACCGTCCCGATCAGCGTTGCTGGAAACCACCAACCGCCGAGATTCCCACTCCACACAGTCCATGTCCATGTCGAAATCAGCCGTAGCATCTAAAAACAGCGAAAATGTCAAAGTGACCGTACGCTGCCGCCCCATGATTGGCAGAGAATCAGCAAGCAAAACAGACAACGCCTGGGAAGTGTTGCCAGAACAATCGAAAATCCGCCTGGCTGAAACAGCACGCCGCCAGGGCAAACTTCCACTGGAATACAGTTACGGTAAGTAAAAAAATAACCCCACTCTCCACCCGCTACCCCCGCTGTCCAAGTGTTGATCAAGCTTTTCTTGGATAATTTTTTGACAGACCATGTGTTTTCTGGAAGTAAAAATATCGATCTATACGATGCTAGTGTGCGTGAACTAGTAAAGTAAGTGGAAAGGGCTGCTGCTATTGAAAAGAATTCGCTTGTTCTATGTACTCACGCATATTTTTTATTTTCGTATTAGTCAAGCAATGAACGGATACCATGGTAATTGTCCTAATAATACGCATCAGATCGCCAACTATTTTAACGTGCAATATTTATGCTAGCCACGGTGTTTGCCTATGGACAAACAGCCAGTGGCAAAACTTATGTAAGTGTTAAATACCCGTTGATGATTCGAGCAATTTATCCTGATGCATCCTATTAGACTATGGTAAGCATTTATTCATCTAGACGTTGAAGAGTACTCATTTTGCTTGCGAAATGATGGCTCACTTGCAGAAAGGTAAGTCCCTTACTATTAAATCCGAGCCGTTGCAGACAACGATCTAAACAATAATAATGCAACAAAGGCACTGATGCGGAGCCTGGTGTTATCCCTCTGGCAGTGGATAACGTGTTTGAGTACATCAAGCAGGTTAGAAATAACATGCTTATTACAGTGAGAAACAACGGTACTAAAAATGTGATGGTATGGTGACAGGCTGTAACCAAAGAATTTCTGCTCCGTGTATCCTATCTTGAAATTTACAACGAAAGCATTCGAGACTTGCTTGCACCCGAAAACACAGACCTGAAAATTCGGGAAGATCGGAGGGTAAGCTACTTCACTAAATTGTAGATTTGATCAATGCTCAATACGTTTGTATGATGCTTAGAGAGGCTTTTTTGTGAGCCCATTGACAGAAGAAGTCGTGACATCGCCTCAAGATGTCCTAAAGGTGATTGAAAAAGGCGAAGGTGCGGATTTCCCAAATACTTCCACCCTTTTTCTTTTTAATCTTGACGTGATTTTTCTTTCTTTCTAGCCAATCGTCACATCAGCACTACCGACTATAATCTTCACAGCAGTCGAAGCCATACCATCTTTCAAATGGTAAGCTCGAATTTTTCGGACTTTTTTTGTTTCTTGGCTATGGATCTGTTAAATAATGCATCATGTCCGCCTAGGTGATTGAAAGCAGGGAACGATCCAGTGCTAGTATGGCGCTCAACTCTATTTCACGAAGAAATTCATTCCAGCAGCAGCGTGAAGCGACCAAGATATCACAACTCGTAATTCCACCGCCTCCTTTTGACAATGTATCCTGTTATCCCATGTTGCTCACTCGCAAATTCATCTTTTTAGAATTTGATTGATTTGGCTGGTTCGGAAAAAGCAGTGTCAAATCATGACCGACGGAAAGAAGGGGCTTATATCAATAAAAGGTGAGATTGGCTATTGTGGTTGCGTTGGTAAAACAAGACATTCAGTAAACCCGATGTATGTAGTCTATTAACTCTTGGTATTGTCATTGCCAAACTGACTGAACCTAACCATGGGTAAGTCCTCTGACTTAAACACAAGGACGCTGTCTTATCCTCCGACATGTTTGCCTTTTGCTAGAAACTCTCACATACCCTTTCGCGATTCCAAGTTGACCCGAATTCTTCAGACCGCTTTATCAGGGCATGCAAAGGTAGCCGTCATCTGCACCATCAGCCCCGCTATTACTTCTCTCGAAGAGTCCAACAATACCCTAAAGTTTGCCGCACGTGTCAAGAAGATTGTGATCTCTGCTAAAAATGACGCTGTAAGTCTTTGGCCTGTGGAATACCATCATAAGGGCGGCTCGGGAACTTGGAATTGATCGGATGTATGCATGATAGGTGATGGATGACAAGGCATTGATTCAAAAGTACCGTGGAGAAATTGTAGAGCTTAAAACAAAGCTGGAGACAGCCAATGATGTACTGGAACGGGAAAAGAAGCATACACAATCTATATTATCAGCAGAAAGGCAACAGGTAATCTCACAGTTACTAACACATTTGACAATCATGTATTGAAACCTCGTATCGTAGCATGAACAGCAATTAAAGCAAATGCAGCACGTGCGCGCGGCGTTGAAAGAACGGTAAGAATAACAGATCGCGGGCTAGAAAGTTATTCCATGTAGATGTGAGACTGAGATTGTTCCTATTGGATATGGCAGAATCGATCACTTAACACGACTCATTCTCACCTCTTCGTCGGTGGTGAGCCATGATCAGATAGCGGTATGTAATGGTTCCAATGATTTATTTGCATGTTGCTAACTTTTTCATCATGAAAAACCATTCAGTCTGATACCTTGGAGACGTCCCGTTTGACCGAGCATGCCATGAAAGCTTCAGGGCAAGATCCTTGGTCACTGGTTCGCAATCTGGAGCAACAACTGAAAGAAGCTCAACTCGGTCGGCAAGCGGCAGAGAAGCAATGGATGGAAGAGAAAAGGCAACTTCAAGAAAAGAACGCTCAACTTGAGGCTGAATTGAGTATTTTGAAAACCGAGCTTCACGTCATGCGGTTTATGACCCATCGTACTGATCAACCCGATTCCCAACCCTGAACTACCAAGTAGATAACCTATACATAATTCATTCTGTACACTGTTTTTATATACAACAATATACCTTTGCAACGTACTCTTATTTTGTTCAAAGCATCACCGCATACAGTAATATGGTTTCCAGGGCTAAACCAGTTTCACTGTTGCTTTATCGATGCACGTGTTGATTTATTGAAATGCTGTTGATAAAGGGAATCATTCATATACCGTGAATTATATGCTAATCCAACTCCAAAATTTCAGCCATCGGTGAGAGAGACAGATGACATGGGTTGCACATGGCTTCACAAAGCCTGAGAAAAGCATACTCCGTTGACCCCACATTTAGGGTTATATATTTTCCACATGCGCTAGTCATTTTTTAATTTCACATGCTTTTTAAGGTCACACACAAATCAGCACCGCATTGCATGCCTCTTTCATTTTCGACGCTATGCTTCTGGCCTTTAGGTCTTTCCACTTTTGCTGAATGCCCAACGTCTATTCCAAACTTGCTTCCTTTCAATGGAGGTCGGCGCTCAAACAGTTGGGACCGCTGTACGCAACCCACCGATCCACCATTCAGAGGTCGGTGCAGTTGCTTATGCTGATTCGGATGATCATGGCCATAAGAAGGGCAAGACAACGGTTTCTAAAAGCGGACAAACCCAACGACAAACTACCTGCTCTATCTGAAATGGATGGTCAGCCCCAGAAGAAGAAGAAAGTCGAAGTATGAAAAAGAAATACCAGAAACATCGTATGCGGTTTTGATCGACAATTTATGCATAGGTTGACATGGCATTTCTACGACAAATTCATCGCCTATTGAAAATTGTCTTACCGGGTGTCCGATCAAAGGAATTCTGGATGCTGGTCGTTCACTCTGGTTTTCTAGGTAGGCCGTCGCCATAGTGTGTGGGGGCGGAGGATGGTCATGAAACTCATCGATTTTTTTATTCGGATATTTTTAGTGTTTCGCACAGTCCTTTCTGTATATATTGCTTCTCTGGATGGTCGGATCGTTAGCGCCTTGGTACGTTTCACTGAGAGTGGCAATTTACATGAAATTCATGCAGCTAACGAGCGGTATTTGTTAGGTACGCGGCAAACTGAAAGAGTTTCTTCGCGGCATAGTGTGGTGGATGGCCGTGGCGGTGCCTGCCACTTACACAAACAGCATGGTAACAGTGTTAGTAAACATAAACAAAACGATGATGTCTAACCTGACTGTCCGGTCATTAGTTGACTTTTATGCAAAGCAAGCTGGCCAGTCAGTTCCGTACACGGTTAACGACCTTTGTTCATGACCAGTACCTCACGGACATGTCGTTTTACGCTATTGGCAATCTGGACGATCGTATCAAGAATGCCGACCAATGTATTACCGTAGATATTATGAAATTCACCACGTCACTCTCCGAACTCTATTCCAATCTCGCCAAACCGATTCTCGATGTCTTCATTTACAACCATCAGCTGGGACGAAACATTGGTTTCGAAGGAGTTTATGCTGCCAGTTTTATTATTCAACTGTCTTCGGTCCTTATGCGTAAATATACGCCCGCCTTTGGTAAAATGGTGGCTGAAGAACAGCGCTTGGAAGGCGAATTCCGGTTCCGACATTCGCGGATTATTGAAAACGCTGAAGAAATTGCCTTGTACAGGGGACAAAAGATGGAGAAAGCGATCCTTGATCAGAGTTACTATGGATTAATCAAGCATGTCAATCGTATTTATCGTTTACGGGTCCCACACGGCATGTTGGAGGATTTTATCATCAAATATTTCTGGGGAGCTTGTGGACTTTTATTATGCTCTGTACCTGTCTTTTTCAAAGTGCCTGGCGTCAACCTCAACAGCGTTGGCAATCGTACAGAAGGTAGGCTCATTCTCTTTTGAAAATGCATAAACAAAGCACGGGAACTGAAAGCCTTTATATCAGGCTTCGTTACCAACCGTCGTCTATTGATGAGCTCTTCCGATGCGGTGGGTCGGATCATGTACGCATACAAGGAAATCACGGAATTAGCGGGCTATACCAGTCGTGTAAGCATAAAGTGGCGAAAATCCGAGTTGATTTTCATGGAGACTCTTAACTATCAAATGGATGGTTTTTTTCTAGGTGACGGATCTATTAAATGTTTTGGAGGATGTCAAGGCGGGTCGATATCAGAAAAACCTTGTCTCATCAACTTCGACCACGGAAAATGCAAAATCGCTGGAAGGACGAGGCACGGTGATTGAAAGCGACAATATTGAGTTTATCGATGTGCCTATTATCAGTCCCAACGGTGATATGCTCGTTCCAAAGCTGACCTTCCATGTCAAACCAGGCGTAAGTACGGCGATTTGTTGAGATGATTTGGTTCTGTACCCCTCTATAACACGACCTTGTTAGATGCATCTTTTGATTATTGGCCCCAATGGATGTGGCAAGTCATCTCTTTTCCGTATTCTCGGTGGATTATGGCCAGTGTATGGTAAGGTATCATGTTCATGGACAACCATGTACCCTAGCTCAAGCAGGCAATCTCCTTTTAGGAGGAACGTTACATAAGCCCCACCATCGAGACATCTTTTATATCCCACAAAGACCGTACCTTTCTTTGGGTACTCTTAGAGATCAGTAAGTACTCCGTCGAACGATGTGTACACCGTCTCCAGATCACTAACTGGGAATTCTTGTAGAATTTTATACCCAGATACTGTGGAAGACATGCAGCAGCGTAAGCCTTTCTTAAATGGTGGCGTAATATGCATTGCAGAGACTGATTTTCAAACCTTGTAGGCAATGTGACTGATGATGATCTCTTGGATATTCTCAAGATTGTTCAAATCGAACAAATTGTTGAGCGTGAAGGTGGATGGGATAGCCAGAAAGAATGGGGTAACGCGCTCTCGGGTGGTGATAAGCAACGTGTAAGAACATGCTTTTTTTTGTAGCGGTTTGTTCTATCGCTAAATTGAGAACCCTTGGTTACAGATTGCAATGGCCCGCTTATTTTATCATGCGCCCCGATATGCTATTCTGGATGAATGTAAGTAACCAACTTATCCACAAGTCATACACCCAATCTAATACCAATGACTTGGCATCCCCAGGTACCAGTGCGGTCAGTATGGAAATCGAGAAAATCATGTACACTCATGCCACCGGTAAGTGTTCATTCTCAGGCTTGGGAAATTTCTCTAATTTAATACCTTGCAGATCTTGGCATTTCCCTGCTTACCGTCTCCCACCGACCTTCGCTGTGGCAATACCACAACTTTATCCTTCAATATGATGGACAAGGCGGTTATGTCTTCACCAAGCTTGACGCACAAAAACGCTTTGCATTACAGGAAGAAAAAGTGGCGGTCAGTGACTCTTTCACAGCAAAGAAAGAGGAAAATAAGGACACTGACAAAAATATGATAGATTGAGCAACAGCTTCTGGAAATCCCCAAGCTCCAAGCACGACTGCAAGAACTTCAAGAACTCCGACACGCATTATAATTGCATGCAACTGCAAGTCAATATATTACACAATAGGAACATTTAAAACTTTTGTAATGATGGTACAAATAAAATTGGCATAATCGAGTCAAAAGCAAGGCAACACTTGCCGACTTTGGAGGATCACTTGGGATTCGCCGTTACTTTTTGAATATCCGCTTTTAGTTGGTTCGGATCAATCACGTGATTGTCCGATGAGCGGGAACTCCGGGAAAACCTCCAGTGGAGAGTCGAGAGGAAGACAACATCCCAGAATTAGAGAAGTTCCCTCTTTTCCAAGAACCATAGGGTATGTAGTGCACACACCATGGTGTGATGATGGGAGACAGTAGAGTGAAAGGGGAAATGAGAGGATAGATGGATGAATCGGAAAGATACGATTGATGGACGGTCATTACATAAAAAGAGGATGTTTAGCTTGGATGTCTTTTTCTTGTTTCGTTTGCTCATTAATACCCATTTTTTGATTGATGCAATAATAGACATCGCAATGGCTCAACGTCTTACTTACCGACGCCGTCTTTCCTATAACACTCGCTCCAACCGTGTCCGAGTTGTCAAGACTCCCGGTACGTGATTCAAAAATTCGAGCAGTAAAAGCCCGAGATTCAACAACTAACAAAAGGTTTTGTCTCCTGTTTGTAGGTGCCAGACTCGTCTACCAGTACGAGAAGAAGCCCGTCAAGGCTCCTCGTTGCGGTGACTGTGGTGTCGCTCTTGCTGGCGTAAGTTTGAATAATGCAAAAAGGGGAATTTCAAAAGCGTACAAGTGTGTTAATAATCTCATTTTGGATCTTACAGCTCAAGGCTCTCCGTGCTCGTGAGTTCGCCACTGTTTCCAAGACCCAAAAGAATGTCAGCCGTGCCTATGGTGGTTCCCGTTGCGCTCACTGTGTCAGAAACCGCATTGTCCGTGCTTTCTTGATCGAGGAACAAAAGATTGTCAAGCGTGTCTTGAAGGCTCAGACCCAGAAGAAGTAAATTGTCCATCGTGGATTATTTGATCTCTTCGAAAACGCAATAAACTTTCATTACCACCCATTCCACTTGTGATCGGATTTCCGTCTTTACTGTGTGCAGTCGTTCAATTATCTCTTGAACGAAATCTTTTGCGTGAAAAGTGGCCAATGGGGGAGTGAGTCTCTCATAGTTTTGGGATATACAGATTGGTGGAACGTCAAGACAAGTTATTCGAGTAGGTTCCATCTGCAACAGATCAGCTGGAAATGTGCTTCATTTAGAACGGAATGATTCTGGTTTTATATTAAGTGTCTGCGCATGGATCAATGGTGTGCAAAAAAACTGAAACCAACAAGATAGTGAAATGAGATGATTAAAAAATTTATGCTATGATCAAAGAACAGTTGTCTAAGTGATTTGAAATTGAGAGAATATTATACAGATTCGACAAAATGAATAGATTTACATCTTTTGGCGTTTGCCCATTTTGGATTGGGACAAAGCACCCTTTCGCTTTACTGCGTCCACCAGCGCTGAAAGGGACGAGTCTTTTTGGGCCGGCTTATCCTCGGTTGCCTGCTTGGACTTGGCTTGACCTTCCTTCTTCCACTCATCCACTTGCTTGTCATCCGTTCTCATCTTGGACTGTCGTGCTTCAATCAGTTTCTTCATCGACTTGGTCTTCTTGAAGTGAGGATTGGTGGGATCGATCGCAAAATGATGAGATTCCTGCATAGCGCTGAAACGAGGATCGTTGACATTGATTTCGAAATCGTCTTGCTCCACTTGCATTTTCTTGCCCTTCTTTGCCTTTTTGCCCTTTCGCATTTCCATCTTTTCGCGACGAATGACTTCCTTCATATCGAAACCATCACCCTTGCCTTCGGCATCATCCATAAGCAAGGATAATTCCGCCTTTTGTCGAGCTTGTTCCAAACGTTCTTCCTTTGATAACTTGCTCTTTTTCTTTTTCTTATCCTTCTTCTCCTTCTTGTCTGTTTTACATTCAACGAAAGCATCAGTACCAAATCGAAAACCGCCCCTGTTCGTTATATCTACTTTACCTTTGGATTCAACAAGACCTTCATCTTCCATTTCCTTCAACGTGTCTCTGAAGAAGGGATCGTTCTTCATTTCTTCATCCTCTTCGGATTCCGCAGCTGAAATCGGAAAAGAAAAAAACCACAATCAGTCTCTTTCGTTTACACCTTTTTTCTTCATTGACAATAAAATCACACAACTTACATTCCATCGCTTCATCGTTATTCATCTGTCGTTCCTTCTTGGCCTTTCTTCTCTCGCGCTGCTTACGCATGTACTTTTCAATAGTGGTCTCTTCATGTTCTTCGTCATCACCATGGAGTTTGTCGTTGACAGCTTGACCTGCGGCTTCACTCAAACCAGGAGTGAATGTAATTTCCATATCACCCTCTTCACCATCCTCATCCGCTTCCGTCTTATCATCAAACGCCGAGCTGTTGCCGGATTTCAGCAATTTTCGGTATTTCTCGCGCAATGCATCCACATCTTCTTCTTCTTCCTCTTCATCGGAAGATGAAGCAAGATACGCTTCAAAATCCAAATCTTTCAGATCGTCCGTGGTGAATTCGCGACGCATGAGCTGAATACGGTCTGGATCATCTTGGTCCCAGGTCAACTTGACTCTGGTATGTTGTAAAGCCTAGAAATATCATTCATCAGTCCACCGTATCCCATCCCATCCTATCGATCCATGATGACAGCAAATGAGCAAACATACCTCTGTACTAAAGTTGGCGGGTTTGTGGTCTTCGGGAGCATGCGTGCAGGATTCCTTTGGCTCATCATCAAACTCCATGTCATCGGGTATATAACGCAAATCGAAGAAATTCGCACTGCTCTCGTATTCAGTGCCATCGCATGCTTTGTAAATGGTTTTGGCGGTTTGCACAGAGTCGCAATCAATCACTGCATAGTAGTACCTGGCGGAATAAATATTTATAAGCCATCTAATCGCTTCTTCCTACCTCTATCTCTCTTTCATTCGTCCTAGATCACTTACTTGAGACGTTCAATCTGATACTTGCGAAGTGCTTCCTGATCAAACTCGCTATTGTCACCTTCTTCGACCTGATTCTTGATGATGGACTTTTCGGTGACTTCTTCGTCATCGGAATCGTCCGCGTTTTTGTTATCCTTGAAAATGTCTTTGGGAGGACCTTCCAAATCTTCTTGCTTCAAACGTTCTTTGCCGAATTCAGATGGATATATTGTCACACTGTGAATGACGGAATTGCTGGGTTTGAACCCATTCAAAACCTTCAAAATATCCACGGCTTTGATCTTGTCCCAGTCCATGTTCACAAGGGCTAGACGTCGAGATTCTTCACCTTCGGCAATGGTCTAAAACAGAGAGGCACACAGAAGGACAAAGAGAGATTAATATCTTTTTGTTTTTTTTACGATCAGGCAGAAGAATGCAATTTATGTTATACCTTGACTTGTTCTTCCTCGGAAGATTCCTCTTCCTCCTCTTCTTCATCGATTTCCTCATCTGAACTTTCTCCCGATGAAATCACACCTTGACCTCGCATAGGATCGTATCGTTTGGTAGCCACAGCAACTTCCTCGTCACTCTCTTCATCTTCCAGATTACCTTCGTCGGCAGCCAATTCCCTTTCCAATTCTTCAAGCGATTTGTTATCATCGCTTTCCGATCCACTCTCTTGATCGCTTTCATCATTATCTTCCAAATGATAGAACCGTTGCAATTCCTTGGCCGCATTTTCCGAGTCGAGTTTGCGACCATAACGATCCACCTTGGCTGCAGAATCAAAATATAAAGGGTTAATTCGGAATTGACCGTCGATAAATAGACAAATCACTTACGGCCACTTGAAAATTCTTTAGAACTCAACATGGAAGCGAATCGCTTGTCAATGTTGACTTTGGTGTCCTTCTTTTTGGGACGAAGGAAACGAGGATCATTGTGAATACGAGCAAAACGAGGATCACTCGTTACTGGAGTAACGGACTCGTCCTTCTTCTTCCAATTCTTATTCTGCTTCTTTGCGTTTCCTTTAGGTGCCATGCTTCCACAAAGAGAAAAAAAACTTAGTTTTCGACGATAGAACGACGCAGAAAACGATCCGAAAAAAAATCGTATCAGGCACCGCTTTCACACCGACATGCAGCCAAAAAAAAGCAGAAGCAGTCTCTCCCAAGCCACCGACGAGGCGGGGCCGGCCACGACGCTAGACTGATCATCCTGTCCGCTTGAAAGACCTCTGGTTTTGTGGCACTGTTCAATATGGTGAGTTGAAAACCACCCATGGTCAACATGCTACTCAGTGGACTCACTCGTTCATTATAGACCAATCACACCATCATTCTTATACAGCCCAACTCGGCCCCCAGGTATGTAACGCATTCCCTTTTTCTTTTGACATTGGTCGGTGTCGATGAAAAAAGTATATATACTCACTCTCTGCCTGTAGTTCCCGCACCTACTAGTAAGTTTATACTGCGAAACCATATGGCTCATCGAAAATACTGAATAACTCTTATTAAAGTGACAATGAAACTGTAGCGGATGCTATGGATCGTAAGTTATCCTTTTGCAAAAACGGGCCCAACGTGGGACGTGTGTGTGTGCGTGTGTTTAAAGGAAACTAACCCGAGTTTTCGACAGAAATCGCCAGTCTATACGAACAAGAGCTGCAGCGACAAAACCCACGAGCGGGTCAAATCCAATATCGGTATGCAACGGCAGTAACATGATAGTTGTAGCAGTTTTACTAATTGTGTGGAATTTGTGGATAGAGCTGAAGATCTTTTCCGGTTCATTGACACTTACAAAGAATTCGTAGCACTTGTGTTTGATCCAACTACAAGAGTAAGTCTATTTTTTAAATAAATAAATAAAAAAAAGATGTGATACGATGGTTGCAAATTATTGATCACGTTATGATTTTTTTTCACAGAGTTATCAACCACGCGATAAAGAATGGATCAAAAGCACGCTGTTAAACCATTTTAGCAGACAAAATGCTGCTGCAGCACCGCCACCCAGAAACAGTTACTCTCATCAGGGTCGTTACAGAAGGAGATAAAACCAAACAAAAAAAACATGCATAGCAGGAATACAATATACAATGGTTGATTCAAACTCATTCTTCCATTTACACAATATGTTTCCTCGCATTGAACTGAAAATGTGAAATATTATTACTATTATTATTATTTACTTTCTTTTGGCCGAGGGATGAATTTCATCATTATCTTTTCTTGTGCATACGTCGTTTTGTTATGTGCAAAATCAAACAGAGTTTTTGACAGTGCAACAGATCATCATCATTGCTTTGCACAGGAACAAACACATAAAATGATTTCCCCCTTAAGACCCTCCTCTACATGAAAAAAGGCAACTTTTGTCAAGGTAGCCTCTGGACCAAAAAATAAGCCATACGATGAATTCACTGATTTTTAATTAAAATATCGTGTTGCGGGATCCCTTTTTCCCTTCAGCTGGCTGACGCAAAAAAAAAAAAGGAAAAAATTTCAAAAGGCGATAAAAGAAAAATTTCGGGTTTTGCAGACGACCCAGTCCAAACGACCCCGCTTTGGTTATCCCCTATCAAAATCATCAGGTAATCAAGAGCACGCCCATCCGACCATTCCGCACCTTGTGAGACTCGATAGTTTCTCAGTTCTGTTAAACAAAAAGTTCAGATTCAAAAAGGCCATGATGGCGGATGCATACCCCTACCAGCCAGTTATTCGATTGCCCAAACCCAAGATTCATCCCGCCAATAAGCAAAATGTGCTTCGATTTGGCATTTGCGAACCTAAGGACTTTCTTGTTGCCGATACCCTCTTCTTCGATGGTCTTCCAAGTTCGATAAAAGAAGCCGATATCCGTGCGCTGTTGCAGCACTGCATGCCTATTGAGTGTGTATCGCCTGTAGGTGTTTGAAAAAGAATAGAACCTGGCTTTATTAACGTTTGGATCCTCTCCCCCTTTAGATTGCAGATTCGACAAGGCCAAGGTTTCTTGCGTTTTAGTTCTCCCAAATACGGTATACAATGAATCAGTCTCTGTGACAAAAACAGAAAAATATCTCCCAGGAAACTAAATTCCCATTCGATGTAGCCGATAGGGCTTTTTCGTTGTACAATGGATTCACCTTCACGAACGGCGCCAAACTGCAATTGCGCATGTATCAGGACAGTTCGCTGGAACCGGAAGCGCAAGCCAATTTATTGCAGATCAAAAATCTGCCTCTCCACATTGACGACAATAACCTTTACGACATCTTTCGACCCTACGGTGCCTTGAATTTATGCAAATCCATTATGGAAGGCTCGACTTTTCAAGGCACCGCTTTTATACAATTTTTTTCACAAGAGGATGCGGATAAGGCCCAGAAAATTTTGGTACGTGGTTTTTTTAATGATTCAATCTGCGTAAAACTCACATTTTTTTTTTTAGCATGGCAAAATTCTGGATGGAAATGTCATGTAAGTTATCGTTTTGAGTGCCTGTTGATCTAAACATGTTGGCATGGTTTTTTCATCTCATTTGAGTTTATAGCTCAGTTACGCAATTCGTGCCGACAGCAAATTGCGCGCCGATTGGAACTGTGAGTTGAATGCGATTTGAAATGTTTCAGGCACGGAGGATGAATTCTTGAGTCCCTGATATGGTTTGCATAGATGGCCAGTGCAGAAGGCGATAAAACCGAAACCGGTTACGTGGATTTCATGAATCTTTATATCAAGAATTTAGATCCGAGCATTACGAACAATGATCTCTTTGCCCTTTTTCGGGGCTTTGGTCGCATTGTGTCTGCTCGAGTCATGAGCAACCCTGCCACCGGTCAATCCAAAGGCTATGGGTTTGTCAGCTATGGAAAACCCGAAGAAGCCGCCATGGCTCGTCAGGCCATGAATGGAACCATGGTATTATCCAAACAGCTCATCGTCGCCTATCACGAACCCAAAAGACAACGTCACGATCCTCAAAAATCTACATCCAATGCTATTCCCCAGCATCCAACCAATGGTACGGTGACCAACGGTAGCTCAACCAACGGGGTCTCGGCTAACGGCAATATGCATCCCTCGGACAAACATACGCATGATGTGACCCATTCGCCTTTTCGATCTTATGGTAAACAATATATGCGGTTACATCAGATGGTGGATCCATTGTTGCTCAACGGGTTGTTTTTGTTCTGTGCACCGTAGGCGATCATTCTCAACCGCATGAACATGCTGATTCCAACACAGCCAATGTAAAAGATCTCTCCATCGGTCAAAAGCCTACCTCGCCAATGCAGTTTACTTCACGAAAGGTAAATGTACAAGGCCTCGCCGAAACTATAAACTAAAGCATAACGGCTGATCGGATCGTGGGTTTATCAGGTCTCAGCTGTAGAGTCTCATCATCTTCATACCAATGCTCGGCTATCACCTCCATTTTCTTCATCGCCCAATTCGGGCATCAGTACGGGACCATCACTGGTGTCACTCGCTTCAGGCTTCAGTGTGCAAGTTCCACCCAATGTACCATCACAAAATCAGACCAACAAAGTCGGGGATCATCGACCGACATTGCGACGAAGAGGATCAATGGAATCGGTGGCTTCCGTCATGACCGAATCCAGTATAGGCCTCCAACGTCAAAAGCTGACAGATGCAGTTTTGCAATGTGGCAATTTTGGTGACGCTGTGCCTGAAATCGTGGATATGCTGTGGACGTTGAAACGCAAGGAACGATCACTGTGTCTATTTAACCCAGACTTTCTGAGATCCAAGATTCAGTTGGCATTGGACGCCTTGGCCACGTTTGGTGAAGAATCAGAAGAGGAAGAAATTCAAGTCCAGCCCACCAGCCGACGGTAAGCTCAGACACCACGGTCCTGTCATTTTCTTTGCGTGCTAAATTGTTTAGTGGTCTCTGCAGCAGTTCCAGTCATCGTGCGAGCATGGTTTCTACCTCTGTCCCGCCGGCCTCTGTGCCCTATACGATCTCCTCGGCGTCCAACAGGGTGTCTGTGAAGCCACCAAGCAAAGCGATTCCCATTGTCGATCCACGAACTTCATCGGGATCGCAGTCCGACACCACCACCGATTTGGTACAAAAGGTGAAGCTCCCTGAAGCTACGCAAACGGAAGTAAATCGTCTTTTATCCTCGCTTGAAGGAAAACCGGTGCATGAACAAAAGCAGCAACTTGGGGATCAACTCTTCCCTCTTGTCAAGGTATGTCTTTTTTCAAGAGAGTTAGTTGCTATTTTTTTTTATTTTATTTTTTTAAGCTCATCGAAAACTTTGGTTTCTACAGGCTACTGGCGTGAAGCACGCTCCCAAGATTACTATACGCTTATTAGATACCCTGGATCTCCGTGAATTGGCTCACATTATGCACTGCAAACCGATATTAAAAGAAAAAGTCGATGAAGCCTTGGCTGCTATGCAAAAGTGATCAACCGCAACTTTCTTAAGTCAGAACAAGAAATACCTCTTCATCGTCCTAACCAAAAACCCTCATTATTTGTCTTATTTTTATTACTTTTTTCTCCCTTTTTTTTTCCTTGCCACCCCAAATAATATAAAATGTTTCCTTTTAAATTATTGCACTTTGACAGGTCATCTTTTTTTTTGGATATTGACAGTGAGAGCCATCAGTTTATTTCTGCTATTTACAACAAGCGATCTTTATCTTCACTTGTCAAGCGTACGGTTCTTGCTCGGCTCTTGTAATCGTCCCATGGGAAATAAGCTCCGCAGAGCAGACGATGGCCTTCAAAAGCGGCACGACCATGCAATACGCGCCAGTTGTCAAAAATCACCACACGTCCAGGATTCAGTGGCTCCCAGAGCTCATTCTTCTTGTCCTTGAGAAGTTTGCTCCACATGAACAAGGCGTCGTAGAAAGCTTCCAATTGAGCGGAACTCAAGTGATCGAGGGCAGATCGATCATTGTTGTTGTAGCGGACCTGATACAAGCGGCCATTGGGATCGTGGTTCAGGATAGGATAAGCACGCGGGGTAGGCACAATTAGGATGTCATCATCCCCTGCTGAGTGAGTAGGCACATGCGTCGTCGACAAAGTTCGGTAAGCTTCAGGCGACAGGGCTTTCAACTGTTTGGCGACATTGAATCCGTCAACGAAAAGGGACTCGCCTCCTTTACCATTAAATTCTAATTTATGGAACATTTGCAGACCAGCTGGTTCGGTAAAGTACGTGTTGTCGGTGTGAGCGCCCAATCCCAAGGTCGTGTAAGCCGTATCGGCGTGATGCAAGTTAGCTTGGATGGACCACATTCCTCTGTCGTAGTGGGTTTCACGCAAGTAGCAAAGTCGTCGCCCCAGGGCCTCGGTGGCCTCTATGGTTGTCGGGGTATTATCGACAAAGGCGATACCGTACACTTCCAAATTATTGAGCCATTTTGCCAGTCCTTCCTTGGAGTGCATCACTTCCTCGTGGTCAACCGCCGGTAAGTTTAGCGAAGCATCCCACAGTTGAGGTTGCTTGGATTCCAACGGATCCGAGGTGCGCAACACGGGGCTGTAAGAGTGAGTGTGGAGCCAGTCCCAAGCATACAGACTTTGATGCCCATCGGGCCATATCACGGCCAATCCTTCGGGGGTACTGTCGACCGAAGTCGGCTGAATATCGCGTGGGATCGCAAACGTGTCGACCAGACGTTGCCGAGTTTGGGGGTGGTAGCACTGCTCGCACCGGCAATGATCACGTAACCAAAAGTGATGGTATACACTGGTCTTTTTCGCATTCCAGTCCAAGTAAATCTGCTTGTCGTTGGCTAAACCGGCTCTTTGTGGGACCGCCCCGGTTCCTTGCAGACGTTTGCGAGCGTTGGCTTTGTGCAAGCATGAGGGCGTGGTCGAGAAGCATGCCCGAGCGACATTGGAAGAACGCAAATGAACGAATGGACGCGCGATGAAGCGATACATTTTTTTCTCTGGAAAAGCAACTCTGCACTGAGCACTGAAAACCACAAAAATGTGTTTGCTCTTTTTCAACCCTTGCCACACAAGTTTAGGCTTTTTTTGACGTTGGGCACCCAAATTTGATTCGGAGACTTCCATTTTAGGCAATCGTCACCTGATCACTCTTAAAGGATCCATGAATTTGATCCAATCAACCGAATTTGTGGGTTGCCTGCGCGTCTCACGAGATGGAGATCATGGATACACAAATGACGATGGCCCAGATGGACACTTGCTCCATTTTCGTCTTTAATTGCTTTTACAGAATCCGTTTTACCTTGAAACTGGAATCATGCCAAACATTGACAACATGTTAATTTCGCCTCGTATAATATAAACAGCAGTGACTAAAAACCAGCAAAAAACCATGTTCTTAATGCACATGCAATAAATATGTAGTAAACAAGGATAAGTAACCTTAGCTTGAGGTGTACCACTCAGCAGGTCGCAAGGGCCACTTATGGTGCTCCTGGAGTCAGAGTTGTTACGCCAGCGGGCGCCCAGAATCTCAGTGAAAAAAAAAACCATTGCAGATATACTGCAGATAGAGAATGGGGCTTATTCATAAAGTTTATCTCTCAGCGCCGTGGGAAGACATTGGAAATTAGTCTCTTTTTAAACCTCGAAAAGCAGTTGGAAGGTTTGCACCCAGTGAGTCCATGAATTTATCAGGAAGTGATTTTTTTGATGATGTTATAAAGAAGAATATTCGCTGAAGGGGTGGCTCCACAGATATCATTGAAGTAAAGAAGGTTAATGACGTTTATTCTTGACAGTACCATCCTAGTCAGGCTTACGCTATCCGGCAAATTGTCTCACAGTAACTCATTAGGATGTAAATGTACTCAAATGCACTTGCCTAGACCTTTTCTTACGCATACGATTCTGAAAGATAACTACCTTTCCTGTACATCACGCAGTAAATACCATCAACCGAAAAAAAAAAAGATCAATAATGGCGGTGAAAGGAAAGATTCACTGATTCTTTACTCTTCGGTTTCTGTTACTTTTTCAATGATACAGTGTAACTCTGCACGATATACCATATTATTTGGATTCCTTGGAAATTGATGTGCACCATACAAAATGTTACTTACTAAATTGAGACGACTCGCCGTGACAGGTCCATTCAATAAACATTGATCGGCACTATCATTTGAAACTATAATATTTCTTACAAAAATAGGGCGCAATGATTAACTATATCAATAAATATCCAAAGTCTGGAGCATTAGTTTTGTTATATGGTGGCTAATAATTCATACAATTAGAGCTTATAAAATTCGGCGATTTGTAAATCACATGATCTACACTAAGTTATTAGGGCCTGTTAAACCTCTTTTTTTTTATCTTTCAACCATGCCTCGCTGCCCACTTCCACAATAATAGGCGAAACAATCAGCAGCAAGATGCCGTTTGCGCCAGTTGTAGTCAAACAGGGCATCGTGTCTTTCGATAAAAATGTGAGTAGAGCTCTTTTTGAAGAAAGTGGTTGATGATACGACTGGCGTTCTTCTGTAGCATCATTCAATTTTTTTGTCAGTTATATTGTATATGTCCTTTCATTCTCTTTCAATTCAATGAATCGAATAATACATAAGCAGACGTGCTTCGATCTATGAATTCATGCATCAGTGGGGTGACTATTGTTTCATCCATGGAAAACCATATATTTTTGTCTTCAATCTTATCTTTTTTCTTTTGATTTTTTCTCTCTCTTTCTGTTTGCTTGATAAACCCTCACTATCATTGTATCAAGATCCCATCCGCATCCATCATCCAGACCATTCTTATCCCGTGTATCTAACTTGGTTAAATCGACCACCATCCTCAAAAAGGTAAGCGTCGAGTGGTCTACCATCGATTTTGCTCCGGCAAAACAGACTTGGGGACTCTCGATATCTGGAATCCAACTCGAAGTTACCGTCACTTCTGGCCACGTCAATATTTTTTGCCTGCTCAAGCTGACACCACCGATCCATTGCTTGACTGTCCCTGGAAGCAATTTTATTTTCCGCATCGAAGAAGAAGCTTACCTGGCGGTCCGTATTCATCGTTTTTTTTTTCCGGTACACCATTTGGTTCAAAGGCAAGTCCAATTTCTTTTCCTTTGCTATGATGTAATAAACGTATACTAATTCAAAATTTTTTCAATGTCATAATCCAAGTCATGTCAAGCGATCAATGGCTATCGAAAACTCAAATAACAAAGGTAAAATATCTTGACGAAAATTTGAATCAATCAAAGAGCTTACTAACTCATTTTTTTAAATACCCAACATACCCACACATCTTTCTAGATCTATCATAGCCTGGGCGGGATGGAACTGAGGGGGGGGAACCAGTGCTGCCCTGCGCGTGTTCAGAAACAAATCACGTTGCAACGTATGCCATAAGGTTGTCATTAATATACCGAAGTTCCGTCAAGAGTTCTTGCCCAGGTTATGCCGTGTATGCGTTAGGCTTTTTGTCTGACGAAAGTCGCTCAATGTAAGGGGGCGGCCTCCGGTGGCAGGCGGCATCCATTGCACAGCGGGTGTACGGCTTGTTAGAGCTTATAAAAAACATATACAAGCGTTTGTTATATGATGGTTACACAGCCTACTTTGTGCATACTGTAAGCAAACAATGAATAGTGAGATAAGAGGTTTTCGGATCCAAATTTCTTTAGAAATTTGCTTGAATAAGGTTTCATTTGCTTCATGGAAATACGACCACCGCCGTCCGTTAACTTCACAGTGCCTGAAAGATAGAAGCCTACTTTTTAGTCCTTGATGCCTATTTTTGTATTGGCAAAATCGCTCATTTGATGCATTGTCTGAGCGTTTGTGGATGCATAGTACTTTATACTCGCAGTACAAGCATCATGTACTGAAAATGTCAGTGCGGCCATGGTGATTAATAGCAGTTATTTTCGAATTGACGAAACAACGTTTCGTCTTGACCGCAGCGACGGTAACGTAGTAATAGTATGCCCATGGTAATGCAGGTCTCACCGTTTCGTTGCTAATAGTCTCAGGAAGAGGTACTCTCAAATAAACGAACAACAACAGACACGTTGATACTTAAAAGGAGTCAAAGTGGATGTGGGCCGACAAAAACAGTGCGTCTGAAAAGCCGGCTTACTTTTCTCTACTGGACCACTCTAGCAACCCAGAAAAAAAATTCTCAGCTATCATGTTGTTATGTGATTTTAATAATTCTGCAAATTTATTAAATAATATGTTGTTTTCTATGCAGACTGTCATCTTTTCATGTACTTGAGTTATTTTTTTATTCTCATGCAGGTGTAGGATGCAAAAAAAAAAAAAAAAAAAAAAAATAAGGCGCTCCCGATAAGATCCCCGGCATATGCCTCCAGGTGCGGGTGCCGAAATGGGTCGGATATGCAAGTACGATCGCGTTGTATTTACTTTCATTGGCAAACCTTTGTTTTTCCATGATAACACTCTCAAGGTACCAGGCCGAAGAAAAATAGCATGAGAAAAGGGAGTTGAGGATTGATTTATTTACAAAAAAGCTAACTGATCTTGAGTGGTGTCATCGACACGCAAAGAATTTTGGCAGTTGAAATCATGCATATACGACCTGTATTGAGCCAATGGAAGCCAATAATTCATTTAGTCACAGAAAGGCTAAGCTCACGAAGAACATTGGCCGCGGCCATCTTGCCCCATTGCCCTTTTGGACTTTTGGGAGGATAGGAATTTTGGGGAAAAGTCAGCTGGATGTGAATTGAACTGTTATATAAAGACCTTCATTTCGTTTTGAAAAAAATCTTTGTCTGGCGAACAGTGGAGGCATGCTTATGAACTATGAAGCTGTAGTCCTCACTTTTGGTCTTTGAAGCCTTGATAAGGACGCCTCCCTCCCGGCTGTACGGGCGGGGCTTGGTTGGGGGCGCGTCTTTCTTCTTTCCTTATGCCTTCGTGGCTTTTCCTTTCTTACTCGCTAAGCTCCACGGCGGGCTTAAGAAAGTGATTTCAGACAGTAAATGAAAAAAATAAACAGATAAATAAAAAAGGTCAGCGTAGACTTTTTTATTTATTTGATTTTTTCCTGTGCGAAGGAAAAACAAAACCCATATCATAGACTTGAATACATTTTTTGTTGCGTAAACTGTTTCCATATATTTATCAATAAAACTTGCAGAAACAAGACCTCTTCGTGTCGTGTCAACTAAACCCGTTTCCACGTATTTGGTTCCAGTTTAAATGTCGTTGTTGTCCGTTCAGTTGTGGGTTGCCCGTTTTGTGAGGTTACCGTCACTGAAATAATCGGGTCTGCAAGCGGCCCGTGAGCATGGCTTTACTGCGTTGCCGGTGCTTGAACTTAAAATCAGAAAATACGGTCTCTCAAATATTCAAAAATTATTTTCCATCCGTTGTACTGATCATGTTTAAATTTTTCAGTGTAGGGTGTCTGTCCAGTGAGGAAAATCGCGACCATCCTTCTCCGACTTCAAAAGTATGAACCATGGCTTCAATTAGGTACCTATGGTACCTTTAATTTCAGGCGCTTCGTTCTAATGCAAACTTTAATTGGACCTACCCTGAACACCAAATGAGCTGGCAAGGGCTCATCAATTAGTGCTTCGGTGGTATAATTCTTCTGCGAAACGGGGGCTACTCATAATGTCAGCAAATGGTAAAGTGCGCGAAAGGACTATGATGACTTGCGCCTCCGTCAATATGTCGGTAATATGGAGAAGCAAGGTTATTGCCAACAAGGAAAAATGAGATCAGTTACAACTACCTGGAGGCTTCCAAACGAATCTTGCCTAACAGTATTGTAGTTAATAAGGCATAAAAACCGCAGGTCGACTTGACATCGGGCAGGTGGAAATTTGCTGATCGCAGCTTCTTATTGGCTGCTGTTGCGCTATTGTGGCTTAAAACCGTGAAATAAAAAAAGGAAATTTAGCAGTTTTGGATCATAAAAAAAGGCAACGGCAACTACCTCGTAATATTCTAAATGAATTGTACTTTTTCATTATAATGTCCGCACGAACCATTTTCTGGCTTGAGTCTTTTCTCTGAGTAGTCAAAAATATCAATAGCCATCATCCAGTTGATGTCCCTGGTGTGGTTGCGTTGATGAAGAAGATCACCTAGAACTTACAGCACATTGTAGATATGGAAGCGTTTCGCCTGTTCGCTAGACCGCATATGCACAAAACAATTGTAAACAACTACTAAGAGTAGCATTATTGGCATTACTGATATCTACGCTTAATTATTCTCGTACGAAGCAGATTTCCTGAAAGTAATCCTACGGATCGATGTTTGTCAAGTGAGCATGAAATCATGCAAAGTCTTTGTCAATCCAGTAAGTTGCATTATGTGATGTATACCGACTCCAATGATTTCAAACAACTGTGACGAAAGTGACATATTTCCCATCACCCAATGGAAAAAAAAAAAAGAAAAGTGATACATTAATCTGATGGTTATCTGCACAGCTTGTAGCATGCGTTTGTATCGCTGCCGTATCAATCAGACTTCAAAATGACGGCAATACATAGCCGCACTGCGAAAGAAAAAAAGCATGGAGAAAATGATGTCGATGCATGCTTTCGTCAATTTGACGATGGTTTGATGATGTTCGTTTTGTAATTTTCACATTCCGAAACTTCAAAAACTTTTCTTCATGTTCCAGCTGGGAATCACTTACAATGTTTGACCTCTTGGCTAATGACTGACATCAGCGACTGGGCGTATATCGACGATGAAATTCAGCCGGCACAACAACCATTGCTAGCCCCATCCCATGAAATTAGCTCCATGGAACGCATGCTGTCGGCATGTTCCGGCGCACTGTTCACCTCATTTCTTGGTACAGTCCGACAATGACAGCCTGTTGAACATTGAGCTAACCGCTTGGTTCTAGTTACACCGCTCGATGTCGTTAAGACTCGGTTACAAAGTCAAGCTGGACATCATTTGACCAATGGATTGCAGTTTAATGGGACTTGGGTAAGTTGTATTACACTGGGAAAGCTCGAACACAACCCAGCTCATCAAAACTTTATCTTACTGCTTTTTCTTCATCCTGCAGGATGGTGTGACCAAAATTGTACGACATGAAGGAACATTTTCCCTTTGGCGGGGCTTATCAGCGAGTCTGGCCATGGCCATTCCTTCGACCGTCATCTATTTCGTTGGCTATGACTACGTCCGGGAACAGACTCAAAAGTCCCGATTTGCCCATACAGCCATCCACGATTATTCACCACTTTGGGCAGGGGGCATGGCCAGAGGTAAGTTGTCCTAATGAAAATCAAAACCATGGTGATCTCTAAGGCAAAACTCCCTCTTTAGCTATTGCTGCCGCCACGATATCCCCTATTGAATTATTCCGCACCCGTCTACAAGCTGCTGAAGGACGTCAAGATTTCAAATGTAAGACACTTTGAACACATAACTCGTGCGTGTGTTACCTGGATAACTCAATCAAAGGCAACCGTAGCTGTATTAAACGGGGTGGTTCGAATGGTGGAACACAATGGATTCAGATCTCTGTGGCGAGGTTTCCTACCAACCATGTTGCGAGATGTGCCCTTCTCAGGTAATGGCACACACTAGACAAAACGCACATGTATATACAAAGACTCATGGGATCCATTTTTCATGGTGTAGCTGTGTACTGGATGGGTTACGAAAAGATTAAACATCGGTTAAAGGCAATAGATGGCTACGGTGAAGAGGATACCCTTTCCAATTTCCAGATATCATTTGCTGCGGGGGCTTCCTCCGGCATGGTAAGTGCAAACTGCGCTATTTATGTTGAAGAACTGTCGATTGATTCTTGTTGTTGTGCATCCAGATTGCGGCAGTATTAACAACGCCATTCGATGTGTTAAAGACACAGCGACAAGTGAATTCATCCAAAGGTAAAAGGCCGTGGAAAATGAATCATTATATATCGCAGTCAGCTCATTGGTGATGTTGATGATTATGATCCATCGTAGATATGTCTTTTACATTGATTACGCGACGTATCCTGGCTGACGAAGGTTGGAAAGGGTTTTTAAGAGGTACGGATATCTTAAAAAGCGATTGCTTTCTTTGTTCGTAAGTTGGATAGCATATTGATTGGCGAGTTTGTGTTTTGCAGGTGTGGTTCCTCGAGTGATGAAAGTGGCTCCATCATGTGCTATCATGATTTCAAGCTATGAAGTCGGTAAATTATTCTTTGCAGATCGACGACGACAACAACAACCGCGTGTCATGACTTCTTGATCGTCCAGTCTGTTATCATGTATCTACTGTATATTCAATTGCTTTTCCTTGTTTCATGGTTTCCTTTGTATCATATTTTATGAATTCCTGTATACAGATCTTATCTTTTCTTTTAGGATAGACGCTTGCCTCGCAAAGACTCAATATTTTTTTTATCTACAATGCAACATGAATAGAAAGCTTACAACGGCATGTTACTCATACATGGTAAAGTTTGTTATCACTCTTTCCTTTGTACAATAGTACGGGGATTTGGGATTAAAGGCTGCTGCTATTTGACGATAAACCAAATACAGTGAAGACCACCAAAGCAAGAGCTACGGTACAAATTATCGAAACCCATCTCAGTTTGAAAGAGACATTGATCTTGGGTTTCTACAAATTTTAAGATCGATGTCATGGTAAATTGTCCCTACTTCCATAACACTGATTCTTTGTCACGTCAAATAAAGGGGTTTTTGAGATTACTGTACTAGGCACCAACGATCGGGGTCAAGTCTATTGCGTAATCCCAGTTGAGCGTACGGTTGATGAGAGATCTAGTAATAGAATAGTTGATAATGGATATCCGACAAGAAATCGACTTTCTACAAACACGAACAGAAAGGTGGTAAGAAAAAAAAAGAGGTGATCGGTGCCATGGCAGGCGGAGTGGCATGGATGAGCCATGTGTTCAAAGAATTTCCATGACATTCTTTTTTTTTGACTTTTTTTTTTGGATTTTTTTATATTAGCTTCTTCCGATCTCTTGAATGCACTTCTTGCGTCCTATTGCTCGGTCATTGCAATCGCGAAACTTCCTCACACACTCCCGCAGAACCATGTCTTCTGAGTCTACCAACGGAGCAAACGAATCGAAGCCCATTCTCGCCCTTCCTTCTACAGCCGAAGAAACCGTCAAGGTCGGAATCAACGACAATTACAAACTCAAGGAATTAGGCCCTGTAGGCAAGTATACTTGTATAGAAACTGTGATCTTGTTGGTTCGACGTGACTGACATGGGGTCTGAAATCTTCTAGTCGTGAATGAAGATGGCACTTTGAGCCGTATCAATAACTGGCATGAAATGGCCGATATTGAAAAGGACAACGTGAACAGAATTTTGTTAAAGCGCAACAGAGAACGATTAGCCCGATTGAAGGAAAAAGAACAATGACACTAAAAGCATTTTTCTTATTTCTTTTTTTTTTGTAATATAAAACTGGTTTATTTTCGCGCTTTTTTTTTCTCCCGTTTCTGTCTGGATTATAAAGGAGGAGGACCACGTCTGAAGGCGGACACTTCTTCTGGACTGGGAGCCAATTGTAATCGATCAAACTTGTCGCAATCATAGAATCGAGCAAAGACCACGCGACCTCCGAAATAGCGACCATCCAGATCCGTGATAGCATGTTGAGCGGCGTCTTTAGTGGTGAACTTTATAAATATACGCACCGCTTCTTCATCGGGGACCTGCCCATTCGCCACCTCAAATATTAGACAACGCTCCACTTTGCCGTATTTCGCACACTCTTCCGCCGTTTCTTCCTGCAACATTTCGTCCACCTCACCAGGGCCAACCATATTCGTCAATAAGATAACTTGGGATGGCGGTGGAGCAGGTGGCATGGGTTGAGAAAATGAGGAGGGTTTGGGATACTGAGAGGGATGCATGATTCTTCCACTACCTCGTCCCGTTGCTTGCACTTGCAATGCTTCCGACATGCCATCTTCATCCCGACCTAAACCTGAGTCGGCCCATGAGTGATTGATTGATTAGAAGATCGATCGCTTTCATTTGTTTAAGATAGCCTTTTTTTTACCTTGACCGTCTTGCCATCCATATTTCGTGAGCACGCGTCTGGGCATATCATAGCTCATGCCACGGTCATCCATGTCTCTCCTACAATGAACAACGTTAGTAATTTTTCTGGAAAAATTTTTGTACGATGCATTATTGGTCTACTTGCATATGGCGTGATGCGTCGTTGACGGGTCCTTGAGAAAGTTGGGCTCGCCGAGCGTAAGCATCCTCGGCTGATTCATTCAGATTCATCTTTGCTAGATTGGCTCGACGTGCATATGCGTCGTCGGCCGACTCGTCCAAATTGATCCTTGCAGGTTCTGCTCTTCTCATATGATAGTCTTCCGATGTATGTCTTCTTTCTGGAGATAAGGAGGGCCTAGACGGGGATTGGTATAATTCTGGCGGAGGAGCAAAAACGCCTTGATGCCCACTTGAATTAGCATATTTAACGTAACAAATTTAAAAACAATGGTACTCACGTCGTGATCGGGGACTGGGCGATCGGGAGTTATAGCTGCGATCAGAGTATGGTGAAAGCGAGCGTGATCTTGACCGTGACCGAGATCGGTCGGCACGTCGTCGTTGTAATTGCTCTCTTCTCCTCGCTTCCCGCTGTAACTTACGCTCCTCTTTGTATTGCTCGTAATCGTTGGGTCGTTGTGGATCGTAATCTTCGTTCATGTCCATAGGTGGTGGGGCCTGATCGTTCTTTTTTCCCTTCTTTTTTCCTTTTTTCTAACACGGCACGTCAGCATTATGCTATTCATTCGGAGCGAGTTTTGCTAGAGCATCTTACTTTGGATTGTTGTACCGCTCGAAAACCATTGACATCGTCTGCTGTGCTAATGAAAGGGAGGGCGTCGATTTTCACGGACATGGAAGGTGGTGGTGGTGGCAGTGGAGAGGGCGAACTCGTCTTTTCTGAAAAGATAGTGTCGTTGCTCGTTGCTTGATCTTTGGTGACTACAGTCTCGGAGACGATGGTGGCTCCCGCTGGAATAACAGGTCGATTCAGTTTTGGCTTGGCCTGAATCGTCGGTTTACGCATCACAGGTCGAAACTGTTTGTAGGCTGACCAGCCTAAAAGCCAAACGTGGATCAGCACGCTGATGCGTCACAAAAAAGAGGTTCAATTAAATCATACCAGCAGGCTTCACGGGTGGTGTGGCAGCTGAGGGAGTTATTGCTGAGGCTGTGACATTGGTAGTAGATGTGGTGGCGGCGGCGGTGGAAGTAGAGGATGCAGGCGAAGTAGAAGTGGAAGCAGCTGCATCCACCCCGGGACCTGAGATGGCGTCGTACAATCCAAAAGAAGTTATTGCGGGTTTGGTGGATTTATTATCATCGTTGTTCTTCTTATTATAAGAGGTCGGGCTAGATAAATCGCCATAGAGAGAGAACGGCATAACGAAACTGTAGGGTGTGCTCAGGTGATCGGAGACAGCCCCGTCAGACTTTAAATGCTGGATCATCCAGCGCTTCTTTTCAAAGCCACCCAGGACTGTCTCTCCTTCACCACATATAAAAAAATCGCATTGGCCCAATGCAGGACGGCCAATGCGAGATACCGGATATCATCATATACAGGATACCGCGAGATACCATGCTGAAATGTGTAAAATAATAATATCTTTTTTCGAGCAAATTGGACTGTAAAAAGCAGAGAATACAAAAAGGGGTTTGGCGTGCTTGCACTTGCTAGTTCGCTCTTGCTTGTGCAAGTGCGTTAAGCCTATATACAGCATACACGGCTGAAGAATAACGAGATAAAAAAGATAAAACGCATCATCAGCTCACAGTAACCCAATGTTTAGCTATCTTTTAAAATATGGGCACAGCAAACAATGATCATCCTTGCAACATAGTGGTAATAAAGCGGCATCGTCATTGGCCTGGTCCCCATCATTTCCAGTACTGTATGTTATTTTTCAATACAATCAGCACATCCATCTATTTTTTTTACGATTTTATGATCAATTTTGAATAGGATTTACTGACGGATTTCTGAAGTCACTGTGAATGCTGTCAACCGATGTAACTGACATGCAACGTCTGACTTAGTTGTTTTATTGCCCACTTACAAGCACAGAGTTATTGTAATCGAGATGATTTGATATTCCTGTACAGCGACCCTGACAAAATATTTTGTAATCCCGATAAATTTTGTTGACTTCCCTAATGTCTTCTTCAATCTTTCAGTTCATTTTTCTCGGAAAATAAAGAAATGATAGTCAAATAAATTGCAAGGAAGCAAAAAGCATGGCTTGAACCTTTATTGGAGGGGAGTGTGGGGTTCTCGTCATATTACCTTGGCCTGCGTAATCCTGGTGGGAAAATGCGCTGAAACTGACGACTTTGTTCATCAAAAAGAAGAGGCCGTCTTCATTAGGATGACTTCTATTTTCAATAAAGTGTATAATACAAGTTAAAATATAGTTTAACGAGCCACGCATTACGTCTGTACCAAAGTTATGTGCACCTGTGTATCCCATCAGCCGATATATGAACACTTGAGAATAAAAATCTCTCTCTAACAGTATCTGAGACCTACTTCATGCAGCCATTTCATGCGGTGAGGCCCCACTGTCTTATCAAAGGATTATATGACGTGAAGCGATGAGAAAAGACACATGGCGTCTTCTTCCTGCTTCATTATTGACAATAAAGGCTTTAGCTACAGTACGAGAGATCGCCTCTTTTTCATGTCTACAAAAGACGACGCATCTTCCATCCATTTTGTATTTCCTCTTCATCGCACATCTATCATTCTTTTTTCTTTTCTTCGCAAATCCATCCATCGCGCCATATATCTTTTATTGCTTATTTCTATCAAAGTTTGCTCAAATCACCTATTCTGTACATATACTCATGATGACTACAACTGTGCTATCAAGGACTGAACCTCCACAAATAGCTCAAGTGGCCTTTCTTTTTTTTGAATGTTATGCCGAATTACTCACTTGCTTGGTGTGCTTTTACTGTGTAGTCTAAATAACTGATGAACAAAGCCCATGCCTTGGCGGTGTGCGATGGCGGCTCCAGCAATGCGCTGACAACGGTTTTTTTGTAAGTAAAAACAAAAGAAGAGTAACTGTGGCTTGTCTAATGCATCCATCTTTTTTTCTTTGTATGTCTTTGTCCCTTGGGTTGCTCTCTTTTAATTACTTAAAACAACATTACCTTGTCTCTTTTAAAATTTTTGATTTGTAAAATTTTTACCCAGATTTTTTCAATTAAACTGTACAATAACGTGATAACGCATTGATTGAAAGTCAAAGGTTCGATTTAGATTATAAAAGTTGAGATCAACCATCAGCAACGGTGTATTCCGTGGCACCTTTCTTGCCATCACCAACCTATATTCTGAATTGCGTGAATTCTTGACGGATCTACGCACCCAGGAACTGAGGGACTTACAAACAATAATCGAAGCTTGTTATTCAATGGAAAAAAATCATCTTCTTTTTCGTCTTTATTGCATGCATATTTTTGTGCGCGGATCATGCTGAATATGGAGAGCTGACGAAAACGGCACAACATACCATTATTGGCTATACGGGACTTTTTCTTTGTAAGCTTACTTCCAGTAATTCCATGAATTTGTATTGGCATGGTGTTTTCTAATCACAACCAGTGTGATGATTACCTATTGATGACTCACAGGGTTTATTCATCCATTTGTCGGTTTGACGGTCCACGGAACGCTCCACAGCCGACCGCTTGCGGGGTTTCAACCGGCAGTCTCATTCATCATCGTCATTTCCAACCAATGACTGGAACCGGCAAAAAAATAGGCGGGGTCCACAAAAATGATTGGCAAACCAACTTTTCCTACACAACACACATGCAGACATGTGGTACTTATTGTCTAGGTAACCATGGGGTTTTTCACATTTCCCAGGATCCAAAATAGGGTCATGAACCCACCCCATCATGGTCAGGAACGAAACTAACTGTGCATTCTACGGTGGGTTGCCCTCATGTTGGCAAGCAATTTCGGAGCCCTCGACCGATGTAGCTGGATGATATCATTTATTTTGGACTTCGAGGCTAGTGCGTAATTTTCATGCGCCTTCACCCTTAGCCAGTGACGGGTATGGACGTACTGAACATTCTAAAATAAGGGCACATCCCAAATTAGGCTAGGTGAATGTAACAAAGTGTAATAAAGCGGAACCGTCGCCCAGAAGCGGAATATCCGTCTTCATCAGACAACGACTAAGTTGCGCATTTTTTTCCTTGTGTGTGGGGAAAAACAAATACTAGACGCTTTTAGACACGCTGAATTTAAATTGATGACATGACACTAAGCAGCAGTTGACCGGGGGGAAAGAAGCTGGTTCCAAGCTCAAGGAGAGATCAGGAAAAAAAAAGGAACGTTGTTACCGTCAATGGATATCTTTCCGCGGACGGGACGAAAAATTTTCAAGCGTAGCTGGGTCACCAAATATGGAATTTGCAAGCCAGCCAGACTGTGGAGCATCGTTGTTTTTTTACCCCACAAAAAAAATGATGAACCGACCAAAACCTACAGACGATCATTGGGCCGCTTTTGGATTAAGGCCGAGAATAAAAACCAAGCGTTTGGCGTGGGTGCACAAAGTCAACCACAGTCGTGAGAAATAAAACAGCGAATGGCATGCTTTCAAACGTTTATCCGTACAACGCATGCAAGTTCAGCGGGTCGTTTTTCACGCTTGGCTTTTCCCTGGTAAGTGACAAAAATATCCAAGCAAATGATTTTTATCGTGTGCCTTATTACACTTATACGATGATATTCATACATGATGCATTGTCTATCCACCCCGTTGATAATTCGATGATCAAAAGAAACAGAAACAAGGGCTCCGAAACATTGTAAATTTCTGGTGTCTCCATGACAAATTATTCTCACGGCTTCAGCCAATCACCGCAGGCTTACACCTCATACCGCTTCTTGCCAGGGATATTGAAAGCCCGCTATGCGGAACCGAAAAAGAATGAAAGACCCATCACATTTGCGCCCAATGTACGGACCATGGAGCTGTGCCTTAAATGCATTGACTCAGACAAACGCTAAACATAGACATCATATATAAAGGCAGGCTGTTTTAACCCCACACCAGGTTTATTTCTTGGATCTCTAATTCGAACTCTTTCAACTTTTTTTTTCTTCTTTTATATATTTGATATGGCTTCCTCTGTATCAACTCTCCCGGCTCAGGATGCCAGTATTCTGAGTGACAAATATCACACCATCGTCAATGAAAGCGGTTACAACACCAATGTGTTTGCTGGAAAGAATGAACAAATGGGTCAAGTCTGCAAATACCTTGAGAACCTCGGTTTTCTTCCCAAGGACTTGGTCGAGAACGAAGTTCAGTGGTTTTATGGGTAAGTTCACAAATAGTGGAATAATGGGTCATTGGGTGAATTGATCGGGTTAGCTAAACTCTAAAAATTGTTGTTGTCCTGCGTAGCAACTTGAACATTGACGACTATTACTTTGCTTTGGAGTCCGTCGAGACCATTGCTAACCATATTATGGCTTTGTATGGTGCCAAGATTTTGGCTTTCACGAAGCATGAAAATGTGTTGGACGTGAATCTTCAAAAGGAATCCGAAGATTCTTCCGTTTTTATCCATTCCTCCCAACCCGGTGTGTCCCAGGTGCACGGTCCCCAAAATGAACGAAGGTAAAAAAAAAAAAAAATTCCTTGGTCCCCTCTTTTCATAACAAGAGGAGGAGAAGTGTCTCTATCATGGTCGAAAAAGATAATTAACTCGTTTTGTAACCCTAGAATTGATGAAAAGTACTTGGATATCTCTACTCCGGCCAAGGCTTACCGTGTCGAATCGTACCGTTCCAGCGGTATGACCACCTCCGGTATGAGCTCTCAACTCCGCAGCTACTTTGTTACCAAGTGTCAATTTGCCAATCCTGAACCCACTCCGGAGCAAGAGATGGATATCCGTCAAGTGGCGGATCAAGCATTCTTGAAAAAGGCCACAGACCATACTCTGAAGATCTACTCCGAGGTGATGCACAATGTCTTGCAGCGTACCGGTCCCGTCATTGAAATGTTCGAAGTCCAAGGTAGCCGTGAACGTCGCTTGATCATTGGTTACCGTCAACGTAGCACCAAAGGTTTCTTCTCGGCCATGTCCGATTTATACCATTACTATGACCTTTATTCTACTCGTAAATATGTCGGTAAGTTATATCACATGACAAGGGCGTGTTGGGTTTTTTTTTGTGGTCAGTATAATGACAGAGTTGCAATGTAGAACAATTCTCCAACGGTGTCACCATCATCTGTCTCTATTTGAACCCGGTGCCCAACTCCAAGGCGACCCCTATTGAACATTCCATCTACCAGGTGATGAAGGAAACATCCTTGATCTTCTGTTTGCCCAAGACCCCCTTGCAGAACTTTTTCCAGACCAACAAGTTGTCGGTTCAGGAAACCATCTATGGTTATGTCGGTTGGATCTTTGCTCAACACTTCCTCAACCGTCTCGGCAAGGAATACTTGAGCTTGAACAACATCTTGGATGCCAGCAATCCTATCCATGAAGAAATCTTGTCCAAGATGAAGAAGCGCCTTCGCCAGGATACTTTCACTCGTGACTATATCCTCGATATTATTCGCAGCTATCCTGATTTGATCCGTCTGTTGTATGCCAACTTTGCTACGGTCCACTACGTCAACCAGCGTGAAGCTTCCCTCCAACCTACTATCTCTTACCAGCGTCTGACCAAGCTCGAGATCTTGAGCAACGAAGAACTCAGTAAGAAGATCAAGGCTGTCACCTCCAATGCTCACGAGCAACTCGTCTTTGAATCCTTCTTGACTTTCAACAAGCATGTGGTGAAGACCAACTTTTACCAATCCACCAAGGTCGCCTTGTCCTTCCGTTTGGATCCCAGCTTCTTGCCTGAAATTGAGTACCCCAACAAGCTTTACGGTATGTTCCTCGTGGTCGGTGCCGAGTTCCGTGGTTTCCATTTGCGTTTCCGTGATGTGGCTCGTGGCGGTATCCGTATCATCCGCTCGCGTAACCGAGAAGCCTACTCCATCAATCAGCGTACCTTGTTCGATGAGAACTATGCTTTGGCCGCTACGCAGCAGCGCAAGAACAAGGATATTCCCGAAGGTGGTTCCAAGGGTACGATTTTGCTCGACATTGACCAACAGGACAAGCCCCGCGTCGCCTTTGAAAAGTACGTCGACTCCGTCTTGGACTTGCTTATCACCGGTGAAACGCCCGGTATCAAGGAAAAGTTGGTGGATTTGGCCGACAAACAGGAAATTCTGTTCTTTGGTCCTGATGAAGGTACCGCCGATTACATGGACTGGGCTTCGTTGCATGCTCGTCGTCGTGGCGCCGGATTCTGGAAGGCTTTCACGACCGGTAAGAGCCAGTCGATGGGTGGTATTCCTCACGATACCTATGGTATGACGACCCGCTCTGTCCACCAATACGTCTTGGGTATCTACCGTACCTTTGGTTTGAAGGAAGAAGAGTGCACCAAGCTTCAGACCGGTGGTCCCGACGGTGATTTGGGTTCCAATGAAATCAAGATCTCCAAGGACAAGACAGTGGCCATTGTTGACGGTTCCGGTGTGTTGTGTGATCCACACGGTATCAACCGCGATGAATTGCTTCGTTTGGCTACCAAGCGCATGATGATCAGCAACTTTGATACCAGCAAGCTCTCTGCCGATGGTTTCCGTGTGCTGGTCGATGAAAGCAATGTCCGTTTGCCTGATGGCACCGTGGTGGAGAATGGTCTGTCCTTCCGCAACACTTTCCACACAAACAAGCTTGCTTCGGCTATGGTGTTTGTTCCTTGCGGTGGTCGTCCCGAATCTGTGGATCTGTCCAATATTCACAAGCTCATGGGCGAGGACGGCTCTCTTTTGTTCAAGTATATCGTGGAAGGTGCCAACTTGTTCTTCACTCAAGAAGCGCGTCTTCGTCTGGAGAAGGCCGGTGTGGTGATCTTCAAGGACGCTTCGGCCAACAAGGGTGGTGTGACTTCCTCGTCGCTTGAGGTGCTTGCTGCTTTGGCTTTCAACGATGCCGAATTCGATCAACACATGAGCGTGAAGAACGGCGTCGTGCCCGAGTTCTATGAAGCCTATGTCAAGGAAGTGCAGCGTATCATTGAACACAATGCCGCGGTCGAGTTCGATGCTTTATGGCGCGAACACACCAAGACCAAGCAACCCATCTCGGTGCTTTCCGATGAATTGTCGACAGCCATTGTCCAGTTGAACGAACAATTGCAGAACACTGGTCTGTGGGACAACGTTGCGCTCCGTCGTTCCGTCCTTGAACGTGCTTTCCCCAAGTTGTTGTTGGACAAGATCGGCCTCGACACCTTATTACAACGTGTTCCCGAAAGCTACGTCAAGGCCATCTTTGGTGCCTACCTCGCTTCTCAATTCGTCTACAAGTATGGTGCTCAGCCCGATCACTTTGCCTTCTTTGAATTCATGCGCGAAAACTACTACAGCCAAGCAGACAATGTCACCAACAGCCTTTAAGACGTCTCTCTTATATTTTTTATAGTACATTTGTAGCATACGCTAATTATTTTTCAATTCATTCCTCTTTTCTTCTTGTCTCATAAAAATCAACTTTTAGCAAGTATTCCACGATTTCAATAAACACAATTCTATTTACATGACCAAAAGAAAGGATTTTTTTTAAACACTACCGGTTCCCCATTTCTTGACGGTGGCAGGACAATCTTTATATTTATACACGGCTTCGGTGACTTGGGCTTGCTCCAACATCAGTTTCGCCATTCGGAATTCTTTCGGACGCTTGCCGATTTGCTCCGTCGGACATACCAGCTCAAATGCTTGCAAATTTTCAAAGGCCTGGGAATAAAAAGAATAAGATTATCTGTGAGATCAAATGGAAAAGGGCGCCATTGTAAAGAATTAGAAAAAGCATCCAATTACCTTCAAGGCTACTGCTCGCTTGTAGAGTTTCATGCCAAACCCCATGCCTCGCACCTGCGTACTGCTCATAAATTCCTTGTATTCATCGTACACCATCTGAAAATTGAACACTGAAATGTCTCTCTCCATCAATTTTTTCATGCTCACAATCAGAATGAGCTCCAGTAAGGAAACACCTAAAATATCATGTGAATAACCGAATACCCCTCAAAATGAAGCATCACAAAGGGATGAATTACCTTTTAACATTTCTGTCTTTGAGTCTGTTCGCTGCATCATATCGGCGGTCTGGAAATGGATTACTTGTAATAACGGTTCTTCTGCCGTCAATTTGGTGACCGGGTCAAACTAATATTTTGTTAAAATTCAGTGTTCGTATCGTCAATCTGAATATTTGCTTACACATATTTTGTAAAATAAACGCAGATCTTTTGTTAAATCGAAAATACGGCGCAGTAAACTGATGAGGGCGACATCGTCAAAGAGTTCCTGAAGAAAAATGCAAAAGGTTAAGGACTTGAATTCTTGCAAACAGTGCGATATAATCACTTACATTGACAGACTGGTTGAACGTTTTCACATAGTTTTGATAGGAAACAGGATCTGTGGATCGTACTTGCAACGACAAGGAGTCCTTTGCGATGTCGAGAAAATGGCGAAATACGGTGGGAGGGAACAGATAAATTTGACGATGGGAGAATCGAGATTTGACGCGCTTTTCTAGCAATTCAAGGGTATCCTATTTTTGTGCTTGATTCAGGAAACGACTGTATCCAAGCAGACCCATCACATCACTTACAAGACGGCAAGTTAATCCTATGACGGCCAATGGATTTTGCGCACTCTGGACTGTATCAAACAGATTGTATAAGAGAGCTTGCTTGGGATGCTGGGTGAAAAGATCAAACTCTTCCAGCACGAATATGATGGGCAACGTCGCTTTGCTGCCTGATTTCAGCAGTGATAGAATGTAAGCAAACGATTCTGCAAACGACGACTGGCATACCGAGTTTAGCTTTTCTGCTTGATGATCCATCCATGCGGCTTTGCGCGGAAAGTCTACTTACGAATGAACGTTCCGATTGACCGGTCGTTTGTTCAGACAAAATTTGTCTAGAAATCTCGGCGAGTGCTAAACGATCGCTCGTTTCCGTCAAGCCATTGAGGCGCACCAAAACAAATGATCGGTTGTTGTCGCGATTGTACATTTTGTCGAGATCATCAAGAACACTGCGGACAAGCATCGTTTTCCCTGTGCCACGATTTCCAATGAGTAGGCATGAATTACTTTCACCGAGGGTCACGGTTTGTTTCAACAAATGATGCAACTGATCGTACTGTCGCTCCAAGCCGTGTAATTTCGGAGGAATGGCACGTTCAGAAATGCGGGCCAACAGACGACTGCGTGCCTTTTGTACGTGCTGGTTTACATTCATCGTTTCATCATCTACACGCGTTCGTTTTGGCGACGATGGTACTTGCTCTTTGTCATTAACTCGCTTTGACATGGTAAAGACAAGCAATACAGATTCGACACGATCTGGGATATAAAAAAAAGTTATTCGAGGCACAAATGCGGAGTTGGACTGTATACGCGATAAACCTCCAATTTGTGCCGCGACTGCCAAGGAATGACACCAGATTAAAGCTGTCAAATTTGTAAAAAGTAAAAAAAAGATTTGTTTTACATGACAAGTTATCATTGTGTATAAAAGTGTCTGGTATACATTGAAAATATGCTATAAGCCTCCTCCAACACCTCAACACAGTTACATAACCCATAGCCATCCTTCACGAAAGACGCCGGTAGCATTTGCAATGAAAAAATGGTAAGTTATCCTGCAACTACATCTACAACTTCCAGTTCATCCAGTGGACTTCAAATAAAAAGCAAATGATGAGCAATTAGAAGGAACTTTTTTCAGATACTTTAGTGACAAGGCGGGTTGCTAAATTCGTTTATTTTCAAAATCATCCATGCTGTGTAATTATTGTGATCAACTGATGTTGTGCATACGATTATTGTTTACAAGAATCGATTCTGCCTAAAAAGTCATCCAACAACCGCAACCAATCTTTACGGCTGCTTTGTTCTCATACACATTAAAAAAAAAAAGGTCTAAAAGAAAAAGTCTTATCAACTGATACATGTGCCTGATAATACTGTAATGCATTCATGTGATCAGCATACGTCTCAGACGGACACTAGAAGACACAAGCCATCGATGAGATCATTAAGCGACACATGACAGGACGACCACTGACAAACCAATCCATTGAGATCATCGGTTTGTAGAAAGCAGTAGATGCTATGGCGTTTCTGCGGAGGAATTATCTTTGGCTGCTCAGATCTGTGTGACCCAAGCTTCTGACTTATGATATTTCATTTGTCATCGGTCCAAGTTTCACACATGAAAAAAGCTATGCAAGTTCGGGTTCTCATTGGTGTAATGAAATGTAAGTTTTCCAAGCAGAATACAGGCACCCTTTTTTTTTTGCCCTTTTGGTCTAGTCTTTTTTCTTTTTCATCCGTGATATTCGTCTTCACCGCTCATTCTCATGCTTGATCATCTCGTTGGAAGACCATCGGCTAATTGGAAGCGGATCCAAATCATCCTCACACTGATAACTGGGTAACTTGGAAACAACACGGCAACAAAATAACCATTATACGACTTGCTTATAGTGATATGTTATCCATAGCTGTTGGATCCTCGCCAAAGGGAAAACGAACCGATTACCTCAAATTTTCCAAACTTGGAATCGATCCACAGGTAGTACGAACCAATGCTGCACCGACCATACAACGTCAAAATTAATACCTCGTTGGCAGCACGGCATGCACCTTGGAAGATCGCTTTAGCTTCTTGGATGTTTTATTACTTGTTGCGTAACTTATTCCATCTTGTTGGTCTTAATGGTATGTGTAACCGCCTTCAACTTTTTTTTTTCACGTGAAAAAAATCACACACTTGGGTAAAAATCTGAGACACTGTATTCCTGTTTTTTCATTGGCAGCCCCTGAACCTCTGGCGAGATTGGTACGTTGATCCATCCACTCAATCTCACGCCTATGGCTGATCAAAAACTCTGTGCTACGTTCGACAACTAGTATAAGCGCAGTTTCTACCGTGCTACGTGGATTTTGACAGCATTGGATGCCGGTTTCTTTACGGCAATGCCTTTGAAGCCAATGTGGTTACGGCACATTACCTCGCTTCTCTTTTCAAGCTATTATCTTGTTTTTGCAGATGCTGCGGAAGAAAAAGTACGACGCGTTCGTGCCACCATGTCTGTGGATCAAATGCGGGTTTCCTGGGAGAAGGGGGCCACCAATCCTATCCTTTTTTTCGCAGCCGGATTGCTACGGCCGAAATTATCGATGCGCAGAATCATGCTCATTGATCGTCCGTCATATAACGAGCACCTTCCTCCCGTAGAAATATACCTGTTTTATGCGGGTGATTGCGCCACCTTTGTGGATAACGACACGCTTCTTCTACAGTTTCCGGGTGGCGGCTTCGTTTCCATGCCACCTCCGTGTCATGAAGATGCCATCGCTGCCTGGGCGAAGCAAACCGGTCTTCCCATATGCAGTGTCAATTATAAAAAGGCCCCTGAATATCCATACCCATGGCAAATCAATGAATGTTTTGATCTGTACCTGAAACTCATTGAAACGCAAGGAAAAATTCTCGGCTTGTCCGGTGAAAAACCACTCAAAGTAATCATCCTCGGTGACTCTGCGTAAGTACCACAGTCGGTTCTACAGCAAATAATTAGCACGGGTGCAACTGCTGTGTGTATGTAATATTGACCATGACTCTGTTATTTTGTATAAAAGCGGCGGCAACTTGACAGCAGCAGTGATTTTGAAGATAATTGAACATAACAAGAAACTTGAAATGACGTTCATGCCCAACTTGCAAGACTCTTTACTAACTACTTCCTACGTTATGGCGGACACGGAACAAGCATCATCAAAGACAATAGGCTCTATACTCGATAAACCTATTCCCATGCCTGTTGGTCTGATCCTTATCTATCCTGCGTTGGATTTTGAAATGTCCTGTTGGATGGCGCCTTCCCAGTTGTCTCTTATACGCGCCGAATCCAAGAGCCAACTCTTCCGCACGGAATCGTTGGAATCGCTTTGGCAATCCAAAGACCATCTGAGTCACGCCAGTCCGCTGAGTGTCGTTCCTGATATAGATGATCAAAACAGCTTATGGCGTCGAGTGACAAACAAGCTGTATTCACGCAAAACGAGCGCCACGCGTCACTCCCAAACTATTCGCGAACGTGTGCATTCGAAACCACCTGCAGCCGTTGCTTGGGAATCCTCACGACTCGCCTTGACGAGTCGTATGAGCTACTTTAACGATCGAATCATTACTCCTGATCTGGTAAGTTTTTTTTTTTTTTTTTTTTTTTTTTTTTGTATTTTGTCTTCCAACGACAGTCCTTGTCGAATAAAGTACTCACTGTTTGTGTTTTCCACATGGATCGTTGTCGATTGCAGATGCGTGCTATGGCGATTTGTAAGTAGTACACTTTATTTAACCAGCTCATTGCAGCAAAAATCCTAACAATGAGTTTCCATGCTCGGCATGATACAGTATATTTGGGCCCTCACGCGTGTCCTGAATTTGAGTCGGATTACCTCTTATCGCCCACGGTGGCTCCACTGGATTTGTTGGCTCGATTCCCGAAAACCTACATGATGTGTGGCGAAAAAGATCCATTGGTGGACGATACCGTTATTTTTGCTGGACGTTTGCGACAAGCCAAAAGTCAGAATCATCAGGATGGCCAATTTGATGGCATTCGAGTGAAATTTCTTCAAGGTATGAGCCATGCTTTCCTTCAAATGATGGCCTTTTTACCGGAAGCACAGCAAGCGACGCGAGCGATTGGCGATTGGATCTTGGAACTGCGAAACGACGCATCGCATGATCCCTCTAGCAACCCCACAAAAACAATACACTCATCCGTAGACATTATCCAAGTAACGACTGACACCGGCGGTCACCATGTTGCAGAAATTGTGACGACAGAGAAAGATATGATCCATCGAAGAAAACAGCAGGTCGTCAAGAGTCTTTATGCTGAATAACACTTGTAGTACTGTAGATCAATACATATAATGCGAGTCATGATCATTGTATAATATAGTATTACTCTTCCTTCGTTAGTTAAAACTGCAAAAATAATGACTCTCTACGACCTCTTTCTTTTTTTTTGCGCATTCATAATGGTTCTTTGGCATGGCCTTTTTGGAAGGAGGAATTAGCGATTTCAAACTCCCTCCGAAATGAATTTTGCTGCTTTTGCTGGTGCAGTGGTGGATTTTCCTTGATTTGACTTGTTTCCTGGAACTCGTACACGAATGGATGATGCACGAGAAGTAGCCATTGCCAAAATATCGGATCTTTTGAAACATCCTGATGACCTTAGTACCAAAGTCGGACTGTTGGCGAAACGCTTAGCCAAAGAAAAAGCATCTATCGATGCGCAGTTGAACACGGGCGTGCAGACCCAGCTAGACAATGTGCAGGAAGGTTTAGACATTCTCAAGCTGTCATCACAGAATACTGAGAAATTCAGAGAAAGCATGCGAAATATTGACAAACTGTGTCGAGACGCGCAATCAATGATTGGCGATTTTCCTCGCATCAACAAGGTAACTTGAGAAAAAAGTGATGGCAGGCTTTTCGCGGTCTCTCTGTCTTTGTCTGATACCAACGTCATCGTAGATTTCTCAAGTCCATCAAAACTTTGTAGCGACCCAAGAAAAGATTACGGCTTTCCAGGAATTGTCGCAACGGTTAAAGGATATCGACGAGATGTTTCGACCAATGCAACGCGATATTTTCGATCCTCACGAAGAGTTATTACACGTTCATTATCATCTGTTCAAGCTGGAAGAGTTCCGTGACCGTACGATGCACCAAGCACGCGATTCACCTCACGATGTCATTATTACCCTCAAGACGTATTTCCGTCGTGTGGATGTCCTGTCCGACGATTTTACTCAGCATCTGTGGCAACTGGCCCGCAATTTGCTGCCATTGGCGGAGAATGGGTGTGGATCGACCATTGTCAAGCTGGCCAAGATTATCGAATGCGAAGAACGAGCCGATGAAAAAGCCCTGGCCGCAAAACAAGCGCAAACCAATCATCAAGATATTCAGGGACACAAGAAGTGGCGATTAGCTGGCGGCAATCCACGTACCATTAAATCGTACCGAGTCGAGTTTTTTGAACAGTTGCATCAGTCGCTGTTGGAGCACTTTGACCAGGAATTTGCGCCGTACAAGGAAGCCGAGGATTGGGTGGGCGCACTGGATGCCACCGATTTCATATTCAACGATCTGGAACTTGTCTTTGATCAGATCGTGCCCCGCATCCCGAAAAAGTATAAAGTCTTTCCTTACTTTGTCCTCGAATATCACCGGCATACCTATGATTTGTTGAATCAGATGGTCAAGCAAGACTTGGATGCAGGCACCATCCTACGCTTACTACGTTTTGTCCGTGATTATTACACCACCATGAGCACCCGGCTGGGCGTCACGGAAGAATTGCTCGAACCGCAACTGCTGGACGGTCAGGAACAGACCTTGGTTGATGAATACTTGAAACTGGTGCGCACCAAGCTGGCCGAATGGACGTCGAATCTGATGCTAACGGAATCGCGCGACTTTGTCAACCGCAAAACACCGCCCGAAATGAATATGGATAATCAGTACGGTATGGCCGGCTCCGTCGACATGTTCCAGATCATCAACCAGCAAATCGACGTTGCTGCCGATGCCAACCAAGGCAAACTTTTATACCTTGTGGTGAATGAATGTCAAAAGGTGATGAAGGATTCCCAAAGCTTTTGGAAGCGACTACTATCTTCGGAAATGCGCAAACAGTTGGAAACGCCGGATGAAGTGCCGGGAGATTTTGTAGAATATGTGATGGCGTTGGCCAATGATCAAATCAAGTGTTCCGACTTTGCCGAAGGTATCCTCAAACGAACCATGTCCCTTGTCGAAGCCAAATACAAGGCTCAGGTGGAAGAGAAATTGTCCAAAGCGTTGGACGGCTACATTCAAATCGCTGCCAGTGCTCGTGAAGCACTTTTAGAAGTCACCTTCAACGATATCAAGCCTGTGTTTGACGAACTCTTCACTCCCACATGGTACGAACAACCACTGATTCCTTCCGTCATCGAGACCTTGAAAGATTATTGCCAAGATTTCGCTCACTTGAACGACTTTTTGTTTGACAAACTGGTCAACGACATGCTGGATCGATTCCTGATGCTGTACCTGGAGGCGATGACCCACCGAAATGCTCGATTCCATATGGAGACGTGTTTATCAAAGATTCAAAACGATGTGCGCATTTCCTTCAATTTCTTTGCGAGATATAAATCCGTCGAAGAACTGGAAGAACGGTTCGATGTGATTGAAAAAGTGCACACACTCCTTGAAAGCAACCGTCGTATGATTTTCGTTGATTACTACACTTTACGCCAGGCGTATCCGGACGTACCGCTCGCCTTTGTGGAAGACATCCTTAGCAAACGCGACGACCTTGATAAAGCCGCCCTCAAGGATATCATGAAAGGCATCAAGGCCAAAGCAAGAGAATATGAACCTAGCAGTAACACGGCTCCCACCATCTTCAGTCGCATCAAATGGTAGTAAGCCAAGTTGCCTTGTCCTTTTTTCTTTTATAAATATAATCACGATACCCTCCAATAATCAGAGGCAGCTAACCCACCCCATAACACTGTTTCACCCATTGGTGTACCTATTCATTAACCCACGACATATTTGATCAATAAATTTACCATAACAGCTAACTACAGCAACAAAAGATCTTCCTGTAACCAAGCATAATTATTCAAAACTTGAGCCGCGATATGTTGCAAAGAAGGTTATTGTGGTGGGCAGGGATAGAAAAGAAATTTTCTTTGCTCTTCATTCATTTTTGTGAACCGTCAACGTAGTACGGAAGAAGGTTGGACAAAGGTGAACATCACCATTTTCCGTTCATTTAAATAGTTTCATTCAAAGGAAAAAGGAGGGAGGGAGAAGACTGTAGAGCGTTGAAAATGTACACTATTTGGAAATAAGGAATAAAAGTATCCAAGCAGCTGGATTGTATAATAACAAGGATAGGGGGAAAAAATTAACGATATACAAACATGGTGGAATGCAAGCCATCCAAAAGTTGCTAAGAGTCCGCTGTCATACGACGTGCAGGTCGATCCCGAACATCTTCCTCTTCGGGTATATCGGTGATAAGGACCTGATCGTAACTATCCTGGTCATCGATCAATAATCCTCGCCCCGTGTGGCGTCGCCAACCGTGACCGGCTAACCAAGGGAACCCATCTTCATCAAAATCGCCCATCAACGACATGCCTTCGCCGCCAAATAAGCTCAACAAGACCGGAAGTAGCATTAGGCCATGCAAAGCACCCAAAACCACAATGGCAAGATCTATCGATGGAGAGGTTTTAGTATAAAAATCATGTTCGCCGCTGCAAATCACAAAAAATAAAAATAATCAAACTTACACATGCGGAAGTAATAAATTTCAAAAATCTTGGATCGAGTAAAGGCGAGAACGACAATACCGGCAAACTTGGTAAGTGTGATACCGCAGAACACCTGAACAGACAAGTAAAAAATAAGTAAAAAGGCGCCCTATTTTTGGTGGATCCACTTTTCCGTTGTTCTTTTTCTAGTAACTTACCGAGCTGCCAACATCCACAAGGGCACTGGTGGCTCTCTCATAAAGAGTACCACTAGCGACAACAAAGGCGCGAACAATATGGCAGCAGAATTCCACGCTGATACCAACACAGATAACCAGATTGACCAAACTGACGGCATTCAAACTGACGCCCCACAAGGTCATGACCCCCATCACATCGATCAGGATCATCACAACAACGCCCATGACAATGAGTCCCGATCGCAAGCTACCAAGAAGCGAACTGCTGATGATAAAAATCGACAGGATAGCCAAACCCAGAAGTTCGATGGCCATCGTGATAATGTATGTATATTGCTCAAAGAATACGTAAAACACCGAATACGGATAGACCGGCACTTCCAAATCGGTACTGAGATCATCGGCGATGCGGCGGGCGGATTCATAGGCGGCGATAAAGTCGCGTTGGCTTCGAAGTGGGGTATGGAAAGTTCGGAAATGCGACGCTTCCACTGTCACTTTATCGTGGTCGACAACCACCGCATCAGTGTAAGCGGCTTTACCGCCCAGCGGACAATCTTCATCGGGCGGCATATCAATCCACAAATCGAAAAAGTCCAGGAACGTCTGTCCTTCGGGGAAATTATTCATAGAGGTGTCCCACGAAGGTATGCAGTCCGAACAATCTTCGTCATCATCCCACGAGTCACATAATTCCCACTTTTTCATAAAGTACGGTCTTTCCAGATCACTCAAAGGACGCATGGACATGGATCGGGGCTTGTTGAATTGCAACAGCGACTTCTTCTTCAGGCGACAGCAGCCAATGGTAGGATTGCTCCATTGGAAGAAATCATCCAGCCAGACACTCGTGGGTTCACCGATATAGGATACATTGGGTCGTTTGCGCTCCTGCTCCAACACATTGGCCAAGGATCCCTCGTAACATCCAGCAAATCGTCCACATATCTTTTTTTGTACGCTTCGATCCGTCAAGTTCACATCGTGAGCGACAAAATAAACAGGTGGTCCAATGTTGAAATACTGATCAAGATCGTTAAAGTAATCGACCAAGTACGAATCCGAAGGAAGGGCAATGCGTTGATCCAAGCCCAAAGGTAACATTGGCACCAGAGCGAGGGCCAGCATAAAGAGACCGAGGAAGGCGAGGCAGATGACGTAGCGGATCTTTCGATGAAGGATGACGGGCGCATAGTACACCTTGAAAACGGTCTGAAGCCAACCCTCTTTTTCAATGGCTTCGGGAGCGCGGATACGAATACAGGGGATGCAATCGATACGATTACTTTGCGTTCGTCGGGCATCCAATGCCATGCATGACACAAAGCAGGTCACTTGAAGGAGGAAATCCACAAAAATAGCAATGGCTGCAACAATGGCAAAACTGCTTACAGCAGGCATCGTCACGAGCGTTCCCAAACCAAAGGCGATCGTTTCACTAAGCGAGCTAAGGAGAATACTAGGCCCCATTCTGCCGAGTGTTTTGGCCACTCGTTCTTCGACGGTTTCCGCTTCGTCCAGTTCTTCCCGTCGTGCGTATTCATGACACAGAATGAAGATATTATCAACGCCAACGGCCAAGACCAAAAACGGAATCACCTCGGCAATGATCAGGGTGATCTTTTTTCCCGTCAAGGAAAACAGACCCACGGCGGTGGACACCGAAAAGATGACGATTAGAATACCGCAGGTGGCGAGCGTGAATTTTGAATCGACCAAAAGACGGCGTGGTTGGAAGGAAGTAAAACGGCCCAAGGCCAACGATGCATAAAGGAACATGACAACATAACTGATCACGACCGTCAGCGCATCGGTGTTACTGGATTTGTTTAATTCCACTTCCAGGGAACTCTATTAAAACAGCACGGTGAGTGATTTCGTCCCATTGCGCAGAAGAAGAAGAAAAGAAAAAAGAACCAGCCATTACCTCGGTTGAATAACTGATGCGTACGCCTTCCCATTCCGGACGATTTTCGAGATTGGACAGTACACGCTTCAACAAGGTTTTTTCCCATTCTTCGGCTTTCTCTGCCTCGGAAGCGTCCAGTGAGTTCTTGAGCACATACGTCACGATCATGGTTTGCGCATCCAGATACTGATGATCACTGTATCCACCTAGGAGCATTTCGGGCTTGAGGGGTTGCTGAAATTCAGGAAGACACAGGGACGGCTGGTGAGCACACTGATCCAATTCCTCGTCCCATGTTGCAGGATCGAAATTATTGATATCGCTTTGCCAGTATCCTGTCACTGATTGTACAATGCACAGATCTCCATTGGGATGGAAACAAACGTCCTGCAAGGTGTAATTGTTGGTTGCTGATTTCATGTGTTTGATTTCTGTTTCCAAATTGAACAAATGTTCCAATCGTTCGCCAGTCATAATGGGAGCGGAATCCTTGTTCACGAAAAAAATTTGGGTTGTGCGATAAAATGGCGAAAAATGACTGTCGAAATGCTGTTTTTGTGCGAGCGCTGTGGAAGAAGACGCCACCCACAAGTTGATAGGATCACGTTCGACGGCGAACTTTGACCAGCCCAGAGAACACAACGATACCATAAGCAACCCAGCCCCAATAACGATCCAAGGATAGCGTGCACAGAGAAGACCTTGGCAATAGAACCAATTTTGGAGTTTGGAGTTGAGCCAATAACTGCGAGAGAGATGGTCAGGGTCTAACAGCGATTCGGTTTCTTCGTCGTGTTCCGCATCCAGAGCCACGCGTTCATACAATCCACGGTTCTCGGCTCGATCGGCATCGATATGAAGACACTTTTGAACCCATTGACCAATCCATTTATTTTTCGCCAACAACAGGATCATGGCGAGCAACACGATTAAGCTGTAGGTCATGAGCATGGAAAAACTCCAACAACGCATGCTGCCCACGTAGCAATCGGGCCGTTCACTGGGGGTCGGCGGTAGGATCGGGCAAGTGGCTTGACAATCGATACAAGCGCACCGGTAGGCCGGATCTGTATCATTGCACATTTTTCCATCGTCGTTGTAACGGTCAATGCCATGATGAGGGACTTGATTTAGCGCAGGAAAATCGATTTGGAAAGGGCTACCGAGGAGGGGACGTTTGGTGCCCATGTAAGAAACCATTTCATGCCAGTTTTTCGCTCCGCCACCGATGAAATCCATGGCGAAACCATTACTTGAACCGAACTTGATATCTTTGCAACTGTCATAGAACTGGGTTCCAAAATTGTCGCCGACCCAGTAATCGGTACTGGTGACCATGGGACCCGTGTCGCCTTCTTCGACCGAGGTAATGTTGACAAATGTCGACTGATTCGGCGAACATGTAAATGAGCACCAGAATTGTAGAAAATTATGCCAACAAGCGGGACACGAAGCAATGATAGGTTCGGCGCGTTTCACTTGTTCAACCAAGCTATCCAACTGACTTTTCTCACAGCAAACGGGGCCGTGGCCGTATTGGGATCCGCAAGTATCGACGAGCAGCTGACGAAAACTCGTTGACTCGGGTTCGCTGGCCTTGCCGTTGAATGCGCACGGTAATGGGACGAAAGCTTGGGAACCACATTGACCTCGCATGGCACAATAACCGGGTTCATGGGTGTTGGTGATGGGTTCGGCTAGCGTGGTGGTGCCCAACCACGCTAGCCATAAGACGGTCCACAAGGAGGCAAGACGAATTATCATCGTGCCCAGTGATTTAAGTAGTAGAGAGAGAAAAAAAAGGTTTAAGTTATGAGTGAAGTCAAAGGAAACTTCTTTTTTGGAAACTGTGTGCGAAATGAAATCATTGTGGAGATGGTCACATCACATGTTTATGCGTCGGGGAATTTGTGCGCCCTTTTTGGGTTTGCCCAGCTCAAGGGGGGCAGATTTGCCGAACAACAAGAGTAATTTCAACCCAAAACTTACTCGTCTCCTATTTTCCCTTGATCAAGGCATATCATGCCTAACAGAACGATCTTATTTGCTGCGATGTACTCGGATCGTTCTAAATGGGATGCGTGTTTTCTATGGGCGTTTTAAAGGATTTCTATATGTTTTATATGATCCAATTACCAACTCCGACAAAAGGGAGAACCAGAGCCATAACGATGGCTATCCCTCAAAGACGCGCTCTTATCGAATAACGTAACCGAAAGCCAATGAAAATCAGATCGCTCGAAAGTTAAATCTCTTATCATTCAAAAAATACCAAAAGAAAAGCTATTGATGTCATCCACCTTGACAAGCAATATCAACTGTCCTTATGCGGTGAACTCAACCGGAAAGTTGTCTTGCACCTTTCTTTTTATGGGTCATAAGTGCTTGGATAAGGATGAGTATTGACCTTGACATCTAGCATAATTTGTAATAAAAATGGGCGTTGCAGGATTGTGTATAAAGCTATTCGGCGGGTCACTTGGAATCAGGATGCTCTATTTTCGCCCAAAATTGATTGCTTCATATTTACATTTCAGTTTATCATTATACACAGATGTGGGATATATACATTTCTTATCACTTGACAACAACGAGCTCAATCCACCAATTTGGAAATTCTCTTTTGGACACGATTTGCTTCGATGCAAAGAAATATATTAGTGGGAACCGAATTGATAGACTCTAGGACGGTACCAGTCATATGCGCGATATAACATAATTCACTGTGTCTTTGGGAGATTTAAGCACAAAAATAACAAGCCATACACCCGCTGTGCAATGAATGCCGCCTGCCACTGGAGATCGCCCCCTTACATTGGGCGACTTTCGTCTGACAAAAAGCCTGACGCATACACGGCATAACCTGGGCAAGAACTCTTGACAGACTTTGGTATATTGATGACAACCTTATGGCATCCCTTACGTCGTGATTTGTTTCTAAACACGCGCAAAGCAGCACTGATTGACCCCCTCAGTTCCATCCCGCTCAGGCTATGATAGATCTAGAAAGATGTGTGGGTATGTTGGGTATTTAAAAAAAAAAATGAGTTAGTAAGCTCTTTGATTGATTCAAATTTCGTTAAGTTATTTTTACCTTTGTTATTTGAGTTTTCGATAGTCATTGATCGCTTAACATGACTTGGATTATATGACATTGAAAAACGTTGAATTAGTATAGGTTCATTACATAATAGCAAAGGAAAAGAAATTGGACTTGCCTTTGAACCAAATGGTGTACCGGAAAAAAAAGATGAACACCGACCTCTCGATCATCATAAAATGAAGAGAATGAAAGGACATATATAGTATAACTGACAAAAAAAACAACAAATTGAATGATGCTACAGAAGAACGCCAGTCGTATCATCAACCACTTTTCTTCAAAAAGAGCTCTACTCACATTTTTATTCGAAAGACGACGATACTCTGTTTAACCACAACTGGCGCAAACGGCATCTTGCTGCTAATTGTTTCGCCTATTATCGTGAAAGTGGGCAGCGAGGCATGGTTGAAAGATAAAAAAAAAAAGGTTTAACAGGTCCTGATAACTTGTGTAGATCATGTGATTCACAAATTGCGCTAATTTCCCAAAGATTATAATTGTTTAGACCAGTTGCGCGTGTGATCTTGAAGATCACAAAGTTTGGTTCTTTCGATGTGTAGTTGGGATGTTGCTGAGGAAAGCGAGACAAAACTTGATTAAAGAGAAGGTTGGATCGATTGCTCATTTATTGATAGGTTGTAGTCAAACTCCGCGCTTGAATTGGCTGACTTAATAGAGTTCAAGATTTCATTAGTGTGATCCAGTTGATTTTCCTCTGTGTCCATGCTGTCAGCACTTTTGTATTCGCAGACATCTCCAGGGAAACTGTTCAGCACCTTCTCATTGAAAAAGGCCACATTTCTGTTTTTTGGGAGCCAAGGTGGCACGGCTTATTAAGAATTCTCTCGAGGGCATTTCTGATAAAAAAACGGCCATATACTGCATATATCAGATCTTCGACATTAGAAGAAGGCACCAGCATCACTGGTAAAAGTTGTACGGTTCCCTTCCACTACCAATGCAAAAGATAAGAGGCGAATTGATCCAATATGTTAGCATCCACACCACTGCTTAAGCGAGCTTGTTCTACACGCATGTTTGTCGTTAATCGAAGAACACTTACAGATGGCCAGAAAGAAACCCTGTTTAGACATTGTTCAGCAATTTGGGGCCTGGTTGCCTTGGGGATCACTGAAGAACTTGACGGAAATCGCCGGCGAAAACAATCAATTTACCACCATAAGTCACATGCTGAAGAGCCGGATTTACCATCTTCATTACGTCTTGAGGAGTGCGACTGACAGCTTCTATAAGATGTCGGCTGACCATGGTTGCCTCATTCCATACGATTAACTTCGTCTGCTGCAATAACAGACCTGCTGGTGACTACGGCGTTATTCGACACATTGTGCGTTGATCAACTTTCAATGGAATTCCAAACCTTGAATGTGCGGTTCGGCCGCCGCGTAAGCAGCAAAGAAGCTGTTCCGCTTGACGCCACTGCTAGAGCAACATTGTTTGTTCGACGAATGGCAGATAAAAGGGCATTACATAGGAAAGTTTTTCCTGTCCCCCCTGGACCATCGACGAAATACAATCTGGACGATGAATGATCGGTACCCCTGGTAGTAGCTTCTATGACAGCATCAAAAACACCCTGCTGGCTGGTATTGAATTCGTAATGTGGTTCTGGCCCGCTCATAGCTTCTGCGATAATGGCCATCTGTTCTCTAATCAGTCTGGGTTGATCTTCGGTGATGACTGCTTGAAAAGCATCTTGAGGACGTGGAACAACAAAGCCATCAAAATCAGCCAGTGATCTCGATAGTGTGCTCAATAGGTTTTCAATCTCCAGCAACGCACGATTGTACATAGCTTGTGCTGGCTCTATTGTCCTGTTTCCCTCTTGTGTTCTCCAGATATAAGCATAATCTTCCGCTAAATGATCACGGAATTGCATCCACAGGGCAAAGGGGTTGGTAGGCTCACAGAAATTGAGTATAGTTGCAAATACTCTTCGAAGTGATGATGGCATCTGATAAGTTGATGCTTCCTGAGAGCAAGTTGCCATTCGCTGTCATCTGAGAGCAGTCCGAGCTGCTGTTCCGCAGCCTGGAAAGTTGGCATGATGACGCCGTTAATTGTGCGAAGATCTTGGAAACTTGCGCACCTGGGATGTTATACAACATCATCCTTAAATAATATCTTTCGGAATGCCTTGGTGACACATCGTAAATCCGGCCGATCGTACCGCCAAAGCGTCTTTGACGTCTTCTCCGTGTTCGTGTTCTTTGGTGATATACGTATTGTGATGGGAATCAGGGTAAAGGTAGGCTCGGGCTTGAGGATCCGTTCTGTTTTTGGCAAACCATGCTGTCAAAGTTGTGTCATGAGCACGTTCTGCCACTATTTGAGGATTCTCATCTTCGGAATATTGCACCATTTGCTCATTTTCCAAATGGTGACCAAGCGTTGAGTGTTGGGATATTCAGAGTGCATAAGAAATGAAAGTAACCGATGAACGCTTCTGCAGCCGAAAAGAAGTCTTTTTACACATTTGTGCCCAATCAATTGGATTGTTTTTGCTTTTTAGCCAATCAGAGACCGTGCACATGATTTAACGTGCATAACTCCCAAAGATTTTTAATATACAGGCATCAAAAATAATTTTTTCGAGGCACATAAACTGCGCTTTCAACAAAGAAAGTGGTTTTACCCCGTCATGAAGGATACAGCCGATGCTCCATGGCTTCGTACCAGCGAGCTTAATATTCCTGATCTTCGCGAAAGGTGAGTTGTTGGTAGTAGAGAATGACAAATGCATTACATGGCTTTGCTCGACGAATCCACAGATCCGTAGATCCGTAAATCCGTCGATTTTATGTTGCGTGAAAACTCACTGGATTCCTCCAATAGACTGTCAACAGAAATCGAAGCATTTGACAGTTACATTAAACCCACACGAAGAGAACAGAAAAACAGAGATCGGTTGTTGGAAATCATTTCATTATGCATTAGTGACATGTGGCCTGGAGCAGTCATTGAACCGTTCGGGTCCTATGTCACCGGGCTTCTTCTTCCAGGAAGGCAAGTACCGCAGCATTCCATCGAACTGTGACCCCATATTTATTTACCAGAAAATATCTTTTTGGCTTTTGTAGTGATGTCGATATGAATATCTCGGTGTCCCAACCAAAAGCTGCATTAAAGACACTATCGAAAAGACTACGAGCAGAACGGCTGTTCCGTTACGAGGAAATGATGCTTATCCAAGCAAAGGTAAATGTGCCACTCCAAGTTTTGTTGACGCTTAACATTCGAATATTATTTCACAAACTAGGTCCCTGTATTGACCATCGAGGATTGGAGACTTCAAACATCCATTGATATCACTCTCAACAATGAAAGTTCCAGTTCGCAACGCACCGAGAGATGGCTTCAAGAGTATCCACCATTGCGTATTTTATTCCTGATCCTAAAGCACGCCTTATCGTCTCTTGTCCTGGACGCTTTGCCCACGTTCCAAGTCATGTCGGCAAAGACAAATGGATTGGCCAGTTATTCTCTGATTTGTCTACTCGTCTTTTACTTTCAGGTAAAATTTGGGGCCTTGATCTTCTGCCAACCCTAACATGGCGATACTGACATTTGCTTGTTTTTTAAATAGCAATATAAATACTTGGTCAATGATACCTCATCGAAAACGTATTATGCCGATCTGTTATTAGGGTTCCTTACCTTTTACGCCAAATTCGACTTTGAAAACATGTGCATCGTATTAAAAGACGGGGCCAAACTTATTCCAAAGGTATAGACTTTGTGTATGGCGAGGAATATTATGTTCAATGCAATTCATTGTTTTTTTTTTGTGATACCAGAGTCAGCTAGATAAAAGCGCGGAAAACTGCTCCTACCTGGACAAAATTTCGATTGAAGATCCTGATCGACCAGGTAAACCCCACGAAACGAAAATAGTAAAACTAGAAACATTTTCGGATGCTCATAAACGCTGAATTGTAATGTATAGGTATCAATGTGGCTCGAAGTTCTAATCGAATCGATTATATCCGTGGCGCTTTTAGCTACCTTGAGACGCTACTCCGACGTCGTATCAATGCCATTGATCCAAGAAATCCTGAATCCGTCTTGTCGGCCATCATTAAAGTGCGTCCGCATCATGCAAGAGATCCGCGTCCAAGTGGCAGATCCTATCGGATTGGCATCATAGAGGTACCAAGTGAAATCGTTCCCTTTACACCTGTAATGCCTACTCTATCCGCAACATCTGAAATATCTGTGACGCCTTCTAAATCTAAAAACAAAAAGCGAAAAAGGCCCCGTGGTGAGACGCAAGAGCGTGAAAGGAAATCTGCGAAACTGACCAATGAGTCGGAGGAGCAGTGAACATGGTAATGGGATGTCTTTGTGTTGTTATATACAACACAACATCTGGTTTATCAATTGCATTTATTCCTTTTGGTTCCTTGCGCTTTGCGTCTTGCCCTCCTTCTTCGTTTTTAGCAAATGTATATAATACCAGTCCGCATCGTTAGCGTCTCCCTTTTCACTGTACTCGATCCTCTGTATTAGTATCGCTGGTTGGAGTGGTTGCATAAAAAGTATGCTTTCAATTTTTACTTTTTTTTTCAAATGCAGCGAGGAGAAGCAGGGGAAAGAACCAAGTCTCCGGTTGACCATCATGGTCTGGATTTTGCCTGTATTTTTTTTTTCTGATTGTGTTACACGTCCACCCCTTTTTTTTTACTTTGCACAGCTGCAGTTGATGAACAACAACTACCCATTTCAGCGATGAAAATCATTCCCAGGGGATGCAGCATGAAAAAAAAGGCCGAGGGATGAGCCATGCAACGAATCTCACCCACCAAAAAAAACCAAACTTACGATCTGCATCTTACAGTTTTTAATAGAATGTGAAAGGAAAACAAAATGTCAAACTTTCTGTGATTGCAGAAGCCGGGATGGTGACAGACGACATGAAAAGGGAGAGAGCCATCCCATTGACATTGACAAATTTTGCCACCTAACCTAAATCGGCCATTTGTCCAAAAACCCCGCATTATCCACCAAAAAAAGAAGGAAACACTCACACACCTATAAATCCTTCTTCATCACTTGGCCTTCTTCAGAACCCCTCTCCTATACATACATTCATCTCTTCTTTCTTTAGTTAATCGAGCTAACCATCCAACCAGAGAAAAAATGCTTCTAAGTACTGGCTCTTCAAGTTACCATCATTCATCGCATCCAAATCTGTTCATCACCGAGGTGTATCCACTGCCGTCCTCTTGCTCACTATCCCTTCAACCGTTTATCAAAACAGTACATGTTCCCACCACATCACTGTATACGAGCCACAATACCTCTCAATCGTGCCTGCGAGACGATCTGCATTCATTTCATCCACCACCAACTCACCATGCATTAACACGGAGTTCGAAACTACCGTTACTGCCAATCAATGCCAGTTCTCCAAACACCGGTCATTGGAAACTGTCGGACCGTTCTTCTCTAGCAGCATGTATGGAAAATCCCAAGAAACACCCATTATCATCCCATCCCATGTTTCTGCAGCGACAAGAAGTTAACCTACTCCAAGAGGCTGTCACACTATCAACGATCAACGAAGTGGACGACGAAGAATGAATAATGGTAGCCAAACACTTGCATATTTTCATTTCCACGCCTGTAATAAATAAATCATTCAATATGTTTCTACTTTGCTTTTCTGTTTGCATTACTTTAGCTTGATGAATCATGCAATCTGCTGTCAAGAGTTCATTGGTTATACTTTTCCAGTGATGAAAGGATGTGCTAATGCTTCGTGCGGGGTCATTCGCTTATCGGGGCTCAGGACCAAGCACTTGTCAAGGAAATCAATAAAAGCAAGAACAAGCCGGCCTTCTTCCTCTGTGACGCCACTGGGAGACGCACCCATAATCCGCGATTTCATATCACGCGTGGGTTTCACAAACGTCGTCTTTTTCACGAATTCCTAACGCCAAACGAAAAAAAAAAGTCAGTCGTCTTTTTCAACCAAGGAGTTTGCCTAAGGATGCACCGAAATAGACATACCTTCTTGGTTAAGCGATCCAGTTCCACTGACATGAAATTATAGTCCTCATCAAAGTGCTGCGCGGTGAATTGGGCTTTTCGCAGCAACTTGTTGGGAAAGCGACCTTTCAATTCCATCATATGCTTCAGCATCTGATTGTTGCTTCGTCCAGGGAACAGGATTTTCCCCGTAAATAATTCGTACAGTGTGCATGCCGCTGACCATACATCAATGGCGAAATCATATGACAATCCGAGGACTACACAAATGAAAAGAAAGGAAAATTTTAACGTAAATAAAACCACTATCCCAAATTTCAGGGCGAAAGATTATCCAACCAACTTACTGATTTCAGGCGCACGATAGAATCGCGAGACCAAGTACGGTGTAATCTCGTTCTCACTGGCATCCGAGGCCGACCCCAAATCGCATAGCTTGAGCACATTTTTGCTATCCGACACGAGGATATTATCCGGCTTGATGTCAGCATGTAAAATATTACACTTCTTCAACAGGGACAAGCTAAGGAATAGCTGCTGCGCATAGATTCGCACCGCCTTTATACTGATACCCACATCCTTGCCATATTTCTTGACCACGTCTCGAAGGTTCATGCTTTGAAACATCATGTTTTTAATTTCATTTCTCAAGGATCCCTGTCACCCCCAATCGATCTTACATACCTCAAACTCTCGAATACCAGGCAAAGATGGTTGCGATGCTCGAAATGCCGTTGTAATCGAATAACATGCTTTTTGTTATCAGGATCAGCTTCCATCAATTTACGTAAAAGACCCAGTTCTTTCAAACCAGCTTTGTACCTAGATGCATGCGACAGAACCAAAAAAAAAAAAAAAAAAAAAAAAAAAAAAAAAAACCATAGATTAGCATTTTGGCTGCGACTTGTTCGTCACTTCATGGATTGCTCGCTTACATTGTTTCATTGCTTCGAATTATTTTGATAGCCACATCTTCGCCGGTGACTGTATCTCGCGCTTTCACCACCGAACTAAACACACCGCGGCCCAATGTAGCGAGGGTATTGTATCGGTCATCCAGTCGTTCACCGATTCGAACACCTAGACAGAGATGGATGAATAACGGAATTGCACAATCGAACTTTTTTTGGGGGGAAGACCGGGTTTCAAAGAATGACTTACTGTAATAACCTTCGGGATCATCCCAATTATCAAGCAGGTTAGGATTCGCCGGGGCGGCCGTAGTCACTGCAATGGCGGCAGGCTGGGCTGGAATAGGAGCTTGTGCGAACATATCGAAACTGGCTGAAAACATATCAATTTCCTTACTGGTGTCCACTTTGGTGACCCCTTGATTCGGCTTGGTCGGAACATTCTCGAGCTTTTCCGAATAATCTGACGCAAGCATATCTCTGTGGCTATCGACTCCGTCCGCCACACGTTCTTGATGATCTTTGCTCTTGAGTAATTCATCTTTAGCAACAGTGTCCTCTAAGCTGTGGCGTAAACGTCGATCATCATCTGCAATGCGATCTTTCGAAGGATCATAATCTGCAGCAGACACATTATTGGGTGAGTCATCTCCTGCTTTTTCTTTCACTATATTGTCCATGCTGGACACAGTATTCACATGTGGTTCCATCGATACGGCAGTGTTTCCTACCGTTGTGTCATTACGGCCTGCATCATTTTTGTTAAGCGATATCGCGATGGGCGTGCCAGAGCCTATACCGATGAAAAAAAAAAAAAAAAAAAAAACGAACAGCGTGAGTTTTAATTCAATCCAACCATCCAAGAATATATCCAAAAAGAATAACCTTTCTCTAGGTTGCCATCGTGAATACGCGGCATCTCTGTGATGGGTGTACTTGCTGAAGGAGTTTCGGCCGGTTTGTTTTTCTTGTACCGTTCCAAAATTGCCTGTCGTCGCTTTCGGCGTTCTTCGATTAATCGGTCTTCGTCCTTCTTGATCTCTTCTTCGTCTTTGATTTCGACATCAACAGGAACTGTCTCTTCCACTGGCGGTTCCTTTGCAATCGCCGGTGTTCTTTTTTTTCCCAAACAAAACAAACAAGCAACGTTAGTCTTCCTGCTTTCCTTTGCCTGATTTCACTGAAGTCTTTCGAGAGATACTTACGGTTCTTTGGGTGCTTCCAAAACTGGTATTAAAGGTTTCTCTTCCTTTGCAGGAATATTTCGTCGTGTATCCGTTGATTCGGATGGTCGGGAAATCGATTCGTCACGATGTCTTGATCTCGAGCTCGGACGATCGTACTCTCTTCTGGAGCTGGGTCTCTCCCGTTCTCGACTGCGTGAACTGTGGTATCGGCTTCGACGGCTGCGTTCACGTTCGTAGTCGTCTTCGCGAGACGATCTTCGTCGTGAGTATCTATCTTCAGCTTTATACGGTGACTCACTTCGACGATCGCGCTCATCACGGGAACGAGCACGGGAAGTATAATCATACCGGTGGCGTCTTCGGTCACTGTCGCGCGATTGGGACCCGTCTCGACTTCGGGAACGGCTGCGATGATGACGTCTAGCGAGCCGCTCATATTCCGCAAAAGGATCATCGTTGTCGGTTACACGACTGCGTTTGGCCGGTGGTGGCGATACTGCATCGTGCTCATCTCGTGCCGTTCGACGAGGGGAATCAGCAACCGTTCGTTTTTCGGCTCCCTTGGAATGGCCATTGGTATGAACAGAAGAACGCCGTTCTCCAGGAACTTCATCTTGGTTGCCTTTGGCAAAATCTTGCAACACATTGTCGTCATCGTCAATTTCGCCTTCTTCCGCATCGGACAAACGAGCCGTTTTTGTTCTATAATCGACCGACATTTTTTTCAATGAGCAAGTGAACTTGAAGAGTCCGGTTTTTTTTACACACAAAAAAATAATTGGACACTATTAAAAGATGAATTTGAAAGAAAAGAAACAGACAAAGCTCAGCAATAACTGTTTGTGTCAATCCGAACGAAAGAAAAAGTGCACGTAACAGAAAAAGAATCAAAAATTGCCCCAACCGACCATGAACCTTTTGTCTTCATTTGATAAACACGTCATTCTCATCACATGACTCTCCGGAGTCTGACGGATCCGGACCGCCCAGCTTTGATTGTCCGGCAGTTGTTTCTGGAGTCTCGTCCATCTTCTCTGCTTGTTAGCTTTTTCATTATGTTCCTATGTTTTTTCAGTCAACGCTCCAAGTTAAAATGTTGACAAGGGTGTACTGAGGGCGAGGCGAAGCCAAGCACAAGCTTTTGGTGTGAAGCAAATTGGTTTTGCCAGGTCAAGGTGGGAGATATCATGAAAATAAAAACCCTACAAGAGGAAATCAAAAAAAAAGGGAACAAAAAATAATGGAAGTACAAAAGACGCTATGGTACAAGAAGACAGTTGTTGATCATCGACACTAATGGAGAACTGGTCATTTTCGGAGCAAAGCAACGGCCTGGAACAGGTCCACGGCAGTCGAAAAAATGTAGATCAGAGACAGCTTATATTTTCTGTTGCTACTCGTTGTAAGTTCTGCTGATGAGGTTGATTTGGTTACCAATTTTAGTGCTGTGATGTTGTCTGTGAATATTTTTATTAAGGCATTTCTGAATTTTTGGGTGTGCAATTGAATAGCGACCAGAATGACTGATAGCTCTCTGACATTTATTGATTGGGCTTTTTCGTCTTCTGTCCAGTAACCCATTGTTTCTATGTCTGACGAAGCTACCCCCAGGCGATGTCTGAAGAGTCGACATATATCGTAACCGCGAGTTTTTGGCTGTCGATCCTCCAAATGGGTAAACCGGTTTGTCCGTTACAAACCATTCACCACTGTAGCTGGTAGGACCGGTACAGATATTTGGCTTGAAGGATGCAGTGTCGTTCAGCCATTGTAGGTACTTGGAGCAGGTGTCGGAACGCAGCAGTAGAGGCAGCTCGATGGTCACCAAAGATCATGCATAAGCATTGATCCTCGGTATGGGTGCGTTGCTTAAAAGACAGGCGAGGGAGAGTGAGGCCGTATTCAAATTTGGGCGAACGAACGGTTAATACAATCGTGCCGAGAGCAGACGGGAAAAACCATGGAGATTCCCACCCATACTTTGCAGAGTCGGATCATCAGACTTTGGTCGCTAGGAACACCGACATACTTGAAAGTAGAAGCAGCTCTGGAGGGTGTTATAAAACTTAAGGGAAGGGAAGGGAGCACCAAAGGACAGCCATTGTATAAAACGACACGCTTTTCGGCATTCCAGCGATAGCCTAGTTGTTGGCTGTGCCATTCGCAAGCGGAAAGGAGAGTGAGGTGGGTACGATGATCGCGGCATATCAGCTCATAAGAGAAGTTGATGCATTGACCACGGACGAGGAATTGATGGGGAGCGGCAAAAGTCATCATCATCAGGAAATAATGAAGCTTCGGCCAAGACGGAGGACATCACGGAGAGTATTGATATAGATAAAGGAAAGGAAAGTAGAGAGCGTAGAGCCTTGAAGGACACTGACCTTTGAAAACGAGAGGAGTTGAGGTCGGAGGGCAGGACTTTGATAGACATCGTCAAGTCGGCTTTGGAAGAGAGAAAGGAGTGGAGGAGGAGCAGTAGATTCATTTTATTGCCATATGACATTCCGATCAACGGTATCATAGGCAGATTTGATATCTAAGAAACCGGTCACCGGGCTTTGGCCATGGATGGTATGATGGGTGACGGAAAGTTCATGGAGGCATAAGGCTCAATCCATAGCAGTACGTGCTGGGCAGGATCCATCTTGGGCGATATCAAGAGGAAGGGCAACACGTTCCAATTGTCGTATGAAATGATATTCCAGAATTTTTCGAAACATGGAGGTGAGACATACGGGCCGATTATTCCCTGGATCGATAATACCGCCCTTTTTGTAAATTGGGACAGCCTGTGCAATTCGCCAGTCAGAGTAACTGATACCCATTTCCAACAGAGAACAAAAAAAGGCGGACAAGTCTTCCTTGAATTCGTTCCATGTTTCGAAGTCCCTATCGGCTATCCAGCGTTGGGTGGCTCCTTTAGTGACGAAGAGTATTTGCATGAGTTTTCTTCTTCGGACCAATTATTCATTATCGCGTATTTTTCGGATAGTCGGATCCACCATTCTGGGCCGTCTCCTTGACGATATGTTGGGCTTTTTGTTTTCATTTTTCGTTTTGTTTTTGCGTAATTGATCGTCTTTTGAGTGAGAGGGTCAATGGACTTGGAACACCTTTGCACCACCCATGGCATCCAGCAGTTCGTCGATATACGGAATAGGGTAAGCGTCCTTCTTCGTTATCTTGTTGGAATACCTCGGCGCGAATATGGTCGACACTAGGTACTATTCGCAAGGCGTCGGTAGCACTAGCAACCTGGGTGGAAGTGAAGAGGCATGCGGAGAGGAAAGGAGTTGCGGAAAAGTTGCAGAGACGGTCGGAAGGAGTGGACTGGCTGAGAAGATGGCTAGCATATGCTGCTCAAGTTGAAAAGAATGCGGTTCGCAGCAGCAGGACAGTGAACTGGGGTGAGGTTTTACGGTTGCAGTGTAACCCATCATGGCAGTACATCGCTCAAGTCGCCATGGTAAGCTTGTCACCGAATTCACCCCAGATTTGTCGCTTGCGTTGGCTGACTAGACGGCGAAATCGGGCAGAGGCTCACTGGTGTTCGATCCAGCGGGACATTTTGCTGAGACCTTCCGCATGGCGCCGTTTTTTGTAGCACAGTTCCCGGTAATCAAATGCATTTTGGAGGTGTTGATTCCAGAAAGACGTCGAGGACGGTTCCGCATATGCCAGAGCAGCGTTCCATAGGCTAAGTCCATATTTATATTCATGGATCCATTCCAAAACCATGTACCGCGGGTGCTAGTCTTATGGTCACCAACAAGGAAGCGATACGAGCATTGAAATCACTACACAGTATCGCGTCTGGCGTAGAGTATGGAGGGTATTAAGGACAGCAAGGGTATCGATGTTCGAGAGAGATGGAGGAAGTTACAAGCAATATCGGCGGCAATACATGAGAGGACATATGGTGATGTGATCGGAAGAACTGTGATGGGATAATGAAAGGAAGATTGAGATGCCAAGTGGTGTAGAGGCGTTGGTCATGGTGTTGGGTCCAACGGATGAGAAAAAGGAGGTGGTGGGAGAAGCCCGATTTCAGTGAGGACGATGAGTGAGGAATCAGAGATAAAGGAAAGGAAATTAATCAGAGGTGTCTTTGAAGTTCGTTGGCATCCCATAAAGTAACTGTTAAAAGGTCGTCCATTCATCAAATTTTTCGGGGTTGGAGGTGCGGGTGAGGTTCATCTGATTATCCACGTCATCGTCAGTGGCGGAAGGATTGGTGATAATATTGGATGACTGCGAGATTGGAGAAAGGAGTGGAGCAGATCATCAACCAAATGCACCTTTGACTGTGAAAGGAGTGGGCAACAGCCAATTTTAAGGGTTCACAAATGAACTGGAGGAAGCGTTGAGACGTTGTAGGTGGATCTGATCGGCTTCACGTTGGCGATCATTCAAGGACAGGTCAGCAAATTTCGGATCATGCAGTCGCGAGGGGTAAAATCAGTGATCAAGGATCGGCTTTAACGTTATGGCGCGTAATCAATCGAATCGAGGTATTGTGGTAACCATTGTAGATCAGCAAAGGAACGATCTGACGACGGGGGTTAGTGAATATCATCATTTTGGGAATTGACAAAGTCAAGAGTATAATCTTTGCCAAAGTGCCTTGGCCTTCCATACGGATCTTGCTTGGATATACATATAGCGAAACACGCGTTCAGACGTCTCGGCAGTAGGCTCGATGGAGGGCGCTTTCATCTTGAGTTTGAACGAAAAGCATTATCCTCCTGAGTAGCAGCAACGCTAGATGCTTCATGAACATGGAGTTGGTCCAACTGCTACGCGTCATCCTCTCACCACAGCAGCAGGGGAATATTGGCATTAGTGGCTCGCTCTTGGAGTGGCCATTTTTTCCAGATTGAGTCCAGTTGAAAGGCACTTCGGGCTGGAGTCCATTGTGGCGGGTGGCCTCGAAATCGGGCGTTGCACCCAAAAAAAAAAAAAAAAAAAAAAAAAAAGTCAGGAGCTTCCAGGACTCAGGAATTTCTTTGCGTTTCCAATTTTTTGAACGCTTTTGAGTGAACCACTGAAGAATCTACCTCTGAGATATGAGAGATGAGTTCAGAAAGGAGACTTGCGGTTATAGTTTCTGTAGGTTGTTTTACAGGGAGTTGTATTGTTGTAGCGTCCTTACCAGCTGTCAATATAATCGCGGAAACCGTTTAAAATTTGACCTATTCGTAAAAAATGATGATGAAAATAAAACTGACATGTTCAGTACTCAAGAAAGCTAGGTTGACAAAAGTAGCAACAGATAGCTATAATAAAGTATCAGTGCTGAGTGTTACAGGTATTGTTACTGTTGCTAAGAGGTTGCTTGCTGCCATAGGGACTTTGAGTGCTGATTTACAATTTCAAATTTTTGAGACATAAACAGAAAAAGAATTATTGTTTTATTCTACACCATCAAATGATATTTATTCTCTAGCCGGCGAAGGGAATTTCTAATCGTGCAATAATCAATATGTCCAATTACTAGATATCCTGAGAAATAGCCGCCGTAGTTACACACGTTTTAACTTCTCTTTCGGATTATAACGAATCCGGAGGAACAATCTGTGACTGTTTATTACCAGTTTATTTACAAATAAGCGCTACGACACAAAAGTAAACAGAAGATTCCTTGGTGTAGATTAAAGTTTTATTAAAGAAGGATAAAAGGCGGCTATGAACACTTGTCCGCATGGGGACTATTGCTCTCGCCAGATCGAAGGGAGGGAGGGTCATGAAAAACCTGCAAAGCAGGAAAAAGGTATAGGGGAAGGGTAGCCTGAGTTACTTTCAGTCGGAGCTACTCAATGATTCTGAAGAATGCAATGAGGGTGGTGGTGGTGGGGAGAGCCAGTTCAAGAGAGGACGGCCAGGATCAGGGTCGCGGAAAAGAGGGAATTCAGGATCAGGGTGGCAAGCTTGGTCTACCTCAAGAAGGATGCAACAGACCACAGGCCAGGTATGTTTCCAGTATGTGATGCGTGAAGGGGAGGTGGGAGGCGATTTAGGTAGACGGTTCAGAATGAAAGATAAAGGATCAGGATGGTCAGTATCGAGGGGAACTCGAAGACGGTGGTGCATGTTCAGGCACCAAATTAAATGGCGTCTACTGGTATGATCGTGTTGACACCAACATGGGTGAGGACGACCGGGGAGCCAACCCATACGCCATCGGATACAGCGGCTGCGTTCCTTGTTAGTCATGGGCAGAAACATGATCGGATCAATGCCGAGGGTGGGGCGGCACGCGCGGAGGAGAGTGCTGTTACGGGAGTTAAGGCGAAGTTCAAATTCTTCTTTGTGGAATGCTTGTATGGCCGCCTTGAGATCTTGGGAGGTAGCTTCAGCACGCGGTCGTGAGAGATTAATCCAGATCCGGTTTTTATGAAACATGATCCAATGATGGTGGGAGCGGCGTATGTGTGGTTGAAGGGTACGCAGTAGACAATCATCTGGTAAATGGTGGGAGCGATGAAGATATTTCGCCTGGAGAATGATTTGGCGTTGGGTCATGGTTGGGAGCCGGGTCAAATGACGAAATACAACAGTTGAGGCAGTACGGTGGCCACCAAAGATCAGCCGTAAACATTGGTCTTGAGCACGGTCAAGTTGTACACGCTGTTTCATGGAGGGGCGGAGGAGGCCAAGGCCATACTCAAATTTAGGACGTACAAATTGTTGGTAAATGCGGGCAGAAAGCAGACGGGGAAAGCCAGTAGGGCTAACGCCTAGGCTATGTAACGTACGCATGGTGGCAAGGGCGCCCCGACTGTTCTGGTGAAGAAGGCGATCAGCATCAATCATACCTTTGTTGTTGAATGGGATTCCAAGATAAGGAAAGCAGTCAGCGCCTGGGAGTGGGGTACCATACAAGGTCAAACGGTGGGAGGGGCTAGATATAGGTGAGCCATCGTAGATGAGAACACATTTGTCAGGGTTCCAGCGGTAGCCTAGTTGACGGCTGTGTCGTTCACATGCAGCGAGAAGAGTAGGCATGGTATCCCAGGTACCGATAATGGCAACATCGTCTGCGTATAGGAGGCAGTTGATGCGTTGGTGGTTGATCAGGAAGTCCGTGGGCATGGCAAAATCGTCATCGTCATTGAGAAACGCTTCTTCGGCTAGTCGTAGGACTCCCGGTAAGGTGTTGATATAGAGGGAATAAAGAAATGGGGAAAGGACTGAGCCTTGAAGGACTCCAGTGGTTGGGTGGAAGCGGGTGGAAGTAGCACCGGAAAGGATGACTTCAATGAAAACATGGTCAAATAGGTTCTGGATGAGGATAAGGAGAGGGAGGGGAGCGGTGGACTCAAGCTCTTGCCATATGACTGTCCGGTCTACTGTGTCATAAGCGGATTTAATATCCAGAAATGCGATTACTGGTGGTTGACCATGGATGGTTCGATGCATGGCACTAAGCTCATGGAGACATAGTGCCTGGTCCATGGCACTGCGGGCATGGCGAAATCCTCCTTGAGCTATATCGAGGGGGGGTGTAGCAGCTTCCAGATGTGGGGCAAGACAGTATTCTAGGACTTTGCGGAACATGGATGTCAAACAAATTGGGCGGTAGTTACCAGGATCGGTGGGGTCGCCTTTTTTGTAAATAGGAACAGCCTGGGCAATGCGCCAGCATGAGGGACTATTTCCCCATTTCCAGCATAGAGCAAAGATGAGAGTGAGCACTGGGGTCAATGGTTCAGCAACGGCGTGCAGCATTTCAGCGCGCACATGATCAATCCCAGGGGCTTTGCGCGGTGCGACACGTTTGATGGCTGCTATGACTTGTGCTTCAGTAATGGGGCAAGATTCCGTAAAAGGAACAGAGGATGGTGGGGCATTGGTAGGCGGTGAGGAAGGTAGGAGAGTACCATCATACACTTGTTGCAGGTGAGCGGCAATGCGGTCAGCAGCAGCAGAGGGTCCAGTAGGATCAGTAAACTGAACAGTAGTTTTTCGATTACGTCGTAGCTTTCCCAGGGTTGCTGCAGCAACCGAGAGATCGCCTTGGCCCATCTTGTCACAGAACTCACGCCAGGTTTGGCGTTTACGTTGGTTGGTCAGGCGGCGGAATTTTGCAGCAGCTTCTTGATGGGTAATCCAACGGGCTATTTTACTAGTGCCAGAAGCCCTACGCCAGAGCTTATAGCATTTTTCGCGGTGATCAAAGGCTGTCTGTAATTGTGGAGTCCAGAACCAACGGCAAGAGCGGCGTGGAGGAGACCGGCGGCCAACTGCATGGTCGAAAGCATCGTATATAGTATTTGACAGACGTGTGTGAAGGGATTCGAAACAGGGTGGGATGTTGGATGTGAGGAGTTTAGGAAGGTCATCGGCAAGTGGTTGGAGTAAGGAGCGGAATTTGTCGTTGAGATTTTCCAATGTGTTAGGGTCTGTCAGCTTACTGAGATGCCACAGTTGTCTTGGGTGTGTACTTCCGGGAGCAGGTGTAGGATGGGAGGTGATGAAAGTAAGATGGATGAGTTTGTGATCAGAGCCAAGGGAATTTTCTGAGTCAATGCGCATGGAAGGTGAAATGAGGGGGAGGGGACTTAGGAACCAGTCAATAATACTGGAGCCATTGCCTCTAATGTATGTGGGCGACGCATAGGCCAAAGAGGCATTCCAGAGGGTGAGACCATTTTCATGTATCCATTCTAGAAATAAGGTACCCCGTCTGGTAGTTTCGTGGTCGCCAACAAAGGAGCCAATACGAGCGTTGAGATCGCCACAGATAATGGTATTGCTGGTGTTGGGTGTAGAGAGCGGGAGATCGGAGATAATGGTGTATGCCTCTATGGCAGAGAGAGATGGTGGAAGGTAGAGACAATGGAGAAGAAGGTCGGCAGTAGTACATGACAAGACATAGGGTGAGTTGGGTGGCAGGACGGTGACTGGGTATGGATATGCAGGATTTATGAGAAGCGAGATGCCCATACTACCAGCATATGCGTTTGGTAATTGTTTTCCATAGTTGTGGTGTTGGGGCCAATGGGTCGGAAAAGAGTGTGGGGGGAGGAGCCAGGTTTCAGTAATAAAAAGTAGGGAGGATTCGGCAGTGAAAGAGAGTATTGTATCAATGAGATGGCGTTGTAAGCCATTGGCATTCCATAATGTCAGTGTAATCGTGTTATTCATTGGGAAGGGAGGTTGGTGGGGGTAGTGCTGGTGGGAGGGGTGCTGCCGGTAACCATGTCGGTATCTTCAACATCGTTGTCATCATCATCGGTGACGAAGGGGTTGGTGGGCTGAGAGGGTTGTGTATCAGGTTGAGGTGAGGTAAGAACTGACCGGAGCGTGTCTTCATCAATCCATTGTTGTTGGTAAAAGGAACGAGCAACTGCGTATTTGACCGGTGGTCGGATAAAACGTAGGGCTCGTTCAAGGCGTTGTGCATGGATCTCATTAGCCTTGGTTTGACGTTCATTTGCCGGCAAGTCTGCAAATTTGGGATCGCGGAGATGAGCAGGGTTACGAGGATTAAAATCAGAGATCAAAGTAATTTTGTGACGTTCAAGGTTTTGGAGAAAAGCAGGATGGTAATCATTGTGGAGCAAAAGTGCAACTACCTGACGGTCAGGATAGTGTACATCGAGGATGCGTGAATTGTCGAAGCCCAGAATGCGAAGACGTTGGCGGAGCTCTTTTGTTTTCATACGGAATTTGCTTGGGATATAGACGTACTGGAAGCCACTATTTCCACTGGTATCGAAAGCGCGAGCGGTAGTGGCCATCCGTTTAGCAGAAGGCTGTTGCTTCTTGGGGCGATGTTTGCTGGCTCGGGCAGCCCATGTATCCTGAGTTGGGGGGGGTGCAATAGGTGTGTCTGGGGCATACTTGGAGGCCATGGTACCAGTGGGTGCAGCAGGAGATGAAACAAATTCAAGCTGAGCAATGCGAGCTTCAGCAGCAGTCAGAGAGTCTTGGAGCTGCTGGTTGAAATTTTTTAATCGCTGGTTTTCAGCGATCAACTCATCGTATTTATCCATACGACTACGGAGGGTGTTGAGCTCATGGAGGACAGTTTTCATAAAATCCGGGAGCGCATCGTGATGTTCAAAACGAAGCGCAGGTTGCTGGGGTTCTCCTGAGGTAGCCGGTGGTTCAATAGTCGGAGTGCTAGGGGTAGTTGGAGCAGGGATGTCAGCTTCTGAATCATCGGTCATCAGCATGTCAGTTTTTGCTAGGGTAGATATATTTCGTGCGCGGTATTGTGCGATTAAAAATTGCATCGTAAGATGCGTAAACCGTTCTCCGCAGCGGCAAAGAAAAAGAGGCATGGGAGGATCGCTCTTATTATGGCCGTTTTTACGAATATGGCCTAGAGTGTGGCATTTGGGACATTTGAGATCTGTGTTGCGCATGTTCTCAAAGTCGGAGTTCAATTGTTCCAGGGCTTCAGGAGAAATCTTTTTTTGAGGTTTCGATGCCCCCGTTGGGTCTTGGGCTTTTTTTTCAATTTTTTTGATGGTTTTGACCGCACCCATAGTGTGTTCACGCTTGGTAGTGAAGCTAATAAGTTCAGGAAGGGTGACGCGGGTACGTTTTTTCGTGGGGATACGGGAAATGCGAGATGGGAGTAACGATGACCGCCGCCGTTTGTTTAAAGAATATTTTTTAGGCTGATGGCCGGATGTCGGAATGGCGGGGCAGAAATGCACTATTTCGCTCTGCGGTTCTAATAGATCTTGCGCAGCTGGTGGTGGGCAGTGCGTTGGAGGTAGGATATCGGGAGGTTCGGTTGTTGTGTCTTTCTCTGTAGTTGTCAAGGTAATTACTAAATCCGGTTAAACGTTTATCCGCGAGAAAAGTGATGAATAACGGAATAACCAGTGATTCCTTGGTGTAGTTGGTTATCACGTCTGTCTAACACACAGACGGTCGCCAGTTCGAATCTGGCAGGAATCATTTTTTTCATTTTTGCACCTGCCTTTTTTTTTATTATTCGTCTTGTCCGTATGTCGGACCTGTTAGCGGTCCTCTAAACGTTTTGTCTTAATGACTCACGGTTCGTAAATATCAACAACAAAGCTCAGTATGAGTAATAGTCGATATATCATGAATAGATAGCATTGTCATAATAGAATATAAAAAGAAACCCCAAAACATTGAATAAACATCATCATTCGTTTTATTGTCAATCCTCGTCTATTTACTTTGGTGATCGTGCAGTTTATCAGATCCAGTAAATACGACATTTGGTAGCGGCTGTCACTTTTATTGTTTATGGAACCAACCGATTTGCCTGTGACAGACATCTCCCTGATTACTGAAGACGACAAGAAAAGATTTGAAATCGAAGACCGTGTAGCCAATTTTTTGCCCGTCGATCTTATTGCCGAATATCAGAAGTATCGACAAATTAAACACATCCCCGCCAAAGACAGACTCAAATCGACTCCAGCACGTGAAGAATTCTGGAGTAAGCACGCAAAGAACCTCGCTGATAATTTCAAGACTCGCCTTATCACATCCAAGACCCCTCATCACGAAATGAGTGACGCCGCCCCTTTGACTCCTTCGCAACCCGCCGCCACTTCCTCTGACTCACTGCCGCCCCATGTAGCTGATAGCGTTCCCCATGGTATCAAACTACCTCCGCCTGATACCTACCACGGTGATCGTGTCGCAAGTGTACTTGACAGCTGGCTCCTTTCTATCACTCGATACTTCCAACTCAACATGCTTCCTGCCGACCGATGGGTACCCATGGCTGTTACTTTCCTGCGTGGACGCGCCCTTGTTTGGTGGAATTTGCTCGAGACCCAACGCTCTGCTCCTTCCACTTGGATCGGGTTCAAGAATGAACTGATCGACCAGTTCCGCCCAGCATACTCCCAGCAAGCAGCCCGTCGCCGTCTCCGTGAACTTCGACAAGTTGGCTCCATCTCGGATTTCGTGGATACGTTCCAGTCCATCCGCCTTGAACTTCCCGGCATGACCGATGATGAAGCCACCGACCGATTCATTTCCGGTTTAGAACATGATGTTGCCGCCCACGTCATTCAGACAGACCCGGTCAGCTGCTCTGACGCTATGCGTATTGCCCTTGCGTTCGAAAATGGCCGTCGCCTTGGTTACAACGCTTTTCCCCAACAGTCGATGCGCACAAGCCCCTCTAGTTCAGATGTCACCCCCATGGACATTAGCGCTGTCGTTGCCGCCACCATTGCCCAGTTGAACTCCAACCAACATCAAGGTTTCCCCAATCGTTCTGGTCCTCCCCGGCGTTCCTCGATCAAATGTTACTGGTGTCGCCGTGAAGGCCACATCCAATTCCACTGCAAGGAACGTGCTCGTGCCATCCGCGAATTAGAACGTGCCCACAAAGCCAAATTTTCCCATAGTTTACATCATATCGAATCGTGTAATGATCATTCTCCGGAAATAAAGGAATCATCTTCTGCCCAGTACTCTCCCGAGATTTTATCTCTCCGCCATGATATACACCCACCTTCGGAACCTGGTCCCGATGACCTCCCTTCATCGGACTTGCCCCCAGTTCCCGACCGTCATGACCCTCCGGAATTTTCTGACTCACAATTCTTCCAGGCTATGAATGCCAGAAGTGTCGACCGCCTACCTCTGTATCCCGTCACCATTCAGGGTCACCGTTTCCTTGCCCTCATCGATAGTGGAGCTAGCACCAACTACGTCAGCCCTCGTGTCGCGCCTTTCGCCTCCCGTTTTACCCCTTTCACAGGTGGTCAAACCGTGGAAACAGCCAACGGCCAGCTCTCTGCTATTGAAGGCCAAGCCTCCATTACGGGTACGCTGTGTGATCTCCCCTTAACGTTCGATGCATTGGTCTTTGACTCTAAGTTCGATGTGATCCTTGGTACCACCTGGCTTAAAGATGCTTCCCCTATTCCCGATTGGACTGATCAGACTTGGACTGTTCAGACGGACGCTCGCTCCTATATTCTTCGCCCTAGTACCCATTCCGAATCCACTGATGGTGCCCATTTGCTCCTTTCTGCCAAGCAAGTCGCCAACCTTCTCCGTCGTAATGAAGCCCGCTGTTTCTTATTGCATCTCAAGCATGACCCTCCGCCGAACGACGACAATTCCGCCTGGATACAGCAACTGACGAACGAATTCACCGAAGTCTTTAGCAACGATATCACTGGGCTACCCCCAGATCGCAACGTGGAGCATATGATCGAAACTGGTGATTCCAAGCCTGTCCATCGATCTCCCTACAAAATGAGCCCACTTGAACTCGATGAACTCCAACGACAACTTAAGGATCTTCTGGCAAAAGGACATATTCAGCCGAGCTCATCACCATGGGGTGCTCCTGTCTTGTTTGTCAAAAAGAAGAATGGCGAGATGCGTATGTGCATCGATTATCGTGCCTTGAACAAACTGACGATTCGCAATAGTTATCCTTTGCCTCGCATTGATGAATGCCTAGATCGACTCCGCGATGCCCGTTTTTTCACTTCCCTCGATCTCAAGTCTGGATACCATCAAGTTCGTATTCGCCCTGAAGACGTTCCAAAAACGGCATTCAACACTCGCTATGGCCAATTCGAGTTTCTGGTCCTTCCATTCGGCCTCACCAATGCCCCTCCTACTTTCCAACGCCTCATGAATTCCGTGCTCAAGGATTGCCTAGACAAGTTTGCCATGGTCTATCTCGACGACATCCTCATTTTTAGTCCGACCATCGAGGATCACCGCGCCCATGTACACACCGTTTTGGAAAAGCTCCGCGAAGCTCAGCTCGTCGTTAACCCGAAGAAATGCCATTTTGCCCAAACCCAGCTCTCGTTCCTAGGTTTCGACATCTCCGCAAATGGAATTCTCCCCTCGCGTGACAAGGTGAAAGCCGTTCAAGACTGGCCGGTACCCACCAACGTACAAGAAGTACGCCAATTCATCGGTCTCGCCCAACATTATCGTCGCTTCATCCCCGGTTTCGCCCACATTGCCGCTCCGATCACCGATCTCACTCGAGGCACTGGTGCCAAACAACGTTCGATCACTTGGACGCAAGAGTGCCAGCATAGTTTCGATCTCCTGAAGAGTAAACTCACTGAAGCGCCTCTCCTTCATTCGCCCGATATGACTCGTCCGTTCCGCATCGAAACTGACGCTTCCGATTATGGCGTGGGTGCTGTTCTGCTACAACAGGATGACACTGGTGATTGGCGCCCCTTGGCCTACGAATCGAAGAAACTGTCCCTTGCCGAACGACGTTTTCCCGCTCAAGAACGCGAACTAATCGGTGTTCTTCACGCTCTCCGTACCTGGCGCTGCTTCATCGATAGTCGAGAACGAAACTACTCCGTATTTGTTGATCATCTTTCCCTCAAGTCGCTTCGCTCTCAGAAGAACCCTACGGCCCGCCTGATCCGCTATCTCAACGAATTGGAATCTTACGACCCGGATATCCAGTACAAGCCTGGTGCTGACAACACGATCCCGGATTTGCTTTCGCGTGTCGGTGGCCCAAATTGTGAGCCAGCTCAAGACGATATCGAACCCAAGTACCTGTACACTATTGAGGCCGAAGACCCCCATGTCGACCCACAAAACGACTGGCCTCGTTTCTACACGCTCGATCCTTCCAACTGGCCCCGCCTAATCAAAGAAAAAATGGAAAAGAACAAAGAGCATTTCACAGTTCGGGACAAAATGGTGTTCTATCGTCCTCACAAGACCGGTTCTCAAGAGTCACGTTATGTCATCTTTTCCCGCCGTGCCGATCTCGTCGAAAATTTCCACAAGAGCTTCGGTCATTCTGGTGTCCAGACGCTTTATCACATCATGAAATCTCGCTGGTGGTGGCCAGGCATGGAAGCCGATATTAGATCCTGGATCAAAACTTGCCCTCAATGTCAGATCGTCGCCAATGAAAACCGCTCGATGCACAAGGCTCCGATGCATCCTCTGGATGTCCCTAGTGCTTTTTCCCGATGGCACCTCGACTTTATTGGGGAATTACCCACAACTAGTGATGGTAACCGATGGATTCTCGTTGCGGTGGATTACTCCACCAACTGGCCTATTGCCCGCGCTGTTCCGGACGCCACAGGTGAGGCCATCGTCAAGTTCATCTACGAAGAAATTGTGCTTCGCTTTGGTTGTCCGGATGAAATCCTCACGGATCGTGGCGCGAACTTTATGTCCAACGTTGTCTCCCGTTATGTTCGATTACTCCGTACTCACCACACGTTGACTTCGGCATTCCACCCGCGAACGAACGGTAAATGCGAACGATTGAACCAGACCTTGAAGAACATGCTCAAGAAATATATCAATGGTAACGTCTACGTGTGGGACCAACACTTGAACCAAGCACTGTGGGCTTGCCGCGTACGAAAACATCGGACGACAGGGTATAGTCCCTTTTACTTAACTTACGGCCGACATCCCCGACTGCCAGGCGACACTGCATGCCCTTGGATCCAACCGACCGAAACGGAACTAGCTCCGGAACTATTGGCCGACGATGCATTCACTTACCTCCGAAAGTTGCGTGAAGCCCGCGAGAAAGCCGAAATTCGAATGAAACGTAATGCGGAAGCGGACAAGAAAAAATGGGATGATGCCATGAGGACCGAAACCCAAATTTTCGAACTTGGTGACCTTGTTCTACTACGCCACGAAAATCGCAAGACCCTAGAACCCTCCTGGATGGGCCCGTATATTGTCATCGGCCGGAACCTGGACACCGACACCTATCAGATCCACGAAATCCAAGGAAAACAATATGCATCCTGGGTACATACCGACCGTCTTCGCCCCGCTCATACGACTGACACCACGGCCAACCAATCTTGGTACATCCCTCGAACGGCTCGTGCACAAACCCAAACCTCAACCTAGTCGGCTCTCCAATTTTTTTTCTCTCCTTCTCTTTTCCGTCTCGATCTCCTCATGGTTGTTCGCTGCCTTCTGTTTCTTCTTCTTTATCTTGCTCGAGGACGATCAAGCGTTTGGGAAGGGGATAATGTCGGACCTGTTAGCGGTCCTCTAAACGTTTTGTCTTAATGACTCACGGTTCGTAAATATCAACAACAAAGCTCAGTATGAGTAATAGTCGATATATCATGAATAGATAGCATTGTCATAATAGAATATAAAAAGAAACCCCAAAACATTGAATAAACATCATCATTCGTTTTATTGTCAATCCTCGTCTATTTACTTTGGTGATCGTGCAGTTTATCAGATCCAGTAAATACGACACGTATTCTCATCAGAAACATATTCTGTAGTATTTTCTGCTCTTTTTTTTACGAATTTATTATGTCAGTTACGCCGGTTCTTCTTTTGCGCCGATTAGATTTGCTATACCAAAGTTTGGCAAATACGGAAGACAGCGCATTGGCTCGTCCGCAGATCGATGTCTGGAGGAACCTTCGAGAAGGTATGAAGGACCAATGGATGAACGAGGCATACCAAAGATATTGCCTGGGAAACGGAAGAAATATAGATCGAATCCGTTCTGCATTAAAGTGGTCCGTAATACTCCTTAATTGGTTATGTTTCGGAATAATAGAAAACTGTGCAGGAAGTTGGCGAGAACCCTTCCTGTATCTTGATAGAAAATATAAATAGGACCATGTTATGGTAGAAATAAAATCAATCAACGAACTACAGATTTAAACTGGACTCTAAAGGAGAACTCACATCTGACAATTACACCATGATCCCGGAGATTAGGCGTTTAACTTAATGACCATTTGAGTGCGGAATTTTGATGGCCGAAGGAGGATATTCCTGAACAGAATTTTGATGATTGTGTGGATCTGCTCTGAGGTTATGCTTGACCTTGGAGGCGTCCGTTGAATTGTCGATGTCTTTCTGATTTGCCTCTGCGTATAGTTTTTTCTTTTATATGTACATCTTTTAAAAAAAAATTAAGCCATCCAGGGTATTGTACTTTTACGCTTTTTCGATTATCTTCCAAATGTTTTCAATTTTGCATTTTGAAAATGATGCATGATATTATATCAAGCTTGTGTTGTGGTTCCGTTTTCTGTTGTATTTGAGCTCGTACTTTAACATATTAAGACAAAGAGCTATGGACATTTTCTTTTTGAAGAGAAATTTTTTTTTGAAAGCGTGCAATACATTTCCACTTAAACAAATGTGTACATCTTCATTGTTCAGACGGGTCACTTTAAACCGTGCTTTAGCAAGAATTGGGATTCCTTTGATCTCGATGCAATTTTAGAATTCAATACAGTCTATGCCCGAAATTAACAACAAAATAATCGTTTTCGTCATAGTCTGTATGGGATCAATTTCCGAGAAAAAGTGTTAAAAAATGAAAACCGGTAACTATGCATCATGCTGATCTTCAAATGAAGAGTAACGCCGCCATGACGTATTCTGTCGAGGATCAAACCTGAGTAGAGATGAATGTCATGTAGACAAGTAGAATGAACTTTTGTCCAAAAGAAGAGGATGACTCATGACAATTTATTTCAATACACTGAAAAATATTTGATGAGCATCCCCAATGTTTGCCATAGGTAGACGGAGAACAGCAGGTAGGGTCAAACTCGCAACAAAGCAAGCGCGAATTTCTTGCTTAATCATATTCATATCTTTCATAGAGTGAAATACAGATACAACGACCAAGAGAAAAGCATACAATCCTACTGTATTTTTTGATCATGACGCATCAGTTCTTGTCATCGAGCATTGAAGCGTATGAGTGATGATATTGAGAATCCCAGCTTAATTCCATAAAAGTGTCATCCTTGACCAAAAAGCTACGAGCACGACGGCTTGTTATAGCGTACAACAGATTACAATCGACAAGGCGAAACTTTGCGTGCTTCTTTTTTGTTTTCGTTTTTATTATACAGTTTGAAATGCTGGTTATCTCGTATTGATTACATTAATTTAGATTACAAACGTGTCAAGGATGGTTTTCATGATTATCCCACTAACTCTGAAGTACCGTCGGGCAACTGCTTATAAGGAGAAGATTGTTGCTTGTTACTTGTTTTATCCGATGTCGAGTCGTCTGTATCCATGTGTTGTGCAATCCATTCGTTGCTCTTTTCGACGGCCTTCATAGGAGTTTCATCTTTTAATTTGGGTAAAATGTTATCAGGTGCCGCTACTACGTTCAATGCTGTAGGTTTGAGTTTTTGAGTACAGTAGAAGCTATGTTGCAAGGACTTACAAATTTCAACTTGGTTCTTTGGCGCATCAACCCATGATCTAGCGATAATACAGGTTAGTGGAAATATATCCAACTTGCTCAAGGAAAGCAGCATGGAAAGAAAAAGCTTACGAATTTTCGGGATCCACTCGATCTTTACTGTTAGGAGGTTCCAATTCTAAATCTTCAAAGGAGCGAGCTGAACCGTGTTGGCGTTCCTCAGCATATTGACCTGCTATGCGATTCGACACTTCCGCTTCAGCCAGTGCTTCTTCATTACTGATGGGATGTTGGGTCGGCAGATACTTAAAGTCAGGCTTGTCCATGGCTTACAAATTGGATTTTTATGTGAGAATGACAAATGTTAAACTAAAAGGGAAAAGAGGCGTTCAGCATGGCACATGTTGCAGGATTTAATGGTCTTTATTTTTTTTTTTTTTTTTTTGTAATTCATGAAAATTATGTTTCAAAGTTGACGTCATGTTGAAATATGAAATAGTAGGGTTATTCACACAGCGTCTTCCAATCAATGGAGGCCTTATCAGTGAGACCAAGGCATAATTCCAAGTGAGAGGATTCAGGTCGTTGAATGACACTCCGGATCGCTTGATCAAAGGGAAATATTGTTTCGTTTTTATCGTCAAAGACGACAATCCTTTTCCCTGGGGGTGGCGATCCGATCATTTCAATTTCAGCCAACAGGTCTCTGAACGTAAAATGATCGGTGATGGCCAAGTTGCGGATACAGTAGGTCGGATTCTCTTCGGATAAAGACGGGGCCATTTTCAGCGACACGGTTTCCACCATAGGATACGAGTCTAAAAGAGCTGATTTGTGCGCTAATAATGTAGGGGGCTGAGGATACGGTTTGGATAGATGGAGTTGTTGTTGCAGCGAGGATGATAAAGAACAAAACGCGGACGACGACGACACATTCCGTGTATGCAATGGGGGCAATTGCGATGAGAAGGTTTCGGGAGCTTCATGCACAGTGTATGAGAATCGCGGTGCAGCGATGGGGGCATTTTGACGATATGAAAAGGGGGCGGTCGCGGTAGGCAACAGTGGGGTGGAAGCACTTGAACACGGTTTCCTAAGAGGTGAAACCGGTGTCCCCGTCCGTTTTCGTTTGAGGGAAGTGGAAGCGGACATGGTACTGAAGTCGGGAAGCTCTGGCTGCAACGGTGATTGGTGAGCATGTTGTTGTTGCTGCTGCTGACGATATGCGATTTCGTTGACTTTGGCCGCTAATCCTCCCCGTCGCAGGCCAGAGGAGAGTGGCTGGTTCGAGTACACGACGGAGGGTGACGCATAGGAGGCATCGGATGGAGTAGACTCATGTGATGGTGATCGGTCCTCGACAACCGTCATGGTATTGGAATCCGTAGGCGATGGAGGCGAGTGAAACCTGTGAAGCTCGTATTTTCTTCTCGACCTGTACAAGGTGCTACTGTGTGCTTTGCATAGTGACACCTCTTGCAGCTCCGCAAGCCCCACAATGTCGTCGTTTTCGTTTTTGTAAATCGGATGCCCATTCTTTCTCAGCCAACTAATCGAAAATTCGTGGTCTTCCTTATCTTCTCGACGTAGCTTTTTCGCTCTCGAATCCAGGCAACCGTTCGGTAAGTTTTTTCCACGCCGAGGTTGAACTTCCTTGCATTGGCACTCGTCTCCATAGTACTGTAACATATATAAAAGAAATCAGAAAGATAAACAATCTATCAGTAGGTTCACTATCTTGGTATTACAAAAATGCGATTCTTACTTTGGTGCAAGTGAAGCACACAGCACAAACGATACAGGCGTTCTATAAAGAGGATAGGCAGGTTCTTACTTTAGATACATATCACATCAAGGGGTTTCGAAAAAAAAATCGACGGTCTTGCCTTTCGTATAGGAAGGTACCCGTATCGTTTATCATTGCCAGGATGGATTGTGTGAGATGCTTGATGGAAGGCTTCACGAGAGATGTCTGATGAAGGATGCATTAGAGAGTCAGTAACTGCACAGAAATTTGAAACAGGTTGTTTTCATACATGCATCGCTAAAAAAAGGAAAAAAGGCGAAGGAAAAATAACAACCGCCAAAAACAATTAAAAAAAAAATGGCCAACTACTCTTTTCAGTGAATTTGTAAACAAGACAATGAATGGAACACCTGGCTGCAATGGAATTGGATATCATTCAGCGTAGTCTATGGCAAGACCATCATTTAATACTTGGTTTCCCTCTTTTTTTTTCATTCTTGTTATCCATAGTTTTTACTGGAGGCACTACCGACCATCTTTAGCTCATCAGGCCCAATTTTGAGTGACGTATAGCATCAAAATACGCCCAACAAGGACGTACAAACTTTTGTCTCCAGGTACAACCTGTGTTCCTTTATCATTTTTAAACAGTGACATTGCATTAAATCTGTATTGTGCCTTGTTGCAAAAATCTCGATAAATATCCATTCTAAGATATCGGCATCGAGGTGTCAAAGATAGACTAGCATGAGCCTACTATGAGGATCTACTATTTTGTGTCACTCACCGCCATGCAACCCTTCGATAAGCTGAAAAAAAAAATTGGTCCAACCTGAATACCCCAGTAAGGTCGTTTCTTTAATAATTCCTGGAAAATAGTCAAGGAGATCGCAGTAATATGCTTGGATAACCGATCGTTTTTAGTTTGTCGCATAAAGTTTATATGTCATATGCCACCTGCCATAGGTAAGGTCCGTCATACAATAAAATAATCCAAGTATTGTATATGTATAGCCAATTAATCAGTAAAGGAACAAAAAAAAAAAAAGGGTAGAAGGAAGAAAAAATAGGATTTTCTGAAGCATTTGTTTGCTTGTAGGGTATCATCATCAAGCATGGAATGGATTTCAACGCGTCGTCACGCCTCAGGGCAAGGAAGCAGAAGCATAGGTTCATGAGCACGAGCATGCACCACATGTTACCACAGAAAAGAGGCGTTGCCACCATCCTCTCTTTTGTACCGATTCCACGTCCTGGGCGTGGAGATGGCCCGTGTCCATGTTTTGATACGTGGGTTGAGCAAGATGCGTTGTCATTGGTTGCGTCGGTGAATGTTGGTAGGGTATCGCTTTCAGGTGAGTTTCCTGGTGATGCAATCGCTGCTTCGAGTTTCGACGATTGCTGTCACGTTTCGATGAATGGCGCATCGGCCCTTTACCGGTACTGTCTGCTGCAGCCGCTGCAGTATGATTACCAACAGCGGCCCCTTGTCTGTGCGTCTGTCCTCGATGGACCGAATTTCGATACTATTGGATCATCGCAGCCCCGCTCAGCCACTCCGAACTATGCAAGTCTTTCATGTAAACCTACCTCCCAGCCTTTTCCACCGTTCAGCAACATCCAATCATAGACACCATCGTCTGTTTCGCCTTCTGATCGCAGCACTTTATCGAATAAACTTCGTAAAAAGTCATAATCGGGCGTTTCCTCAAATCCTAATCGGCGAGCGTATTGGAGATAGATGCCGAATTCCTCTAAAGCAACCATTCATTTATGCGTCAGTAAACCATTTGGCTTTTTGCAATAGCAAATGAACGAAATATGCCTACCCGGATAGTTGCTGCATAGATCTTTGACCGCTGTGGTTTGCTTCTTTTCACCAATGCGTTCATATTTTTGCTTATTCGTTGCTGCCTTGAGCCCTTGCCACGGTAATGAACCTCTCAAAAAATACATAAACACATGGCCAAGCGCTTCAAGATCATCTCGTCTAGACTGTTCTGAAAAAAGTAAAGAAATGAAAAAAGAAAAGCCAATAAGATTCAATTATGGCTCATATGCTGATTGACTCTGTTACATACCGCGTCCAAGATGAGTATTGATACTCATGTAGCGAGCTGTGCCTGATAGACTTTTTCTTTCACGGTATGGAATATGTTGTTTCGTCTTTGGATCGCGATACTGCTTTGCCATGCCAAAATCGATCATGAAAACCGTGTTGGCCTGCTTGGTTCCGGGTCGGCCAATCAAAAAATTGTCAGGTTTGATATCTCGATAAATCAAGTTGCGTTCATGGATACTTTGAACTCGCGTGATCTACACAGTGATACTTCAGTACACCATCCATAAGCTGTACGGCTGAATTGTGTCTTTTTGTTTTGTTTTACCATGTGCTTAGCGAGCATGGCTACCGTCTTGACGGTGAATTTCCTTGAACACATGTCAAAAAGATCTTCCAAGCTGGGTCCCAGCATATCGATAATCAATATGTTGTGAACACCTTCTTGACCAAAATAATACGCGGTAGGGATACCAGCTAAAGAAACACGAAGAGGTGAGTGGCGCTTGGTTTCTTGCTGATTTGATATCATCCTTTTTTTTTTTTTTTTTTGAATGGTAGCCATACGTACGAAGACCCGCTAGAATTTTGTAGGTCCTATATTCATCGCGCAGTTGAGGTGCGTCTGATTTTCTAGGCTCGAATTTTATCGCGATTTGCTGGTTGTTCAACAGATTGGTTCCTACGACATGTATTTGAGAAAGGAAGTGACATGGAAGTGATTCAAACTCACCTTCATAAATTATACCGAAACTGCCTTCACCGACTTTGCGTCCGACTTTGTAATGGACGCCCACCACGTTACTGGAGGATATGAAGGGCGTAGTCGACGATCGGCTCTGCGAGTGGCGTACATAATTGGCCGTCATTGAAAAAGAAAAAAAAGGGTACACGCGTGGAACGGGTCCAAGATCGTTTGAGCAGGTGGAAACCCTAAGCTTCTTTCAGGTGAGCTTCTTATTCCAGGGGAACAAGAAAAATTCCAGCCGATACGTCATCAATGCAACCCGAAATAGCATTGACTTTTTTTTCTTTTCCTTTTCTTTTTTTTGGCCATCAGTCAGTTTTGTGCTCGTTAACTTTGCAGAAATGAGAGCTGGCTTGCAGAAAAGGTCAGCCTATGGATATTACTCCAGGCGCAAGCCAATGAAACCTTCTGTATTTTAACCAAAAATTACATTGCTTGGACAGATCATAGCTTTCATGCATCCATATTATCTACATGGTTGAAAAGCGTCGACGATCCACCAAGCTTCTGGTATCTGGTGGTGTGTGTCAATGTCGACGGGATCTTTTTCTGCATATCATCGTCAGTATAGAGTTATTTTCGCTACGGTGAACACTTGGGTGCTGGTTAGACACATTGGTGCTGTTGGTGGCGATTAAATATTGAGGCGCAGTTAATTGCAGTGAACCATTGATGCAGATAAACGTGCTCAAAACCTAAAAAGTATCCACCACGCCTATCCATGGAGCGGATCTAGGTCGCGTCGTTGGTGAACTATGTCGTGGGTCCGGCACAAAACAATCAAAGAAAAAATTATCGCTCTTCCTGCAGACAATTTTTCAAGAATCAAAGGGTTCTTTTCATTTTGCGATTGATGAATCTTCATTGCACAAAAAAGACAAACGTCATAGAAACTAAGCAAGATTAATAAGTGATTGGCAATAACGGTCTGCCGTATTTTCTTTGTTGTCCTACGTGGTACAATAGCTCTAATAAGAATCATTCGCAGTTGGGGCACAGTCTCATTCAGTTGCAATGTGACGACCAGAGTATTGGAGCCAGGTCACTCGGTCGCACATATAATTCTCTTTACCAGTAGAACCTTAATAATAACCACGGATCGCTTTATCCAGCACTTTAGGCCGTAACTGGCCCACCGATGCTGTCAAGGAGCGACGTAGTACGCCCCAACGAGGCAAGCTTGATACGAAAAGTTTCATTCAACGAATAATAGTAACATATCACCCAGAACTTCTCACACTCTGGCTAAGGAAGCATATTACCGGGTGTGATCATGGAAAGAAGTGGATGGACCAGTTCAACAAAGCAAGGGACTTTTTTTTTCTGCCAAATATGGGACCGGAGTTTCAGGCCGCATTCTAGTTGTCCCCGGCCTTGTCTGAAAAAAAAAAAGCTACTTCTTCTTTATACCGCATTCATCGAAAAAAAAGAGCCATGGAATCTCGGTTGTTGGAAAGTGTGGATACTGTAGCATAAGGTCCAGCACATTCATATCCAAGGTATATGCATCCTTGTGAAAGCTGACAATCCTGCGCTTGTAAATTCTTTTCGGTGTCTTACTTTTACTTGGAGAGTTTCAACAACTTTGAAAAGTCGCGAACCAGCAAAACCGAGAACACACACTTGTTTCGTCAATCTCCATGGCATCGTAATGGTTGTCAGAGATATAAATAGAAATGTAGGTTCGACCATGCCGCTGTTGCCGGCGGCATGAGTTTTGCATGAGCGAACAATTACACCGCTGACTCTGAAAAGCTGTTCGCAGTCATGCGTTGCAAGGGATTCAAAAAATGGCACGAATAAAACCAGCGTTATCTGATATTTCGTTTTACTCTCGTAATCAGTCAACATGGTGCCCGCTGTCTACGTGTTCCCAACTACCGATGCTCTCTCACAAGGCTTGAACGAATATGTTGAAAAGTTGTCTCGCGACGCCATTCAGAATCACGGAGTTGTCTCCGTGGCCATTTCCGGCGGTTCGTTGCCAAAGCTGCTGTCAAAATACGTGTCGCAGAACTCCAACATTGATTTTTCCAAGTGGCACCTTTTCTGGGCCGACGAGCGCTGTGTAGACTATGAAAGCGACGACTCCAACTACAAAGAAGTCAAGAAGACACTGTTGGATCATGTCAACATTCCCGAAGCCAACATTCACGCCATTCACGAACCTTATGCACGCGGCAAGGATGCTCAAAAGGCGGCGGCCGATTATGAAAGCAAATTGAAGGCTTTCTTTAATGGTAAAGAACCCGAGTTTGATCTCATTTTACTCGGTATGGGTCCCGATGGTCACTGTTGCTCGCTGTTTCCCGGCCACCCCCTTTTGGATGACAACCAACGCTGGGTCGCTTCGCTTACCGACTCACCTAAGCCTCCGCCCGAGCGAATTACTTTGACTTACCCTGTGCTTAATCGTGCCAAATCGATTGTATTTGTTACGGCTGGTGAAGGCAAGCAAGAGATGGTACAAAAGATCATTGAACAACCTCAATTGCAACTGCCTTGTCAGCGCGTTCAACCTGCTTCCGGCAAAGTCTGCTGGTTTATCGATAACGCCGCTGCTGGAAAATTGAAGAATGACTCGTATACTGGCTTCAAACTTTAAATAAACTAAAAAGAAGTACCCTTTGAACAGTATGTTTAGAAGCGTGTGCAACGTTGCGATTGCATCGTTGCCGGCATGAAAAATAATAATAATGAAAAGAAAATGTCATGGTTGTGTGTTTGACACGTAAGCAAATCTAATAGTTTCAACCCGCCTGTGGTCCTATGTTTTACTTGATGAGACAATGCCGAGTAAATCCAAGTTGTAGTCGGGGAGAATGATAGTAACCGGGATAGGTCCCGTTTCTTTTTGTGTTTTTATTTTTCGCTGCAAACAAAGATTTCGAAAAGGTCGAAAAATGCATTCTCGGATATGCAGCACATGATAAAACGGGCAAAAGGTAGTCTGTTTTTGCCTTTTTGGCTTTAGTATCCGGTGATCAACCGTAAAACCAGTGATCTTTATTTTTTTTCTCTCATGCAGTCTGTATTTCGTATCTCAGCCCTACTGTGTACCGCGATTTTATCTTACTTTTTCTTTTACTATTACTCCTCTTGGCACATTATGACTGGACAGACTGAGCTTCCTTCCTTCTCGCTTGTCTTGCGCGAAGGTATTAGCGGCGGTTTCAAAGGCCCTCAACTCAGGTAAATTGGGCTCGCGAGGAATTGCAACCGAGGAAACAGCAGAAGCCTAATGCTACCGAAATAGAGAACACATTCAAATAGAAAACGTGGATAATGGTGTAGCTGTCATGCATGCATTACCGGCATCCGATCCTCAAGATGGGTTTACAACGATGAGTGGTACTATTGCAGAGTAAGTGTGACTGATATGTGAATATGAAACAATGTGAGCTGAGATTAGGTTGTTGCATAGCAAACAAGATTTGCACTCTTTTGTTGCCGGCCTGGAGAAAACGTTGCAGATGTTGCCAGTAGAATCTCCAGAAGGCAGCGAGGACATTTATGGTGAAGATATTTCTATTGCCTTTTACTCTTCGGAAACCGACTTCCAGTGGCGAAATGGTATATTTGATGTGTTCGGAATATTCATAAAAGCTGTTGCTAACTGCCAAGAAAAAAAAAAACAAAAAAAAAAAAAACAGGTGGTCCCGATGGTTGTGGCGGAGGAGAATCTTCTGTAAAGGCAACTCCGGAACAGAAACAGATCTTCAGAGAACTTGTTAGCACTATCAGAGCTATGGTGGGCAACCAACAGCTGCAGGCAAACTGAAAAACACGCAGTTCAGGGTTCAGCCCGACGAACAGCATGATGCCTGGGTTCGGTTACACCCGTTTGTAATAAAACATTGCCCATTTTTACCCCAAATCTCCGCTTCCACGAAGTCCGCATTCTTCCTGCCTTTTTACACTCTGATGAGACGATAGCAAGAGAGATATCTGACGGGTGCTCAAATGACCCACTGTATGTATATACCGTCTGCAGTGTTGGAACTAGCAAAACTCGCAAATGACGTAGCATATTTGATTGACGTGTGCTTTGATGGCACTGCGACCAAAAGATGGTTCTACAAATTGGCAGTGCAAGAGCACTGAAGCCATATTAGAGATGCTGCGCATTACTCTGAGTTTGGAAAAGTGCCAGGTCGATATCATGCCAATGATACACGATACCAGCAACGTGACTGACCTGACAGCCTACAGTTTAAGTTTGATTTGTTGCCACAGTTTACTCCTTGCTTTTTTTTTTCATATACATTTTCAATCTCTTTTTTTTTTAGTACTTTATTTCAAATGACAGGAGACCCAAACCCTTTCCATCGGTTGGCATGTGCTTGTCCACTTGACGATCCGGCTTGCATCGTGATTCGTGATGCTTGCAGAAAAGTGACAGAGAAGAGCAGCTTTGTGCTCTATTATATTGCTTTGGAAAATAATGGACATTCTATATCAAAAGCCAAACGACGTTACAGCGAGTTTGAGTCTCTCCGAACCGCCCTCAGTACGCTGTATCCCGCACTGCTTATACCACCGATTCCTGAAAAACATACCTTGTGTAAAGTAGCAGCATGTGATGTGGTATAACTCATCGATTTTATACTAAATCTCTCATGGAGCTGAATATGCGTATGTCCAAAGGCGCATGACCGACGAACAGCCTTTGATTGACAAGCGGAAACGCCTATTGCAAAGATTTTTGCAACGATTAGCAGCGCACCCCACTCTCTGCCGCGAACACATCCTTCACCTGTTCCTTGATCCTGATATCCTCTGGGTAATTAATTCCATGTTCCATGTGTAGCCAAAAATTAATCAAAACTTTTGATTGATCTTATTGATGGTAATTTCGTTTAGGCAAATGTTCTTCATTCACTTACCGCAGCCAATGAAACACACCATGAGTGTGCTTCGAATAATGGCATGACTTCTGCCAATAACGCTACGCTTGTTTCTTTTATCAATGACCACTTACCATCCGCAGCGTGGCCGTCTGCCAATATTTTACCGATGACCAAGTCGCCTCCACTCTCGAGGATACAAGACCCCTCGTTCTGTCTGTCCGAACACATGACAGAAAAGAGTGCTGTGAGAGCAGCAACGCATTTTGATAGATCACAGCAACGGATACTGCAGCGGTTATCAGGTTTTACGAATAATCCCATGGCAATTTATATGGTCCATTCGCTTATGCCTTACCCGTAGGCTTGTCCAACGATTACACCGATCTAAGCACGGCATACAATAACCTCAGTATACATGAAAGCTCTTCCATGTCCGCCATCATGAAAGCTATTGCAATGACCGCAAAAATATCCGGCAACAAAACAGAACAACTGGTAATGACCTAGTCATACTCCCAGATGATTACGTATTTGTTTGCATGCAAATGCTGGGAATATATGTCAATGTCAATGATCATTCTCATGCCAAGTAACAGATAAAGGATTTGGAAGTGGAATTTGCGGAACATGTCCACGAATATAACCAGTACATGCAGAACGGACAGCATATATTACAACTGCATCAGATGAAACAAGCACAATTGGAGATGATCATCGAATCCATTGGGAATAAGCGCAGGATGCACCGAGGACTCATGAATATTGAAAGTAATTCGAAACGCCTCGATACGACATTGCAAGTAAATGAAGAAGAATCACAATCAGAACCAATAAATCACAATGGCTCAATACCGCCCTCCCATGACTACGACGATATTGATACCCATTCCATCGACGACGACTATGCAACGATAGATATGCCTACCGCTCAATCCGACAGTAAAGATACCGTCGAGATGCCTACGTACCCCTCACAAGCGAGTATGGCAGCTCTTCGAGCGTCTCGCAAAATATCGCGTAAATGGTCCTCGCCACAAAAACTGCTGAATGCATTCAGTAGCACCCTCCAAGGCATCATCGATGTGGACCCAGAAGCTACAAGAAAGACCCAAATCAGTAAGCTCGAGAAAGCTATTGCTCAGGTACATCGGAACTTTTTTTAGTGTCTCTTTTTAGAACCATTCATCTCACGAAAAGTGATAGCTCGTGGAAGAAAAGGAAAAGATGGAGGAGGATCTGAAAAAGCTAGCCTCCAATATCGAGACAGAGATGGCTTTGTTTAAAAAACAGCGATCAGCGTCCCTTCGCGCCATCCTTATTGCCTATTGCAAGATACATATCGAATATTGTCAGCAGGTATCGTATACAGGGACGAAGCATGATAAAGGTTGTTATTGGCAAGTGATATCAAACTTTCATGGTATAGAACGTATTTTCCTGGGAAGAGGCAAGGCGACAAGTTGATTGTCTAAAGGACACAACTGCGTGATAAAACGAACCCTATAACCCAGCCATCCATTTACCATTCAGCAGACTAGTCAGCATTTCTCGCCTTTTCCCTTTGTAGTCCCTTTTTTACCTTCAAATTCACCAAATGCACGCTATTATATGAAATTAAGTAACTAACACAACTATGAATCTGGGTTGTTCCTAGGATTTGAATGATCTTTTTCGTGTATCGCCAGTGCAGTCACCTGTCACTAAAATTTGGACAATTTTAAAAATCCACACTGCAGTTATTGTACGAGAAAACTACAGTACTATTCGTAAGAAGAACTAGTTTCAACCGGTATAAAAAAATATCGCATAGCCTCTTGCATCAATCACAGCGAATCAATCACAGGCGAATCAATCAGTATATCACCTGTCAGACCCAGTGCCAAAAAAAGGGGGCACAGAATCATGTCCCGGAAATGTATTTTTTCCCTTCCATCAACGCAAAAAGAGCGAAAAAAAATATAAATTCGGTTCTATTGAAGGCATATTTTACGCTTACAGAGGCGAAGGGATGCTGTACAGTGTGTTCCACAAAAAGTATAAAGGATTTTCGGATGCGCTGTGAAAAGAAAAAACTGTACACAGCGTCCTGGAACCGTGAAACTTGATATGAATCCCATCATAACGTTTACTGTATGAAGTCCACCCTGATCACAAAGGACTGGAACAAAATCAATTGATAAAATGCCACGCATTAAATGATACTAGCTCCTTTTTCCTCACTCTTCTTCTTTATGTCTAACCGAAAAGACAAAGGGTAATATCCGGTATATCAAATAAGTGTAAAGAAAATATTAAAAGTCCTATTAGAAAACAGCGAGCTACATATACATTTCCAAGCGAACAGTCTAGCGATGAGAACGATCAGGAGGGCCAAGATCTTCGAGTTGCCATTCAAGAAAGAGTTAGCAAAGACATATAAGCTCTGATGGATATGGCGAAGCGGGCCCATCAAACTTTAACCGTGCTTTGCAGCCATTGCCTTTAGCAGCGCAGGTACCAGGAAAACCTGTACAAACCATTCCTGCACCGCCTCCAAAGTCTGGCGTTTCAAAAAAGTACCAAAAGCCAGATCAACGGTTCCTGGCGTCAGTGACAAAACTTGTCCGGGAAAAAAGATAAAGAAGCAAGAGCGCCTGAAAGCTGAAGCCGAACAGAAAGAACAAAGAAAGAGAGGTACAGTAATGTTGTCGTCATTTCGATTTTTACGGAACGAATAACATCGATGGAAATAGATGCATCGGGAAAACCCAGAGCTGGGCAAAAACAAAAAAAATCAGAAGAAAAGCAGGCCCTAAAAATGCAAAGAACGTTGGGGAGGCAAGAAAGAAAGTCCAAAAACCGCAATGTGGACTATTCTAAACGCTGTTCAACATGCGCCGCGGCTAGAAGGAACGAAGACCAGGTACTCCACTCAGACAGACAATCCTACCACTGTCCGCACCACCGTGTGTCGCCTAAGGAGCGACAAAACTTCTTACTTGGAAGAGATCGGACAACATCCGTCAAGAAGATCGGACTTGCGAGATTTTTGAGCTTGGAGGAACCAGCCAAGCAAAGGCTACAAGACCAAATTAATATTTTGTCGAATTATTGGCGTGCAGCAGCTCTTAAATCACAAGCGTTGCAGCGTATTTTATCTTGGATTTGCTTGACGCCCATCGCGAACTCCCTTCAATCATTTTTTCGCAAGACTTTTCTTACGCATGTATACAGCTCATTCACGGGGAGGAGATCAGCAATACCAACAGCAAGATACCGAGGCAAAGCATGACCGGATGCTAACAGGAATACTTGGGACCTTGCCCACAAGCGTCATGACCCATATACCCGGCTATAAGCACGCATTGGCTTCGTTGGCCGAGCAATCCGCAACAATTTTTGTAAACTCGATCACTGAGATTTTGAGCATCGAACCATCCGGTTTTTTTTTTTGCCTTAAATTGCAAAATGCTGTTCGAGTAAGATTTACTAACCATTCTATCTCAACATGCCATTAATTCATATTTTGTCAGGAACTTACCAAGAAAAATGCTGAAAAAATCGCCTGCGTCCAACGATCCAGCGAATTTGCCAGAATGGCCATCGTCCATTGAACGTTCAGACTTGCTCAATTCCGCAATCGACGATATTCGCCAGCTTTTTGAAAACGTCCCAAAACCGATCAATGTGAAGACCCTCTCGGCGCATCCAGAAAAATACTTACCGTTTTTGCACGCCATCTTGCGTGAAACTGAAAATTACAATGCCGAGCAGATCAACAGTGTTGAAGTTGTACAAACCGAAGCCAAACAACGGATGGGCGCGGACTCTCATCACGACTCTCGATGAATTTTCCATTCTCCCCCGCCAATATCGTTTTCGCTTAGTTCGTTAAATAGTTACAAAAGTCAACAGCTCTGGAGAAGTTGCCCCATTGGTTTCCACACGTCTATCCGTACGCTCTATTGAAATCCTGCGGAGCACTATCAACGAAGCCACAAGTGCTATTGCGAATTCACGACAATATCTATTAGACGTTCAAAACGTGGCACAACTGCGATCGATACTAGTATCTACTTTCGTCAAACAAAGCCGAGTATTTCCATTGATACCAATGTATCACTTTCGCCGGCAATATGCAACGATCGATTTACAGACTCTGAGATCATTATTGCTCAAAGCACGCGTTCCACTCCTTCCAGCTCGTGAAACAGTATTCGCACAGACTTGGCACGCTGTCGATTGTATTTTCACACGAAGAAAGCTCGAAAGCTTGCCACAACTAGCAATAGAAAATTTTACTACCGCTGAACTTGACAGAGCTTTCCATCTTTGGGGAGTCGATCCAGGGATCACCGAAATTTTCGCTGTCAACGATGGACATGGCCAACAAACGCACCAGATCCGGAGGTGCTCAACGGCCGAATTTTACCACAATTCGGGGGTTAAGAAATCGGCAGCGAAAATGCTTGCAATGAAGCAGCAGACATTAACTGATGGGCGATCCATTGCTGATATTGAGCGGGATTTGCCGTCACGAAAATCGTCTCCTAAAGCGAATATCATCCGTTATGCCCAAGAGTTATCCCGGGATCTGAATTCCATGCTCAATTTTTACGATGATCGCTTTTCCTCGCTCCGTTTCTGGAACTATATCGGCAAGCAAAAGGCGGGAGCGAGCTTGTGAACATCATGGTAAATGGCGCTAAAAAATACGCCACTCCCAAGCAAGAGGAAAAGAAGGAAAGGGACAGAAGAGGCAAAAGGTAACATCCATTGAATTCTCCTTTTTGTTTCACGATTTGATGCACAGTCGAGACTCACAAGACGAGGGCTTTCCTAGGTCCAACAAGTGGAGCAAGACCGATTATAGCCAACCACAAGATTCCCGTTGAATGCCATAGGCGATGCTGGTTTTAGGCAGTTCATGCGCGGCAAACCTACTGGACTTGCCAACAGGTACCGGGCCTTGTTGCTTGCGGCGAGCCAAAAACGAAGGATTGCTGGTGACAGTGAATATAGAAGAATACAATACTTCGAAAGTAAGTTTTCCCCTGGGTAGAGATGGTGAAAATGCAACAACTGACGGAACATGGCAGGTTTGCTCGCGGTGTGGACAGAAAACGTTGGAACAATTGCGGCTTGCCGACGGCGGAGTGATGCATAGTGTGCAGCATTGTACAAATTGTGACACACTATGGCAGCGTGATGCCAATGCCAGCCGTAACATTCGTCTTATCGCAGCCGCATTGGCTTACGGCCAAGAATATTCAGTGGTATACAATCGCTCTCCTTCCACGTAACAAAAACGTATGATGGTTACAGTTCGGTAAGTTTTCTCGGAAAAGAACCTTGTCTAATTTTTGTGGCACAACACTGTAAATAAAGTAGTGCCTTTCGGGGATACAAAATGACGCGCTGATGATTTAATATGCAAAAAAATGGAAGCGATGGGAGCGGATCTTGAACTGGGGTTTCCCATTATTATAAGCCGTATACTTCTTTTGTGTCAACCGAGAAATCGTTAAAATAATGTCAGGAGCTGCCAAAGCATTGCCCTTTAAAGTATTCCAGTTTAAGCCCACAACACCTGCTCGTCTCACGGGCGGCGCCATTATTGTATGTAGTAATAAAACGCCACTGCAATCGTGTCTGTGCTAACGCGTCGTAGGTTTTGCAAGAATGGTGGGGCATCAACGACCAGATTAAGAGTCATGCCCAACGTCTCGCCGACCATACTGGTGCTTTTACAGTGGTGCCCGATTTGTATAAAGGCAAGCTGGGTCTGAATGCGGAGGTAATGCGGTGCACTTTTGACAGGATTGCCATTCAACATGACTGACCATTGGGGCGTGACAGGAAGCGAGCCACTTGATGAACGGCTTGGACTGGAAAACGGCCATTAACGAGTTGGATGAATTGGCAGCAAATTTGCGTGAGGCAAAATACTCGTGAGTGAAAAAAAAGGTGCCATACGTGTCTGCCATGACCATTGTTACTAATATTGGCGATGCTTAGCAAAATTGGCTCGATTGGTTTTTGTATGGGTGGTGGTCTTTCGTTGGCTCTGGCCTCTCGTTTAGCTGAAACGCGTCACCCTCTGCGAGCGGCTGTCGCATGCTACGGTACCCCTCCTGGTGATATCTTTGATGTAAGAAAGATTACAAAGATCACTCCCGTTCAGGGCCATTTCGGTGGCAAGGTACGTTTACGCAGAGACTCGTGCTGTATTTTTTATATCATTCACACTTTTTTACGCGATTTTCAGGATAAAATGGCCGGTTTCAGTGATCCCGGGGCAGGTAAGTTTTGGTAACAACAGTTGGGTTTCTTGATTCAGTTTACTCACTCTACGGGTGGTTCACTAGCGGACGCATTGGAGTTCAATTTGCATAGCAATAAGGCCGCCGATGCCACGATTTACAGATATCCAGAACAAGGCCACGCGTTCATGAACGACGATGACTGGAGTATCAATCAACGCAAAGAGCTTGGATTTGTTGACCGCAATGTGGACGTGAGAACAGCCGAAAAGGCCGCCCGCGATCTCGCCTGGTCAAGAATCTTTGACTTTTTCGTCAAGAATCTGGGCGGTGATCAGAGCGTAGGTAGAGAATACACCACTGCGGGTGGACTTTAATAATACAGTCAATAGAAAGAGCTGCAATACAGGCAGTCTTTTATCCTTTTATTTTATTCTATGGACATTTCAGACTTCATATGCTTGTTATCAACCTCTGAAGCGTCATCGCCTCGGGCGCGCTTCATGGTCTTGAACATGTAATTGCCTTCGTATCGTTCTATCCGTTTCCACAGCCATCGCATCAACAGCGGAATATGATGTCCTGCTTGTAGTACGCGCGTCATTTTTTCTTCATCAAATATCTTGGGATCACACTTCCATTCCAGAGTATCCATTTCTTTAGAGGAAGATCGATGTACGCTAACGGTAGGCCGGGTTGGATTGTCGGTGGGGATAGTGATGGATAATGGAATTAGCAATAAGGGATGATCAGCCGTGGGCGGCGGAGAAAATGTGATGTGAATTGAATGAGGGGCACCTGCAGTAGCAACATCGAATCGTAACTTGTCGTCCGTTTCACTCTCTGCATTGTGTCAAGAGAGAAAATTAGCAAGTTCCCATCAGATCGCGTCACTGGCATTTACCTTTCAGGATGCTGTCAAGAGACAGGTCGTTGACACGCTCCGTTGAAGTTTCATGTAGTCGGTAGGTTGACGGATTAAAAATGCTTTGAACTAGAGTATTGAACATTTGTTGCTGGCGAAGAACCTAGACGTATAAGCCGTGAGTAAACAATTTTTTGTCTTTAACCGGTGTTCTGTCCAAGATAGCTTACCTGCATCATGGGATACAGTTGAGCAAGATGCGTAAATGGGATACGACTGAGCATCTTTCCAGAGGTGCTCGTTTTGTTGACCCATTGATATATCTGGTCCTGCATATCATCGTATTGCTGTCAAACCCAACAATGAGATCAAACGTTACTGTGAAAAATCCGACCGAAACCACTTACAGCGATCCAGGATACTTTTTGATGCGCAGTGGCAGATTGTTGTTGTGATTGTGAAACAATGGCTTGCGATAACTGCAATCACCACAAGTGTTAATTCTATGCACTTAATTTGGTGATAGATGATAGATCCTACTTACCAACAGTTGCTCTAATGACGGTGTTGTATTCGACAAAGATCCGGTCGCATCCATGTTGAATTCCGCCAATTCCTCTGATATATAATATCAGGTCAATTTAATGTAGACGACCGACAATCACCCGTCCAAACTTACCTTGTTTCTTGTATCCAGTGATACGCATCAGACTTTGTATAATCGTATCTGAAGCAGGAAGAGGAGGGTCAAGGGTGGCCACCATTCTTACAGGAATAGCCGCCGCTTCCGGGTGCGTTGATAATACTTTGATAAATCGCATGGGTTGCATGAACTTTGGGCAGGCCGTTTCCCTGAGAATTTTCATATGTTTCCCGTTTTCGCCTTCCAAAATGTAATCTTCTGTCTCTTCCAAACTCAATAAATAGCGTGTCCTTGATGGTGGCAGAAAGTAGTGAGACTGTTCAGAAGCTTCGAAAGAGATGTTGAGCTTGGCAGCAGGACGAAGCGCTGTGTGCTTATCTCCTAGTAGCTGGTGAGTCATCAGAACCTCCGACATCAGTTATCTGCTGCAGCCGTACCATTCTCGACTGATTTCCGTACACTTTCCCAATCCGTGTCGAGCATCGATTTTTTGTCTATCCAGTAAGCAATACTAAGGCCGGGGTAATCCAGGTACAAACTGGGCACGCCGTGACCCTCCATCAGGATTGTTCCCATATCCCCCGACACCAGTAGGCTGTGCACAGTTGCACGTTAGAAACGCAATTGGTTGACTCATTCATTCCCTCATTACTTACGCTTCTTGACTGCATATTGATCGCATATCTGCTACCAATCCTCTTGTCAGCAAAAAAAAATTGGTCGGTGTGTATTTGACGTTCAGACGATCCAGCAGGGCCAGGGTTCCAAGATTGCGACGGAACAGGTCGTAATCCTCAGTTCGAAGAATTTCTGCCAACATGCGATCTAACTGTCCAAAGGAATGAGTCTGAGGTAGATCATAATCATCCTTGCAAATGGGATCTAAACTTACGCGGTCATCATGATCATTTTGAAGTATTTCCGATACATAGGTCACTTTGGTTTTCAGAACATGACCTGTGTCATCCATATCGATCTGCATAGTTCCCTATCAGCGAACCAAAAATCCAAGACCATATATCATCAATCATCTTACATCAACGACAATCACGGTGCCACCCAAGGTGAGGGTGGTTAACGGGACGCCAGATTCGGACGTCTGAGAAGAGTCGACAAAAGTGACAAGTCTGAAATTGATTCGTCAATAACCTTTACGCGTTGGTCGTTGCCGGTATTTTTAGCATTACCCCATGCCTTGCGCAATACGTTCCAATGACTTGATCGACTTTTTTAGTCGCGATTCTTCTCTTTCCGTTACGCATTGCTCCAAGTGGTCCTTTGTTTGCTTTAATGCATCTTTGACTTTTCTCACTGTACTCTCCAAGGCAGCTTGTTCCTGCAGTATTCATGGAAATCGAATCAATAACGTTCCTCGTTACTGGGAACTATGCACGTCAAGAAGCTTACTTTGAGATGCGTGAAATGTTTGCGAAAGGCTGGATCGGCTCCTGCTCCCATTTTCATAACATCGCCCAACACTTCGTTTTCGAATTGTAAACACACAGAACGGATAGCATCAATCTGCTGACGAAACTCTTGGCGTGCTTTATCGAGATTCACAGGTCCATACGCATGTAGATCTGACGCCATTGATGAGAACACAGAAGATTGACCGATCACGGCGTTGTCAACTAACCAAAAGTACCCGTTGTCGAGGCATTGTCAGAAGCTTCCTGTTTCTTTAAAGCGGGCCATTCCTTTTGCAAATTGGACAGCTGTTCTTGAATGTTATATACAAAGGAGCTAATGGAGTTTTTCGAGTCTGCCATTTCAGTGACAGCCAGTGCAAAGCAGAGACTATGCAAAAATACAAAGGAACGAGTCGCGCGCGGGAGATTTATTTTCCAGGACGTGGATATAGTGACTCGACGTTTTTTTTCTGTGCTCAGCGGGGCTGACAACGAAATGAACCAAATTAGGTGCTCGTCGGCATACGATATTGAACGGACTTCTCAAAATAGACTACTTCCTTTTTTTCTTGGCTCCTCATCGCCTTTTTTTGAACGGTTTAATTTGCCCCCCTTTAGCAACAAACTGCTAGTTACGGACATTCTGTCCAATGTCAAGAAACATATTCTATCAGCCACCGGCGGCCGTGGTCGGGTCACCTCACGCCGATCATGTTCCGGTCTCCATCGACGACGATAGTAACCATGTCGCCTACACTTCTGCTACTCGACCGGAAGCTTTTCGACAACGTCGCGGAAAACATGGCATGGACGGTTACGATTCCGACGACGTCGATTTGTCTCTCGATTATGATTCCAAACTCGTCAAAGTGCATCGGAAACGATTATCGGCGGAAAAAGCAGCACGGACCCGCGATTGGCGCATCGTGGCAGCACTGACCCTGTGGGCAGGTTACATTCGCTTGTGGAAGATATACCAGCCGTCGTCTGTAGTGTAAGTAACCATTGGCTGCGAAGGATAAAAGGCAGAAATTGGTAATAATCGGATGTGCCTGCATAGTTTCGATGAGGTTCATTTTGGCGGATTCGCAAGCAAATATATCAAAACGAGGTTCTTTATGGACGTTCATCCGCCTGTAAGTGATGGCTCGAAAAACAATTATATCAAGGTGGAGGTCACTCATTGCATGTTAGCTTGCGAAAATGCTGATTGCACTGGTAGCCAAGCTGTCGGGCTTTGACGGATCCTTTGATTTTAAGGATATTGGCAAGTAAGTGCGGGGACCCTTGTCGCTGAAATGTCAAAGTTGGCCAACGCATGGATACTGAATATAACGGGGATAGGGATTATATTGAACCGGGTGTTCCTTACGTTCCCATGCGTGTTTTCTGTGGATTACTGGGGGTGTTGGTGGTACCTATTTGCTATTTGACCATGCGTGGCGCGGGGCATTCGGTGGCAGCAGGCATTGTAGCGGCATTAATGGTGTGCTACGGTAGGTTGATCCGCAGAATTACTCCATAGAGATTAGGAAGGCTGATACATGCGTTGGACAGAGAATGGTTTAATCGCCAACAATCGACTCATTCTGTTGGATCCGGCGCTGCTGTTTTTTACTGCCGCCACTATTCTGGTGTGGATCAATTTCCATAACGAGCATGAACAGTAGGCTATTTTGTGAACATGAAATGGGGCAAGGAGTTGGTCTTATTCATAATTGCATTGGTTAGACCATTCCAAAAATGGTGGTACATCTGGCTGGCCCTGACTGGGTGTGGGCTGGGACTCACAGCGAGCTGTAAGTGGGTCGGTTTATTCACCATTGCTACGGTCGGTGTATCCACATTAAAGGATCTCTGGCGACTGTGGGGAGACACCCATGTATCAGTGGTAAGTAGAGCCGTGGCAGTGAATGAGAGAAAGAATCGTGTCGCTGACAACAAGCAACCGATGAATTTGGGGACACAGCGAACGTTTGTGCGTCACTTTATGGCACGAGCCGTTTGCTTGATCATAATTCCGGTGTTCATCTACATGATCATGTTCCAAATTCATTTTCATTCTTTGCCCAACAGCGGTGAGGGAGATGGATTCATGAGCCCTGAATTTCAGCAAACGTTGGACGGTCACAGCATGGCCGATGCCCCCATTGGTAGGTTTTGTTGTTCCTTAAATAGATCAACGTTCTATTGTGGCACCATGCAATATTCAATCTTTGTACGTATGTGTGCATAGATATCGCTTACGGATCCAAGGTCTATATTCGTCATGTCGCTACTCACGGTGGTTACCTGCATTCGCATCCTCATGATTATCCTAGCGGCAGCAAACGTACGTAGATATGCTCTTAGGGTTTTTTCACAGTAAACTTGACAGCGATTTCCCCTGTAGAGCAACAAATTACACTGTATCCTCACCGCGACGATAATAATTGGTGGATCATCTACAAAAAGGACTCGGAAGAACCTGTTGGGATCGAGTATGTACGTCACGGCGACGTTATCCGTTTAATACACCAAGAAAGCAAAAAGCGGCTCCACTCTCACGATCATCGTCCACCGATGACCGATCTTGATTACCATAACGAAGTCAGGTACGGTAACCAAGCAACCTTTCAAAAATTGGAACTCTGAACATGAATGTTTCTCGGACAATACAGTGCTTATGGTTTCCCTGGTTTTGGTGGTGATGCAAACGATTATTGGCGAGTGGAAATTGTTGACCATGACAAGCATGATGAAGAAGCTGGAGAACGCCTAAGAACGATTCATTCCAAATTCCGGCTCGTTCACATTATGCAAAATTGCGCGCTTTTCTCGCATTCAGTCAAATTGCCCGATTGGGGTTGGGGACAACAAGAAGTCACTTGCATTAAAAACGGCAAGATTCCCAAAACGATTTGGTACATCGAGTCCACCGTAAATGATAAACGTAATGCCACGTTGATTCCTTTGTTTGGAAAAAGATAAAAACAAAAAAAAAAGTTTTTTCCATGCTAATGTGCCTTTTTGATTTATTAGTGCCACCGGATACTCCCAAAGTGAACTATCATAAGCCAGGCTTCTTATCAAAGTTCCTTGAACTTAACCGAGTGATGTGGGAAACCAACAAAGGATTAACAGCATCCCATCCTTACGATTCTAGACCCGAGGTAAGTTTGACACAGAAAAGCTCAGTAACAGTTGCAAGCTTTTTTTTTTCTGTGTCCGACAACTCACGCTCCGATGTAGTCTTGGCCCATGCTTCGAAGAGGCATCAATTTCTGGGGAAAAGATTTTCGACACATCTATCTATTGGGCAACCCACTCGTTTACTGGGTATGCACATCGACGGTTGTTCTTTTTGTTGTTGTCCGATGTGTCCTTTTGTTGCTGGACAAGCGAGGGGTTAACATCGAATTGGGAGGTAAATGATTGTCACGGTTACAATTGTAAAAAAGTTACGCTTTGACACTTTTTAGGTCTTCGGAGATATTATGAGGAGTCAGCCGGGTTCTTCCTAGTGGGATGGGCCCTGCACTACTTGCCCTTCTTCCTTATGGGACGGCAGCTATTTTTGCACCATTACATGCCGGCCTTATATTTCAATATCCTCCTGTTTGGCGTTATTTTTGATGCGGTGACGGTTCGACTGGTGTCTCGAAAGCGCATGATCGCGGCGATGCTCGTTACTGTGAGTGTGATACTCGTGTACCGTCGCTTTATTCCTATCACCTATGGCGATCCTTGGACAAAGACATCTTGTGAAACGGCCAAGTGGCGTTCGACATGGGATTTTGATTGTGTGGTGTAAGTCTACGATTCTCTTGTGGAATTTGTGAATCGCTATGCTTGCGATCAAAGCTTACTGAGCAAAGCGTTTTATTCTCTTTCCAGGTTCCACGATGATCTATCAATGTATTACACCAGTGAATCCAAGAATGTGGCGGCACTTGAAAAGATGCAAAATGTAATCAAGAGCATGTTCAACAGGAAAGAACAAGCTCCCGAGATAGCCGATGGAATTGCTGTCCCGTCGGACCATGGAACTTTACAAGCAGAGGGCAGCGTTGTGATTGAAGGCGATAAGGATACGCTGGATAAAGCGACGGATTAAAGAGGATGAAAAGAGCCGTGTTTGGCTTGAAGAAAAAATAGACTTCATCGTATCACCTTAAATGCAGTGCATTTATAGGCCCACTGATGAACAAATAAGGTGTTGAGCAATATGATGGTGAGAAAGACAGATGTTGATTATTTATTACAGATTCCTTTTCTTCTTTTTATTTTTTTCTCCAGTTTCTCAATTCTGAATTCCTTTCCTTTGACTTTTTTCTCTTCTGATTTTTTTTCTTGTTTTTCTACCGCTTCAATTGTTTTTGTATAATTAGATGCCTTTGCAATAAAAGAAAGGAAAGAGGACATTACTATCCATCCTACATAATCATTCGATAGATCAAAAAGGTTTGTTAGGGTGGGATTGAAGCTGATTTTATCTCACAGTTGACCTAATTTAAAGTTTGTCAGCAATTTTTCATCCGCCTTTCTACGGCGATCTTTTACATTCTTTCAGATTTCCTATCCTTTTGTTATACTTTTGCCATGAATCTCCTTTTGACGCAATTCCTGTTATCCTTATTCATCGTTTTCGCCAGTACTGCGTACGGTCAACGACCATCGCAACCTAAACCATCTTCCAACCGTAAGAACAGCAACAACATACATATTGGGGCATTATCAACGCAATTAAACCTGTGACTATAGGAACCGATAGCTGTATAAAATACCCTGGTGGTATTTGCTCGGTAATGATTGCGGCAACTACAATATTTGCATGCTTTTTTCCATTGACAAAGGAATCATTCTCTACGATAGAGTTATGTCACTTACCCTGTTTTTGCACCCTATGGCGTATCGGATATCGAGAATCAAATTCGTGGACCCTTGTCGCAACTTACAACCGAACTGGGAGAACTCAATGCATTGTGCGTCGATACTTATTATCGATACGCTTGCACGTACGCGTACCCAAAGTGCGACATGAACGATACAAAACGTAACTCAGACCTCACAGACTAGTGAGACGAATTATTTTATCTGACGATATGCGATGTAGATGAACGTACCTGGACAACGTGCAAATCGACGTGTGAAGAAGTTTTGGCGGCGTGCGGGGATACATTTGCATTGACTGGGCTCAGTCCATTGCTTCCTGATTGTTCAAAGTCTTCGCCTTCCACACCTTCCACACCACCTCAACCTGATGATAATTGCAATATGATCCCTCCTCATGGTAGTACAAAGTTCCAAATCTCGCACGGATTGTGGCCAGCGCATCTTATTTATGCATTATCTTGAACTTTATAACACCTTAGTGACATTGGCCGAAGGCGAGAACCCTTTGAATTTATCGGCTATTCCTTTTGGGTTTATGTTAGCCACTTGTCCTGCCCCGTTCGTGCGGGATCCGTTGGCGAAGCCAGGCACCAACGATACCTTGCAACCCCGATCGTGCCGTTATGGTTGTTGTATTCCGTGCCCTGCCCAAAACTATGTAAGACCGCGCCATCTTTTTGTTTTATATTTTTGAGCGTGCCTTTTATTAAAAATTCATTTACCTTGCTTTGAAAATTTTCATAGTTTTACAGAGTCGGTTGGGCCGAGACGGGGTTTTTGGTGACCAATATTATCAGATGTATTTCGGCAGTTCTATCTTTGTTCATTGTCATTAGCTATTTGGTGTTGCCGGACAAAAGAAGGTAAAGGAATCTATTTCGGGCCCGGTGGCTGGCACAAGTAAGCAGTGAAACGACCGTGACAACTCATACCGATTTTGTCTCTTTCGCCAGACATCCCTCGCTATTGATCCTTAATCTCTCCATTGGTGTGTTCCTATTTAACCTCACGGTGTTTTTCTCCATCGGTGACCCTGTAGGATTACAGTGCGCAAGTGATGTGATTAATGAGAGCACGCAAGATAACAATGCGCTCTGTGCAGCACAAGGTTACAACTAAATTTGATGTATTAGCAGGATAATCAACTAATACTCAAGCATTGCGTATAGGTGCTGTTCTGATCTTTGCCGCTTTTGCAACGTGTCTGTGGTGTGCAGCATTGATTATCAACTTGCATGTGTATACAGTGTGGAACCGAAACTACTTCACCGAGCGATATCTGTATCTCAATGCAGTGTGTTGGGGTATTCCAGCGGCTATGACGGCTGTGGCTTTAGGATTGCATAGCATCAAGTTCGAGTTCGCGAATCTGTGTCTCGTCAAACTCGATTACATATCTGAAATTCTGTTTTATCCAATGGCCGCCATTATATGTCCCAGTTTTATCATTCACATTGCCACCTTTTTCTATATCGCAAAGGTAAAGTACCTGGTTTCTTACTTTTCCCTATATAACCTTATTCCAAGTAATGTGAGCGCTGATTGTATCGTAGGTTGCTTTCAGAGAAGGAGTTCGCTCGGAAATGTCGCAAACACTATCGGCGGCATCTCATAACACCGAACAGCACGCAATCAATGTAAAGAGAAGACACCATAAGCATGTAATTGCTGCAGTCAAAATTCAATGGCGAGCCCTTTTACTTGCGGTGGTCGCGTGTGGTACTGTGTTGTTCTATTGGGTAAGGGAATAATTTTGACATGGTTTTCCGTCTCGTATGCGGTTGCGATCATTCCTTCACTGACCAATGAAAATCCTAGCTATTCTATTTATTGCAAGTGCCCAAAATTACTAATCTGGACCGAAATTTGGAGATTACAAGCGACTGGATCGCTTGTATCTTGATGCCTGGCGGCAGCCAAAACTCGTGTGTATCGATAATCAGCCCTTACTTGCCTCCTTACGGGTTGATGATCACGGCCGAGCTCCTCGTCAGTTTGATTGGCATATGGTTATTCTTAATGTTTGCCAAACGGTCTCTGTGGCACGAGTGGAATAATCTCATCTATGATATTCGAATCATGCTAGGAGCCCGAGGTCGTGTCGAGAAGAATGGCGAACAGTTTTTCCAACTATAACATCTTCATATATATACCACTATTGTTATCTTTTATATATGAAATAAAACACATGTACCTTTTATTTGGAGGATTATTTACGGACAGTTATTTCCATCGGAAGTCTCACGCATCGTTCGTTTCACCTGAGTGTCCTCTGTAGATGAAATCTCGAAAGAGGAGTTCGAAATAAAATAAAAAAAAAGAGCTTGAGTTTGATCCCACCAACAGAAGGCCCAAAAAGAAAACACCGAAAAAAACACGATCGATGTCAATTTTGCTAAATATTCGGTTTTGATTCTTACGGACAAAAGCCATTCCTGCGCAAAAAATCTCCTATTGACATTGAGATATGTTATCCAACGGTCTTTTTAAGGCGCAAAACATGTAGATCGAGCAATATGTGCTTCCAAAAGCCAACGTCCCCAGAAAAACACGAGCTCTTGTAAGACGCTCTTTTCACCATGGGAAAACTATCTTCTTGTGCGTTGTGCTCCCTACAAAGTAATGTTTTACAGCCAAGCTTTGAAATATTTAGTTTCCAACAAAAAAAAAAAAAAAAAAAAAAAAAAAAAACTCCTAATGACCGTTGCTATGGTAAATAAAGAGCGTTTTGTTTAGTTATTTTTTATTTTTTGTTTTTTCATCGGTCCTGGCAAAAGTGGAATAAGCGAAAACCGTGTCGGGAACAACGAAGATGCACTTTATTGTAAATACAATGCTGATTATACATGGTAATACAACGTTTGCCCATTGTGCGACGGTCGAACCTTGGTTCCTTTCAGAAACCTCCTGCCTTCCAGTGTTCACGTTCGGTACGGACAATTTTAGCGATCGACTTTCAGATCCAGCCCTGTGACTTTAGCCTGTCGCCCGAAATTTTTAAAAATCCTAGGACGAACACCGTGACACAGCTTTTCTTTTGCCTTCAATCTTTCCTGTCGATTGGTCGTATATCAAGGGTAACAATTTCGAAACCGATAATACTTCATGAATCATCTTTAAACTTCAAAACCATCTCTTCGCTTAGCATCGGCGATCCGTATCAAAAGAAAACTTGAGGGCATCGTATCGGCTTGATGTCGTGGTGCAGACGACATCGTTTCGAATACGTGCCGGAGATTTCAGAAAGGTCGAATTTCAAGGAAATGGCCCTCTTTTGAATCCGGTGCCTTGACGGTCCATACGTACGACCTCCAGGGAAGAGATTACCTTGTGGAGCAGGCCAGAAATGGTGGGCTGGTGAAGACCATGGTGAAAGGCCGGTGACACCAAGAAGGGGACAACAAGGCGGATATCGGAAAACCCGGAAGAAGCTGCGACCGTGTCCTTTTTCGCTTCACATCCACAAAGGATCGTTATATGCGCAAGCGGTGTGTTCCTGGGCACAATATCTCGGGTTAGTGATTCAAACGAGCGTGAACAGCTTTTTTCCGCACTGAGTGCGAGTCTAATCAACCTGCTTTTACAAGGGCGCCCGGCTTGTCGGCTTAGCATAAATACATACGGCTTGGAGACGCGGTTTCATAAGCTTTATGGAATAAACATATAGGAAAACCCCCCCCCCAAAGGACCAACAAGATCGAGTGCACGGAGTGGCGCAAGAAGTTTTTCCATGTGTGACGTAATTATCAGAAGCATTGGCTCCGTTCTTGAAGTATTGGCTCCCACCCTGAAGCATGGCTTCTGCCAAGCTTCTTCGTTGGAGAAAAGCCAATGACAAAGGCGGAGAAGCGGGAAATGGGAATGGTTGCTTCTAGATTCTTGCTTCATTTATTTATATTCTTTTTCTTAAAATTGGGGACAGTGTTTGATCTGGGGCACTAACGGGTATGGGAGAACTATGGCTTGAGACTCAGAAATAAGATTTCACCAAATACGCCCATGCATGGTGGTGCTATCTTCGAAACGTTCGAAAAAATTCTTTCCTTTTTCCTGATGTGATTGGCCCATCTTGTGCCTTTTTATTTTTTTTACCGTGCAGTAATCGACATCAGGGTGCATGTGTGGAACCATCGAGATGAGCGGGTTTATCCACGTTTCAAACTAATGGGAAGCATGCTTACCATTTTTGGATGGGTATACCGTCAAGATGGACGCGGAATCCACTGATAAGTAAAAGGAAAATGCTCATGAGCCATGCGGACATATAGTATCAACCATGACTGTGAAATGCTTGAATTTGAAATACAATCGACATTCTAAGAAATTCTTATTCCATAAACGGATTCATTGAATGATGCGGTGCATGCACTTGATTCGTGCCCTCCATGTACGACAACGGAAGAAAAAAAAACTAATTGATATCGATAAGTATGATTTGTCCAGGACCAAGTGTCAACACAGGTTCATTACGTTCAAAGTCAGCTTTTCAATGATCTTTTGCTTTACGGCGTAAATTTTTCTACAATCACATTTCCCTATTAGTTACAAATTTGATGGCCCTGAAAGCAGGTGTCGAATCTATCGTTTTTTTAGTCAATGCATGGATTGTTTTCCCGTGTCACAGTCATTCTCATTACATGACAAATCATGTCGTAGTTTTTTAACATGTCCTCTCAAATTTCTCAATGATTCATACAAGCAGGCGATAAAGGGAAATAAAGAGGTTGACGAAAAATGGCGATGAGCGAATGGAATTGGAGCCGATGGATTCAATGTCTGCTGTAGAGGCAACTAGCTACGACAACTACATACAGAAGCGCGTTGCTCCTGACCAATCGCAAATAGGGCAACAGAAAGTAAAGAAAGTAATGCAGTTTATCGTATGCATTTGGATGACGTAAAAGCTATGGTGGTAGAGTACGTCCTTCAGCACCCTGGCACCTCGATTGCCAGCATAGCTGCAAAATTCAGTGTCAATGCTCATTTTGCTCAGCGAAAGTCAAATTTCGAGACCAAGGTGACGAAAATGTATCATACCAGCCACGAAAAGGTTGGTAGAAAGCCAAACTAGGCAAAATTGACAAGCAATTCCTTCAGGGATATTTTGAGAATGACGTTGACGCTACTCTGCATCCACAGTGGGCGAACTAGTCAATCAATTTGGCGGATTGAGCGTCGCACCATCCACAGTGCAAAAGGTACCATGCAATGACTTTTGATAGAGATGCACTCGGAAGTTCGGGACTCATTGGAAACTATCAACAGACGATATGAGTGGGTCAAGTATTGAACCACAACCGACATCCATTGGACTTCATGCAAAATTGTATCATTATTGACGAAGCTGGGTTTAACATCAAGAAGCCGTGGTTGTTCCAAGGGATATTAGAAAATACAACACATGATGCACTTATTTTTTAATACGCACTTCTTATTTTTTTAGAATAGAAGGGCACGCACCTTTAGTGTCACTGCAAACCAGACCCCATCCCATTCCATATCATTTTAGGCGCAATATGGCGATCAGCATCGTGAAAATCGTCTTCGCAACGGCACTGTGGAAGAAGTGCTACAGGAAAGATTGAGATAGGCCAAGTACCAGAGGATCAAATTAGAAGAGATTGTGACCAAAATACGCACTCGCTAGACAGCTGTTCGCGGTATCTGTCCTCTTAGATAGCGATCCGGCGGTTGTTCTTAGGAGCAGATGAACATGCAGGATCTGTAGCACGCTGTGGAATCGTATCGATGAACGTTCAGGGCGTGTTTCTGCACATGCAGCGAAACAATACGAACGAACGCCTTATTTGCAAAATCAACCGGAAACAAAACGAGTTTCGCAGTAAAAACAGGGTATCCATTAACCAGGCAACAGTTGCACGATATATCGTTCTATCCATAGTATCTTGTCTATCTTCACTACCAATTGAAACACGGGCTTTTTTTTTCGCTTTACTGCTTTTATGTTCCTAATGGTTCAATAAGAATTACCCCCACCGATCCAAACAGGCAATCGCACGTACTTCTTGACAAAAAGGAGCACAGGTGGTGAATTTGACATGGTGGCGCAGTCGCCAATGTAGGATCAGAGCCAGATAGGCAGCCAAAAAAAAAGGCCAACGAATGCTATTGACATCACATCTTTTGAGTGAAAACCTCTGTCGCTTTCACAGCGTCGCAGTGGCGACAATAGTTTGTGAAGAAGTGCGGTAGAAACCAAAGCTTTATTTATATCATTGTTTTTACTTTATTCAACTCTATTCAGCTCTTTTCTACTTTTTTCTACTCTAACTAGTTATGACCCAACCGACACAGCCAAAGCTAATGCGGATAAGGTGTGTGTGTGTGTGTGAAGAGACGAGGTATTACCCTCTCTTCTCTCTTTTTTTTTTCATTTACTCAGAAAATTACTTTTTGATTCCTGCCGAAGCAGGCCAAAAAGAAAAGCCATACGTGCCAGGAACGCCCACATGGGAAAAGAAAAAGAACTCCCCCGGAGTGAGCCCACCTTGCCGTACATTATTCCCGCAAGGGTCAACGCCCGACCAACTGATGAACGGATAAACGTACCGGTGCGGGAAGACAAAAAGGTCTACGTGTATGCTAGCCCCAGTTGCGAATCAGCCCCGCCGCCGTACAACATGCCGTTTCATGAATTCGCAAAATCGTCGCCTTTATATACTCCCCTTCATTTCCGTCTCCGCCCACAGTCGCAATTTCGTCCAATAAGAAACGTTAAAATGATCAGTAAGCCATTATAACTCCATCCCCATTCCTGCATTTTCAGCAGAGGGCTATTTCCCCTTTCTTGCGCTGCAAAAAAAGGCGACTAGGGAACCTGCGATGGCCTATGAGTCCAAATGCGGCCTATCATTCTAGTTATAGAGAACTTTATGGCAATACCCGATTGAAACGACGATACATCATCACAAGGTCTGGAATATCCTGAATCTGCCATTGAAACGTCGCACCGTAACTTGGAAATGGAACAATGTCTGATGAAACTTGTAATTTTATTGTCGACTTCACGAATGCTGCACAGTTTCTACGTGCTTATTCATTAGCTACGAGACCGTATCCACTTTAATTGCAACGCAGGGCGAATGCTTATCAATCAGTGACCTATAGCAAAAGCACTTTGTAGACATGACCAATTAATCTTACAATGCTACGGAGTAATACAGGAGAGAAAACTATTTCCTCTTAAAGCTATCTTATACTCAACAAGTGACAGCCAATTGGCATTTCATCAAGACTCGCAGAGCTATTTTGGTGGAAAGGATAATAATGGTGAAGCTGAAGTGGTTGATAAATGGTGCCATCATCCGGCATCAACCGAATACTAAAGCGTATTGCCTAACCCGCTGCCATTGCATGTTTAAAACAGAGACGAACCCATACAGAAACCAAAAGAAAAAACGGCCAAATACGTCGCGATAACCAAGTACAAACGTACCGCATAACACCTCAGTAAAAGAAGTTGCCATGTCATGTCCAAACAGGCCGCATAACTTCTCAATGAAAGAAGCTGGCATGCCGTGTCACGTCATGTCATTATCAATGTCAAGGTCAAGGTCATGAAAACCCATCAGACTATTCACCTCATCGGAAAGCGCAGCGCAACGCTCCATTCGTAAACAATCCCAGAATGGATAGGTCCGGGCGGCAGAAGTTGGATTGTGATGATACTGCTCCCATATAGAGATGCAGGTGCTTTGCAATTCCAAAGGAAACCACCGTAGTGGACATCTTTATTTTACATAATTGCAAAGGTTCATCCAATGTGGAAAGAAACAAACCAGAGGAAACCGGGAAATCAGGGCCTTCATTCTTCATCGTCTTCTTCCAAGCTGCCAGCAGCTGCATTGGCTCTCTTTCGCTGGACGCGACCGGGACGACCACCACCATAAGGTGACAACGATGAGAAGTCAATGTGTTTTTGTGATTCCTAAACGACACAAAATGTCAGTCGGGTGTTCCAGTAACCATTCTGATGTTTCCATTACCATGCGAACAATGAAGCTGGGCTCGGTAACGATGCGACCGTTGACAATGATGTGGCGTTGGCGGATAAGGATGCGGGCATGATGAATAGATTTGGCTAAGCCGACCTTGAACACTTGTGTCTGAAGACGACGTTCCAAGAAATCTTCCAATCTAAGGGCAAGGACATAATCGAGCTTCATACGGCTTTCATCGAGGACACCGATACGGACAAGACGCCGAATCAACGCATTACCCTCGAAAAGACGACGGGGATCCTTTTCATCCAACGTTAAAAGCTCACGAGCGGCACGACGGATTTTTGAAAGCATATAACCGAAACGGTAGACTTCTCTCTTGTTCTTCAAACCGAATTCACCCACGAGTTTCAACTCAGCATCGAGACGAGCAGAATCGAAAGGACGCTTGGGCACATTGTAGGTTTTGCTGTAGTTTCTGGGAGCACCGGTCATGATGAGAATTAACAAGTAAAATGTGAGCAAGAGAGGGAAAAGTGATTTAAAAAAAATTTCGTTGGGCGCGGACTAATGTTGTTTTTTACAAACTTTTTTTTCCATGCACGTTCATTGGCTTACTGTCTAAGCCACCAATTCTATGGTGTGTCTGTGCCGTTTGAGTCAGACTATATAATAGAATATTTGCATACAGAGATAACTCAATTAATATGTGTTGAATACAAACATAAAGCACGTATGATATAGAGTAATATATTATAGGTAATATATTATAGTCGGTTATATGTTGTGGTTTGGGTTTGTAGATTTCTTATGGTTTGCCGGTTTTGCAGCTGGCCCGAAAAAAAAGGTCGCCTGTAAAATTTTTTTCTTTTTTTTCGGGCAATAACCAGACGGTGAGGAGTTGAAAGTGTTGATTCTTCCTCTTTTTCCTACAGTTTAGCCCTGTGCCAATCTTGACAGGTAACTACTTGTTACGACTTTAGCTTCGTTTTGACACTGCGCGAGACTCTTTTACATTTCATCCCGAGCCGCCATTCCTTTCAAAACCATAACGGCTCGTCTCGGGAAGAAGTCCATTGTCAAAGCCACCCATGTATTGTTGTATCATCGATGAACTAATCAATTTTCTTTTTTTCTTTTCTTTGCTCTTTTGTATTCATTCTTTGCCGCAATTGTTCTCGTTATATAAAGAATGCCTCACTCCTTCGGTCGTAAGTATCTTTTTTTATCGAGAAATGAGCACGAATGCAAATGGGAAACTAGCGGCAGAGAAAAGTAACGTACGTTGTTCATAGTTCGTGCTCGTACCCGCCACATGTTCTCGCGCAAGTTCCGCGAGCATGGTGCCATTCCCTTGTCGACCTACTTGAAGACTTACAAGGTTGGCGATATTGTCGATATCAAGGCTAACGCTGCCGTCCAGAAGGGCATGCCCCACAAGTTCTACCACGGCCGCACCGGTGTTGTTTACAACGTTACCAAGTCTGCTGTCGGTGTCATTGTCTACAAGCGTGTCGGCAACCGCTACATGGAGAAGCGTGTCAACCTCCGTGTTGAGCACGTCAAGCACTCCAAGTGCCGTCAGGAATTCTTGGACCGTGTCAAGGAAAACGCTCAGAAGAAGAAGGATGCCAAGGCCAAGGGTGTCCAGATCAACCTCAAGCGTATCCCTGTCCAGCCCCGTGAGGCCCGCCACGTCTCCACCAAGGCCAATGTTCCCCAAACCATCACTCCCATCCCCTACGAAACTCTTTTGTAAGAGCTTCTCAAGGTTTTACATGGTTTGATTTTTCTTGTCTTTTCATCATAAATAAATAATAAAAAAGCAACACATTGGACATGCATCTCATTTCATCTTGTCCTTGGTGGGTTCATATGGGGGAAGAAGCTTTGTTTTACGCAACTCGATAATAGCTGGTTGCTTTGAAATGAAGGCGAAGAGGCGTGGTATTTGCTGCTGCCATAGCAAACAGTAACGATGTGTTTCTATGGTGGTTGCCCCAGTAAACAAGTGTCTGGATTATTGTCGCCCACTCAACCTCCATTGAAAAAAGTTTATTCCATTTTCGTTGCTGATAATGATGATGATCATTTTAGAAGAAACAGAGAGATTTGAGATATTCTAGATGATCGACATGTCTATCAAGGTAACGGAGGCAGGCATCCAAAAAGCCGACAGAAGAAGCCCTCGCAGACTAGATCTTGAAACTTATTTCATTGTAAAAACTTTAATGAACGAACATGGATGTACGTACGTAACACTGTGACAACGGCTTTCCATTTCGAGTTCGTGGTCGAACCATTTTGCACGTTGAGCTTTTTGTTTGTGGAGAGGGAGGCTTGAATCCAATGGTCAGGAAGAGTGTCAGAGACAAATACGGACAAAAAAGCACAATAAACGATACAGACTCAAAGAGGCCGCCGAAGCAACAAAGCAAAAAACCACAACGCAAAAGCCAAGACCCTTGCTGCTAAAAAGAAAACCGGACAAGGGCGGCAACAACCCTGAAAAACCGCCATAGAAGACAGCCAACAGCTGATGGGCAACAGCCACAGCGGGCAACCCATTGACGACAGCCCCATGCGACACCCGAAAGCAACGCGGACACGGAGAACGGAAGCCGGCAATAACAAGAGACAAAACGCAAGCCAAGTCATATAGGTGCGACGCTTCAATAGGTGGAAACGGATGGAATAACTGCCACCATCGACTTTTTATTGGAATCGTGAGTAAACGAGGACAGAGAGCGGAACCTTTCCTACTTCGAAGAATCACCAACTACGGCATCATCATGTTCACAGTACTCTGGGTCGTCGAGGATCTCTTGTAGGATATCTTGAACCTCGGAAACGTAGATCTGAACTGGGTCGCCCTGTATCAAAGGCAAACGCATCGAAGAAGAAAAGGTGAAAAGACAGCAAGGCACAGACATCGCAGAAGAAGCAGGCATCATGGTCGCAGAAAAAGAAGGCACCGAAGCCGGAACAGCAGGCGGAACAAAAGGAGGAACAATGGCTCGAGGCGAGGCAGACATAGCGGCCGCAGCAGAGGGAGGCACAACGGCTACAAAGGATGGGGCAGAAAAGGGGTTTCGGCGCATGTGAGCTCGACGTTGAGCAGAGCGATGAGAAATTGTGGAGGGCATAATAAAAAAGAAAGCGAAAAAGATAGAAGAAAAAGGAAAAAAGGATTTTTTGCCATTCACGCATTATTTTATTCAGTTGTTTTTATACAATGCCAAGGTTGAAAGGCAGCCGTCGAATGGACAAAGTGAAAAAAGCCAACTCCACGAAAAATGGTCGTAGAAAGACGTACCGCATTTGTAACGATTCGTAGAAATTATTCACTGGCAAAGAGACAGCGAAAAATATACATCGTGTTATCTTGCTGTAAAAAGCTTCACACAATATCAAGGAAGAGGGTTAAGGGCCGGCGCATGTAAGAATCTCGAGCGGAAATGACGTTGTTGATTTAACTAACATTCCAAGTCCGTCAAATAAAGTCTGGTATCATGTTGAGAGTGTGGCTCGCCTGCTTTCCGCAGCATTTACTACTATAACACCATCTCATCCTGTCGAATATATGGAAATACGAAACATTGCTTTACATTTGGTTTCCACTGACCCGCTGTTTTGCACTGCTAATTTTATACCGTGCATTGCCATAGTAAATAGGAACTCCCAAAAAAGGTGCGCGTTATCTTTGCATGACAGACAACCGCGAGTGTTTATAGAAATGGAGTATGGAAATTATCTATTGTATTGCGATGAAGACACTACAGTTGCAATTGTCAGTGCACGTCCGTGCACACGTAGGATATTCATCATATCCATACGATACACATTTTTGTCACTTGACCAGAAACTGATCCAAAAATCCTGAAAATACATTCAGGACTACCCCTCTGCTGTTGTGATGGAAACGGTGAAGCCTAGCATCATAAGTTCAAAAGAAGATGACCTCTTGCAATAGTTGAAGTCACGAATAGAACATCGATTTTAGATGCACGTTCTGCTACTGGTTTTACTATGATGACATGAGAGTTCCCAGTTAATATACGAAAGAAAAATGGACATGCTGCTAATGCTTACAGTGCGAGAACCGCAGTAAGCCATTTAATCCACAAGCTGTTGAGGGGACATGTAATTCTTTCATTCTCTTGAAACCTCTTGTTGGCGGCATTTCAAGCTTATTTTGCCAAAGTTGCCCTTTTTCTTTTTTGAAAAGATAGATTATATATTGGAAATGGGCTCGCGATTTTGAGATAAATTATCGCCCCTAGTTATCGAATAGCCAAAGAAAAAAGGTCTATACAATGTGTTCTTGAACATGGAAGATGGTCTTACTGGATGTTATAAGGACTTCCGTGGCGGGTGCCGATGACTCATAAATCATGGAAAGAATTGGTTTCAGTATCCATGAATGTGCCCTAGGTGGAGCAAAAGGGCATTCCATTGGCTGGTTGCGACAATTTCAATGACCGCAACGGAAAGAACCTGGAATATAATAAAAAAAAAGTCATCCAACTGACATCTGTTTTTCTCGTTGCAACCTGATTACAGTTCATTATCCATTCGCCATGGCCACAGCCGTTGTTTCACGCTATGCAGCCAGAGCCACTATTCGGTAAGACACCATCTCGCTTTTTTTCAAAAAGCGGCAGTGTAAGATTAACCATGACGGCTTAGGACTGTGCCTACGATCAGCCACAGCGCACCACGACAGATGCTGGGCGCTGTAAAGCATCAGCATGTCCCATTTATGCTTAATGCGTCCAGGTACATCATTTATTGCGTATATGTGTTTATATTCCAACATCTTATTGGGAATTGGGTAGATCGATCTCTATGAGCTGGTATCGGGGCGCGGCTGTCAGTCCCGAGAAGCAGCAAGTGGTGACTGAGAAATCCAACCCTGCAACATCTCAGGCACCACCGGCATCCGAAACTTCATCGACCGTGGTCACACCACCCAATAACGAACCCACTTCTCGCCTTGGCAAACTGTATAAGCAGTCCAAAGAGCTTGTTATCTTTTACAAGAACGGTATCCAGTTGTTGTGGAACAATAACAAAACCGCCAAAGCTTTGAAACGCAAAGTTGCAGAGGAAGGCTATGTTTTGGATCGAAATCAGTTCCAGCTGGTAACTATCATGATACCCTGTCAAGTATGCGTGCTTTTGTTTTATTAATCCTTGTGATATGGCTCAGATCCATCATTCCCGCAAGGACATGATCAAATTGATTCCGTTTGGTATCATTTTTTGTATCCTTCCAGAGTCGGTATGTTGCATGATTTATTTCGATGGGTTCGAATTGGAATACAGGTGAATTGAATACGTAATAGATTCCATTGTGGGTCATCTTTTTGCCCGGAATTGTGCCTAGCACTTGCTTGAAAGAGTCGCAACTGGTAAATACGGATATCAACATATTGACGCGAGACATGTTGCTTACAGGTTGGGTTTTGGTTTGACAGCTTAAACAAAGGGAGAAACTCGATAAGGTTCGCCAGAATATGGCCATGAATGCTATCAAGTCGGCAGAACAAGTGGAAGGAGTAAGGACCGGTTTTTGATCTGCCAGCTGTGTGATGCTGATTTTCTTACGTGTCGGGTTGTTCAGATTTCCCCTGAAGATTTCTTGTCCGTCCACAACTTTACCCGTATTGCAAAACACTACAACCATGATTTCGAATTGTCCCGCATTGATCGACGTCATTTATCTGCGTACTGTCGGTAAATATCGAGGCATTGTCGGATGACATGTGGGAAATCATGCTGATACACGATATTCTGTAGCTTCATGGGCTTGCAAGGATGGGGTACGCAAGGCATCCTGAAGAATCGCCTTGCCAAACATATGAATTATTTATTGCAAGATGACAATGTAAGTTTTTTTGGATCGGTTGATGATCATCAAGGAACAATTACAATTAACCAATACGATATGGTTAGCTTCTTGCTGCAGAAGGAGTTGACAGTCTTGGCTTGGCAGAATTACAGGCTGCTGCGGAAGAACGTGGCATGTAAGTGATTAAGATAGAGTAAAAAAAGGGAATCTTTTGCAGGAAGCTTATCTTTATTTATACCCAGCCGTTCCATCGGTGCCACGGAAGATCATCTTCGCCGTGCGCTCAAGTATTGGATCACCCTGCATCGCGCCGAACCACCTATTTCTCCTGGTCTGCTTGTGTTCAGCCGTATGTTCTTATTGAACGCTAACTATGATAAAACCAAAATATAGATAGAGAGTCATGGGCTTGCTGTTGAACTTGCCGCATAATGTTATTGTAAATGATATTGTGATTATTACACTGCTATAAAATTTTCACGTCTTTTTCTGTTCTTTAACCTTTTGAACGGCTGTCATTGTGAGCTGAACAATACAATTAAATCCCTCCTGCAACATGAGAGGCGGTGGATTCCCTTATATTCTCGAAATGATCCCTTCATTATTTTTTTTATAATTGAAACGAAACTGGGGTTTCACTATACAATAACTTCAATCGTGTATCTAGGACATCCACTAATAACTGTCCGATCTTCTTCTCCTTCTACTGCGGTCATAGCTACGATCGCGGCTGCCACTAAGATCTCTCTTACGAGGGCGACCACGTTCGCGAGATGGGCTGCGATAACGGGAACGACGACGAATGGGACTACGGCTGGGACTACGGCTGGGGCTACGGCTACGGCTTGACACGGAACTGACACTGCGGCTGCGGCTGCGACCTCTTCTATAGGTGCGTCTGTGGCTACGGCTACGGCTACGACTGCTTGCGTCGCTGTCACTGTCGCTATCCGATGAGCTGCCACTGGAACTGCCGCTGCTACTGTCGCTGTCGCTGTCACTATCACTTGAGCTACCACTGCTGCTGCTGCTGCTGCTTTCGCTACCGCTGGTACTGCTTGTACTGCCACGTCGCGTTCGCATGATTTGTTGTGGAGCGGTTCGTAGCCATTCACGAAGGTCTTCTGTTAATGCGCCCAAACCGATACTGGTCCAGTAATTGATGGCGAATCGCGTGTCTTTGGGATTGTCTTTGGGAAACATGCCAGCAAAACTCTCGGCCATGTAAGGATCGCCCATTCGTTCTTTCAATTTCTTCAGACCGAGCGATTCACTGATTTCCTGGAATAAAATCTTGACGAAAATACGAGAGGCAGATGTGGTGGTTTCTTCGGTCAGATGAATAATGGAAAAGCACGTCCATGCCAAAGAATCCGAATAGAATAAATGACCAAATAACTTTGCAATATTTCGGAGACGGTTGGTTTCGTAGCGATGAATGGTGTCGTACACTTCCCGGAAGCATTCTACAAAGTTTTCCGCCCAAACGCGATTCATTTTGCAGAATCGCTCCGCCATCAAACCGTAAAACTTGAGAAAAGTACGTTCTTGCGAACAACATTCAACAATCATGTTGCACAGTTCAATCTAATTTTCGTTGGAAATAAAATAGGTCAGTTTATCTCTCATATACACAGTGTGATTCTCTTTTCATTCAGACGATCGCTTACCTCTTGACCTTCACGAATATCGAGCTTCATCAGCTTGTGACAGCATTCTTCAAAGTCGACACTAGACATGACAGTGAGATAGATTCGGCGTCGAAGTTCAATGACGTCCGCATTGGTAGCATCAGTGATTTCCATTTGTTGCGTCTCTTCTTCTTCGCTGGAGCTTTCTTCACTTTCATCCTCGGATTCCCCGCTTCCGGATTCTTCATCCGATTCTTCACCCAAAATCTCGGCCTTGATAGCCGCATACTTTTCCTCGTTTTCTTCGTAATTCGGGTCGTATTTGAAAATATTCAAACCTTCTTCCACATCCAAATCTTCGTCATCAAGGCCGATGTAGTGAGTGATCTGATCGTCTTCTTCTACGAGGTCGAGTTCAGGTACCACCGGTTGGTTGTCTTTGTATTTATCTTTGCGAACTTGGAATAACACTTCGATCATGTACTGAATACGTTTGTCAATTTGACCTTCGTGCAAGATTGCTCGGAAGCGTTCAAAAATCGCATTGTTCGGTTTAGGCGAGACGTTGGCAAGGTGAGCGCCCACTTCGCGCATAAATCCTACCGCAATCTCTACAGAGTCATCGGTAGGTCGTTCTAACAGTAGCGCCAACATTTGCAGAGCCAAAATTTCGTGGGCCACAAGTTGGTTAGTTAAGTGAGCAATGAATGTACATACGGCTAAGCAGACAGTCTAAAAAGAGAGAGAGCATGACATTTGAGTGAGCATGAGCTTTTGCGTATTAACCAACCAAGCCTGTATATATTATATACCTTATCATTGCGACGGAAGGCACGACGGAATTGGACGACCAATCGTGTTAACAATAACGCACCGACGGCAGGCAATTTGGTGTTGATTACACCGGTGACAGCAGCGTAAACGGGGGTAAATGGCAAACTGGCACTTTGGGCTTTGGTGACACTTCGACAATAAAGACCACGTCCTCGTACGAGATTTTCACCAAACAGTTCCGGAACGATCATCTTTATATTGGAATTGTTGACCTTGTTGATGAGACCATTGATGGATTTCTTCAAGGCTTCCCAGGTAATGCGCTGATACTGTTCACTGCTTTTATCAGTAACATTCTGCTGCATCTGTCTTAAGCGATGAGGCGGAATGTACGCACCACCGGCACGTGTGGTCGCTCGCATCGTTTCCATTTCCTGGACAAGATCCAACTTCTTTCGTTTCGCTACTTCTTCAGTTTGTGACATGGTGATGTATAAAAAAAAATGGGGGAAACGGACAGAGGGCGCAGTGAAATGAGGGCCCCGACAGCAAGACTGGAAAAGAAACGTCCTCCCAACCATTTGCTAGTGCGGAGTTGACCTAAGCCACTCAATGGAAAGGCAGTATGCCCGCATTGATTGGTTGGTCCGCCACCGCATAGTGTCACGGTCCCCACTTTTGCAGCATCGGTCTCTATCCTATGGATTGGCGATCTGTAGATCAACACACCTTGAATCCAACGTGGAATGAAAAGGACCGTAGCATGGTGACCTCACAAGACGGCAATGACGATACTCTTCCCAATGAACAGGTGATCACTAAGTTCTTTATTCGAAAAGAATGTGCGAGGAGTAGCGGTTGGATTTTCCACTGACGTCGGGTGTCTCTTTTTAGATAGAGTCATCATCACCAGCTGGGTCTGTGTCTGATCGACGGCTGGGTTATGGATCGCCAGAATCGTCACTGTATCGAAATACTACAAAATCCCCATTGCGCGGTGTAACCAAACCATCCGCAGCAACGTCGAAACTCAAACAAACCTCGCGATCCACCAACGATTTGCTACGTTTACTGAGTAAAAGTAAATCATTTATCCATATTGACGTGCATTCAGACGAACGAAAACTGATAAACAGATTACCCCATTTTTTCCTTATGATCAGTGCCTCACGTAGCGAGGCATGAACCCAAGGATAGGGGTGCTACACCGTCGTCGCCACGGGCAACATCGCCTAGAGGTCAAGAAACTAAAACTGAGACTTGGCGGTCTGTGTATGCATCACCCTCTGCCACGTTATCGCCTTTGGAAAGATTCAGACAATTCCAGCAACGGTTGAACGCGATCAAACGCCACGATAGCCCTCCGGTAGCCGATCCACCGGTTGATTTTTCCTTTCGTCGACGGCGCGACAGACATCACGTTCACAACGATTATGAAGATGCACTTTCAGTCATTAGCTACAACTCCGATACCAATTTCACTCGTTTGGATTTCTCATCGTCTGGACCCGAACCGAGCGCGCTTGAGGAAGAAGCACTGTCACTCGATTTGGATCAACTCGATTTCGAGACGCCAACCCGATCCTTGTCACAAGGTTGGCAACCGCCAATATCCTCTGCAGATGGATCATTGCCAGACTTTGATGCTGAGGAAGACATGCTCGATCTGCTGCCAGATACGCAGATATCTGTACCCCAACCTTCAGCATCCCCCGGTCCCAGCCGGCCGCGGCTCCAACAAGAATCACACATGGAGATGGAAGAAACACATGCGGTCACTCCTGCCACGCGCGACCTAAATGAACATATCAGTGAATGGGTAGCCGACATTGTACCAGCAACACCAATACGTGAGGAAACTCCTTTCGATACGTTGCACGAAAAAGAACAGCCAAAACAACCTCTTTCTCCATCAGATCCTTGGTTCGAAGAAACAGAGGAACATCCAGAAATTGACAATGTCCAAATCCGATCTCAGAAAACACATGCAGGGGAAACTCTGCAACGCAGTGTCTCAGTTCCTTTAGTGCATGTGGACGAGATTGATAACGGCAGAACGGCGACGGCAGCTGAAGACATGTTACCTGTTGATCAGGTGATGGATCAGGTTGCAGCAACGCCCCCAAGATCCAACGCAGGATCTGGGTTCGAATATGATTTTGATGATTTGATGGAAAACGTTGGCAGTGTAGACATGTAAGTGCCTATGATTCAATATCGGCAAACCAGAAATCAGAAAACACGAATGAAAAACACTTATTTTCAATGGCATTTTTTTATAGATCGGATATGATCATGGAAGAATCATCGGCTACTGCTGCAAAAAGACCAATGACAAGAGAGATAAGGAGCGAACCAAGGATTAAGCCAGGGGATACATTTGTACGACGTCGACGAAAAGAAAATTCTGAGCGTGAAGACACCAACAGTGCTGCCAGGTTAGACTGACAATTGGTCAAGGCAATCTCAATTATTTCCTTTCTAAAGCCATATGACAAATCTTTTAGGTCAGGTCCTGGTATAGGTCTTCCTCTTGCGCTGCGGAATGGATTATTCGCAACGTATACCGACGGATTGCTGGATGCGAGCGGAAAAGCCAAACTGTCGGAAGTGTAAGTAGAGATGAAAATTCCTCAATACGAATACGGCATTTTCTAACTTGATGACCCTTGTTTGCCTTGTTCAAATGCCCTTTCTTTTGTTTCCCAGGACTGAATTGTTCTTTGAACAACTTGCCGATGATTTAAATACATACTCCAATCACGCTGGACGCGACGAGATTCTGTTTGAAGACATGATTTTATTAATGCAGAGGTAAGCAATTCTTCGCTTCAAAGTACAACAGTGACGCGGAAAAGGAAGCTGATATCTCTCCCTCCCTTTCTTCTTCTTCTTATGTCCAATAGGCAAAAGTTTATCACGGACAAGGTATCGTTGGAAAGTTTGGCCCATGAGAATTTACCAAGAGAACTTTGGGATAAACTTTGTGTATCAGCCGTAGCAAATAATAACCTATACCCGGAATAAGGATTATTTATTACCAGTCCAATGTATATATTTGTGTTTCCCAACAGAGCGTTTTGTGAAACTTTCAGTCAACAAAAATGTTGCATCAAATTCAACAATGTTTACTTTTTCACTTCATGAACATTTTCCAGGGACCAGTGCCACAGGATGCTTAATTAAGTTATCAATCCTCGTACAAGAGTCCTGGTGATGTTTGCCTGTTTGCTGCTGCCGCTAGTACTGGCATAAACATGCTATGACAGGATTGTTCTGAAAGTTCTTCCTTGCATGTTCCTCCAACAAGACGCTCAATTCTCATCGTAGTCGTGTATATTCAAACCATATAAGGTACTAGAAGAACATAGCTCAACCCATCATCTAACATTCGCTTTAAGAGCTCCCTTGTGAAAACGATGGGCATGTGCTTGGTGTGTCGGTCTCAATAACCAGGGGACGTAGACTGTAATGACTCCTGCTGCAGTCTCACCTCCTTTTTTTCTTTTATTGTGGCAGATTAGAGGTTCTCGTTGGGGAATTATAATGCAGCTTCGACTTCCTCAGTCTCCATCTAATAAAAAGAAAACGGGGTAGATGGTGTTGGAATATGAGCAAAGGAACGGTGACCGGACATTATGTCCGTTTTCTGGAGGCCATAATGGATGAACGGGCCAGTTTCACATGAGAAGATACTGCCTGGTGATAAATAACGCTCCTATCCATACATCAAAGTACATAGCCGGATCCGTAGAATCTCGCGCTTATCACTGCGTTTATTACTTGCCTTCTTTATTATAACTCAATCCATTCGAGCACTTTTGTCAGGCCAAAATAAAAGTGGAATGCAACAAGTTTCTTGAGAGGGAAATTTTGATGGGTCGGATCCGTGAAGCTTCCTAGAGCTTGAGACTAAGCGAATTTGAAAGAGTTGATAGACATTCTCACAATGCTTGGACAAGTGTCGTCATTGCCAACCGCTCTGCAAGGCGCAAAGACACTGAAACTAAAGCGAAAATGGCGTTGCAACGTTCGCCAGGCACTTTGGCGGTGAGCGTTGCAAAGAAAACAAAAGAGCGTTGCAAAGAAAAAAAGCGGCGTTGCAACATTCACAGTCATTCTGGCGGTGAGCGTTGCAAAGAAAACAAAAGAGCGTTGCAACATCTCCAGCCATTTTGGCGGTGAGCGTTGCAAAGAAAAAAAAGTGGCGTTGCAACATTCGCCAGCCATTTTGGCGGTGAGCGTTGCAAAGAAAAAAAGCGGCGTTGCAACATTCGCCAGTCACTTTGGCGGTGAGCGTTGCAAAGAAAAAAAGCGGCGTTGCAACATTCACCAGTCATTCTGGCGGTGAGCGTGGCAAAGGAAACAAAAGAGCGTTGCAAAGAAAAAAAAGCGGCGTTGCAACATTCGCCAGTCATTCTGGCGGTGAGCGTTGCAAAGAAAACAAAAGAGCGTTGCAACATTCTCCAGCCATTTTGGCGGTGAGCGTTGCAAAGAAAAAAAAAGAGCGTTGCAACATTCTCAAGGCATTTTGGCGGTGAGTGTTGCAAAGAAAAAAAAGCGGCGTTGCAACATTCACCAGCCATTTTGGCGGTGAGCGTTGCAAAGAAAAAAAAGTGGCGTTGCAACATTCGCCAGCCATTTTGGCGGTGAGCGTTGCAAAGAAAAAAAGCGGCGTTGCAACATTCACCAGTCATTTTGGCGGTGAGCGTTGCAAAGAAAAAAAGCGGCGTTGCAACATTCGCCAGTCACTTTGGCGGTGAGCGTTGCAAAGAAACAAAAGAGCGTTGCAACATTCTCCACGCATTTTGGCGGTGTGCGTTGCAAAAGAAAAAAAAATCAGTTGAATTCTGCTTGACTCTTTCTTTTATTGGTTGCTGATCACCGGTCATTGTGCAATGTTTGCAAACGTGAAGTATATCTTTCTTGATCTTTTGATTGGCTAATGACGCTGTGTGCTGGCTTCGGTTGCAATTGTTGAAAATGACTTTGGTTGCAATGGTTACTGGAGACAAAGCTTGACTTTCTTTTAAATGTAGCCGTGTGATACGCTTTTTTTGCTGCATTGATTTTCAACACGTGCAGGCTGCCTTGTTCCGTTGTAAATGAATCGCATTTTCGACTGTTGGAAGATTCAGCATTGATTTCGTTGTTGTCCTCCTGAACCATCGGTGCCACACTGCCTTGATGTTCCTTTTCAACATGGGACTTCAATCTCTCGAAACTTTCAAACTGTTTCAGACAGTCAGTAAGCGGGCAATAAAACCGGTAAGTCAGGTCTTTTTCTCCTGACATCTTTGAGTAGCGCAACCATCATTTCACGAAGAAATAGTAAACGAATAAACAACAATACGCATTCCCTATATCCCGTTTCTGCGTGAGTCATGTCCGTCCCTCAAACCATCAACAATGACACTGCTGCTGTTATTCAGCCTGTCGGGCCCTTTGCCGCTGAATCCCCTGCTGTCACCACGTTTCCGCAAGACGACATTCCTCGTTTCATCAAGGAAGAAGAAGTTCGGTAATTTTTTTTTTTTTTGGAAAAGTAAAATGTGTGCAGCCACTTAATAAGTGCTACAGCTGTCATTGTACGTTTGTGAAGGAGAGTTCTTCGGAAGCTTGTTGCTCTCTTTCTTCGCCACTTTCACAGATGGCAACATAGTGGCTTCTACATCTTCACAGAGAAGAAACGGCGCCTCAAGCCTTCCATTCGTCGTGGATCTGCAGAAAAATTGTCAGTTCTTCGTTCGAGGCTGACAGGGATTTTGTGAAGGTAACCAATCATTGGAAGCATTCTTTACACAACCGGGAAGCTTGAAGTCCTCAGAGTCGGACTCATCTCCGCACATCTTTTCAAGGTTTGATAGCAGGTGCAGCGCCTATTCACCTGAGCCTAGATCAGCGAGATGCTTCGGTTAAACAGCGGCACTTTGACGAAAGTAAACCATATGTAACTTGCCAAAAGGATAACCTTTATCATTTCTCATCTTAACAAAAATGTCTGGATGATGAAGCTCCCAATCCATAAAGTTTCTCGACTGTTGCATGCTTTGGCACAAGGCGATTCAAAAGGCTTTTGAAGAATTGTTCGTGTCTACATGAGAATGTGAACGAGAGCTTGCGCTTGTGGCAGCATAATATTCAAGAAGTTGGTTATTCCTTCAAGCATGACGCTGTCGATGACGGGTGTTCCACAATATCATTTATGAGCAATCGGTAAGTTGCGGTGAGTCAAAGGTTTTGATATTTTATTTCGTTTGTCTTTGTTGTTTTATTCACATACATAAAAAGATTAACGCGATATAGCAAGTCCCTGATCGGAGGATATTCGTCAAAGCGTGCTTTGGGTGCCAGTGATTACTTTCTCATGAATTCCCTTGCTTGGTTTTTATTTCGCTGTTACATTCATTTCTTATCAACCGAGATAAATATTCTGCACAGGAAGCTTTGCATTAGTGGCTGAAAGTATGGGATCACAAAAGAAACCCTTTTTCGTTGAATGATTTGACTTAAGAGAAGTTGATTCACCTCATAGTATTTGCAGGAAATTAACGGGCACATGATGATATCATAACAGAGAAAGATCAGGTTTGCATGTATCAGTTCTGGCCGCATCACCAAATGACGATGCGTATAGCCAGATTGTCATCAACCAGATGAAACACCCAAACCTTTTTACACATATCTCTTCTTGCCTTACTTTTCAAGTGCAAAGCAAGTATCCGCTGCCTTTTTCTATAGGACGAGCGCTGCTCAGGGCTCGTCTTCCGGAAGACAGTCCACACTTATCACAAAGGGACAACAAATACCTGTAAAGTCGAAAAACAAAACTGAGCACGATTTAAGGCCGGCATACGGCTCGTATCGGGTAAGGGAACTTAAAATTCACCAAGAATACATGATTAATAGTTCTTAAGATACAGCAACTTCTTCGGAGGGAAGAATAAAAGTTGTTAAAACGGGACCCTACCAATTTGACCCTTTTGCCTATTTGGCGGTGGCTCGATTCAACCTGTAGAGTCTCGTTCCCACGGATCACCACTGAGGTTTTCTGGTCAATAAGGTTCCACGTAAGTAGTGTCATCTTGCAGAGGCAACACAACTGGTATGATAAACTACAATCCACTAATGACGATATTCTTACTTTACTGAACCGTAAAATTTTCTTGAAAGACCCACCGAGATCTTCATGGGAAGTTGACTTGAAATACGCGTTTGACACGATTTTTAAGCCATCCATTCGAGGTGCGAAAACTGTGAAGAAGGCCAATACATTTATAATAAATGCTTCCTTTACCACAGGCTATGAGTATCCAAATAGTCTTCCCTACTTTCGGAACTTTCTTATCAATACGCTACTGTATCACATACAAGTAAGTATATCTTTTGTTTCGACTTCGATGCACATAGAATAGAATAACCGACTCTGTGTAGATGTAATTGAGCACTTAAAAACTGTCGGACGTACTTGTTGCGAGTTTGGGAAGGGTTTCAGAGACTATAACAACCGCCATGAAAGCAGGCTTTCAGTCAGTGCGAAACCCTTGGTGAGTTAGGTTGGAAATATGCAAACTAATCGAAGTTCTCATGAAACGATATAATATAGGCAGAAAAGCTGGTTGCCTACAACCCGTTCGACACCAATGATTGGACTGATGTTGCTGGCGACATTAAGATATCGACTCTTTTACCAGTACGATTAAATAGCTCTATATCGATACACAGTGATTAGGAAGGCTTGCAGTCAATGTGACGCGGAAACTGTGGAAGTACGAGATGAACAGATTCTCATCTGCAAGCATAAGTAAGCTTTAAAGAGGTACGGTCTCTATATTGTCAAACTAACCTCACTGTGACAGAAGGAAAAAGTCTTATAAGCGCAAAATGTAGACAAAAGGCCTCGAAGGCATGTCTAGGTGACGAGGGAAACATTATTTCCTAAATTCATCAATTTGTCATCAAAGAAGGGCTGCAGGCAAGTTAACACCCTTATCGAACACATTACATAACGGCGCTAACATAGTAAACAGGCTGAGCTTGGCGGAGTAGCATTTACCCGATTCGACTGTGCCCTCAGTGCAAGTCTAGCAACGATGACTCTGAAGGACTGGTAAGCCAAACAAAAATTCTGTGATGATCTGAACATATTGACATGTTTCTTTATTCAATTAGGGTACGAGCGGGGGGACATAACCGCTGCCACAAATAGGAGACAATTTTACATGGCGTATATCAGCTCGGGTTACCAGATTAACGCTCGCCCTGCTGCTCTTTGTCGACCAAGCAACGCACAATCCGCGCTCGGCGGTCAAAGTGCCCCCAACGAGTTCCTTAGTTGAGTCTAATTGTGGCATGCTTATTTGGCAAGCGGTGTTCAAAGTTAATTTGGAGAATTCGATCTGATGAAGTGTGGTGGTAAAATAAGGGCATGCGGCAAATAAGGGCGTGCGACTCTCTCACACACTGTTTTTTATTTTACATGTTTGTTGTCACAGAAACTGCAATGTCAAGCAAAAACTCGGATGTTTTGGACGAAGTCAAGATTTACGCTTGTTTCTGTGGAGACACGTTCAAAAGTACTTCCTCGTATCGATCGCACAGGTGGCGAAAACATGCTATTGAAGCCCGAATCACTTTAAAAGAAGGCGGTAAGGAAAAGCATTTGAACATTGGCAGGTAGTAAAAATACTAACACATACATTTATAGTTACAATCACAGTGGCCAAGAAGAACGACCAGTTTTATTGCCCGCTTACTGACTGTCTGAAACAGTTTGAAAGTTTCGAGAGATTGAAGTCCCATGTTGGAAAGGAACATCAAGGCAGTGCGGCACCGGTGGTTCAGGAGGACAACAACGAAATCAATGCTGAATCTTCCAAAAGTCGAAAACGCGATTCATTTACAATGGAACAAGGCAGCCTGCACGTGTTGAAAACCAATGCAGCAAAAAAAGCGTACCACACGGCTGTATCCTTGGACTGTGAGCCCGTAGCTTTTTATCTCTCAGCAAAAAACACCGAAGAGGAAATGCAGGTGCATGGTTTCTTCCATGAAAGTGACATCATTCAAATGTGCGATAAACTGCCTATTGCAGCGGATGCGACGATACCACATCTGGATTGTACCATCCAATTCCATGAAGGAGATACCCCGATTAGCCCAACAGACGTTCCAGGGAAACAAGTTAATATGATGCTTGTAGCCAACCAGGTTGTGCGCTCATCATTCATTCCCAGTCTTCTAACGAAAAATGGTCCGTACGCTGAACCAAGCACGGAATTGCTGGCGCTCCTCAATTACGATTTTCGTATCTCACCATCGCTCTTACACGCTGTTGCGAAGTTGTACACAGGCGCCATCATCATCGACAAAGAAATGGTATTTGCAATCACAGTGGAAGCTTATTGCCGTGGCAAGGCTACAGATATTCACGGAGAGACAAACTTCAAGACACTGCCATCACCATCAACCTGTGTTTACGGATCTTTATCAATTGGCGTCTTTGAAGAATCTGATGGCAAAGCAATGAAAAAGAAACTTAAGATCGATAGCAAGCATATGAATGTCTTGGTAACTCTGTCTTGTCGATTGCAGAGTGATTCATCCTCGGCTGTTGATATTGGCCCCACGTCGTCGTGTTCTGTTCACAGCATTGATCCCAGTTCTGCTCGCATTTTGTTTCGCCAAAGCCGCACGGAGGAGTTTAGTGCAATCATGAAACACGAGCCAATGTCGTATTCGCCAGCCCCATCAATTACATCAATGCGTCAACTGATTTCAGGGTTCAATCATCCTTCAACTTTTGCCATGACAAGAGCCTCCCATGAAGAATTTGACTCCGATCTTTTGATGCCTTGTTCCATTTTCACAGTTTGTGACTTGCCTCACAACCAAGGATACGGTTCTGCGGCCAATTCAGTGGGAAAAGTATCATCTCGGTTCTTACAAGTCTTGGGACTCTCGTTCATCAAAGGAACTCCTGCCAGCTTTGAATCAGCCATCGAATCTTTTCTTGCGTTTAGCAAAACAAAGGGATCTGACATGACGGCATCACAATCATTGTCAACTTTGAAAAAGTTTATTGAAGAGTTGAATCATATCTTAAAAGACAGTCAAGCTTTGTCTCCAGTAATTATTGCAACGAAAGTCAATTTTTCAACAATTGCAATCGAAGCCAGCACAGCAGTGTCATTAGCCAATCAAAAGATCAAGAAAGATGTACTTCAACGTTTGCAAACATTGTACAATAACCGTTGACTAGCAGCCAGTAAAAGAGAGAAGTCAAGCAGAATTCAATTGATTTTTTTTTTCTTTTGCAAACGCACACCGTCAAAACGATTGGCGAATGTTGCAACGCCGCTTTTTTTTCTTTGCAACGCTCACCGCCAAAATGGCTGGAGAATGTTGCAACGCTCTTTTGTTTTCTTTGCAACGCTCACCGCCAAAGTGACTGGCGAATGTTGCAACGCCGCTTTTTTTTCTTTGCAACGCACACCGCCAAAATGCCTGGCGAATATTGCAACGCCATTTTTTGATTTAATTTTAGTGACTTTGCGCCTTGCAGAGCGGTTGCTAATGACGACACTTGTCCAAGCATTTGTGAGGATGTCTGACAATTCCTAGAAGTCGCTTAGCCTCAAGCTATTAGAAGCTTTAACTGATCCGAGCCATTACAGTTTCCTCCTTGAGAAACTTGTTGTGTTTCACTTTACCTTTGACCACTGACAAAAAATTGCTTGATTGGATTGAATTCAGGAGAACAAGAAGGCAAGTAAGGGCAGCGGTTACCCACGAGATTCTGCTTGTAAGACATTAATTATTAACGCAGAGGTAAGCAATGCCCTGTTTCAAAAGCACAAAAGTGACGTGGAAAAAGAAGCTGATGTCTCTCTCTCTCCCTTCTTCTTCTTATGCTCAGCAGGCAAAAGTTTATCACGGACAAAGTATCGTCCGAAAATTTGGCCCATGAGAATTTACCAAGAGAAATTTGGGATAAGCTTTGTGTATCAGCTGTAGCAAATAATAACCTATATCCGGAACAAGGATTACCAGTCCAATGTATATATTTGTGTTTCCCAACAGAGCGTTTTGTGAAACTTTCAGTCAACAAAAATGTTGCATCAAATTCAACAATGTTTACTTTTTCACTTCATGAACATTTTCCAGGGACTAGTGCCACAGGATGCTTAATCAAGTTATCAACCCTCGTACAAGAATCCTGATGATGTTTGCCTGTTTGCTGCTGCCGCTAGTACTGGCATAAACATGCTATGACAGGATTGTTCTGAAAGTTCTTCCTTGCATGTTCCTCCAACAAGACACTCAATTCTCATCGTAGTCGTGTTTTTCAAATCATATAAAGTTAGAAGAACAGAGCTCGACCCATCATCTAACATTCGCTTTAAGAGCTCCCTTGTGAAAACGATGGGCATGTGCTTGGTGTGTCGGTCTCAATAACCAGGGGACGTAGACTGTAATGACTCCTGCTGCAGTCTCACCCTTCTTTTTGTTTTTTTATTTATTGTGGCAAATTAAAGGTTCTCGGTGGGGGGAATTATAAATTTGCCGGCAAGCCCGATTTAATTCTATTATCGAATGACCATGTAAAATATTCAAATCAATCAAAAATAATTGGCGAAAGAAGCTCGCGCATACGATATCAGAATCACGCTGCACAAGATGCGTTTAACTAAAATAATCGTAATAAAGGCTTCCTTTTTGCAGTTTATATTTATGCAACTTTCTAATTATATTTGACGCCATGATTAAAGGAAATTGGTGCATGATCTGGTCCAATAAAACCATCTCCACAACAAGTGATGCATCTATTTTCCTTTACCCGTTGGACTTATCTTTCCAGGGCTGTTACGATTCAATATTCAGTAACGAATCTATTGCGGTGATATCTACTTTATATACATCAAATGATACTAGTTCACAAATGTGATGAGAGTAGTGTCCATTTTAAACTTTGCCGATGATGGTTGATGTAGTTGGGAGACGTGTCATGGCAATGTAAACTCCGCACGGGGGTTTATGCCGAATCTTGCCCTTTATCCAATGCACTACGCAAGATGGATTCTAAGTGGTTCAATTCAAAGTTGAAAGTTGTTTTCTGGCATTCGTACATTAAGAGTGACCACGGTCAGAGCTACGCTTTCATGCAGAAGGAGTTTGAAAAAATGGGCCACCCATTGCCATTATGAGGAACAAAAGATCATGCTTTTGCCGTTTTCCCACTCCGGTCCCACCATCCCAGCTGACAAACGGCTGTCAAGCCAGATAACGGAATGCTCCTATTTGATTAAAACGGAAAACAAGAACCCGGCACACATAGAGTGTGATAACGATTACAAGAAATAACAACTGACCGCTGCAAAAGTAAACCTTGAAAAGAGAAAAAAGGAAAGAAAAAAAAGGTTCCCGCAATGATTGTGTCACGTTTTTTGCTGTGTGCATATATACAAAAGCAGCAAATCATATTATGTGCATTGTTTTGAAGAGGTACTGGTGATTTTATTGTTTCTTTTTGGTGCAGCTAAGAGCTTTAAATAATAATATGATATGGTACAAAACTATTTCAGCAGGTAATTACGTGATGTCATAACAGATGATGTCTTTCAATGAAGGATACATGCGCATGCAGGGGGAAAAAAGAAAGAAAAAAAAACAAGAAAGAAACAAAGCTAAAAAAAATTTACTGTGTGATCAGTTTTTTCATTTTCTCTATAGACCGACCGAGCCATTTGCCGGTGGGGGGCTTGCTAAGCAGCGGGTCATTTTTCAATGGTAAAGATGAAGTGGATATACGATATTGAAGGGGGGTATGGTCATCAGGTGCAGAAAATAAAGAAGTTGAATGCAGAATATAGCGCATGAGTCGTTGAGGAGGATGTCGTTTTTTTTTCTTGGTGATATCAATCAAATCGTCTTCCGCAAGCTCCAATGCAAGCTGTGACTCGTCCCACAAACGTTGTTGTTTGGGTTGCTGATTTGGTGCATCCACATTTTTGGAAATGGACGATGCATATGGATATTGGTGGTCGCTGGCACCATGCGGTCCAGACCGGATCCCGTTTTGAGATAAAATCCTATCGTGGTTCGTTTGCAGGTGCTGGCAAGTCGGAGATTGGGCGCTCTGGCTCGTTTTCATGGTAGAAATCGCCTGTGTCTCTAGGGACGAGGTCCGACTGTGATTTTGTCCCGGATACGGTTTGAACGATTGCAGCGATGACGACGTGGTGGAAATGGAACTACATAGTGACGGCAAAGTATCCTGATTGCTGGACGTGCTGTCATGATATCGATGCATCCGAGATTTATCGGTATTACTGATACTCGACATGCAAAAATGCGAATAACTTGAAAAAAGTAAAATAGAGGAAGAAAGGAAGAAACAAAATGAAGCAGAAAAAGAAAAAGAAAAAGAGTTATACGATAAAAAAGCGGGCAAAAAAAGGGAGGGGAAACTTTTTGAGTAAGGTAAGCTGTTATTTTTCGAGAGCAAAAAAAAACTCCCTCATTTTAACTATTAGATTCCCCGCTCAGGCCACGTTTCACGGTTGCACCAACCAAAACGCAGCTTCATTTTCCGTCTTCATCACTGAAAATAGCTTTTTTCAGGTTTAATTCCATTCTTTTTTGCCCACTTTTTCCACACCACAGATCGAAGCAATTCGTCACCGCGCCCAGCGGAATATGGGCTTGCTATTGCCAAAAGTCAAACCAACTGATCCAATGCCATGCCACAGGCCACAGTGGGAACTTTTCCTTCACGGAGCCCTCTGCCGCACCTTTCATAGTCAGCTGTTCAAAAAGAAAAAAGAAAAGAGGCTTGGTTAAGGCCCCCATAGCGTGACCTTTTTTACTTTTTTCGGAGCCAAGTGCAGTTTTTTTTTCTGGTCTTTTTTGCTCCAATCACTTTCGTTCAAAAGCATTATTCCTATTTCCTTACACAAATCCATCATCGATCACAGCATTAGATACCCATGGGCTTAGCAGGACAACGAGACAAGCAGCGCATTTCTGCCGATCCAAACAACTTGCACTGGAGTAAAGGTGAGTGACGGGTTGTGAATCACCATCGTCACATGTGAGTCTTATTCGCTCACCGTGGTTTCTCGGAATCCTATTTAGATGAGAGCAAGTTTGGATTCAAAATGTTGCAAAAGATGGGCTGGGCTCCCGGAAAAGGTCTCGGCATCAATGAAGACGGTACACGCGATCATGTAAAGATCAAGTTGAAAGACGATACTTTGGGCCTGGGCGCCAACAAGAAAAATACAGACAACTGGCTAGGCAACACCGATGCATTTTCTCGTCTTCTTGCTGATTTGAACAGTCGTACGCCCTCGGAAGCCAGCAGCGAAGCGACATCGGAGTCAGAAGAAACTGATGTGAATTCAAAGAAACGAAAGAAAGACTCCGATGAATCAGCCGATGATGATGAAACACCATCAAAAAAGTCAAAGAAGAGCAAAAAGAAGGAGGGCAAGAAGGAGAAGAAATCCAAGAAGGAAAAGAAGTCCAAGAAAGATAAGAAAGATAAAAAGGAAAAGAAGAAGAGCAAAAAGGAAAAGGAGACAAAGGCGCAAGAGTCAGACTCTGACAGTGATGCCAGCGATACCAAACCTGCAGCGGCCGTTCTGCGTAATGCGTAAGTGTTCTCTCTCTCTCTCTGGCTTGTAGTGCGGGATGTATTCAGGTTTACTCATCCGTTTTGTTTCCTATCCTTTAGTGCAAGAGCCAAGTTCCTCCGGGCCAAGCGTATGGCAACACAGCATGACAAGGCACGTCTTGATGAGATTCTCGGTGTCAAGCCTGTTGCCAAAATGGCTTCTTCTTTTACTCTTCTTTGATCAATTACCTCTTGTATTTCCCGTCCGCATTTTTTTAATATTATTTCGTGATTCTTTTTCCTATTTGTTTTGATTTTACTTTGCATTCTATGTACTTAGCATTCGAGCCCGTTCTATTTTTTCTTCAACCCTGCATCAATAAACACATCCTGTCCACGCATTGGTTTTTGGCGACTCCGACGATTGATTTTTTTTTTTTTTTTTTTTTTTTTTTTGTTGGAAAGAAGTATGTTTCCATGTTTTCAAACATTTAATCATGTTGTTTCATGGACTAGAATCAAAAAAAAAGTTGACAGGCCACCGGTCGTCCTTATAGGTCATTGGCTACGATCGCTTGGCATGCTGCTCCTTGTCTCCCAGAACGTCGAACCTGCTATAGAGTCTGATATGCGTATTATACAGCGGCCCACCCAAAACAGAGGGCTCCTTAAATATCGGATTAGTACATAGCCAAATAAATAAAGCGACATCTGATAATACTCACCAGCTGTAAACCTCGACGCGTGTTTATTACGCGGATTGGTGACTGAATATGATGGTCTCTCTTGACCATCAGCAAGCACTCTTGCTGTCGGATACATATTTCCGCTGACGTTAACGTCTCGTTGTCATAGCGTACGGCTGTTTTGGCATTGTTGCACGCTATGCATCGTTTGATTTTCGCCATTGGTATTCAAACGCAATTGTTCCAAAGTCTTCAGCTGACATCTAGGACACACCTAAAAGGATCGATGAGTTAGTGCATCACACACTTAAAACGCATAACAAGCGTACTTTTGATGTGTTGCATTCTGATCTATCAGCGGTTGCCAAAGGACTTTGGTGCCACAGCAACTGTCGACAACGGTTGGCCAGTCCGGTCAATTTTATTCTCATGCTGTTCCGAAAACAGTGTCTCCAAAAGCGATCAGAGGGAACCTTGACACCGGGTTCTGTGGTGCTTTTCGCCATTTACCGTATCTTCTGTAAATAATATTCGTAAGACCGTTATTTAACAGCAGACTGATGTCAAAAGCAATACCTTGGATACGGCTGAATTTCTTCCTTCCTGGAGGAACAGTTAGATGATGTATTATTTTTCGGTTTCATTGAGGAATTGCCTTCTCTTTCCTCGGCGTGGCTTCTTTTTCTCTTTTTTCTTACGATCCTTTTCTTGATTGCGCTTCTTGGTCTTCATCCCACGTTTGTTATACTTCTTTCCTCCATCCAAGAAAATATTCACCATCTCCGCTTCCGCACGTTGCTTGCCAATATAGTTGAGAAAACGCAGACTGCAAAACCTTTCATTGTAGAAATCCAACAAGGGTTGCAGCTTCGGAAGCCGGTTTTGCAAATATACGATGTAATCCTCGCTCTTACTAGTCTTTCTTCCGGCCAATGCCTCATCAATCTACAGTATATCACACTCATTTTAGTAAGTAACATTTTTATCTGTTTTCTTTGGGCGCTGGCTTGACGCAACAACTGCCAAATGTACAGTACAATACCTCGACACCAATCGAAGTAAATGCAAGACGGTTATTGTACTTTCGCATATAATGTATGAAGTCCTTGGAGATCGCGTCTTGGCCACTGAGCAATTGTCGCAGCTCTTCAGGAGGCGGCTAAAGGACGGGCAACTGGACCTTCCCCTCTTTGCAGCAAATGGCAGACCGAGGTTCTTGACGGGTTCCAGCTACTTTTTCGGATTCCCAGCTTTTGGCTCCCCAGGAAACATAGACCAAAGTCATGCTGCCATTGTCCATTACTCCATCGACGTGGACGTTTGGAGCTTGAATTGAGGCGCCTCCTTGAATTCTTCAAAAGAGATGCAGGCGGTATTGTGGGATGGTCCTACTAATAAAACAAAGTAAATGGATAAGCTCTTAATGCATGCAATGTTAGAGAAGCTTTGAAGAAACATCCATACCTTCTGTAGTTGAAGACATGGGAGAAGTGGAACGGTATCCTCAACGTCGGCTGTCGTATTTCTTGGATTTAAGGCACAGAGCCAGCTTGACACGTTTTGGTGGTTTGTACCTCGACATTGCAATGCAGATCTATCAGGATCTGAAAAATTGGAAAATAAATTTGATTAAACTACTACCTGAGAAACGTAAAATACTTTGTGGGGTAACTTGAATAAATTCAGTAGTTACATTCGTGCGTCAACGGACACCGTGAACTCGTCATTCTTTGATGATCCATACGTCCACATTGACAGCGACCGGTAAGGTTCTATCCGGATTCGATAAATCTTTTTTTTTTTTTAAAAAAGAAAAATGCATATCTTGGGAAATTGTCGAGAGAAGTCTATACAGATTGTGGAGAGACTTGTGAAAAAGCTGCTGCGCGTGTACTTCTCGAACAAACGGCCGCTTTTGAATAATCTGACCAGTAGTTATATTCCTGGGGTTCAACGGCTGGTAATTCTTCGATGATCCGTACTTCTACAACGGCAAGGCATACTGTAGATTATTTTTTTAGTTGTTATAGGATATAACTATTTTAAAAATCAAAAGCAATCTTTCTCTTTTATATACTGTCGGACAGTGTGTGGGTAACGTGTCTTCTTGGGTGGATTGTTTTACGTAACAGTAGGTGGCAATGACCTCCCAAAAAGGCAATGTTATAGAGGCCCTTTTACAGTGTGTGGACAACTAGCCTTTTAGGGTGGACTTTTTCGAACCAACAGTGTGTGGCCATGGACCCAAAAAGGCGATGTGACATAGCTTATTTTATTAATATAACAGGCGCTCTTTTGCAAGTTAAATTTTTGGGTGGAAGAACAGGAATCAGATAATACCAAATGACAGATATGCAATGGTTAAATATGAAATCAAACGGGCTTTACACACAGCGTCACTGAAAAAGACTCAGCCGTGCCATATTGAATATCAGTCTCTCTCGAATTTTGGCGATAATGTCCTTATTGGGCGCGCGTTTCTCCGGTTCGATTTGTGCAAAGTAGACTCCAAAGTAAGCATGTTCAGTTTGGTCCTCGGATGCCTCCTTCAGCTGTGTCAGCAATTCCTCGGTTTCTTTTTCGTTGAAATGAGCCGCCACAGAATCTAATCAACACAGCAAAATGAGTACCCAACGACATTTAAATTGATAGTTATCTTTGTATACCTTGAAGAACAGATAAACTGTCAAAGAGTAACACAACGCGGAATTCTGGACATACACACGGACGTTTTAGCAAGCGAAGGATGCTCTGAGCTGCTACATCGAACTGCTCATTCTGATCAACAAAATAGTGCGATCGCAACATCAATAAATACGTTTTCAAAAATCCTTTTTCCTTTCGATTTACCTTTATAGCAGATTTCATATGGACATATTCGAGCAAAGATGCATACTTTTCACTCTTAAAGATCGATGGAACTTCATCGGCGTCAGTTATAACAGTGAATGGTTTACCTATCATTTTGTCATTAAATCACGCTGCTTTATGATCAAGAGAACTGAAATATAATACATACCCCTCATCACAAATTCGTTCATGAACTTATCCGCCATCATGTCCAAAGCCGCAGTATCTTCTGCTTGCGCATAATGTTTTGCACCGGACCGTAGATCGCCTTCTTTTTCGTATATCCTTGCCATCGCCTTTAAGGAAAACTTGTTAGCAACAAATGATGCTCATACGTATATCGTTTATCTTACCTTGTGGATATATCGTTGTGCGGAATCAGCCTTGAAGTGTTCACATTTGGCCAATACCTTTTGTAAGAATGACATATCCTGAACTTTCCGGGTGTCTTCCAGTAACTAGCATAGAGTAAATAAGCATTCCATCAAAAGTGTCCGTCCCATCAGAAAATTGTTTGCCCTACATTTTCCATCCATGCTCCGCCTTCCGAAGCACCAGATGCGCAGATGTAATCCACCGCTTCGAACCACATCTGATAAGTCTTTCCGATATACTGGGCGTGAGCCGCCATCACAAACGCAATGGGACCTGTGACATCCACTTGCTGATCGACGTCCGATACAAAGCCTAAAGCGACCAATAAATGGCCAAAATGCGCCTGGAACCAATAGTCGTCATAGCTAGCCAAAGCAGTATCCCAGTCGTTCTGCAACAGTGAAGAACAGACACGGAGAACTCTGTCTTGTTCGTGGAATGGTAATTGCGCTGCTACAGCCGCCAAGTCCGCAAACCCGTAGGAATAAAACTGTAGGTTGTAGAACAAAATGCCAATCAGAGCTTCAAAGTAGTTTCCTACTTCAATAACCGTCTGTCCATCGCCAGCGAGGATTTTATAGATCTGCAAGATATTCGCATCGCTTTCGCTGGCATCCGATTGACGAAGGAAAGACTGATATGCTTCCAACACCTGTTCACGCCATACTCTCAGATTTGGTAGCCCGTGCTGGTGATGATGAATGATTGGCACCGCCTTTAACAGCCCAATCACCCGCTCGATTTCCGCCCGCAGCCTGTTAGAATAATCGTCCAAACCCAGTTGCAACAGATGCACGGCTTCGTGGATGTTTAACCGAAGGAGATGTCTACAACATCATTAGAACGAACACACAAATTTTCACCCCTTTTATCCCACTATACCTGTGTACAAGTTTCCAGTCGATAGATGCTGTATTGTCACCCTGACTACGGCGTTCTTCTGCACGATGCAGAGAGAGACAACGAAAAAAGAAAGCATATACGTCAGAAACTTGACTACACACCGAGAAAGCGACAAGATTCAACTTTTACCTAATGGCCAGTGTGTATTAAGCCAGTTGCATACGGAGACAGTGGAAATCGTGTCATCTTGTGTAAAGCAAAGTATGTCGCACAAATCCCATATCTGTACCATGTCACGAAGATAATCAATTTCGGTAGGCTGTGAAGCATGCTAAAAGAATTGACGAATAACATTATGAGTATCATAACATACACCATGGGACCGTATGGACTTACTGATGAAGTGTGGTTGAGATAGGAATGCAAAAGATGGATATAGTCTTTGGCACATCGAATAATTTGCGATTTACTATTTGCCATGGTCAGTCTACCGTGGGCGACTACCATTGAACATCTTTGTTTTCTTCACTTACTCTCTTGCCGTAAAGGCAGCCTTTTGAGATTGCGAATTCAGTTGCGCGGTTTGATACTTAAGAATGTCGGCAAAGATAGCATAGGAAGCTCGATAAAACTGCAAATTTGGTTAAGCATCGACGATCAGGAGTATGAAGACGTTCTATTATTACCTCTTCCTGATCCTTTGGTGCTTTTGCATTGATCTCATCCATATGCTTCTGGAAAAGCGGGAAATTCTATATGTATATGTAAGTTAAATCATACATCTCTGTCATTTTGGTTTTTTCTTACTTCTTTATCCACTTCTTCTCCAGCGGTATCTTCGTAAGCTTCTTGATCTGTCAAGCTTTCGTTGTCATCCGATTCCTCCTGTTACATGAAATATTTCAGTCATTAGGCATGCTAATAAGAATACTGTGGCTAGTCATCGCTTACGTCTGAAGATGCAGAGAATTCCGATAATGTAATCTACAAGTGTTTTTGTTAAAGCACACTTTTAACATCAACGAGACCAATCCAAACATACATCATCAGGATTGATCGGAATAATAGGTTCGCTTGGAATTTGGCTTGGCTCTTCGGCGGAAACCTCAGGCTCAACGTCAGGCAAAGTGCCTTCCTTATGATCCTGAAATATCAATTAGACATAGAGCGTCTGGAGAAGATAGGAACAAAGAGCACTTACTTCAGTACCAGTCGACGGTTGTTCCGGAGTAACATCACTAGAGCTTTTTTCTGCTTTGTTTGTCTGTGCATCCTTTTTTATATATCAATATTCAGCTCCATACTTAGGATGGCAAGTACATGCATTCGAGATTCAGTAGGATACGGTACCTGAGATTCCGTAGATTCTGTTGTACCGGCCGCCTCGCTAGGGCGGGGTTGCTCGTGGGGCTTAACTGGCGATTCTTCCGAAGAAGGGGTCACCAGTTCATATGAACGATCAGCCTTTTCCTCAGCCTTTGAGTTATCGTTCTTTTTCTGTGTAGCAATTTTCAATTGTTAATACCGATGATATAACGTCATTTTTGACCATGTAGAACCTACCTGATCCTCAACCGATGAAGCCGCCATATCAGATTCAGCTTCATTATCTGCAGCTTCCGAGCTTTTATCCACCATTTCGAAAGAATGGTCCAATGGTTCTTCTCTTACATCAACCTAGGCGAACAAGATCCACATCAGCACCCAACTGCCGTTTGCCACACGTTTAACAATTTACCTCTGTGGCAACATATGGTTCCGATTTCGCGGTGACGGTATCATCAACATGTGCCAAGCTGTCTCGAGCAGGCGCTTCTTTTGACTTCTTTGCATCCTTAATATCTGACCCCGCCTCATGCGCAGACATATTGCGCTTGTCATCAGCATTCTTTTGTGGCTTTAATGGTTCTGTATTGGCAGAATCGACGTCCTCGGTAGGCTATGTCCACTGTGTTAAGCATGTGCCGTTCCTCTATACATGACATACAATAACCCTACCTCAGGCGCAAGTGACGTTTCTTCTTCAGAAGACATCTACCGAAAAAAGCTTATGGTTGGCCTAAGGAGTTCCCTCGGTATTCATTCGCAAATTCATACCTTTTGATTATCCATCTCTGGTAAACCGGTATCGGACGAAGCATCAGCGTCATGTAATGTGCGGTCTTGTCCGCTTTCTTGCGCTTCATCATGATTTTCCTCCTGTATGGTTTTAATAACGGTTATTCTGGGAATATTCGATCCATAAGGAAACTTTATCATAGTACCTCTTTCGTGGCTGTTGACGATGCAGGAAGCTCGGTGTCGTCTTTGGGCACTGGCGCTTCAGTTGAAGATTCCTGATCTTGATCACGTGCATTATCATCACAACTTTGTTCGGTGGCATGATCGACTGCTGATCTCTGTAAACATTTATATATACACCGAATTACTATCATCCAGTATGAGCAAAAAAAAAAATCAGCCACTTACATTTTCCGTAGATGACGAAGTCATGGGCACACGCTAATATGAATATTATTAGCATAACCACTCCATGTAGAGAGTTTACGATAAATTGCGTACCAGATCCTCCTGTACCGTCGGAAGAACCGACAATGCTGAAAGTTCCGAAGGAATACTTATTGGTATTTCTGCATTTGTTTTCGATGCATTTACGTTCACGTCACCCTCATCATCTGCAGGTTTGGAGGGCTCTGATGCCTTTGTCTAAATCAACCAAACTGGTTAATATATTATGTTCACATCAAGACTTGCGAATTATACCTTTTGATCATTGTCCATGCTTTCTGCATCTGTAGACGTTTCCTCCAGCACTTCAAATGGATTGCTCTTCATTCGAGCATCGCGACTGCCGGTTTTCTCCTCCTATAGCAGGGAAATACGAATTAGAAAAGGCTACCGCAATAAACAGGTTAAAATACGGTACCGATGCAACCACCGCCGCAGCTTTGTTTTCCTTAACAGCATCACTGGAAGGCTGACCAACCACTTCAAATGATCGGCTCATTTCGGATGTCATCGTACTGTCATCCAATTTCTAAGTAATATGAAGAAAAAAGGGACAAGTTAACATTACTGCAGTCAATCAGTGACATGACAATTTAAGCGTACCTGAGTAGAATCGGAGATTTGAGTATAATTAAGCTTCTAACGTACCCATTATGTCAATGACTTTCGACAAACTAACGAATATCGTATCGACGTACCTTTTCCTCGCTGTTCTCCTCACTTTTCTTCATTTCAGATTCCGACGAATCCTCCTTTTTATCTGCTTCAGCTTGATGTGTTTCAACTTGATGATCCGTTTCAACTTGGTGTGATTTTTCGTCTGATGTTACTTGCTTCTTTTCCTGATGCTTATCATGCGATACCGTCTGTTCCGGCGATTTCGCTGCCTTTGATGCATACGATGGCAAAGCTGATTCCGTATCTGACCTCGGCTGTGCTGTTGATGCTTCGGTTACCTTGAGCGGTTCATTTTCCTTTGACATCTTTTCTTCGCCAATGCCTTCATTGATACTTGATGGCTCAACTGATACTGCGGTATCTTTGGAGGAGAGTGCTTTTGGTAATGAAGGAAAATGTTGTGAATCTGTCGGCACGTTGTCATTGGAAGGATCAACTGCGTTGGAAGCATCCTTCTCTGCATCAACTTTGGTGGTTTGGATTTTATCGACCGAATCTGTTTCCTCGGAGGACTTTTCTTTCTCGGTTGCTTGTGATGCCTCAAATGGTTTTGCTTCCGCAGAGATCTTGGATGCTTCAGATGGCTTTGCTTCCTCGGAGGCCTTGGATGCTTCAATTGGCTTTGCTTCCTCAGAAGTCTTGGATGCCTCGGATGGCTTCTTTTCGTCTATGTTTTCTGATTCCTCGGACTTCGATGCCTCAGATACATTCTTGTCGTCAATGGTTGCTGTTTCCTCGGGGTAAACTTCCTTTGTCAAAGGGTTCGACGCGTCAGTATAAATGGGTTCCGTTTGCGCCTTTACTGTGTCGTCTACTTTCGGGTAGTCGGTCACATTAATCGTATCAGCTTCATTGCTCGTCTTATTTGCTTTGGAAGCTTCGGCTGGTTCTTTGGAGTCCACTTTTGTCGGTGAAGACTTTTGTTGGGACGGTTGTGTATCAGCTATCTCGCTTTCTTTGGTCGATTCAGCGTTGATGGAAGGACCTGTCACAGAATCGGCATCGTTTTCTTGCTTGTCGCTGGCAAGTTTAGAAGATTCAGTCGATTGTGAGGGATCTACGGGCGGATCTACTGTGGCTGGTGATGCTTCGGTTTCTGGACACGACTCTGGCTCATTCTCGTCGTTCTTTGAGTCATTAGCGTTGTCTTTAGAGACAATGCCAGTCTTCTCCTCCTAACAGGAATGGAGAAAGGGTTAATTGAATTTATGGCGGCAGAAGAGCAAGAATGGGACGTACCTGAGTGGAGACGGAAGCATCGTTCGAGGCGATCTATTTGTAAAGGACATGATTAGCTTGAATCTTTCAATTTCCAAACACATCAACGTACACTTTGATCTTCGCTTTCTACGGAGGAATCGTTGGGTGAATCGTTGGGGGAATCGTCAAGAATATCGAAAGCATTGCTGACTTGCACGTTGGGTTTCTGGTCAAGGTGGTTGGAAGTGGTGGAATGGAGTGTAGAGGGAGCGTCCACGGAGCCAATAGGATTACCCTTGGAAGGTGGCACGGACTTGGATTTGGTGGTTTTCTTCTTTTTGCCCTTGCCCATGTTGACTACTTTTAGTTTTGCAACACGAAAAACTTGGGTTAGCGCTGTATGCCGCGCGACTTTGGATTTTTGAAGTCAAGCCGGGTGACAGCACAAAAAACATTTCACTCGCTTGCCTGGCTGTCATGGCGGAGATGCAATTTATTTTCAGCCTTGCACATTTTCAACTTGGTCTTCTCAAGCAAGCATTGAAACTCTCTGCTAATGTATTTCGTTTAACGATAGCAAGTATAGAGAACACATTCTAAGGTTGGACGTAGTTGTATACTTGATCGCGCGACATAAGCCTAAAGAAGAACACGAAAAACGGTTGTAGCGCACCAATAACTTCTTCATTCACGTGTCGCATTAAAAACTTCGTGAACCAGCGACTCGGTTAGAATGGAAAATGAAAAAAATCCCTTATTCCCATGACAAGTTGCAAGCAAAGACTGTTCGCCGGTGTCGCCAATAAATAGGTTCATCAATAACCTCACCCATCATCACGGCACTGACCGGTCAGTGCCGCGGAAATCAAGCTGATCAATGGCTTGTCAGTGGACGTTTGGACGTTGGATGTTTCCATAAGCGCATTGTGTGTCTGATCGAAAATACCACAATGCCAAGAAAAAAAATGACATCGTCTGCCAAGCCAAATTCCATAATCTATACCCATTGTTTGGACTTTACATAGCGGACAAATGATGAGGATGCTGTGTAGATGAAAATACAAAGGTCCACCCACTGACAGCATACATCATGCAGTGATCTCTTTGGTCAGCTATTTTTTCTTGCATTTCTAAGCAGAACTTCCATCGAGTCCCACACAACAGCGGAGCATGAACTCATCCTTCTCCAAGCTTTTATTTTTCTCAACATTTTTTTCATTAGTAGTTCCATTTATCGTTTTTCACTGTAGCTGTAATAGAGTATCGCACATGGGTGGACAGCATGATTAGGGTGGAAAACGTGGAGAAAGCCGGAGGCGTTAACAACCACGCAAATGGTCTCTGGAACATGACCAACGAGACGAGAATTTCTGTGCAAAGTCACATTCGCATTTTGTCATTCGTTTGCGGCCAGTGAAATTTCCCCAAAATCAGAACAGAAAAGGAAAAGGTCATACGTTCATTTGGTATAAGACAGCAGCAGTGAAAAAAAAAAAACTAACCATCTTCTTCTCTTTCGTCATAGCATAAAAAAGTCAAAAAAAAACAAAAGAAAGATGGGATTATTTTCCAAAAAGAAATCACCTAGACCTGCTTCTTTCCAAGAAGGCCCTCCTCCTTATTCACAAAGTACGGGTAGTCCGGCTCCACAGTCTTACGCTCCTCCCTCACCACCGAAACCTTCCAACCCGGATAGTCGACCACTACCTTCAGGATGGATTAGCCAGCTGGATCCTTCCACCAACCGCTGGTTCTACGTATACACGCCCACCGCTCACCGCCAATGGGAACATCCACATGACAAACCGCTCGGTGGTGGAGAAAGCAGTTCATACCGTGGTTATCCTCAACAACAGCAACAACAACCATATTATCCCCAACAGCAATACATACCTCAACAACAGGCTTACATGCAACAACCCATGATGGGCGCCGCAGGCAGTCGCTTTGGTGGCCTTGGTGGTCCCGGTCGCGGTGGTATGGGCATGGGCGGCGCAGCATTAGCAGGTGTAGGCGGCGGTTTAGCAGGCTATATGATTGGCGACGCCTTATTCGACCACAATCCGGATGTCGTAAATAACTACTATGGCGACGGCGGTGATATGGGCGGCGGCGGCTACGATGACATGGGCGGCGGCTTTGACGATATGGGCGGTGGTTTCGACTTTTAAGACGGACGATACGAACTTTCGCATAGCTCTTATTTGTAAATAATCATCATCATCATAATGTAGTTGCAAAAATTATATAATCTATGTATAGCAACCAAGAGCGTTAATAAGGAATAAAGATGTGAGGCGATCTAGCCAAGCCGTGTCAATAATATATTGTGTTTCAAAGGATGCATTTTATTCTCTATTTTTGGTATAAAAAATCTACAGTTTTAGTGTGTGGGGGAGGAGGGGATCAATCTAAGGACCTGCTCATAGACCAGAAAATTAAGTGAATGGATGGGAAAAGCCCGTATTAAAGTCACCGAGAGTCCACGATAAAGGCCACGCACACCCCCATGACGAAGAAGAGCTGTTGCACATTCGCGTGCACTGTTGTATTTCGGGTGGGTCATCATGACATCTTTCTGCATGATGCTCTTGCAAACATCAAACGGGAAAACGATCAGCCAGCTGAGGATGCCACAGAAGCCACCTGCCATAAAGTGGGTCAAAGGTCCTGGGCTGGATTCTGGACTGGTCAATAATCGCTTGGCAGTTTCATAGCCACCGAAATAGATCGAGGTGCCAATTGTGTCACGCACTAAAAGCAATAGAGTATGCCATGATGTAAATTTTCAGTTTTGGTATTTTCGTTGAAATTTGAGACTTTTTTCGACCTTACCTGAATGACATCCGAGTCCACTCCAGAGTCCAAAGACACCTTTGCGACGAACGATTTGTTTGGCTGCATTCCAGCTGGACGATTCCACGGGTTGACCAGAAGCTAATCTGCTAGCAAGCATGACTTGCTCCAGCTGGCGTTGGATTTTTACGAGTTCCAAGGGACAACTTAGCATTGCTGTGAAGGCTCCACTGGCTGCTCCACTCAGTGTCGCCAAACCAATAAGTGACGGCAAAGTATCACCATGTAAACCGTGGCTCTTTAGCTTTTGCTTTGTTCCTTCATACACCGAGAACGATACCGATTTGATGATGCTCACGGTGACAAGCGGTGGAATCATACCTGGGAGAGATCATCCTCGGTCAGTTTCCACCATCACATCCACTTGATAAGCCATTGACAACAGCATACCCCGAAAAAACCCTCGAGCCCCTTCTTCTTGATATGTTTTCCGAACGCAATCGAGAATCGAGTCATAATGATGAGTTTGCATTCTCGTTTTTACCGAGTCAAACTGTAAAGCGAGATTGAGTGATTGCGCAGAAACGACAGGACGATCAAGCGCTTACCGGAAATCCTGCAAGGACGGATGTTACTGCTGCACTGGAAGCAGCAACCACGGTTCTGTTGCCTTTCATCACCCGGCAAGTCAGTTAATCAACAATGATCACCACTGACACATACTCTGACATTACTTACTCCACAACAACTGTTTCCACACATCGGGTTGATGCTCTTGTGCTTGCATCAGAGTTTCTCCACCAACATCAGCGACGTTCAGCAGTGGTTCCTTTCTATCGTGACCCATGTTTCAGTAAAATGTTGTGATGACGATCATGTACCGGCGGTACCTTAGGTTATCAGACGTCATTGTGACAAGGGATAGAGCATTCGAAGCGATCGCGATGACAACAATAAAGAAATTGAACCCAACAAAAAAGACACAGTATAGCTGCTGTTTTGCTTCAATTCACCAATGTTGAATACCGTCCAAGCAACTCTGATTGGCCTAATATACTGACAAAGCGAAAAAGAGAAAAAAATTGTCACTCGGGGAATCGAAGGGATATGAAGCAGCTTACAAGCTTTTTAATAGCGGGTGTTCAAATTTATTGTCTAAAAGATGGAGATCAGCCCCAATAAACTCAGGGCACATTGTGAAAGGTCTAAAGATTCACTATTTAGAGAGGATTCACATCCATGCACAGTGAATTTCAGAAATTAGAGAACATCAGGGGCGGATGAAAGTCTATTCAGACGGTTAATGGAACGTATCGATGTTTTACGCTTGTGTTTCTGTGGAAATAGTATAGGATCGAGTTTCCTACAATACAGTATTTTGACTTATTCCATAGTTTCTTCAAAGCTTTAAAAATATAAAGGTTACCGCAACGGCTTCCACACAAGAGATTGAAGCAGCTGGAATTCAGATTTCGGTGATGGTTAACAGTTCCTTTTCGGAGTTCCATTGGTCATGCTTCATACGGGGATGCAGAATTTGAAAAATTGGGCATGGTTCATGTCCAGATCATCGCTTCAAAGACGAGAAGTCGTGGACAAGATTGAGCAAGTGCTGCTTCACCCATATGACTATGGCGACTCATTTCTTGAACGAGCGGTAACCAATGCACCGAACGGGTACATGCCGCTGAACCTTTTACGCAGCATGGTGTCTGTTCTTAATCCGTTCCCATTGGACTATATTCAGTATTGTCTTCAAAGAGAAAACCCGGCTCATCTCGAACTAAGCAACGATGGTCACAGAGTGCGCTATCGTGACCCTAATCAACGCCGAGAAACCGACGCGTACGGTGCCTCACTACACGATACATCCACCTCTCCTTCCACGCCCAAGGTCCCTTTTACTGAAGAAAATAACAATGACAGTTCGACTAACGGTAACATTATCCTCCATTATTAACGTAATCACCATAGCATGGAGCTCACACGTTGGTTGTAAATGGACAATAGAACATGTGAAGAGCCCACAGAAAGCTCAGCAGCAACTGGTAAAACCTGTCATTTTTGAGGACGGCAAATTCTACTTTGACACAAAAGCCGGGGAAGAAGCCAATGCGGACAAGCCTGGCCTGTGGGTACCGGATTATGGGATTGAGAATGCGGAACCTCTTGGATTGGTCAAACGCACGAGTGAAGCAAGGTGAGTTCATCGGCCGATTGTCTTATCAAAGGTGAATTCTGGTGTTTAAACAATTTTTTTTGGTATGGAAACAGTGTTTCGGGCCCTGTCTGCTGGAATTGCGGACAGCCAGGCCACAAGCTGAGCGAATGCCCGGAACCACGTAATGAGAAGCGAATCCAAGCTATGCGAAAAGATATACAAGCCGCTCCGCCGACAGGACGATTTTTTGTGGAATTACAGCTACGAAATGAGGTGGCATCTGCAGCCCCGGGGCACTTGTCGCAACGTCTAAAGGATGCGCTAGACATGTATTTTGATGATGACGAACCGCCTTACTATTCGAGAATGCGGATACATGGTTATCCACCAGGCTACTGGGGTTCCCCTGATATTCGTGCTGGTAAGATACTTGGGAATGCGAGAAACAGGATATGAAAGGCTCATTGCCGTTTTTTCGGTTTTTTGTAATTAGCCAACGAACAGTATAAAGGGAAAACCACCCTGGAAAAGTGGATTTTAGAAGAAAAGAATGGCGATAAAGATCCTCTGCTAAAAATATACGATGGTAAACAGGCAGTAACAGATGAGGCTTCCGATCAGGCTGCTACTTCCAGAGATCTCAACACGGAAACAGAGCCCTCAGCGAGGTCCTTGGCACGTCCTCCGTTATCTTCTTCAGAAAGGGTGCAACTTGTTGATTACCCGGGACTGCAATTCTTGGATACGTCCCGTTTGGATCAGGTCATAACTGATGGATCATCACACCTGATTTCCCATCAGAATGAACATGCATATGCGTCCTATCCGCAACAACCAGTACCTCATACTTCCTCATCCGTTCCTCCTTCTTCGTCAGTAGATTATCAACAGGCTGCCTATCCGTATCCGTATCCGTATCCATATCCATATCCCTGTCCTTATCCCTATCCCTATCAAGAAGCAGGCAGTTACAGTGAAAATCCATATTATTACTATCCTTATTCCGCATATGATAGTCAATCGACAAACCTAGCATCAGTTCAGCCGCCAGCACCAGTGCTACCGTCAGAATCGGCGCCACAAACTGACAATCCAGCACCACCTCCTACCGAATCCCATCCAACGACAAATACCACTGTAGAAGAAGATGATATGGACGTTTCCGATATGGATGTGTCAGATGCGGACGATGCATAATGTAGAAACTAGTGATTTTTTCTTTCCAGTGACGAGAGACATGCTTTGTAGAATAAAATTACCACACTTGTATGTATCTAATTAGTCATTATGTAAAGTATATTTATTTTTCTTATTGTCCAAAGTACGAACGCTTGCGTTTGATCTATTCGGGATGCCTCATTTCAGAAATTTCCGTCACAATGAGGACCATCCCGTTGATATTGGGTGCCCATTGTCACTGCTTTCTAGTCACTTTGATTACCGTATGTCAATAGAAACCGAGGCATTCCTGCCCTGTAGTCAATTGTCAGGAATTACAATGAAGTCTCTAATGTATAAGCGATCATCACTGCTTAAAATCGAGCCTTTCGGTGGCAAAGGTGGATAAAACTGCATCCTTTGTTTTATTGGTATATTGTGAGCGTCTGTTCTACTGTGTGGTATTTTATGTAATTTATTCGGCTTCTTCAAAGAGCACACGCCATCTGTCATTTTCATCCACTTCGTCTTGATAACCAGTGACTTCATTGCTATCCTCATCCAAACTCTCCTCATGGCTGTGCCTGTTTATGATCAATAGACGTAAGCGATACTGATTTCCTTGTCAGCGCAACTACTTTGGGCGGTTACTTACAATTTGGCTCCTGTTTCGACATGCCGCAAAATAAAGGAATTGCCGACACGCCATACCTATTATGTCTACATTAGGACAGACACTTCACTGGTCCTTGTTCTGTTTTGTCACAGCAAACTTACGTCGTCGCCTTCATCATCTTCTTCGTATTCCCATTTCTCCACGCGCCAGTGATCGTTTGGGTCACTTTCGTAATCGTTACCAAAACAGGTCACTTCTTGTTGCCCGGTAACAGGGCTTTCAAATCCCTCATGCGAGTGAAGGTTGCAGCGACTAGGCACATGCTTCAACCGAATGACGTCGCCAAAGTAGATATTCTCGCCAGAGTCTTTACTAGATTCAAGAGGAGGAATAACGATCCAAGTGGCCTCAAGAATAGGATTCCAGCCACCAGCAAACACCTGAGTGGTAATATTGATTTTTTGGTTATTGCCTTGACAACTTATCAAACACTAGTCGTAGAACCACTTACAACTTGCTGTCCGCTACCGGATTCATAGGTGTTTTCACCCGAAGTGAGGTATCTTCCCGTCATGTTATGCTTCAGAGAGATGTGGTCGCTGCGTAACAATCAATATCCGATGGATAGCGCAAAAGACACATTGTCATAACTCACCCGTAGCGAATCTCGTCTTCAGGTCGGGAACCGTAATGGATATCGTCACCTGGTAACAAGGGCGTGCGTTATTATCCGTTTCGTTTTGTTTTTTTCTCTCGGTGAAAAGCGACTTACTCATGATAATAATGAAAAGCTGAAAAGCCAAGTGCACGAGGTGGCGATGATGGAGTTTGATTTTTATATATTCTGGATGGTTTCCACACTTCCTTTTATGATTGGACCGGCATAATCTTCCGTCATGCCCAAACGTGCACAAAATTAGAGTTGTGCCACGTTGCGTGTTTCCGTATCCAACCTTACATTGCTTCCATAGCTGCACGGAAATGGCTCCGATCCTGCTTTCTTTCTTTCTTTGTGTCAGGATTCCAGAACCATGACGCGAACTTTAGAATGCATTACAAAAACCCCAATCTGCCTCGGCACAATGAAGCACGTTCGAAACATCTTGCGCAAGTCAATATACTAGACTAATTTTATCTGCAGTGGCGAATATGGGGACGAATACGATGCAATGTTTCTCTGTGAAAATAAAGTTCTGCTTTCGCATGGTCCGCCATACAATTGGGGTCTTTTTTTGGTCAAATACAATACGTAAAGAAGTCTTCTTCGATCAACAGTGGACTGTGATTCTACACTCGATGCAAATGAACAAATACCAGTACGTATACAAATATATCACGATCTATCCAGAAGCTCGAGTACACGATGCCCCTCAACCTTGCCCCATCAAAGAACCAAATGATTCACGCCTTGAATCATAAAAAAAAGCAAATACTTCAAGGCAGGATCGCCAAAAAAGCAAATTACCCTCTATAGTTCTCTTCATTATGTGCTGCTCTTCTCTAAGACTGAGACAGTATAGCGTAGGATACCCCGTACGTACAATCAATAATCAAGGTAATTTGCTTTTATTGTTTTGGATTATTTACATTAGATACCCATGCCTTTGCCTTCAATGGACACCTTGGGAGTAGTACGTTTGGGACCGGTCTTCATGGATCGCATTGTATTCTTTAATCGTCTGAAAGTTGAATCATTCTGTAAAAACCATCCATCTTAGTCAGTAAAATGCAGTGAAAAAAAAAAAAAAACGCAGACGAATCCATGCATTCCTACCTTGGCTTTCACTTTGTCAATTCGAACCGTGCTCTGAGGTACAATATCATAATCGGCAGCCACCGCTTGCGGAATTCGAACATGCATTCTCTTTTCATCCCTATTTCCCATGTTCATGTCAACCAGCAAGTAGGGAGTGGCATTCATATATAAACTTACTCTTCGTCAGGCGCTTGTTGAGATCGGAACTTCTTGCGTCGATAACCACTATAGCAAGGTTTTTTAATAAGCAACAGAAGTATGATGGATTTCTCTCGTTGGCCACTACTTACGCGTCCTCTTGTCGATACTCTCGCAGTTCGTGTCGTCGTTCTCGATAGTTTTCGCTACGCTTGATCACCAAACGGCTCCACTTTGCTACCAGCTGATCCGCCTTTCGCTTCACTGGGGTTTCAATGCGAGGAGATTTGGTATAAAAGTAGACGATTTTGCCAACACCGCTTTCACGAAGATGGTCAGAGGCAATAGGTAACTGTATCACAGATAAGTATTCGTACATCTATCACGGTAATAATCCATGTTTACCTTGTCCAAAATATCCAGCATCTCAGTTTGGATGTCCAAACTTGGTAAGGAGCGGTCGGGCAAGGGTTCCAACCATAATCGGATGGCATCCAACAGCTGATTGTCCAAAATGCTGTCCTGCCAATGTTTGCTATTCATCAAGTAGCCTTGAGTCACTGATGACTGTTTCGTCTCTGCTTTATCTCACACCTACTTTGTTAACATGCCAACGACTTCTTGAAGCAGTTTCAATTTAGCCACAGCCGGTTTTCTCTTCCCGTTCGCAATAGCGTCTTCCTCTGCAGCAATTTTCATCTGTTCACGGAGATTGGACAATTCTTCGTCCATGCTACGTTCCAGATCTTCCTCGTCTACTTTCTTTCTCTTCTTTTTGCCACTTGCCAAGGCTTTGGCGAACTCGCGATCAATCTCGTCTCGTAATGCTAATGGCAAAGAATTCAAAAGAGAAAAAAAAATTCAGTTGACTGGCATCCATTGTCAGATTATTGCAGCATTGCGTCTACTATATACCTTGTTGGGGATCCACTTCTTCTTCTTCTTCCGGCTCCTCGACATCTCTACCTCCATTCTGTTTCTTTTCTCGTAATTCACGCTTTAATTCTTCCAATCGGTCACTTTCTTCTTTGGATATGTTGCGAGTACGTTTTTTGAACGAAGGTAATTTTGGTGCAGCAGTGTGGGCCGCAGTGTCTGCTGCTGATGGTTCGTTCAACTGGGACGCTTCGGCGCTATCCTCCTCCAGTCCTTCTTCCTGTTCGGGCATCTCGTTTTGATCGACATCGGAGACTATTGAAAAATGGCTCAATGCGACTGTACTCCATAAAATCGTCGTTAATGCTGTTACCTTGATCTCCTTCAAGATCAGACATTTCTTCGTCACCACTGCTGTCACCGAACAATCCTTGTTCATCGGTGCGCTGAAAGACACGAAAAGCATCTTAATATCTGTGCAATTTCTTTCCTTCTTTGTCGTATTTACCAAAGAAGTGTTTTCTTCGTCTGCTGCCATGGTTTGGTGTGGATTAGAGAGTATGAAAGTGAAGCAGCAAAAATTTGGCTAAAGATGGAAGATTGCCCAAATTTGGTGCAATCGGAGCAGTGACGTTGCCTTTTTTTTTGTTCCTTCTCAAGTTTGGAAAGCAACAACTCTCCATTACCGTTATCCCCAAAAATTACTGGTACTTTGCTCAGTAGCGTGAGGGCATGTATTCTGCACCACATGTGGGTATTGTGATCAATGTGGAAAATATCATTGCGAACGTATAGTATTTACAATGTCGTTCTTAAAATTCTCTGCCATCAACTGTTGCGTTTCACATTATCCAAATTCTTAATCTAGTGTGGAAATTATCAGTCACCATGGTTATTAACTTAAATATTGCAAGAGGCTTTATTTGGGCAGATTTAACGTTGTCATTTCAGCTTCAGAGTGATTGGTTGTGCCAGAAGAGGAAGCACTTCGTTTTCTATCTTTGGTAGGAGTGCCTCCTTTGGGAAATAACTGTGGGCTGATGGGTACGATAGGACTCATTGGGTCTCTCACAATTTCACCACTCGCACCTGCAGGCAATTTGCCAAGGTGTAATCCTTCGGATTTCCCAACGTTTGCCTTGGCCGCTTGTTTGCGTATCGAATCCGCGCGACTGGGTCTCGGACGGTGCGTATCAACCGCATCAATATCCACTATTCATTTCCTTCCCATGAATATCCCTTTGACTTGCAAGACGAGAATTTCGATCAATTTTACCTTTATAGCGTTTTTCTTCACATCCGTACGCTTTAGGGGTTAACTCAATCACGGTATGTAGCGGGATCTTGATATAGGGCAATTCCTCGTGGCTGTAGTTCATGAAATACGCATAGATGCATCGTAGAATAGCTTGATGTCCAATGATCAAAATGTTCTCGTGCCGTTCCAGTTCCATGATCACAGGTTCCAATCGTAATACAACATCCCGATAAGACTAAAGGGTATACTCTATGAGCCGGATGTTCCCTATCGTCCCTTTATCGACATGGTATTTTCTTTTACCTCGCCACCACGGTACCGGTAATTAAACTTATCCTCGTCCCGATTGGCATAATCTTCCGGATATTCTTGCTGTCAACCATACATGAATAGCGATGAGAAAAAAAAAACCCCCCCAGTAGATCTACGGTTCGGATTTACCTCGATTTCTTCGTAGGTCATGCCATCACACACACCAGCATCAAGCTCGTCTAAAGCTTTCCACTGTAATTTTGGATAATCCAATAGCTCGCTTGTTTCTATGGTCCGTTTCATTGTTGACGTCCAAACCGTGAGAGGCTGATCTGCCAGATTGGCATTGATCAGTCCAGGCAGTTTCTGAGCATATAGTTTTCCGCGTGGTGACAAGTACGAATCACCACCAATTTTGCCAGCAACATTGTATTGTGATTCACCGTGCTACCGTCACGAATAAGTACATCAGGCGTTCCCGTTTCATGCTGATTGTGTGACACCTACCCGACTGAAATAGATCTTTCGTGGCGCGATGTGAAGATTCATTAGGTAGTACACTATGCGCGATTCCAGGTACCCTTGGATCATATTAATGATATTCTGACTGCCGACATTGATGAGCTTGATGTAAGTGAGTTCTTGTTCTGTGATTGTTTCGTAACGTTCCTTGTAATGCTCGATGCGCGCACGGAAATCTTGGGCAGCTTCATCGGGATCGGTATTTGCATAATCTGGGGAGGAGAGTTTGACTTCCTTGATATTGGCGAGGATCAAGGCTTCATCCTGGCAGATCGATTCGATAAAGAGAACTTGAATGTCTTCTTTGGCTAATCTCTCTTTCAACCATCTTCTTCGTTTCTGGGTGCTGTTGGTGGCATCGTAAATCGCTACAATCCCCTGTTCCTCATCAAACCAACGGATCATATCCTCCAAAGCGGCCGCGGCAGCTTCTCGTCGTTGTTGTTCACCCACAGCGTTATGTGGATCAAAAAAAGTATGAGGAAGATGCGCACCATGCAGTTGACGACGATAATTTCCCACATTGAACACCTTGGTTTTGATCCCAAGCCAAGTCAAATAACGACACACTGACAAATCATTTCCCCCAGATAAATAATTTTTTTTCAAAGATTTTCTCAATATCACGTCAAGCGTACCTTTTTGAGAGATGTAAGTTTTGCCTCGAGCCGGTAAACCGACCATCTGAGCGAAAGTGATTAGGGAACTTGAGGAGCTTGACTCTTGTTGCGAATCAGGTTACTTACAACACAGGCAATTCGTAAATCTGTGCAAGTGCATGGTCAGTGATTGTGGTCAAGTATATGGAGTTTTTGCAAGACAATGCTTACTAGAAGACATGAGTGAATATTAGTGAGTTAAAAAAAAGGAAGGCGTAGGCTGTTTTGGGACAGGGATGCTATACAAATAGGTGTTTCGTTTGTTTGGTTTATTGAATGACAGCTTGGGTGTCCGCTGTCACCATTAATTCACAGCAACATATTACCTTTGCTTTCTGCTTAATAATGAAAAATACAAGTGGAAGCTATTCAGCCCCATCTTATGTCGTCAGCTTTATCGTGTTTCTTTTTTTTCAGTCAATATGTCAATATGTCCTTTCACATATTCATCTTCTTTGTCTCTGATGAGCATGACGCCATTCTGTACCAAAGCTAAACCTTTACAGCGCCCTGACAAATTTTTTTGTAATCCCGATAAATTTTGTTGACTTCCCTAATGTCTTTTTCATCTTTCAGTTCATTTTTCTCGGAAAATAAAGAAATGATAGTCAAATAAATTGCAAGGAAGCAAAAAGCATGACTTGAACCTTTATTGGAGGGGAGTGTGGGATTCTCGTCATATTACCTTGGCCTGCGTAATCCTGGAGGGAAAATGCGCTGAAACTGACGACTTTGTTCATCAAAAAGAAGAGGCCATCTTCATTAGGATGACTTCTATTTTCAATAAAGTGTATAATACAAGTTGAAATATAGTTTAACGAGCCACGCATTACGTCTGTACCAAAGTTATGTGCACCTGTGTATCCCATCAGCCGATATATGAACACTTGAGAATAAAAATCTCTCTCTAACAGTATCTGAGACCTACTTCATGCAGCTATTTCATGCGATGAGGCCCCACTCTCTTATCAAAGGATAAATATGACGTGAGGCAATGAGAAAAGACACATGGCGTCTTTTTCCTGCTTCATTATTGGAGAATAAAGGTTTTAGCTACATTACGAGGGATCGCCTGTTTTTTCATGTCTATAAAGACGACGCATCTTCCATCCATTTTTTTGCCTCTTCATCGCACATCTATTTTCTTTTTTCATGCGCAAAAACATCCATCTATCGCGATATATTTTTTCATTGCTTATTCTTATCAACATTGCTCAAATCAACTATCCTGTACGTATACTCATGATGACTACAAATGTGATATCAAAACGACTGAACCTCCACAAATAGCTCAAGTGGCCTTTCTTTTTTGAATGTTATGCCGAATCACTCACTCGCTTTGTGTAATTCTACTGTGTAGTTTAGATAACTGATGAACAAAGCCCACGCCTTGGCGGTGTGCGGTGGCGGCTCCAGCAATGCGGTGACAACAGTTTTTTTGTAAGTAAAAACAAAAGAAGAGTAAGTGTGGCTTGTCTAATGCATCCATCTTGTTTTCTTTGTATGTCTTTGTCCTTTGGTCTTCTCTCTTTTTTGATCACTTAAAACAAAGCTGGATAAGAGTTTATGAGCTCGTCGGAGTTTTCACACTGACAATAGCATCAAACGTCGAATTTCGTCACTCTGGCAACAACCCATCATCATTTTCCACCATATACGGATTTGTAAACCTCACCACAGCTGTGACTTGAGGACATATGGACCGAGTTCTCTGAGCGTTTCAACAACATGATCTAGTGTCGACAAATATGCACATCAATGCGAGGAGTCATTTTCTTATCATACACGAAAAGACAGAGAAGGAAAATAAAATGTCAACAGTATATGAGGCATGCTTCAGCCAACAGCTTGAAAAGAAGACGCCGGTACTGGAATCTATGTACTGTTCCCATAACTGGCTTTTATTCTTTTTTGGCCACGAATTCTTTGACGGTGGTGAATGGGGCTGAAACCCAAAAATGTTCTCCGATGTTTGTTGATGCTGCGAAATGTTGCAGGAACAATGATCCAAAATATTAGTTCACTTGGTGTCACATAACGTCAGAGAGTGAGCTGACAATTTTTTTTTAAAAATTCTGCATTATGCTCTAAGCAACGGAATGACTAAAATGTCATGTCATAAAATATTGAAAGAAAAGCTGAAAGTCATTCATTACAGTGTCATCAAAACATGAATAGATCCAACCAACAGAAAATACTGTCAAAAGAGAAAACAACGTGACACTGCTTATGTCGTTTGAGTATGTGGTCACCATGGATGATGCGATTGGGAAAAAAAAAGTTAAAATATAAGAGGTACTTTATTGGAGAACTAGCTAGTGATGAGACATGATTTTTATGGCCGAGAGTTGCACATGAACGTGCAAATCCCATCATTAAACTACACAAAAATGCCTCCGGATCTCAGTCATCTGTTCAAAACATGTCTATCCAATTTCGGTTATCGATAACAAGCACCCGGCTAGTCTAGACCGAATTTTTACGTTTAGTATTTGTTTGGTGAAGTTCAAATTCCCAGAATTTGGTCTGTGCCTTCGGCAAGTAACTCGTCGTGAAGATCACAAGGAACCAACCACACTGGTCTGACCTCTGACCATCTTAGCATACTCCGCCACGATGATCTTTTGGAGGATGAAAAAGATCGCTCTTTGAATTTTCTCTCCGCATCTCATCCTTTTTCCTATTCCTTTTTCTCAGGAGAACGAAAAAAAAGCGGTTTTGCACTGAACACTGACTGACTCACCATGACGATGGGTTCAAGACCATTCACCATTACTAATGTACCTCGGTTGGTGCGCCGGTTCGGCCACGTTGCTAGAGCTATCGAAGAGAAACCTCCCGTACAAGGTACCGGGCCTCACTTTTACATGAACAAGATTCTTGATCAATTCGTGCAACAAAAGACCACACCCATTACACTTCGCCAATTGGTGTTTTACGAGCGACATAAAAATGAAGACAGGGTTCTCAAATCCGCCAATTACGTCAGAACCGAACTGCCGATACGGCTTTCCCATCGCATCCGAGAATTTCAGAAACTTCCTTTTATTGTCGGCACCAATCCTCACATCCAACATATTTACGACTTGTATTGGCGAGCGTTTGAGCGGTTTCGAAAAGTACGACCCATTACAACCATGCAGGAAAATGATGCCTTTTGTGCTATTCTCAGCGAATCACTTGAAGCGCATCTTGTAGCGATTCCGCGCTTAGCGTTGGGAATATCTGAATGCCAACAACATATGAGCTCCGAACGGATTGATCGGTTCATGAATGGTACATTGCGATCTCGCATATCGCGGCGCGTCTTAGCAGAACAGCATCTCGTCCTTTCTGAATACGTCCCTCATACCGCCCATCAACCCTCCAATGGATTTTCCCTGTCACAGGAACGACCCAATCGACGCACCACCATCTTCAGCAGCTGCTCTGCACATGACACCGTCAACAAATGCACAGCATGGGTCCAGGCTCATGCACGCCAAATCGCATCGAAAAATCACACCTGGGTGTTACCAGAAGTTCACATCAATGGGAATCCCAAAGACACTCGATTTACTTACGTTGCCGATCACATCGAATATATCCTCTACCAAATTCTTTCCAACTCTCTACGTCACGTTGTATCGGCCCACTCTCCACCTTATCCGCCCATCCAAGTCACCATCTGTTCGAACCCCAGCGACATCTTTTTCCGCATCTCCGATCAAGGCGGCGGCATGTCGAACGAAACCCATCGACACTTGTGGTCGTATGGACGAAAACCTGATTTGCTGGATAATTTTCGTCACGTAGCGCAGCTGGAGGCTAAAATGTCTGAGCATGATCATATGAAAGCACAACTGGGGATTGGACTGCCGATGAGTCGAGTTTATGCAGAGTACTGGGGTGGCGCGATCAATGTGGTTTCCATGGACGGCTGGGGAACCGATGCGTATTTGCGAATCCCGAAATTAGGCACCCAGAACGAAAATCTTTACTTTGAGGAACAAGAGCAAGATGATGATGCCTTTCATGCTTCATCGTCGGTGCGCCAACCTCGCCCTTTTATATACTAGTCCCGACACTGCCATTGTATAAAGGTTTGCTTCTGCTGCATACCGTAATACGTTTCAAATACGTATAAGTTGCAAAAAGAACAGACGAAGAAAAAAATAGGAAAAAAAAAAAAAGAAAAAACAACAAAGTCTAGCGCCAGGTGATCTAGACAAGTGTGTGCAATAATGTATAGTTTGTAGATGATCCCACATGTTGTATTCCATATCCTTGTTTACTATGCGCAGCACCCTCCCTATTCTATACAGATGATACCTTTGCCATAGTGTATTCAATGCATTATTATGCTGGAAACAAATAATTATTTTCTCTGATTTCTGTAACTTGGGCTTTCTATTGTCATGCCAATCCTGGGCCAGGTGGCTGCGTCGTTCCGTTTCTGCAACATCAACCAAAATTTATAGTATATTTGGTAAATCAAACCAGGTCGCCGAAGTTGGACCCACTCATGAGAAACCAACGACAAATACTCAGATATGCGAAACCGTAATTGAAACCGTTTCTTTGAGACTCTCATTATTTCGGCAGTGTGCATAACTTAGTTCAAGATGGGCTTGATATGGTTGCGAGGCATTATGAAAGGACGCAGTGGAATTTCAAGTTAATCTATGAGAATCACTCCTTGTATTTCAATGACGCAGAGCAGTTGGGAACGGCGAAAAACAGTGTAGCTAGGTTTAGTTTGATGAATAACCAAAGGTTGCTTTTCGTAAATAGATTGAATGGACCACTTTGATGTGACGAAAAAATTTATTTTACAATCAATTTACAATCATTATAAAATACAGCTAAGATAATACTAAGTCGAAGAACATGTCCAGCAAACAGGCAACCAAGGAAAACTAATATCGAACCACGAAAATCCAGAGGGAGACACCATAGTGAGGTCAGGAAGCAGACGGCACCGGAGAATGATGGGTGACAAGCAGCATATGACGAAAAGAAAAAAAAAAAAAAAAGAAAAACTTACCCTTTAGACAGCTGGTCAAAGTACATAAAACAAGCCTAAAAGAAAGGGAATAGAAAAGAAAGGATAAGGATAAGGATAGAGTAGGGAAGGGAAAGGTAGGGTAGAGTGGGTATGAGAGAGTATGAAAGGGTAGGAAAGGGACTTACCATCTACAAAATGGGGCGAAGGGAAACGGAAAAAAAAAAAAAAAACCATCGGTCAAAACACAAACCTACCTTGTCCACCGTCTCAGACTGCCATTTCACCTTCTGTAGAAAATAGAAAAAAAGGGAGCATTGGTGAGTCCTTCAAATGTAACCGTAAACTACTGCGAAGAAAAGAACTGCTTGTCATCCATCATTCTCCGAAACTATCATAGAAAAACGAGATGATTCATTAGTAGTTAATCAAAAAGGAGCCGTCGTAGAGTAGCAGAGGTAGAAAAGCGAGCTGATTCGATGTCAAGTTGATCAAAAGGAGCCGTTGGAGAGTAGTAAAAGTAGAAAAGCGAAGAAACGTCGAAGAGGAGCAAAAAAAAAAAAAAAAAAGGAAAACGACGCCCTTTTTCGTTTTATCATTTTGATCGTTTTCATCGTCGTTTGAAAAACTTTTTTTTTTGCATAAGTTTTGCTTGTATTTCTTTTTTTTTCTTTCATTCCATTGAATTCGTCATCGGCTTCATGCGGGAACGCCCCGTTCCCTCCGTTTACCGCCTGGGATTACCCAAATTTGGTTACCGTCCTCTTTGATTTTGGGAATTCGGTTTCATGGGTACTTCCGGAAAAGGCACGTCTAGCAAAACCAATTTTTCTAATGAGCTCCCGTCTCGATGTAAAAAGACGCGGAAAGTGGGAAACATACATAATCGATGTCAAGGGGAACGACGGTGGGAAAAAAGTAAAGTGTCAAGTTTCAAGAAGGCATGGCAATGATTGGGATCCAGATCCATGTGTAAAATAAACTTCAGGTCCGATATGAAGAAAAAAAGATGTTTTGTGGAAACCGCCACTTTCCGGACCTTATTTTTTGTTCCACCGCATGAATGACGCTTAATATTTCCAGCTTTACAGTGGTTTTTTCTGATATTCGGGAGTGTTGTTTTATCCCTCGTAAATAAACCATGGATGAATCTTTTGTTTATGCTGCCATAGAGATTCTCTTTAATGGGGGAGGACCTGAGGATCGGATCCATCCGTGTAGTATGGTATCATCGGCGTAACGTAATTCCACTGATATTATTTTTGTCGGCACATCCACCGATCCAAACTTTATTTCGCGCACTGGTGGGGAGATCGGCATTTCCATAGCTTCTTGAAACTTGACACTTTACTTTTTTCCCATCGTCGTTCCCTTTGACATTGATTATGTATGGTTTCCCACTTTCCGCGTCTTTTTACATCGAAACGGGAGCTCATTAGAAAAATTGATTTTGCTAGACGCGCCTTTTGGTAAATACCAGCATAAATGAGGTTTCAGGATAACGTAAGCAGTGTATCCCAAATCGGGGCAAGCTTAGGCGACGGTAAACGAGCGTTACACAAAGGAGAAACGCATGACCCCGTGATCAAAAACACCGACTTCTGTGTAACAGAACAGTTGGGAAGACGATGATGTCCATGCTGTGAAATCGATTATCGTCCAAATTTGGGCAAACAGGTTTTTCTTTGTTGCCGGATCATGGGTGACTCGTTTTTTGGTTATCATAATGAAAAAGCCAAACGCGACGATTACCCTTCTTTTTCTCTTTATCTTTATTGATTCTTACAATGTCTGACCTCTCTGCTCGTAAGTGATGATTAATAACATGATACGTTTTGTGCAATAGGTTGTATTAACGCTTCTCTCTTTTCAATCATCGCTCAATTTATTCTTTGCCAAACAAGTTTTCCAAAATCTCACTGTTCACTCGTAAGTTATTTGTGCCTTTTCAGGTTGAATCAATGTTTTTCTAATAAGCAATCATTTCAAATAGTGAAAAAACTGAATTCCAAATCGCCCTCAAGGCAGCTGAAAAAGCGTTTTCCCACCTACATCAAAAGGTGCAATGGATTGCTGCTTATGGACCGGAATCTTACCAATTCCAAAAGTGCATGCCGGAGGTGTTGGCAGAACTTGATGCTGTCCAAGCCATGGTGAACACTGCGAAAAGTTTGAAGAACCGGTAAGCCGTGCATTTTTTGGGCCTAAATAGTTTAAACACTAACATGTATGGTATTTATCTCTTCAGCCAACATAACGAAGAAGACAACTTTGAGAATGAAGAAGAAGAAGAAGAAGAAAGCGACGGAGGTGACAAAGATGAAGAAGGTGTTAATGAACAAGAAGCAAAAGAAGAAGAATACTATGATGCAAGAGAAGATTATGAAGATGTCGAAGATGCTGAAGAGTTTCACGATGCAAACGAAGGAGTTTATCAAGAAGACGAGGAAGAAGAAGAACAAGGCGAACGAGAAGAATGCCATTTCTTTTTTTATGATGAAGGAGAAGAAGATGAGGAAGATGAGGAAGATGAGGAAGAAGAAGAATTAGGAGAATTTCCCTACCAAAATGACTACGAAGAAGGCAATAACGGAGCCAACGAGGATGCCAATGCCAATGACAATGACAATGACGATGACGATGGCAGTGGTGAACAGCAAGAGCCGCAACAGGATGAAGAGTTCCCCTTCTTCGGTGTCGATGTCCAGGAGGAAGAAATCGGTGACGACGAAATTGACGATCCGATGGAAATCGACACCGAAGAAGAGTTGATCGACTGGATGGACGTCGACCATCCCGACGAATTGATTGACTGGATGGATGTCGATGACTAGACATCCATCCAGGCCGACGTCCATCCAAGTCGAAAACGTCGAAGCCCAAAAGGTAAATTCGTTGAATACCGCTCTACAAAACACTGAAGAAGAACACTGAAATCCATGCGTTACATGATCTTTAGGCGCAAGAGCAAAATAATCGCGCAGCAAGGCTGCTACGTGGGCCGTCCGAGACGTATACTCAAAATTGTAAGCATGTAATGAAAAATGACTATATTCGTTCTACCTATGCTAATCTTCTTCCTTTAGCAGCCAATAGTATCTGCAGATGTGGCAGAATCCTAACTGCCACATGTAAACGACCGCATAGGGGAGTGTCAAGCCGACACTCCCCTCCAAAACAAGCGTTTAAGCAACGTCTCCCCTTCTGTTTGGGTAAGTTGACAAACTTGCATTGGAGGCCGATCGATGCCTAGCCGGTGAAATCACCATTTGCTCATTGTTTGGTTAATTTTTTTTTCAGGGGGCATCCGTATGGCGTACCACAAGCAACACTCTGCGACGGCGAAACGAACCCCCTTCCCTCCCCCACACCAAAAATCGGAAATTTCCTTTTCCAGCGTCGCCGACGCGCTGGCATAAAGTTTATCACACGAAGCTGAACTGGTAAGGACCCCAAAAAAAAGTATGACGCTGATGTGAATCTCCTTACTTATTTTCTTGTTTTTTGGTTTTTATATCCAGCCGGCACACAGAAAAAAAAACGAATGGCTGGCAACAGTTCGCCAGCCAAATCGGTCACACAAGCGACCGATGACGATCCGGCCAAAAATTTCCCCCAGTGACTGATGGGATCCGAAACAGAGGCAAGTTCCCTAACCCTTTCCCCCCATTTCTTACACGCTTCTTTGCCCATAGCGTAAAAGACCCGGTAGCCGTTGCGTATGATCCAGGGCGTCGAGGTTCTTTCCGTACAATGTCCCACCGAGCCGAGTTTCGTCTGTACCCGACATACAGCATAGTCCACTAACATGCGGGCTTGCGGCCACCCATGATACGCTGCGAATCCCTTTGCGAACGTGATAAAGGTAAATATGAATGATCCATGAGATATAGTTTTCCCCGATTATCTAACTGGAAAAAGATCTTTCCTGTACATAGGCGAGGGATGGCTACGGCCATTCCTTTCGACGGGCACGGGCGATCATGGTACCGGTAATATTCTATGCACTGGTTGTCATGCGATCCGGATTTGTGCACCATACAGGGAAGGACTGGCTTGGCGGGAAAGTGGGACGTATGGAAGGAGTCCTTGGCGTACTGGCCATGCGTGGCGGTGAAAGGTCTGCTATGGGCCCCTTTATATCCAACAAAAAAAAAAAAAAAAAAAAAAAAAAAAAAAAAAAAAAAGAAAGCAAGCAAGCGATGATTTCCCGCAGCAAAAACGAAAAAGCAAAAAAAAAAGAAACAAAAGAAAAGAAAAATAACAAGGAAAGATATTTGTATTTCCCCCTTTCTCTTATTTTATTTCTCTCTCTCTGTCTCTTATCTGTAAGCCTCGGATCCCATCAGTCACATCTCCCGAATGGTGACATTTATATCATATTCCACCGAAAGTGAACTATCTGCAGTATCGAAATTCAATTTGTATTTTTATTCAAAAAGAAACAAATGGCCAATCAGTAATACACTCTTTTCATTTCATAAATCGTGCAGAACAACAATAAACATTGTTCATACACAACATCGTGTTCTTCAAACCCCATCTTTCGAACCAGTTTCGCTTTTTGAGTTGACATATTCACCGACTAAATTTTGATCGCACATGGTTGTCAATCGAATCAAGTCATCTGGAGTGACAGTGTCTTCACCACTGTTTTCATTTTCCACCACGCTGATAGATACTCAAACCACTGGATTAACCCATTCTATGGTAGTATAATGTTGCTGGTTTTGGAGCGTGTGAGCAGAACAACGTCAGTTGCAGTTGGCGTTCCGAGGGTTATTTTAACTACATGTATGCACATATCATTTACCTTTTATCGTCAAAAACCATGTATAAAATATTTCATCGGCTCTTGTAACTGGACAGCATTCATGGGGCGGAAACCATAGAATTTTTTGATCGGCCGTGACTGTGAAGCCACAATGAATTTTGCAGGTGCAGTTCTGGAGCAGGCAGCCAACAAGCAGGATCAGACCGCCAATGGATGCCCATCACCGTCAAGGTATAGTAGCAGGCCGACTCCCTTATTGCATGATGCTCTACTTTTTGTTGGCATCTGATTAATGTGGTACATTTATGCCCTTTCTGGTGTTTTTTTTTTATTCAGCAGTCGGCCAGCAGCAAGACGTCGTAACCGCCGCATTCCACATTTTATATCGGATCCTAGTTGAAGACGGTGGATCCGCACCGGATGCGCCCACCAACCTGTGCAACATTCTTGAAGCTCTTTTTCGTGAATGCTCCATGTCCAATATCGAGGTAAGCTTTTTGAATCTCTCGTCAAAACCAGGCTTTTTTTTCGGGCTGCTCAACGGGCCATGTAGAGTGGAAAGAATTGGATTGTCAGCAACTGTCGTCAACCTGATCAGTTGGAGGCTGTTTTAAATTTTATGGTGGTGCTTTCGACGGCGCGACCAACGTATAAGGATCGACTTCACTTGGTGTACCTGATCAACGATATTCTGTTTCACAGGTAATGCATTCCCTAGGCATCAATTTTTCTCGGTCAAAGACGAAATATGAACCATGAGGATTCGATTTTTAGTGAACGACGTCAAATACCATGGATGAAAGAGGTGATCATATCTCATGTGATGCCATTGCTCAAGTTGGCATATCAGGCGCCGAGCGTCACTGAGGAACAACAAGCCAAAGTCATCAAGGTAAATGCACGAGCACTGCTTCCTTGCTGGCAACGTCGCATGACATCACTGGTGGGATGATTGCCCTTGGCTGCTTATATCTCGAGGCAGTCCCGTCATTTGATCAAAAACCGTGTAAACTGATGTGAAATTACGTCTGATTGGTTCCTTGCATAAAGGTCATCAAGATTTGGGGCGACAAGCATATCTATGATGACGGTATCATCGCCAGTATTATGAACAGTGTGGCTTTGCCTCTTACATCTTTATTCATCCCACCTCCTCCGAGGAGCGTCTATCAAGCGGCGCAATCATTGCCACCCACCGGCATGCATGCGGCTATGCCAACCGTAGCTCAGCCCATTGGAGCAGTCCATCCATCGATTCCGCCCACCGCTGCTCCTCCTTCCATCCAGCCACCTATGCCACCCAACCCGCCATCGGTACCTGATAAGCCCTATTTTCAATTACCAGCCAGTCTAATGATGCTGGTCATCAAGGTAGATGTCTGACAACAAAAGCGCCACAGATTCGTTGTACATTTAACCGTGGTCCAATACAGGGTGAAAGTCATCCTTATAAGGCTATCGATCAAGACGCCATTCGACAGCCAATCTATGCTCCTGTGACTGAAGAGCTCAACGAAGCCGTGGCCTCCTTCTATTCGGGATTTGATCTGAATGAAGATACCACGGCTTTCCTCGAGGATCGAAACTCTAAACTAGATCGCAACGGTTGGGAGGAAGGGTATCTGGACTTTTTTTACGAAAAATTTGAGGCGGCGGCTCCACGCAGGTCAACAGTCAATGCAGCTCATGGACGAAAATCCACCGATCGATCTCGCGACACTCGAGCCGATACCCATCGTTACAGATCTGATTCGGGACGATCTCACCGGTACTCAAAAAGTTACAGTCGAAGCCGAAGCAGAGAACGTCACAGTCGCAGTTGGAGTCACAGCAGAAGTAGAAGCACAAGTCGGAGCCGCAGCCGCAGCCAAAGTCGTAGTCGTAGCCGTAGTCGTAGCCGCGAACGTTACCAACGCGGCCGTAGCCCAGGACGCCGTCACAGACGAGATTTTGAGGATCGGCGAGATCGTTTTCACGGCCGTGACAGGTAAAGTGGCGAACGGTGAATTACTGGCTTGGTCATTTGGCTGTGTAATAATTCATTGGCTGAATAGTCGATCACGAAGTCGTAGCCGAAGCCGAAGCCGAAGCCGAAGTCCTCCTCGATCATACGGTCACCGTGGCTATGAATCCCGTAAACGTTCAAGCTCTCCTTATTCACGCCATGATCATCGACGTCATTCTCGATCACCGCCACCACGTCGAACATTCTCCAGCGAACATTCTGCCACAGATACCGAAGGATATAAAAGTGGTTACATGAAAGGGAAACGTGGCAACGAACCTCGACCATTCGAATCAGGACCACCCATGGACGAGTTTGATGCTTTTCGAAGGAACAAGAGCCGAACATTCACAAAAGGTTTTGGAGGGTAGACATTTGTGACGAAAAATTCTTGGGTATCATTTGTTTTTTATTTTTTTGGGTGGACGATATGCGCAGACTGTTTTGTCCAAATTCTATTCGATAAATCATGATACACCAGAGTGGTTTTACTCTGAAAAGCCTGCGCATGAGAAAAAAAAATACATCGATAAAAAGAAGCACAGATTACATGTAAATAAAATTATAAACAAAGTAGCTTTTAAAATTGAGCGGTGGGTGGAAGACGCGATGCAGGTGGAGTGACGCGATCAGCCGCATCTTGGCTTAAGCGTGAAATCATGGTTGTGATTTGTTTTTCTGTTTGCGGGTGTCTCAGGGATCGTTTCGAGTTTCGTTTTTCCATCATGGGGTCCATCATCGGGTATTGCTGACCTAATTTGTGGAGTTTACGAACATACAGGCACATCCCCAGGAGCATCATGGTCAGGATAACAATCATTGTTTCCAGAGCTATCCATCCACCGGTGGTGGTTCCGTCCAAATCAAATACGTATAACCAGCCTTCGACGGCAATGCCTGCCATAACTAGTGTAAACAGAATCGGAGTGGCCCGCAGAAACAGTAGATCTTGACGATTTTTTCGTAACACGCGAAGGTGGCGGGCAGCGCGAAGACTGCTGCCGGAGCTAATAAGAATGGCATTGATACAAGCTAAACCGGCAAGGATGGTGGTGCACACCGCCGAAGCCAGCGATCCACGCTTATTGAGAATGACCAGTTGAAGACACAGATTGACAATGACAACCGCTGTATAGATGGTCAGGAACACCAGATTGAACCAGTAAGTCCAGGGTCTTGCTGAACCGGGTTTTCGACCGTACAACGCCGCCTTTTCTGGATCGCGCACGTACAGACTGCCCCAGCGTTGACGATTGTAAAGAGCCAGGGCCAGATGTCGGAAGAATACTTGCTGGGATTCGATGATACCGATGAACAGCAAAAGCGATAGTACAGGCCACTGATATAATACCGGACTGCGTTCGATCCAGTGCGTCTCGTATGTGCGACGAGTGATGGCGACAATTAAACCGATGGTGGCAAAGATCGAAAAGCCAATAAAAGGTAACAACAAGAGATTGGATCGACACCGCCAGATCAGTGCCACACTCAGTAAGATGAAAAAGGAGCAATACGCAGCCCAAGCGCTTTCATATGAATACAACATCTTGCAATAAGGAACAACAAGATGACAGATAAGATGAAGATAATATGAACAAGAGAAGATAAAAAAGGACAAAAAATCACACTATCCAAAAGATGTAACAACTCGTCCTTTTGTATTGTTTTGAATGCCACTTATTCTGATTGAAGATCGACGAGCCCCCAAATATGGTAAGCAGTTTTTTTCGATGTTATTTTTCCTTTGACTCGCCAAGCCTGCTCCGCTTTTGGCCGCCGCCAGTCAAGACGTTTCTAAAAATACTCGCAACCGTCTTCCAAAAATAGTATGCATGAAAAAAAAAAGCATCCTTTACTTTATGTGTGTTTGTGTGTATGTTTCCCTATTATCTTAACCTTTTTTTCTACCTAAAGGTAGCATCGTGTTCAGAAAGGGCATTTGTTTTTTTTTTTCTACTATATTCTGCTACTTTATAAACGCTCAATGACAATGGCCGAAGCTCCACCACCACCGTTGCAAACACCAGCAACACCGTACTTGGCATTCTTGTGCTTGAGGACCGAGGTCAACGTGGCAATGATTCTAGCACCAGAGCAACCCAAAGGATGTCCCATAGCAACAGCACCACCCCAGATGTTACTAAAGCAAATGGTAAAAAAAAAAAAAAAATGATCGTGAGAAAAATGGGTCAACATGACATCGCTTATTCAAGAACCGATATGCGATAGGAAAAAGGTACAGTGCAAGACATTTCAAACTTACACTTTCTCGGCAGGGAGGTTAAGAATCTTGGTATTGGCGCAAGCCACCACGGAGAAGGCTTCGTTGATTTCGTAGTATTCGATATCCTCAGCCGTGAGACCGGCATGCTTGATAGCCTTGGGGATAGCCAGAGCAGGGGAGGTAGTGAAACGATTAGGCGATTGAGCGGCATCAGCAAAACCAGAAATTCGGGCCAAAAGAGGCAAGTTGTACTTTTCGGCGGCTTCCTTGGACACCAAGACAATGGCGGCACCACCATCGGATAAAGGTGAGGAGTTGGGAGCAGTGACGGTTCCGTTCTTGGGAAGGAAAGCAGGACGCACAGCGCGAAGCTTTTCTTCGTTGAGCTTGGACACTTCATCATCGATTTCAATCACTCGGTCAGGCTTGCCACGGCCGCCGGACACAGTCACAGGAATCACTTCATCCTTGTAATAACCAGCTTCAAAGGCAGCTTGGGCACGCTTGTAAGACTGGACAGCATAGTTATCTTGATCCTCACGAGAAATCTGGTATTCTTCAGCACATTCCTCAGCAGCAACACCCATCAAGTAGTTGTTGTACACGTCCGTCAAACCGTCCTTGACAATACCGTCAACGACCTCGGTGTTACCATAGGTAGAACCAAAGCGTTGCTTGGGCAAATAGTAAGGAGTATTGCTCATGGATTCCATACCACCAGCAACAATGATATCGGCATTACCAAGCATAATGCTCTGAGCACCCATCATGACAGCTGTAACGAAAGAAAAAAGGAAAAAGTATGAGAACCGGGAATCACAAAAACCCAACAAGCACCATGGGAAATGACCAGGTCATCTCGGGAGTGAAGAATACCTTTCATGCCAGAAGCGCAAACCTTGTTCACGGTGGTGGCAATGGTCTCATCTCTGAGGCCAGCACCAAGGGCAGCTTGACGAGCAGGGTTTTGACCGAGACCAGCGGACAAAACGCAACCAAAGATGACTTCTTCGACGGCTTCAGCAGGAAGGTTAATCTTCTTGATAGCAGCTACACGTTTTGATATTTGTTTTAGGTGAGCCGGTGAATACAGTAGGTAATTAAACATGAATGAGATAGTTTACCTTCGATGGCCAATGAGCCGAGCTTGGTAGCAGGCAACGAAGCCAAAGAACCGTTGAAACCACCAAGAGGGGTACGCTGAGCAGCAGCAATGTAAACGTCTGTAGACCACGCTTAGTTTTGTCTTCTTTATCTGACATCAGTGGAAAGCGAAATCACTTACCGCGTTGAGTCATGATGGGATGTGAGAAGAGGAAAGAGTTAAAATTGTTTGACGGAGACGTGCACCAGTCAGTTTTGATACGTTTTCAAAGATCCACCAATCATATTTAAAGCTTGTGGCTTAACTGGGTTTCAAAAAAAATGTTTATTTTTTTGTTTGATTCTCGAGAATTTTTTTGATGGTCTCAATCATCGGGGACTGCCGCAGACGTTGTCTGGGTCAGGTATGCTTTGACATCTTTATGGATCATTCACATCACGTCATTTCACGCCAAGACGATAAGATGAGACTACTTTTGGTGAAGACAATTCCTGTGTTACTGTAACGACAAATGCGGTTTATCAGACGGAGATTGACGCAGCAAGAGTGAAAGAACGCCAATGGATAGTTGGTGATGACCGTTCGACCAGTAAACCGACAACGACCGAACTGTCATTTGGATTCTTCCCCTTGCAGCAAACTGGAATTAATGCACAAACTCCGAGAACTAAACAGTTCCTGAATCAAGATCTTTCAGGCACACACACAGGACTCTCCAAGCGAAAGTCATGACACGTTAATTCATACCGTACTGAACATGCATGACATCTCCAAGCATGGTACGGGAATTGATGATTTCTTTAGATGAACAGATTATTATGACTGTTTACCAGAAGTTGGGGCGGATCTTCTCGCAGAAGTTCCTGGGATAAATGCATACCTGTGCATATCGAAGACACATATGATTGGGTGCAGTTGTCTGTGCATCAAACCTTCTTTAGCCAGAAAGGTTCGTTCTAGACCTCTTCTTTCAGCGACACATTACCCGCTGTATTTCAGACTTGGCGCTGGACGTTGAGATAGCAGACACTGGCAGACGCCATACTATCAAGCACGAACAGTGAATGATAACCTGATAGATAACGAACAGTGCATTATTGAAAGCCATTTCCTAAAAATAAAAATAAAAAGTGTTCATCTATTGCTTTCCATTCCAATTCGCCTGACTATGATAGATGTTGGTTTTGGAAAGAAAAAAAATTATCAAAATCAAAGCTGCGCACAGATACATGGTGCATTGATTTTAAGTCCGCATTCGATTAAAGAATACTTGATTCAAGAATATTCTCGATTTAAGAATCGCTTTTTGGAATTCTCAATTATTCATTACCTGGTGCATATGAGTTATCAACTCGATTTGAATAATGAGTCGATTTAGGAATCACTTTTCATGGCTCCTGGGGTAATTCTTAAATCGAGTGGTGGCTGTAACAATACAGGAATATTTTATCAGAAAAATACGAATCCAGCTCGGTATGAGGATCTTTGCATGTCGACTTGTGTATTGTTTAACAATTTGGGTAGCGCAAAGAAAAAATAGTGAGAAAATTTTGATTATTTCTCAATCAATCTGGCAAACAACAATATCCCCAATCAACCCAACCGTTATGTTATTATAGTCATAAAGAAAAGCGAGTGCCTGAGGTTAAATCAGTTCAAAGCACTGTCTGAATATAATGAAAGCTCGCATCTCTCTGCTGAGTGGTATCATATGACGGTGTAGCGAATTTTTATTCGGCATTGGCCCATTGATGCAACAAGAGTTGTTATGTACGGGATTGATGCTCTTCATTACCTTGTCACCGCAGCACCCCACATGACTCCATGATTTTTTTAAAATACTAGGTTATGACTTCAGACCTGAGCTGTGCAGCTTTTAGTAGTGCTTGGATCAGAAGGAGGTCGATCAGGACGCAACACCACATCCAAGGTCAATATCGATAGGGATGTTACCGATCTGAGACAATAGCAACAACAATCCAGATTATGCTTTACACTACGTTTCCATAGACCAGTTCATTCCATCTATTGACGAAATTTTCTAAAATGCGAATAGAGCACACTAGCACATAAGACAAATGAAATAGACGATTTCTGGTATAATGGCAATGATATATTAAAAATCAATTTTTCGGTGACCTTGAGAAGAAAATTCAAGCAGTTGAGCTTGATGTGAGATTTCCAATTCTTCCTTGCCATGCTTAGCATGGCACGAACATGGGGGCGGAGGAATTCGCTGTGGAATGCTGTACGCGAATTAAGTTTTTTTTGTTCTCGAATTTTTTCAGCCAATGTTCCCGACGCCTTCGGTCCCCCCCCCCCGGGAATGGTTTTGACATGAGCTGGAAAAACGATATCCTCGAAATTTTTACTTATTATACCGAACGCACCACCGGCAGTTTTATCGAACATAAACGATGCGCGCTTACATTGGCATAAGCCCGATTTTTATAGTCTACGTTAGCAACTGGGTACCCTTTATCAGATTCTTAGTTTCTTAACCATATCGTAGAATGTATAGCACTAGATGAACTGCTTGCCTCGATTCGTATTCATTTATTTTCATTGTGTGTATGGAAATGAACATACTACTGTCACCGCGATTAAACTAAGAGGGAACCTAACATAATGACAGCCACCGTAAACTAAAAAACGGAGATGATAAGAGACCTTTGGGCTCCTACTTCCTGAATATCAATGCTGCCAACCATAAAGAAGGAGGGTACCCCTTGCCGATCCATCGTCTCTTGATGAATCTTCAACGGGTGAATAATAGTTGCACATCGCATACAAGAAAAAGATTTCCCACGAAATCAAGTACACCATCACTAACTTTTCAAGGATAAACCTACTGATACAAATACTGATCTTCTTGTAATCTAGGTCAATGTACAGTTTTTGGCGATACTGTAGATTTCCTAGTTTTTGTTTCTTATATTTTCCGTGAACGAATCACACTAGGCATCATAGTTTTACCGTTCTGCTTTTCGATTGTCTTTCAAAGCACTCGGGTTCACAGCGGAATCCTGACAGTGAAAGGACACAACTCTCAAATCCGATGCATCTCTTGATTGATTCCTGTCATTCCGGGGAACACTGTTCTCTTTCTCTCTTTTTTTGTCTACTGTGCATTGCAGCTGATGTTTTGAGGCCTCCTTATTCGTATGCAAGAGGCCCCAAAAGCTTCTTGTAGTACCGCGTCTAGGTTTACGGTCCTTTCACATTTGGTTTGAAGACATGAAAAGTTTTTTGTTTGCTTCTTTGAGTTCTGCTCTATTACCACTCCCCCTTTTTTTTGTACATCGCAGCTGATGGGATGATACTTCTCACGAGATTTTCCAACAGTGACTGGCTCGCCATCAAAAAAGTCTATAAAATGGACATCCCACCGCGTCTGCCAAAGTTCTTTCCTTTTCCTCGAACCTCCATTCTACCTTTCAAGGTCATCTTTTTCTCCGAGGTTGTCTTTTTTTTTGCATTGAAGTGAAGGTAAGCTCAAGGCTGTTGATCCTTTAAGAATAGAAATTTTTGTAATTCTAAATATGATTTTCCTATAATAGTTTATTCAACTGGCCGACCATCGACGGTTCCGGCGCGTGCTCTCCACGTTCGACAAGCGCTGAACAGTACTGCGTAGTCCGTCCTGGCCCACTTGGTTGGTTTTTCCGGCCAACGAAGGCCTGTAGATGTTTACAGGTAAGCCAGCGGCATTCAACATTTTTTGCTATATAGTCATACTGACTTGCTCTTTTTCTATTTTTCGTCTGTCTGACCACATTTTTTGACTTATGATCTTTTTCCCAATTTCCTTCGTTCAATCTGATTTCTCATTGGTTGCTTCTCCATTTTTTTATTGGTCATTTGAACACCGATTTTTTTTGTGACTTTAAAAGTTGAATAAACTGTACCGCATGCAAAAGATTATTTTGTTGCCACGACTTTACTATTGCCAGCATGCACTGTTTGCTTTCAGTCTAACTGCTGCAAGCACATTTTGCCATACATATCTGACCAGTCTTTTATACATTCCTGATGCTTTGGTCATGTTGTTGAACAATGCTGCGAAAAAATAAAATAAATTCGAACTTTGCACAATAAAGAAAAAAAAGAACCAAAGGTATACCGATATGTGCTTTTGCCGGCAATGCAAAGGCAGCAAACCTTGCTCACTCTGGATTACTGCAACATATTGATTTTATTGGGATAGCCAGTAGGATATCATGATTTCATGATGAATCATAAACGCTACATAACCCCCAATGTTCCAGCAAATACTAGAATGTTTCCTTGCCTTCCCGCTGGGTTTAAACACGAAACCTCAGGTGGTCAAATTCAGGGGGTTCTTTTTCGGGGAACTCGGGTTTCCCGTTTTTTTTTTTGGCCTTTTGCAGAAAATACCACTGGTCTCTTCGGACGCCTTGGCTGAAATAAATTACGGCCAACTATCTCATCATCTGTCTTTTTGGAATACCGCTTGTTGACGGCCATTCAAAACCTAGCCCGCATCATTTTTGAAAAATTGATAATACTGTTCTGTGTGGGCGAAAGCTGAAAGTTATATCAAATAATATGGTGCATTTTCATCACTTTAATGAACCCACATTCTCCAAAAGTGCGCAGAAAGAAAAACAGGTTTTCACCAATGGAAATAACGCGATAATGCACATAACAAATATTGCACTCTGATCATCCTATGCAGCTATCAAAACAAAAACAAAAAAATAAATCCTCTACGAAAAAGAGATGCTCATACCAAATCAGTGGACAGTATTCGATGTAATGAAACGATTTAGGGATCAAGCAATGATACAATTTCTTAAAGTAATGTAGTGCACGATGATTTACATAAGTATCAGTCTTCCGTGTGTCCGTTATATCATGACGATTTGAGAACTCAGTCCGCCACATACAAAGTTATCGGTTCTTGTGTAATAGAGCCAAAACCATATCTATTCCTGGTATTTTGGACTCCATGATTTGTTCCCTAATGTCATCTATAAAATGGAAGTTTGATTACAAGTTCTCTTACCAAAATAATCGCTCTTCACGGTGTATAAAGATTTTGTTCGGATCTTCTCTCTGATCATTTGTGCGTTTTCGTCTAGTTTGGGTCTGCATAAAGTCAAGTTTTTGATCCGCACACAATTTGGAGAGGGAATTCACGGCCTTGTTGTCGAACAAGAACTACCACATTTTGCTCAGAACTGTCACATCCTCAACTCGTAGACTTCAATATTCGAGATTATTTGCCTCCTTCCCGGCACGTCACACGAGAACTTGCCGTCTATCCTTGCCTTTTTCAAACGTCGCTTCGTTGCCATTGATCCACTGTCCAGTTTGTATGCATTCTTGCAAATTCCAGACGTCGGGCGATGTGTCTTAGGTTGAGACAAGGGTTACTCTGGCCACGCGAGAGTAGATAGCTAGGCGATGTAGTTCCAATTTGAACTATTTTTTAGGAGACCTTCATGAGCAGATGGTACGGTCGGGCAATCGCACATGCCGATCCTTGTGGACTTGCCGCACACGTTCGGACGTCTCTTTCCCTTGACTACTTGCGGGGTCCTCTCCGCTCATGATTCTTGATGACGTTGCAGATGGTGCTCATGTCGTGAGAGAATTGTGGTCATTCTTTTCGTGTTCGTTCAATCTATCGATTTTTTGTTCAGCGGTAAGCGCCAGATATTCGCGAAAATAAAAAAGTGGAATTATATATTGAGAAGAACAGAGGTTGTTTATTTGACAGATGTCGAAACGTCACTTGTTCAAAGTTTCGTGATTGGGAAACTCATCGTGCATTTTGCAAAGATATGCTTTGCGGGGAATATCACACGACTGGTGTCACAGAACTTTGTTGACCATTTTTGCACAAAAAATAACACCCCCAAAAAAAATCCTTACAATTTTCAATGGATTGACGTACCTTTTTCACAGAGAAAAGCATCTGCTCCTATACGATAGATAGCTGATAAATAGTATGTTCTTTCTTTTGACTTGAAAGATGTTATATCAAAAACATATGCTGCTTTTGTCCTTTCAAGTTGATCAAGATCTGCGGCCTATGAAAATACCTGCAGGGGGACTGCTTTCTGCGAAATTTATTGAGACATTTCGAGGGGCAAGAAGAAAAAAGGGAAATATTTCTCGCCGCTGTAACCACTGCCCAAAACGTTCTTTACTATGTTGCCTCGGTTGCCTCCGTTGCTTTTGGCCGCCTTGGGCGGGGCTTCGATATATGGAATTAAATGGGTGTTGGATAAAATGGAACCAAAAGCGTTAGGCCCACCTGGGTCTTCGGAGCACGCCGAGCGTGTGTACAAATACCGTCAAAACGTTCGTCGCGTGGGCATGGCGGCCGCAGCATCCGGCATTGTCTACGGTGCTTACTGGTGTAAATGGAACATTGTACTTGGGCAAAACTCCCCATGGTCAGCATGCGGAGTGATGAATGGCGCTAATTCTTTTGAATTTTTTTCTTGTAGTATATGAATCGCGTGTGCATCGACCGACACCGGCGGTTTCCTCGGAAACGACCGACGGTAACGATACGTTTTATAACGATCAATACAGCAGTAGGGAGCGTCGGTTTCGAGAAGAAAGCGAGAAGATGAAGGCGAAACAGCGACAGAAAGAAGAAGAGCTGCAACGGCAACTAGAGTCTGAGCAAGCGTTGATGAGTAAGACGATGGACGGACCAGTCATATCACATGATGGCGATTATCCAAAATAGGATGTTTTTTTTAAACCCGTTAAAACCTTTTTTGTTTTTCCATTGTCTCATCATAAACCCGCAATTGAACAGTTTGAAATCACGATGATTCATATGTTGCGCTAAAGAGAAAGAAAAAAAAAAAGGCAGGTCATTTATTTAATGTTTTTATTATTATTATTCCATCCGTCTGAGGAACCTGGGTTTGTAGCGGTTTATCAAAGATGCTGCTGATAGTGAAACCGAACTGCAAGTAGTTCAAAAAGGGTTGCTTGTACGGCGTTACCCGATCTTAGGATAGGTTTTGTTATTGGATAAGACTAATAGAAAAAAGAGGAGTGGATCTGTTTTGATACGTCCAGAAACTTCTGTTAAAAACTCCGCGTATGACTATTTTCCATTTTTGGATGGGTCTTCCGAGCGCCTGTCTTCTTGTGTCGCCTTCCAAGACTGACATAATGAGCTAAACCCACATTCTTTTTCTTCCTCCACCGATGATCTCGATTGGTGTACAAAAGTCGGTTTTTTTTTTACTTCCTAATTTCTTACCACAAGTTGACACTTGTAGCAGTAATAGGAAAAACCCTTGATATTTTTTTTCTGGGAACAAAAAAAGTAGTTAATGAGAAAATAAAAAACCAGCCGACCGGACAAACTGTTATCAGCATAACATATTTCGTTTTTTTTCCCCTTTTTTTAAACTTTTTTTTTTTTTTTTTTTTTTTTTTTTTTTACGTTAAACGTTAGCTGAGGTGAAATCCCCAATTCCAAACCTTTTTTTTTTCCCTTGTCTTGTTTTTCTTGTTTTTCTGTTTCCCTTTTGGCTGCACTGTATACTTCCCTTGATTGTCTGTCCTAGTATATAAGGGATCGAAAACAATCTGGTTCAGGGCATTATGTGCAGCTCCGCTCCCTCCAGCCACACGCAGATTGATCATGGTCTCAAGAACAATATGTGAGTTCCTCGGCTCGTTTTCTTCATTCCAAGTACCCCAATTCACGGAATGCTCATTTCGACATTAGGACGTTCCAACTTATTATGCGGCAGCAACCTATCCGTTCTAGAATGTGTGGCGTTGGAGATAAAGGTAATTTTCTATTCATTCCTGACATTAATATATAAGCATTTCCTTTATAGTAACCTTGGTTTTTGCCTTTTTTTTCATATATCACATATATACACGTTCTCAGTCGACCGCAGACCCATTGACCCGCCGCCAATTGTTGAACTCAGACTTGAAGAAAATAGTCATATGTATGAACAAATCATCTACTCAAAAATAGGAACCACAAAAAAAGATCTATCATGGCAGCTCATGCTTCAATTTCATCCTCTTTTATAGTTTGCCAATGATATCGCCTCACCTCTTTCTGGCCGCGATCTTGGTAGAAGACAGTGGATCTGAGCATCGAATGCAATCTTTGGATGAATTGAATTTGGATGTCCATTCCAAATTAGCCATTGGTCGAACCGTGTCATCGTTATATCTTTTGCGAGATCTCGACAATACGGAAGGCGCCTTTTTTGTGTTTTCGGATATCTCAGTGCGTGCAGAAGGCCATTATCGATTACGCATGTGCTTGTTTGAAATCGTAAAGTAAGTGAAAAAGGCTCAATTTTTTGGACATCCTTCCGACATTATTACTTGAATAATGTGACCTCCCTCCAATAAGTCTACAATGCATATATATTCATCACATCCCTCAATCTTTAGTGGCGACGTATACTTTCGGCAATCCATTTTAACCAACCCATTCGTTGTTTATTCTGCCAAAAAGGTGCGTGCATATTTTAGAACATACTTTCATGACTGCGTTCAAATGAATGAATGGATGGCACTAAAAAACCATTTGCATAGTTCCCTGGAATGTATGAATCATGTCCTTTGGCGCGCCATTTTGCGGAACAAGGTCTGAAGATCAGAATTCGTAAAGAATCACGAACCAAAAAACATAATGCTATGGACGCAGATCCAAAATCCAGATCAGGCACCAATTCTGATGCAGAAGCATCGGATATCTCCTCCACCTTCAGACCCATCGCCAAAGCAGAGGCCACTACATTGATTTCCTCCAAAAATACTTATACCACCAACATCACACAGCATACACCCACCACGAGCGCATCCTTGAGTGAAGAATCTGATTTTTCTAACGATTATGCTGAAAACTCGTCTTCTAGCAAGCTATCCATTCATCGAATTCTCGACTCTTCAGATCAGCTAGATCAGTCTTCTGTGGCCTTACCCTCCATTCTCACTTCACTGTCAATGGCACATTTCACAGGTGAGTGATATTGCTGCTACGGGATTTTGCTTGTTGTATACCGGCTACTGACGTTTCCTCCTTTACGCAGCAACTGCGACATCCACATCGACCGAACAAAAAGCTGGAATGAGTAAGTCCACGCATCTCTCCTCACTATCCTGTTTCAATAATTCTAATTCTACTTTTTCTTTTCAACAGCTGAAACAGCGTTACTCAACTCAATCACATCTAATCACAGGCTCAGCTTAGCCCACATCCTTCATCCCACGACACAAAAACCTTTGTCACGTTCATCGACGACAAATAGTACGTCAGCTACGCAGCACGATACATCCACATCCACGCTTCAGAATACGTACTGGCAATTACCACCACCTGTATCGACACGATATCAACAGTCCATGCTTCGATCGTCCAATCCTTTAGAAGGTAGTCAGTCCTGGAATATACCCTCCTCTTCCGCCTCACTGCAAAACTTCCGTACTACAAGTATGTACAATTGAAGACGACGCAATCTCTCTGCTCTTTCTCCTTTTTTTTTTTGGCGGCGGTGACGTATCATCGATCGTTCTTGTTAACGCATCTATTTTTTCCCCTTTCGTCCAGGAACTCATTCTGATCGACCAGAAATAATTCTCAGCACAACCACTTCACGAAAAACCAACTTAGCATTACCTTCATTACGAGAACAGCTGCAAGATTTTGGTATCCCGGATAATCAACAGGAAAGACGGTAGCCCTTCCTCGTTTGACCTACGCACGCCTGCTTTTATTCGCGCTTGATTTGACTGTAGTTTATCGATGAGCCATCGTTGACGTCTACTTCACAGCATGTGTAAGTGAAGGCGCCAAGATCCACCTGCAAATATTATGGTCTTATGCATCGTCTTTGACAGTATATAGAAGAAAAAGCACAAGCAAACTGACGGCCGCAAAGTTTGGCAAACTGGTGACTTCCAGCTTCGGTCTGTCGTCGGTTTTGTCTTTCATTGAAAGTTAAAAATCGTAATACACGTAAAAAGCGCCTGGACTTACTTCCATAGGACCTGGTGCATTGGGTGGTTCTTTTCTTGCTTGCAAGAGAATATAGAATGTCATATTTACAATGTTATCACAACTCTTTTGCCCGGGGATTCTGGTGTTATTTTTATTTACTGCCTACAAATACCGACTTGACCCGCTTTCCCGTTCCTGTTTTCATCTCTCTTTTTTTTTTTTTTCTTTCTTTCTTTTTTTTTTTTTTTTTTTTTTTTTTGCTCTTTCCGTTACGTGTCTCTTCTTCTCAGAAACCCTTTGCCAAAAAGTTTACCCTTTATATGCATCGTAGAAAAAGACTGCTGCCGCCATCTAATCATGTATCATAAAAAAGTAAATACCATTTTCCGACGCGTCATATCATAGCAACACCATATTTGGAAAGTATAAAGAACTCTCTTTTTTTTCATCTGGAAAAAAAGGGAATCTTCTGAGATCTAAAAGGATGGTGATAAATTTTTTTCGTTCAAGGGGCAGACTTTTTTTTTAGCACGCGATGGTCGTTCTTTGCAGCTGCCACAAGAGTTCTCTTACTTTATATTAGTATCCTATCTTTCTGACGTTCGTGGTAGCCATATTTTCATCACCGAGAGAGCTCAGAAATCAGGCTAAAAGAGATGGAAAAGATTTCAAGCCAATCTTCGAAAGCTCCACTTCTTTTTGCTGGACGTGTCCTCCTTTTGGATACGCAATCCACAGATCGGATGGAAAGTTGAGAAAAATTCCAGAAGCTTTTGCTGAGCGTGTATATGAACGATTCGGTGTGAACGACTGAGCTTTGACAGACCCACGGAAATTTAAAGAGGTGAAAAGAGCGGTCGTGGAACGAAAGAAGGAACTGCTGATTGTGGAGACGCTCTTCCGCTTTTTTCTTCCTTTTTTGACAGCCATTGTTTTGTCAACCCCAAGTCTTGTAAGCAATATCACTGCTCTTCTTTGACAAAATATCAGCGAACCAGGCTATATAATAAAAGTAATAGACCCTTTTTTTCTTGCGATACTTTGAATGCAACCTTTGAAAAAATTTGCGAGATTCCGACGATAGCTTGTGTTGTTTCGCTTATGAAAAAGGAAATGAGACTTTTCAACAGTTGCCACAGCAATCTATTCTTTTCTGAACTCAATATAGCTCCAATCCTTTTTTTTTATTGGTGCAACTGTGATTTTTTTTTTTTTTTTGTTGTTTCTGTGACCTTCGTCAAGTGATGCTTTTAGTGCACAAAAATATGCTTATCAAACTTGATATTCATTGTTACGTTTTTGTGATGTCTGCCTTTAGAGCGCCAAGATTTACTTTCGACTTCCACATAGACTCTTGGCGCGTACGTGAGACGCGGCAATAAATATTACGGTTAAAAAAAGTTCTAAAATAAAAATGACAGATAATGGCAATTTTTGCCGAGAATATGACAAAAGGGTACAACTGAGGAAGGACAGCAACTTTGCGGGAAAGGTTTTCACACGGAGGATGATCAATTTGCTTGCAGCGCTCAGGTAGTAGGTGTTATTGTACAACCTATTCCAGGAACACATCCTGTTGTCGTGAAACTCACCAAACTGGCTTTCGCTCCTCTGTTGATCTTTCCCAACTTATTCTGTGACATTCCTGTAACTGTCATAAGATCAGCATACACTAAAATATGATATAGTTTACCCGTCGGCGGTGGCCCTCACTCCCCGTTTTCTTTTGCGGGTGAAATAGCAGATGGCACTCTTTGCTCTGAGAAAATATCGTGCTGACTGAAATAACAGGACCTACGAATATTGAACCGTATGAAGTGGATTGCACACACTAGTTGTTTGATTTCATCCGTTACTAACGTGAAGGGGTTGGACACATGTTGATTATCGGAATCGATTTGTAGATAAGATCAAAGGTAACGGAGTTACGTCGCCGTAGAAGTTCGTTGGAATGTTCGTGGAAGGTTAGCGAATTACCCAACACGGAAAGTTCCGGGCCAAATCAAAATAGTCCATTCTACGACAGGTCGCTGCACCGTCGGCAACCAAAATCTTGCTGAAAAAAAGTTTCAAATATTTTGCTAACACTGTCAGTATCAAGCTTCACATTGTGAAAAAAAAAGTTCCCGACATATTGCAAGTCTGATCAGTCAGCATTTTAGACTTTTCACAGCTGTAATGCCAAGTTCTCTTATTGACGAAAAGTTGCATGCCTTCTCAGTGATGCCACCCTTAATTCCTTTTAATTTATGGAGTAAACAACTCAAACACCGCTCATCTGTAATCCTTACACAAGCATACGAAGAATAAAAGCTCCTTTGCTCAAGTTCTCACGGTGAAGTTTGAAAACTTTGTTACAGAATTGAAAAATATTTAGCATCCTTGATTGATCATCTCTGCAAACAAGGCATCTTGCTTTTGACAAATGGCGACTCCGATTTCTCTGCAGCAAGCTTGACTAGCCGTTGCATCAGTGCTTCAACTGCCGCTAAAAGAATCCGGCACCAGTGCCGTATCCGACTTATCAGGGGATCATGCTGAAACGGTGCAAGCGATCAGTGAAAAATACTGTGGTATATCCACTACTTGTCGTATTATCCATCCTAGACTGGTGTTCCCAAACAGGAAAGATCGGGATCTAGACGTGTTTCCATTCTGAGTGAGCTTCTCCATTAGAACACCGATTGAGCCTCTTCATCCATAACTTGGATCTATCGCCGAGATCAATTCATACGGGTAAAGCTGTCACATCACAGCATGTGGATCCTTCCTAATACACCTTATAACCGAGGACTGCTCACTGATATTTATTAATTCCGACTCAAGACTAAAGTATAAATAGGCAGATCACATTAATCGAAATAAAATGATCCAAAAGTCTCAAAGGATTCTTATTGTCTCTTTTGTTCTAAATTCTCTCATATATCACAAATACAAAAACTACTTGCACCGCCAAATCCTGAAAGCCATTCAGTAAGCGCGTCACTTGAAACAATTATACATATACACTGTGAGAATACCTGAAAAAGAACATTGCCAGAAGCGAATAAAAACTATGTGCTGCTTTGACAATGATCCATCTTATCCAGAGCAAGATTACAAATTCCGACAATGTCAATGCAGCCCGCAACGTAAAAACATGGACTGCCTCAAGGCATGCCAACTGCAAAATTTGCTAGATTCAAAAATGGACTATGGAATGCATGACAGTTGTATAAAGTCCTGTTGCATCGGTTGTCAACAGCCAGAGGTTCTGGGTAGTTTTTTGGAGTAAGCGAATCGAACGCGTATATTATAAGAAGTTACTGCATTAAATACCTCTATTACCGATTTAATTCACTTGCCATTTTCTATAATGATCCCATAACATAGTTTTTTTTAGCCACTATCTGGCGGATGATGAGCAGCATTGAATGATGTAAATAGCACATCACAGGGATATCCAGGTGCCAGCGCAGCGAACAATCTGGGGCAGGTACTGTCATGAAATATATATTTTTTCTTGTGCTTCTATGCTGCACATGGCATTTGCAAACTTAATGCGCAGAGTCTCGCGAAAAAAGACCAAGCTACTTTACATACGGTATGACATTTTTGGGGAACTCCACGCTCAAATCCTTAGAACCTTTTTCAATGGAAAATGAAGATAGAGCGAATATTCTGAACTCGAGTGTCAAAAGTGGTCGTACATCCCTTTCTGGTTAGGCGCCATGGTAAAATATGCAGAGGACTGCTGCAAATATAGATAAATGCACCGTCATTGGTTGATTCCTGCGCTATTAATACAAGCCTTATACAAGCCTAAGATCTTCATTTCGCAATTAAGTTCTTTCCTTTAACCAGTATATAGCAAGTTCAATTGGTTAGACACGCATTACTTAGTCTCTCAGTATTTTTAGATTTTCTGTCAGGTGACTTGGCAAAATGATGAACTATTACTGCTTTTCCCTATGTTTATCCCCCTGTTCCTGGCTCTCCAATGCTTTGTTCCTAGTGTGTTTCAATCTTTACCAAACAGTCAGATACTCGCTGTCTATTATTTTTGTTTCTTTCTTTGACAGTTTGACAGTTTGACAGTTTGACATGCTGAATCGCAAATCCTACTTTGCCCCAAGATTCCTCCACTGAAATCGGGAAATTTGACCCGCGAGTGCGAGTGCTCCCCACAAAGAAATTACAGCCCAATCAAATTATTCGCAGAAGCATACGTAACAGGACGTGGCCAACCAGAGCCTTAAATGGAAGCGGCGTTTCCCTTTGTTTCTGCGCGCGCCAATTTTTTTTTAGTCTCCAAGAACGAGAGTAAAGATTTTAGGCTTCCAACAGCATGCAAAAGTCAATCCCGGTTGTAATATTTCGTTGCTGCAACGAGCAGTTGGACATAATAATAATGAAAACCTGCTTTATGGGTTTTTCCTGTGCGGTTAGAGCCTGTGTTTCCTTAAAACACGCAGGTTCCGTCGAATTGGTGCCTTTTCTCCATACCATAAATAACGCTCTGTTCTCAAAGTGAATGTAGGCACGTGTGGTCATCTGTTTTACCGGCTGTTTACCAGACCCTGAGCTAATGGCACACTAAAAAAATTAAAACGTATATTCTTGCTTCTACAAAAGCTGAGCACAGTAGGTGCTCTACAGCGAAATATCGATGACGATGCGCTACTCGTGAAGGTCACATTTCAATATACGAGAACTATATTATATCTATGCTATTAGTTTGATTTAACCCGATGCAAATTTTTTGATGACAAAACAATTATGAAAATAACAATTATATTAGAAAAGCATTGCCAACAATTAACAACCGTCGGGAGATAAGTACAGTGTATAGAGCGATGAATCTAGAGAACAGTGGTTTTCAGGCGAGAATATTAGCGAGGGAAGGTGGAAACATAGGAACGTGTAATGCAAGCAGAGCGAGACGAAGGAGTTTTGGTGGGATTGATCATGTCGTTATTCGCTCAGAGACATGCGACTTAAACCGCCACTGGCATCCTGAAGATTGAACGAATTGGTAGGTAGTTGTCCTGGTTTGGTTTGAGCTCTGGCAGCAGCATTGGCAGTACTACTACTGGTTGGACTCGAGTTATACTGAGATAAAACGCCGGGAGGACTTGAGATGCCTGTGAGAACGGGAGAGGCTGATAGTGACACGGAAGGTGACACTGCTCGTCGCTTAAGGCTGCTCCCCAAATAGGGTTCAAAAAGACGATCCTCCGATCCTGTCAATGACGCATAGGACAAAACGCAAAAAGTAGACAATAATAAGTCGGTGAAGTTCAAGCCAAGCTAATAGAAAAAAAATCACGCTAGATACCTTTCCGTTTGACGCTCTTGAATCCTTGCTGGACAGGAGATGGCAAATTTTCAAATTGAAAATTCTGAGTGCAGGCAAATCATCAGTGATCGTATTCGTAAAAATAGGATGGGGCACTTTTCCATGTGACATACCGTCATCTCGGTTTCTGGATTGAGTTTAGAGCATTGATATGGCACCATGGTCGGAGATGAGTCCATATCTCGCAGTCGTACCCATGCCGCGGGTGGCACTGAAGCCGCCTAACGTACATCCGTCCATCCCCCGTTAGTTGCTCCGTACAATGGGATACTTTGCATGCGATCCATTGAATACCTGGCCTCTGACTCCATTGTCCATATCCATGGACATTCGTCCCAGTCGCTCCTTAATTTGATGCGTGGTCTCCTGTTCACGTCGCATTTCGATATCCGCAAGATGGCTATCTTCCTATTCAATTAGTTTCATTAGTCAAACTTTGATGAGAACCATCCCTCCCCCTTTTTTTTCTCGTTATGAGCATTACATCGGCTTGTGTGAGCACCCTTGCCAGCGCTTTTGATTTGGGCTATTGGCAATGAATAAAGTGTAAACAACGGAAACAATCAGTAACAAAGAAGTTTTTCCGACATCGATTTTTCCCCCATTCCCTTTGAGTCTGAGGCTCCCTATCTTACCAGCAACGAGCTTCTCCTTACGACACTTCGACGCTCTGGATCACGCCGGAGCTCAATACTACTATTACTTGCCGATCGGGTATGACCGCCGACTGGCCTTCCACCAAAAGGAGGATATTGCTGTGACAGACGACGGGGACGTGCTGCTGCTGCTGCATCCAATGGAGTTTGGCTCGTGTTACTAGACTCACCCATAGATGAATCGATCCCCCTGCTTTGTTTGAAACCGCTATCCATGGGTGACGGTTGCTGTGAGGCCCATAACGAACTATTATTATTCGATAATGATATTTCCGATAAAGAGCGGGTCAACTGAGGACGACGAGGCACGGGGACGTCCAAAGTGGGCAGTAAGGTTGACGGTGTCACCTGACGAGAGTAGTTGGTGGGTGGTCTGCTTGCGAAAACAGAAGAAACGGAACGTGCATCGTCAGAGTCAATGCTCATTTTATAGGAAGAGGAAGCTGAGTCGCTGAGTGAGGTGGTGGACATCCTTCGACCCAGCGTAAATTCTTTGTCTCCTTCAAGATCCGACATTCGATTGCTGTGGTCGTCGTCGTCGGTGTAACTAGCGCGTGAGTAGGAGTAACGACGTCGATTCGAATAAGGCAGATCCATGATAACGGTTGAAATGAGTTTTTGAGCAAGGAATAGTAAGATATGCGATAATTGACTGGGCGGGGGAGGCGGGGGTGGGAGGACCAGAGAAAAATAGAATAAAAGAAGAGTTCTGAAATATCGGATTTGCAGGACAAGTGGGTTGTATTAAAGCACGGCTTCAATTGACAAGCCACATTCATTCCTATTCTTTCCCTTGATGTGCCTTGTTCTCTGAGCCCTGCCAATGTCAACAAATGGCGTAGATAAATCGGTTGTCTTATGGCATCTGCAGGGAATCCAAGCAACGTTTTATGAACACCGAGAAAACGACCCCAAGAAACGGGTTGCGCTGGAAACACAAAGTTTTACAGTGGAAGCTTATCTAGCCTACAAACAGATTAGTGTTCTGGTACTTTGCTCATCCGATCGACTACCCTTGACACTCTGACTCACTGCGAATTTTATTATTGTGTGCATTATTTTAGACTATTGCTGCTCCCATTCAATACTTGTGCAATCTATCATCACTCAAGTTGCAAAAGAATCGACTCACTACCCTTCCTCGAGAACTATGGCGGTTAAGCAACCTTCAAGAACTAAATGTGGGCTACAACGAATTGACCCAAATCCCACCCGACATTGCACGATTGACCAACCTTCGCGAACTGTATATCCATAACAACCGCATTCCGGAACTCCCTTCGCAGATTGGTCAGTTACAGCAATTGGAAATGCTCGATGTCACTCGTAACCAGCTAAGGTGTCTGCCGGTGGAATTAAAAAAGCTGTCGTTGTCACGGTTATGGATAGACGATAATCCTTTCGAATTGACCAATCTTCCGTCCCATGACGGCATGGGGTCGCTGCGATCGGTGTGTTTGCAAATAGCAGGCACTGAGCTGCCAATATCTGAGTTATGCAGCTGGTTACCGGAACCCATCGCGGAATTGTTGATACTGCAAGACCCATCCACAGCGTCTCGGTGTTCAATGTGTGGAGCTTACCTTTACCATGCCGACATGAAGTACGTTCAAATCGAAGAGTTGTTTGGACAACAGGCTCCAGTGCAGTATCAGATCTGTGGAACGCAATGTCGGAACCGCTTGATTTCTTCCCTTCCGTCTCCTCAACCCTCATCACCGTGATGATGATCGTTCCTCGACAGTCCCTCCCTTTTTTCTTACTTTTCTAATCACATTCAGCTAAACACAATAGATTATAACTTACATTACCTCTCGTGTCGAATAGATTACCGCTTACTAACTTTCTTCCTTTTCCTAAAGTTTGATCCCACGTAATAATAAAAGCTGCCAAGCGAATTATCCCATCAGGCACACCTTAAGCATAATCTCAATAGCGAGTCTCTTTATTGGTTCATCCTATCATTACAATCGTCATCACTGTGTATATTTTTTTTCTTGTGCCCCGGCTTTACCCAACCACTATTCTTTAGATACAATGAGTGATCATCACTACCCAGGGGTTCTGTTCCTTCTAAGGAGCCAGACAGTCGAGACAATACGAGCCCGTTCCCAATTTCGGTGAGCAAGCTATGTGCGAAGGCTTAGGTGGTTGATAATTGTAACCATCTAAAGTATATATACAGGTCATTGAAGAATGCAATAAAAAAGCGAGATATTTCTATACATGTGGTTTTTATCTTTATAGGGCTGCCTCTTTGTCTCAGGCTGAAAACTGACTGGTTTCCAGAGGGACTGATGCAAGAACATTGACATATCGGCATAATTGACGTTCACATACAGAGTGACAAACGAAATCGATTGTCTTATTTGATTTTTGCATGATAGAAATTAAATAGGTAGTTCCCGTTATAATAGTTGCTCTCTTCCTGTAAGAAAATTGTATCTTGTTATTTTGATTTTATAGTATACGGGGCCGGTTCTCTACAATGATATGATATAGTAAAAGTCCGGGATGCTTTTCAATAAAATGAGCAATGAACGACCTATGAAACATTGCTGTATCATAGTTTCTACGATAGAGTAACATTGATAACTATGAGGTGTGACGCTACGATACTAAAAACTCTAAAAAAAATCACAATGAATGTGCACTAGTGAGGGGTTAGCATCATTGATATATTGGATAACGCACAATATACTGCAGATTGCAGAAAACAAAAAGATTGATCAATCAGAGACCATGGAAGGAGCTAATAGCACTAACAAAATCGAGTTGTGATTGTCGTTTAGAAAAAGTGATGGTACTAAAGTTCAAGTAAAGCTTTTTCAAGACACCGTAATCCTTTTTTTTTACTGACAGCTGCAGTTGACCCCTATTATTTGCGCTAAATTCAACTAATAGAGCCGGCTGGAAGCAATAAGAACTGACGCTGTTCGAAATTTCCACTCAATTTTGGGGGAGGGGGGGGGGGGGGAGAGAATACCATCAGCGGACTTTTTTTTCTCTCGTTACTTGAATAACGAAATGGGTGCGGTAAGTTATGCTCGCTTTTTACGCTTCAAAACACTGTTCTTTTTTCTTCTTTTCCCTTTTGCATATTGTGTCGACGAGTTCTCGAAACTTTTCTGGAGAAGTTGGTGTTTTTCTTTCATAAAGGGCTGAGCCAAGAACGGTGTCTTCTTCAATTCGAGCTCATTTTCATTTTCTTTCCATTTGTCGCACCCACTTTCGTTTTTTAAAAAGAACTCAATTCTGCCTTTGTCGCAGCACTCTACCCATCCCACTTACGCAACGCAAACTTACAAATTGAGTGGTGAGCAAATGCGCAGGAAAGGAAACTTGTTGCCAGTATACTAAACCTTCCTGTCCTGTCTTCAACTGTAGTAACTGATGCATTACCCACATTATTTCGGTCACAACGACCCGGCTGCATTTGCATACTTTCAACAGGAGCTAATGTCGCCGCGGTTGCAAGAAGCACTTTTGGAAACGGGACAGCAAGCACCGTTTGGGTCTGCCAACGCAGCTACACTCGGTCAATATCCCTCTCAACCGACTCGCTACGACCCGACACGTCAGCATGAGTCTCTTCAACAACAACAGCAGCCACAGCAACACCGTCCTTCGATTATGGTGCCACCGCAGTCACCGACACTTGCCAGTTATTACTTTGAAGGTTCAAATGGATGGGTCAATCATTATTATGATCCTCGAAGGCGGCAATATCTTTCCAGTCGCGTCAACCCTGACTTTCATCAACGATACGCGCAGCAACCACGCCAAGTTCATTCCAACGTGTTACCATCCCTAGATTCCTTGAACTATTCCCAGCAACTTCAGTTGCAGCAGCAACAGCAGCAGCAGCAACAACATCAAAAGGAACAACTGCAACATCCTTCAGGACATCAGCATCAGCATCCGCAACAGCATCAGCAGCAGCAACAGCAGCAGCATGTTTTATCCATCCAGCAACCTTATTCATCTTCTCAAACCATGCTTTCATCCAACAATATTGCATCCCATTACAATATGCAGTTGCCACCGAGGCATCCAACTTATCAGCAAAATATTGGCCCAGATTTTGATGCTCGGGTTCCGCTACAATCGTTTTCCATTCCCAGCGGTCCGGTATCCATCCATAACAATCCTCTGGTTCAGCAGTCGTTATCTAACGATACCATCCCGGACGTATATTTCCCCGCCGTGGTCAATGCACCGGCAACCACCAATATATCCCAACCTGCCATGTTCAATCCAACCCTCGCGTCCATGGGGAAAATGGAATTCACCGAAGAGTTGCGGGAAAGTATGCTGCAGTACGCTCACACCTTGTATGCATCATCGCCCCAGAATCCGACTCTCTTATCCCTTTTACATTCGATCCATGCTGCTTTCCCCACCCATCTTCCAACCTTACTGTTGCTTGCTTGTGTCTATTACTCGTATCAAGATTATCAGTCGTCTCTTCGCTACAACCATCTGATCCTCAAGTATGAGCCTGTATACGTTGAAGCGATGAGTAATATCGGCACGACGTTACGTAGTATGGGTAGGACGCGTGAAGCGGAGCGATGGTGGTATCAGGCTGTGAAGCTCCGACCGGGCTATTGGGACGCGGTGGAAAACCTTGTAGGCGTACTATGCTCAAGTACGCCCACGGTGAACAGTATCGAACAACATTTAAAAAATACCACCTTGGATACAAAACATGAAAAAACCCAAGATCACGGGCAACAGCAACCCTCGCCTCGATACAAAGAAGCATTATCCGTGTGCGAATTTGTGGAACAGTACTACTTTAAATCGCAGACAGACGCCCTTCTTCACGGTCCTATTAAAGCGCCCAAGCAACTTCCTACAAATCAGCTCCCACGACTGCAAAACCTCTTTTACGCAAAAGGTAACCTAAAGTATGCCTTGTCGGATATTGCGGGCGCACGTCGAGAGTACGAGAAGGGATTAGAATTGGCATTTGGCGGCATCAATCTGTTGACGGTGATCAACCATATCGCGCTGGCTTGTGGATCGACTGCGGTCATGGAAGCCATGAGGTTTGGACGAACGTTGGATTCCGCATCATTACCTTTGATCTTGCTGCAACCGGATCAAGCCGTTCGGATTCTGCAAATCACATTTTCATCCACGGCGGGTGTATTACCCGGATTTGCCGCTATTTCACAGACCACTGTAGGCAACGATGGCACAACTGGCAGCAGTGTGTTGCACCAAGCCAACCAGACCACCTCCACCATCCTGCTGACCTTGGCGAAGCAGTTCCAAGATATGATGAACCCTTCCACCCCAGCCTTGGCCGCTGCGGCGTCCTCTGACAAGAGTTTCATTCCCACCCTTTCCTTATTGCTGCCACTGTACTACATGAGTTTGGCATTGCATCCTAGTCCATCGACGGCCAACAATCTCGGTATTATTATCAGCAATATCTCGGGAGCTGCAGCAGCGACCGCTGTGAAATTACCGACCATGGGCCCTCAACAGCAACAACAGCAGCAACCATTGACGGGCACCATGCTGGCCATGCAATATTACATGTACGGTCTTCAGATCGATCCTCGACACCCTCACCTCTACACCAACTTGGGATCACTTCTCAAGGATATGGGCCACTTGAACGAAGCCGTGAGTATGTACGAAAAGGCCGTCGAATACAATCCCCGTTTCGACGTGGCGCTGGCGAATCTCGGCAATGCTATCAAGGATATGGGTCGTGTCCAGGATTCAGTGCAGTGGTACCGTCGGGCTGTGGAGGTGAACCCCAACTTTGTGGATGCCATCTGTGGCCTTGTGAATTCACTGGGTGGTGTGTGCGATTGGCGTGGACGCGGTGGCGTCGGTGACGAGCCTACGGTGGATCAGTATGGAAAATATTTCCCTAGTACTGGCGACAAACATGCACGTAGTGGATGGATTGGACGTGTCGTGGATACCGTTGAAAAGCAGTTGGATGAAGGGTCCGTGTGGGGCGCTGGCATTCTCAAGCTTCCCGTGGATGCCAACGGTATGACGTTTGGCGAAATTCTCACGGAGCGGATCAGTAGCCTTGTGCAGCAGGCTTCACCCGATCAACTGGACGTATGGCGCCGTCGTCTGAATCATTACCACAAAGTTGGCAATAAGAAAAACGAGGGAGGTTGGATTATTCGGCTTCTCGAACGGATCATGCGCCGGTTGCAACGCAACTGGTACCTGGAACTATACGGGGCGGTGTTGCAAAGCAAAGAATCACAACCGAAAGCATTTGTCACGGCCGAAGCGATCCAAAAGTACCAACGTCCTCTCATACCCAGCAACTTGGCGGCTCCGCCCGTGCCTACCGTGCTACCCTTCCATACCTTTACTTATCCCCTTTCAGCTCGCCAGGTGCGATTAATTTCTCATCGTAACGCTCTCCGAATCTCACATACCACATTGACATCGTCATGGGTCGCCAGCCACGTCTATCCTCCTCCCCCTCCGCCTTCGCCTCGATTGAAGATTGGTTACATCTCATCCGACTTTAACAACCACCCTCTCTCCCATTTAATGCAGTCGGTCTTTGGATTCCACGATCGCGAACGGTGTGAAGTGTTTTGCTATGCGACGACCCCGAGTGACAATACGCCTTACCGGTTAAAGATCGAACGCGAAGCGGAACATTTCATCGATGTGTCTAGCTGGTCGAATCAACAGATTATTGAAAAAGTAGTGGAAGAAGGGATCCATGTGCTTGTGAATTTGAACGGTTATACCAAAGGCGCGCGAAATGAAATATTTGCCGCTCGTCCCAGTCCCGTGCAATGCTCGTTCATGGGATTTGCCGGTACCTTGGGAGGAGGATGGTGTGACTGGATCATTGCCGATGCGATTGTGTGTCCTCCTGAAATGACGAGCTGCGAAGTGTGGCGATCACGACAATCCAGTGGAACGACGACCACGTTGGCCAACGGTGATTTTGAAGGCGATATTGATCCCGAAGAAGATACCGATGACTTTGTGTATACCGAAAAGTTCATCTATATGCCTCATTCGTATTTCGTCAATGATCACAAGCAAGGCTTCCGCGAAACCGATGCAAACCACTCGAGTCAAAATCTATTAAGCTTTGGATCGTCGACGGTGGATACTGCGGATATCGATTCGCTGTGGGCGATTGAAGAAGAGAAACGGTGGAAAATGCGACGCGAAGTATTTCCAAACCTGTCAGATGATGTTGTCATCTTTGCCAACTTCAATCAACTGTACAAGCTGGAACCTTCGACGTTCCGAATGTGGTTACGCATCCTTGAACGTGTGCCCAACTCGATTCTGTGGTTGCTTCGATTTCCGCCGGCGGGAGAACAACATTTACGACGATGTGCGCTTGATTGGGCGGGACCTCAAGTGGCTCAACGAGTGATTTTCACAGACGTGGCACCTAAACATATCCATATCTACCGTGGTCGAGTGGCCGATCTATTTCTGGATACTCCCGAATGCAATGCTCACACGACGGCGGCGGATATTTTATGGTCAGGCACACCTATTGTGACGTATCCCAAGTATATGCACAAGATGTGTTCGCGGGTTGGCGCTAGCATTGCACGCGCCACTGGTTACGGAGACGAAATGATTGTGAGCAATGAGAAGGAATATGAAGATCGTGCAGTTTCTCTAGCGCAGGGACTGGTGTACACCTATGAGACGGTGATGCCTGGGAAAGTGCAACGGCGTGGTCAAGGCGATTTGATGAATCTCCGAAAACGGTTATTCTGTACCCGTGAGAAAAGTCGACTCTTTGACACGCATCGATGGACACGGAATCTGGAACACGGTTATTTCGAAGCATGGCGAAGATGGGTCACCGGTGACGAGTTTGAAGACATGCAATCCAAGCCAAGTAGCAGTGGATGTATTTGGGTCGTCGATCCGGATGATTAAAGAAAACCTCAGCCTTGGGCGCTCAGGAAATCTACGTTCCCTTCTGTTGTATGCTTTGAGTAATCTTCTTTGAGCTTATGACGCATTAATTCCTGTTTTCTTCATCTTTCCTTCATCTTTTCTTTTTCCTTGTATCCCATTCCTCACTTGTCTGTTTTGCTTAAAATCTTTTAGGGGTTTGTTTTATGATATCCACCTTTTTAATCTTTTTTCTATGCTCTTGATTTCCTCTGATTTGCTTCAAATCATTGACTATAATTTGATATATAAAATAATAGCAGAACCCAGCGAGCAAAAAGATCAAGGACGAATATCAAAGCGACTGATGCTCCAACATGACTTGATCCATCAGAGTTTGAATGAGAATAGCGGATTCGGGAAGCATCCGGGGGGTTTCGGTAGAGTTTTGAGTTTGATAGACTTAATGACTGACTCTTTTTCTTTCATAGCAACAAGCGACCAAATGGTGAATCGAACTGACGAAAACATGTTCTTTTTAATTCATTCTTTTGCGCTTTCTTTTCATGGCTGACTTTATGAATGACTAACTGTTTTTGTTCGTTTTATTTTACTATTTTAGTGATCCACTATTTTTGGATACCCGTTCAAACCTTGTTTTTATCTCGTGCAACAATCACATTTGTCCCGTTTTTCGTGGTTCCGCCATGACTGGATCGGCAATGGGAAGGACATTGGTCATTGAAACAAATAGAGGGGTTTAGCTATGATATTTGGGGATTCCCAGACCCATAGTGCGGAGAAGCTTGGCAAAACGTATGCATATGCGCATGCATGTGCTGTACATGTGAGCCACCTTCCGTCGATCGGTTCCTGAGAACGAAAGCCAACCCCATCGTAGCGTGATAATGCGCGTCATGATGATTTAGCACGGTGGATTTCTGAAAAAAAAATCCATTTTTCTGACTGTTTGCGCCCAATCATGATTCGATGACTAATATGAGGCCAGCTTTCACCAACATTGAACCACTTGATATTATCATGCCGTTCAATAATAAGATATGACGAATGTTAGTCTAGACAAAAAAAGCAGGATCTTCGCTGACATTGGAAAATGGTGGACATTTTCTCACTGCTTGGTTCATGCTCCAATGGTTACATCAAAAAAAGTTCACGGTTCGCAATGTGACTTGATTTTTGTGAGACAATGATGAACCATGATCGCCCATTCTTCCAATTTTTCTCTCTGCAGGTTCTTTCTTTCGCCTTTGTGTAGGTGTGCCAATGGGGATTCATCCGTCGAAAGAAGCTTTTACCATCCAGTCGCCCAACTCCATGATGGCTGGAAAGAGCGAGACCGTGGATTACGGCTCCCTTCTTCCTCAAGGCCTCTACTCCTCAGCATGTGTTGACTATGATTACAAAGTGGTTCGACGCTTCATTCGTGAAGGCCGACTGGCTCCTTTCTACAAAGGTAAATTAATCATGCGCTGATTTGGCATTGCTCCACAGTCAAAACTGAGACGACATTTGTGATAGGATTGAATGAATTGCCTGAACCATCCATATCGGATCACAACCAAGCGCCTTCCATGTGCGTTCCCATTTCCACCAAAACTGTCTCCACTCCTGATCACTGCACCACCACTACCACCACCCCAACCGCCACCACTGTCACTACCCATTGTCCCACTGTGAAGAAACAAGCTGTCCGCTTTCCTTCTCGTCCTTCGTTGCGCCCCTCAAAATCACCTTCCGATCTGAATGCTTTATTGTACACAGACACCGTCGAATGCCCTATTTGTTTCTTGGTATGTATTTCTGTTTCCTCTGGTGTATTGGTCTTGCCGGAGAAAAAATCAGATGCCCTAACCGACTGTTTCTTGACTGTGTTATTTTCATGGTGTAGATCTATCCTGCGTTTATCAATTATTCTCGTTGCTGCGACAAGCCCATTTGCACTGAATGCTTTTTACAGCTCAGACGATCACCGGAGTCGCCATTGATACCCGCCGTTTGTCCATTTTGCGTACAACCTAATTTTGGCGTAGTTCATGTTCCACCAGTTTGGAGTATCCATTACGAGGTAAGCTTTCCTATTGGGTGGTTTTATGTCATGCTGAGACTCATTCTTCGATTCCATCTAGAACTTATCTAAACGACGCCTGGATTTAATACGAACAGTGTCCGCCAATGATACCTCGACCACGAGTACTCGACGGAAAAGGTTGGGACCCAATGACCCAGATGTGGTGCTTGTAGGTAAGTATTTTGAACAACCCATGAACTTGAAGGCAGGAAATAGCTGTGGTTGAACGGATTCTGAGACGTCGCTTTTTATTTCACCCCGTTAGATCAAGTTCGACCGAATTGGCAGGATATGCTGGACATCATGCCTCCGAATCGCCGACGTCACTCAGGCAGCATGTCCGGTAGTGGTACAACGCGAAGAACGGTGGTGCGACCGAATGCCGCGGGAGGAAATGCACGGAGCCGGCCGAGACGTACCTACAGTTCGATGGTGCCTTCCGAATACTCCAATTACATGGACTCTTTAAACAGTCATATGGATATGGACCTTGAAGAGGTGATGGTGATGGAAGCCATTCGGTTATCGCTTGCTGAGCAAGCGTTGCAAGACCAACAACGCACCCCACCTGGATCGACTGAACAATCGCCTGTGGAGACGCCATCTCGCAGCGTTCCGCAATCTCCGCCCGTCAGCTAAACATGCCTTGCTTATTTCTTTCGACAATGGATAGTTTTTTGCCTCCGTTGCTCTTTTTTTCATTTTTCTTTGCCTGCTTTTTCTTTCTGTTTTTTTCTTGTTTTTGCTTAATTTAACATTCACAGTTAGTATTGCTTTATTCTTAACCAAATAATCGTATAATCTCCTTGCACTAGGCAATTTTCAGAAACTGTTTGCCTACATTATTTTCTATATCTCTTTCTCTTCACTCTACGTTTCTGCCAATAATCGTCACAACTGAGCTTGCACTAAGCGTTGTAAATAAATGATACGTTTATCATATCTCGGATGAAAAGAGAGTGCAGCTGCCCCAATCAGTGTTTGTAATTGCTTGATGGATGCTTGTAGCTCGCTTACGTCGTTGACCACATGTTGGAGTCTATCTTTCCGACATAAATGCGAAGCATGAGAGGGACCGTTAGACACAAGTCATGGATCGTTTTCTAAACTGTGTTTGATACCTCGGCTAATTTCGCTCAAAGGTAAAGTTGCCAGCTGCTGCTGTAAACTGTTCAGTTGTTGTAGTTGACTGTTCATAAATGCATGTTTTCGCTTTAAACAGTGAGAATATTGCCATTGCTGAGATTGAGGTCAAAGTAGAAGGGAAAATTAGGGCATCCACGAGTATTAAGCCGTCATTTTCCCACTTACTGCCATGACCCCTTCTAGAGCTGCTTGGAGTTCTTTATCGATTGTCATCTCATGTTCTGCAGTGAGGGTTAGATCGAGATCTCGGTAGTGGTCAAGCTGGATGGATAAATCGGGCGGCATCCAGAATACCGAGTCAAAGAGGTATTGCTGCAATACATCAAAAGAAAGAGTCGATTCGATTTCTTCCTCAAATCGCATCAAATGCTACTGTAAAATAAATAGAATGATTCCTTGAAGTCCAAGGATGGCCAAACGCTATTACCTTTTCTATATTCTCATCGTTTGGCGCGAGAGAGCAACAGAACCTCTGTAATCCTTCAAAAGCGTGACATAGTATGGTTTGCGACGAAAGGTACAGACTATCAATAAAATCGGTTGGCAGCAGCTGCAAATGCTCTGCCAATAGTTCGAAATTGGAATAATATCTTGGCATAAAAAATGAGTAGGTTGTGTTTAAGTAGACTAGCAAGGCCCGGTTTAAATATCACTTCTTGGCAAAAAGCCGTCACGGGGGGCAGTTCCAGCGTCGATGGAGCGATTTCCCTGTTCAGCGCGTGACCCTAATTTTTTGTTTTTTCGTTTTTTGCCCTTGCTCTGTTAATGCCCACGCCCATTGCGAACGAGGCCATCTACTCTACGTCAGAGCAGTATGGCCATGCACCACCGCTGATGCCCGTGCCCATGATGTTGAATCAGTTTGGCCCTGCGCAGTCCTTTTATCAGGCTATGCCACCTCCTAATCCAGTTGCAGTCACTCCCATGTACAGTCATGCTGCAGCTCAGGAATATTGCGATTACATGTTCAACGTTGGCTTCAAGCAAGGTAGACTTTGGCGACCCACTTATCGAGTATCTATGATCTATGCTAACCAACCGCTCGATACACGTTGGGTAAAAAAATAATTAAACAGGTCTTTTCTCTGATATTACCGTCACCGTTCCTACACTGGAGCAAACCATGGCGTTGCACTGTCTTGCTCTTTCCCGATCGCCTGTCCTCTATCGCCGCTTGTCCGAATCCACTGAACCATCGATGGAGTTGAATGTATCACCAGCTGTGTCCGTGGAAGGATTACATCATACGCTAGGCCATTTATACCGGCCGCTGACGCATCAGGAAATCGTGCTATTGTTGAATGATAAGCCGGCCGTATGCTTGGAAATTGTCGATGTCGCGGAGCAACTGGAAATGGATTTGACGGATTTTGTGTTAAACGTTGTCTCGAATAGCTTGGAACCCGCCAACATTTACTTTTGGCTGAATGCTTTGCAGCCCTTTCGTGCCAAACATTGGGCGTCTGTGTTTGAGCACCGTCTAGTGGTGTGCCTTTGCCAGCATCTGGCGACTCAATTGGATGCTTTCAACTACGAAGTGCGTTCGAACAATACGTATATCTCATCCTCGAAATTACCTCCGTTCACCCAGAATGTGTTGGATTTGGCTCAAGTGTTTGCTCAGTTGCCGCTCGAGTTTTTGAAAAGATGCCTCGGTCAACCTGATTTAGCAGCTGGAAGGGATCCTATGCAACGATTTGAGTTTGCGAAGCAGGTGATGGCTATTCGACAGCGTCAAGGAAACGATGATATGTCGGTTGCTTTGCGTTTTGACAATGGCGTCATCAACGTCCACGTTGCCAAAAAACCATCCATCAGAATGACCCAATGATCCTTCCCTTGAATTTCCTCGCTTCCACTTCTTCTTGTCACACAATACGTCTGCATGTTTTTGGTTCCGTGTTTTTGTTTTTGTTTTCTTTTTTCCCCTACTTTATGTTTCCGCTGTAAATGAACCTACTATTTTGTGTATAATTGATCCCTTATATCATACATATTCGCTAATCTGTTTTTTTTTTTTTTTTTTTTTTTTTTTGGACCGAGTTTCTCAATAAGTGACACGGCAGTTTTGCTCATGTTATCCCTCTGTTCCACATTGTATTTCCTTTTTCATCTGTGTATTTAAAAGGTAGTAACGCGGTTGTTACGCGTACTAGCCAGCAATTTTCGGCAAAATACGGTAAGATACTTTGTGTTGGTGCGGTCAACAGCTTGCGTTGGTGCAACAGTTCCAGAAGCCGAGACCTTGCACAGAATGTCGAAGGAAACTTAATTGTTACGCGAAATGCATAAGCTCAAGATATTGAATGCTCTTTGTAGCACAACCACAAATGCTTTTAAACATAACGAAGTCCCTCGTTTCCAGATAAAATAAAATTAATTAGACAGTGAGCCATTCAGGATTGAACAAGCAAGGTTGTTTTATCAAGGATTCTGCTATGTAGAAAGAAAGGAACGCGTTATATAAATAAAACCTGATAGTATGTACTCTATGTCTAATGAGGAAAGATCAAGACAAGCAAAATAAAGAGACCCAAAAGGAATGATGCTAAACAGTAAAAGGGTATGAATCAAAGAATCAAGATATACAAGGAGAAAATCAGATGGTTATGAGAGAAAGAAAAAAGAAGAAGGAGATTGAAATGAAGAAGGGTAAATCATCATCACCCATGGGTAAAGGATCGCTTTTTCTGTGCGCATTATCCGTCATCGGATTTACAGGATACGACACCATCGTTTACGGAGAATATGCCTTGGTTTGACAGCCACTTGTGCAGCTGTTCGGATGACATCCGATACGTACAAGTTTTCCTTTGCACTGCATTCGCAATATTTCGCCTTGATTTCCTTGGCCAATGCCGCTCCCTAAATTCCATTCCGTCCATCAGTCAGGATCGTCCGCTGAGGCATCCGTTCAACACATCATTTGCATTATATCGCGTACCTGTTGGGGCGTGACCATCGAGGCGGAAGAAGTAGTATTTTTGCGTAAATCGACTTTGAGTCCCACGAGCACAAGCGCGACATTGCCACAATAATGCTTTACTTCGGGTAACCACTGGTCAAGAAAAAAAAATAGAAATGTAACCGATATGAATCTCCGTCAGTCAAACCCACTACCATGGATATCAAGTCCGCTTTTCAAAAACAAAAAAAAAAATGTGTGTACCTTGTCACGCACATTCTGCAATGATATCGGGTTGTCAACTGCAAAACATATCAAGACGACATCGGTTTCATAATAGGATAGCGGTCGTAAACGATCATAGTCTTCTTGCCCTGCCGTATCCCATAATGCTAATTCCACTGATTTATGGCCGTCCAACTCTAGTCGCGTCATATAATTCTCAAACACCGTAGGCAGGTATTTCTTTCGTATGAGAGAAGAAAGGAAAAAAAAATTCAAACGAGAGCCAAAAAGAAAGGGGGAATAGAAAGAAAAGGATTTTTCTATTTAGCAACAATAGAAGACGATAGGTTTCAATTTTTCTCGCTGTGTTTCTTACTTCAGGAAATTGTCCATTTTGATACACGATAAGGAAACTCGTTTTGCCGCAAGCACCGTCGCCGACGATGACGATCTTTTTGCGCAGTGGTCGACGCATTTAAGCAAAAGAAGCAAACAAGGGCAAACAAAGAAAAGAATTCAATAGAAAAAGAAAGCAAAAAGAGGAAAAACAAATAAAACGAAAAAATTTATAAGCTGCTGCAGCACAAGAAAGATTACTTGTATTGACAGCTGTCTGTTTATTTTTATAAAAAATATGACAAGTAAACTCTAGCTTGTTTGGTGCGACAATGCCAACGGAACGCTGCTGCCGATACCATGGAAATCTTTCTAGCACGTGGTTTCATTTTGCCTTCCGATTTTTTTTTGTCGCGGTGCCTTTTGGCAACGGTTGCTATGAAATTAAAAGCCGATCCCGATCCCCCAAAGTGTCTCATACCAAGTCACTTGATTGTTTCTTGGTTTGTTTACGTTACCTTGGCATCGTTCGCAATGGCATGTAACGGCACGTCTTTCCCATGGCCGTCCATGCCGGAAGACCTGACTTTGGAAACTGTTCTCAATGATGAATCGCCTTACGTGATGCTGGCTGAATTTAAAAACTACTTGGAGAAAACCTATTGCGGCGAGAATCTAGCGTTTTACACGGCGGTGCACGATTACCAGCGCGCGGTCCAAGCAGCGTTTGGCGATCTGCTCGACAATGCTGTGATACTCAGTAGTGGCTATCCTTTTCATTTCAACGTAGCAGAAGAAGCATGGTTAACACCGCACGAAAAAGTCCGTTTCGACGCTTTAAAGATCAAGTTCGACACCATCATACAACAACACATTTTGACCAATGCTGTCCAAGAAATCAATATACGTTATGACATTCGAGATACATTATTGAAATCAAATCAGCAAGACCGTTCCTACCATCCCCGTTTACTGACGCCTTCTTGTGATGCGGTCGTCGAGCTGATGCGCGCCAGCTCCTTCATTCCTTTCGCGGCGAATCTGGTGCGAACAGCCTCTGCTCCAGCTTCGCCATCGACGAAAAAAATGAATCGTGCCCTGTATCAATCTCTTCGCCGCCAAAAAAGTACACCGTCCATGTCAACCTTGGCCCGCGTCTCTTCACTTCGGGAACCTGAAACGCCCTCGGGTCAAATATCGACAAGGAAACTTTCTTTGTCTGCTGATTCTTCTTCTTCCCGAGACCCTTCTTTCCTCCATAAACTCGCTACATCCATGGGCTTCTTTTCTCGATCTCCCTCATCTTCTCATCGGCCTTGATTTGTCAACCTAACGATCGGATGGTGAAAAAATGGTTTGTCCCGTCCCGTCATCCATGCAACAGATACACGCACATATACACCTTGAAAACATCCAAAACTTGAATATTTCTTTCGTCTCGCAATACCACCATTTGTCAACTCTTCTCCCTCCTTTTATCGTCTGCCCGCTTGATCTGGCCAACTCCTCGAACAACTCGGAAGCCGCTTGTGATTCTTCTTCCGGCACAGGCGGAGTCGAATGTTTGACGTTTTTTATTTTTTATTTTTTTGTGGCATCATAAGGGCATGCGCCTACGGGTGTCTTGATATACCGAACCTTATAGAATACATGATATACTTACTCTGAAATGATGATAAATAGAAAATTAATACTTTTTACACATATTAATAATCAGGATGATGGTTCGATCTTGTCTGGAACAGATGGTGATTGGGATGCTGTCGATGGCGGTAAAGCTGCGGGAGATGTTGATGAAGATGATGATGATGCAAGCGGGGAGGACGGAGAAGAAGGCGATCGGACAGATGGAGTAGATGATTTGGTGGGTTTCGATGACTGGCTCCAATAACGATCCACATCGTGTCCGTACCATACTAGCAATTCTTCGCCTTCTTGAATATCGCGTTTCGTCCAACAGATCACTTGATTTACCAAGGCCCCCTCCAAAAACCACATATTCGCACCGGCCTCGTTTGTTTCATTCATGAAATGGAACGGACAGTACATTTCTCCCTCCGGATCGCTGTAGGGTTGCCCATTCTCATCAGTGGCATCCAACACTGTTTTGCGATACATGATGGAATATTCCGAGGCGCGTCCTACGCCGTCTTTAAGAGAATCGAATTCGTCTTCTGTCATTGGTACGCCAAAGTAAAATCCCAAAGGAGTATTATACGGCAGTCGGCGCTTCGCGAATAGGCCTTTGCCTGCTCCAGGTATGTTTGAATCCGCTACACGAACGATATCCGTCCATGATTTCGGTACGTTGGTTAAATCCAGTTGATCCAGTGTAGGCATGTCATGCGAAACTGGCGCGGCCGCTGTATCGTCTTTTGGTTTGTTCTCGGTTTCTATAGCTACTGTGTCTTGACGATCGCTATTGATCACCTTGGCTTCCATCTGTCCCGAAGATTCACTCATTGTCATACTCGGTTGGGTCGTCAATTGTGTTTTAGATTCCTCGGCGGGGTTGGCGGTCTCCGTTGTCACCTTTTCGACTGGTTGCTCCCCATTCACCTCCGACGGGTTACTGGGCGCTTTGTTCCTGAATTCCTCCTTCAGTTCACCAAAGCAAAAGGGCCAATCATGCTCAGCCAACTTGGCTTCCCATTTCCGATATTCTTGCACCGCTGTTTTAAAGTTGCCAGGTTCGTATGCGAGTTTGAAATGAGTCGATCGGCTTCCTTCCGGTTTGAAAGGGACAAAATATCGATCGCTGTTGTAGGTTAAAATAGCTGAAGCCGAATTCATGGGCGTCTGCAGTGATATTCATCAGTATTGATCGTGATATATCCTCTAATCGTCTTGTTTCCTACCTTGCCTCGAAACACTTTTGGTAGGTTACGTTCCTGGCTAATCTTTTTATCCAAGTCGATGGCCGCTTTAATAAGTTGTGTACGAGGTAAGCATCGATCGGGATGTTGCCGCAAAGCCAAGAACATCATGTAGGATTGACTGTGCCATCGCGGTTGTGTAGAAGGTCGGGTGGATGTTCGATGTTGACTTTGTTGAGGTGATTGTTGCATTCTTAGACGCGTACTTGACATGTCCTCTCGTGGTTCAGGATCGCGTGACTGGGTCCGACGTTTTTTTCTCTCATCGTCTTTAGGTTCTGTATCTTCTTCAAAAACTGCTGTGCTATCAGGTTCTATGTTTCGCTTGGTGCCTAGTTGACAAGACGACGGATCGGTTGTCGACTCGGTTGGACATGGAGTTACGGTTGAGGTGTTGGATGCTTCTGATTGGGTTGAATCTAGCAATGTCGGCTTTTTAGTTTCTATTCTGCCTTCTATGCTTTCCATGGCCATATCCGATTAGGTTGGTATCGTGTTTTTACAACCAAGATGAAATAAACTGTAAAAGAATGCTTTAATCAGAAAACCGTGTCAAGAAAAAAAAACACGAACAAAAACACTGCCAAGTTGTCTAAAGTGTTGAATCTCCGCACCCGTGATTTTTTTTTTTACTCTTTTTATCGCCGTCCACCGCCACGCCTGAGAAGAGCAGTAACCACAGCTGCGCCTACGGCCACCATCCCACTCACAATAGCCAGACCAATCATACCGTCTACATCCAACAAATTAGGTTGCCGTTTCCAGGTGTCGATGAATATTTTCCCGGGCTTACCTCTGGATAATTTTTGGTCAATAAGTTGATCCAGGTCGATGGCCTGATGGTTCTTGGGTTCAAGCTTGAGCAGCTGATAATTTAATTCCTTGGCTTCTCTGTAATCCGATAGTTTGTAATGACCCAATGCAAGGTAATAAAGGCATTCCCTCCGTCGTTCAGGTGCGTCTGTGTAGATTTCTTTTAAACGGTCCATATCAGCTGGGAAAAACTCACAATTTATTTTCCATCTCACATTGTTACCTGATAATAAGATAATGCCATACTGAATATCTACTTTTCTATCTGATTTGACCAAGCCCCATGCATAGTTGAACTTGGTTTGGATGCAGACGTTGGGTTCTTCTCTTTCAAATTGCTTCCGAAGCACCTATATCTGAGTTTCAGCTTACAGTATCACAAAGATATGCTTTGCCGGTGGCCGTTGAATAGCCTACTTCTAGTTCTTCTTCTTGCAAAGGCTCATTTGCCTCTTTGGCCATGGGAGTCGCTTGACATGTCATTACGGTTGAAGATTGCAAATGAGACAAAGTAGAAGCATAAAAAAACGACCTCTCGCATATAATATACGAGTCAAACGAATTCGGTGGTTTAAATCACAATATCACCCGTCATCATCAGGAATCTTACACAACGAAATATCACCACGCCACTAATTAACCTGCAGAATTTTTCAATCCACTGTAGCATATAAGCTTTCCTATTATAGAACTTTTTTTTATTCACTTCTAGGCTCACATTGCAAAACTGTATCCCATAATTTATCCAACAGCAACAGCAGCGAACAGAACGTGCCGTAATTTCAGGAATCACCCATTCAGCAACCCCCTTTATCGGATATTCATCACATGCCTAATAGAGTATTTGATTAAAGCTTTGTTAGAAATCAGGGTGTGACCGATCATCTTGTATGTGAAACGTTTTGTATGTGCGATTGTCGCCGTCAAATCCTACTTTTGATCAGAACCATCACTGCAAAAGCAGCATATAAGCAGAGCAAGGGAATGATGACGAGTAAAAAAGCAGACAATTTGCAAAAATCTAATACAGAAACGGTTGACAAACCAGTTCGCGAATCAGTGGGTCCTTCAAAAGTGGAAAGTCATGGCAGCGGTAAATACTGTGCTGTGATTATCTATCTATTACTTATCGCCAGCTGTCTGTTACTTTATCAGTGGCCATTGTTATGCAGGCACAATAACGGTGTAATTTTTCTCCTCCAGAATCCAAAGCAGAGCGTTGTTGCAAATCCAACATTATCACCGTGTGCTGTATAAAAACATACACTGAAGCCACTGGAAGTTCTTTTTGAGAGAAGGTCAAAGCTGGACAGCCGAGTTCCTCGTTATCGAGACACACACGCACATTGCATGCACTCTGTGACGCATTGTCCTGTTCAGGATTGCCATTTTCGAACTGTTTTAGTGGGGTTTTTTTAGAGTGCCTTTTCTTTTTATTTTATTCTCTGCCTTGTTTATATGCTAAACGTCTATTATTGCTATTCGTGTCAACATCGAACCATCGCTACGATGACACCCGATCTTACTTGTGATTATTGCCATTCCCCTTTTCTTGAAGAGGTACCTAGGAATAACCGTTAAGAGAAAACCAACCCCATATCTCAACGCGTAGGCTTGAAATTAGACTTCTGATTACAGAGAGGATCTTGACTTTGAACCTATGCTCTCTGACGACCACCATCACACAGTGCACAGCGATCTCTCCACGGACAGTATTCCTCGATTCGACGAGTATGCTGAGGAATCTGATATGGAGCGTCATGATTATCTGCACAGGCTGCTGTCACCGCCATGGGTATCAGACAACGAAGGATCAAGTACACCCGATTTCTACTGTAGTCCTTTGCAACGAAGTGAATCGTGGCGGCATTCCTATGATGCCGGTGATTCTACGGCGGACGACGACGCTTTTATAGTCATGGATCATGCATTTATGCCCTTCGAGTCACACAACTTCTATCCCGAAAATGAAATGGATTCCCCCTTCCTCGATTTTCGCCCATCCTTCTCTGATCATGAAACAATCTATTCCTCACCTCCTTCGGAAATATTCCACGATCAGTGGTTTGAACCTGAGGAAGACGAAACAGTTCAGGAACAAGAGCGAGACCAGCTTTTACATGATCGCTTTGTTCGGGGCGGATTGATGGAAGATATGATGGAAGATTTGGCAGACGGGGAAGTCGACGAAGCCATTGTCACCTATAGAGCCCTAATGCAACGTATGGCAGGCGACGAGTATTCGATAGTGGAAGATTTGATCCGTGGCGAAACAGCACGGGAACCCAACGACGATCCCGAAAATTCTGCAGGCTTTTTTCGCTTACCGTTTTCTCGAATTGAACGCTTATTTGAGTAAGCCTTACTCCTGCTCCATTCAAAACCAGGGCCAAAAAAAAAAAAAAAAAAAAAAGAAAAAAAAGGCATCCTTCATGGTTTTTGCATATCTGTACTGACATTGGTTGTTAGTGTCATTTATCATGGGTCGCCAGAGTCCGACAGTGAAAACGAAGACGACCATGCGTATCAACGAAGTTTCCTCGACAACTGGATCGATATTCTGACCAATCGTTCCGCAAGGTTAGCGAATTGTGATGGGGTACCCCAGAAACAATCACTAATACCACAGTGTCCAATCATCAGCACTACTCGTCAGCCATCGGAACCAAATCTTCGATATCTCCACGTTTACAAACGAAGGTTACGGCCAACTGATAAAGGTAAGGGAAAATTTTCGCATGTGTGAATTCTATCTTTTAATGCGGACTGATAAACATACGGTGGATAGATGTGGCAACAGAATGCAGTATTTGTCAGGAAAGATTTGGCACCGAATTAGACATCATTCGTCTATCTTGTCGTCACGAATATCATGATGAATGTATTCACCAATGGTTACGGCTGAAACCCACATGTCCGATATGGTACGTGAACAACGGCGCTTGCCGCTTTTCTTTTTTTTTCAAAATTCCATTTTGTCTCATGCCAAGACGATAGCCGACGTTCGGTCACATCAGATCCTGTGGAACAGCCGGACGAAGCACGACCCAGCACAGGCATCCATCCAGCTAGCAGAAGACGGTCTGATCTAACGAATCGGGCAAGCTCGCGATATGCTGATGGATCAGACGGGGAAGACAGTGAAACGTCATGGTCGTTGCATCCATCAGATTCACTACGGATGGCATGGGTGGACCATCACTTATGAGGTCATATTATTCACTGGTCATCTCTTTGTTATCTCTTTCCTTCATTCTTCCTCTCGTTTAAACGCCCTGTAGTTAGCCATTTCTTAACGGTGTAAAATGACGCCGAAAGAACGACTTTAGCATATCATACCTACTGCACCACCATCACTATGACTTTCATTCAAAGAATATATCAAACCACAACGATAAATTGTATTGAACAACATCCCTATGGAGAATACAAGCTGGATAAATTAAAATCGACACAAAAGCTGCAACGTTTCCATGTCAATTAATCATCAAATCGGGAAAAAGGAGGAGTCTGGCCTTTTTTGTTTTCCCAAACGCCTCCCATATACGTCCAGGGCTGAGTTTATCATGCCCATTTTAGGATACACGATTAGTGATAATTTGTCTCTCTGTCTTTTGTTTTTGGCTTAACGCCGGACTAAATCAGTGATTGAAGAACGGGAGCGGGCAAATACATGCGCACTTCACAGAGATGGATGGTTATCCGCAAAAACTCTAATGGGAGCCTTCACGCCATGTGACGACAAAATTTTGGACAAATCGCATGTGAGCATAAATCAACGCAGTGTGATTCACGTTGCGTCTCTGCCAATCACAACCTTGTCCATCATGCTGAAGCTCGTGATTGCTAACCCGTAGCGTTCCGCTTAAAGTGATATTTAAGACACCATAACCAGCATATTTTCCGCCTTCCCTGAATCGATTAGCTTTCATTGTGCTGTATCCGTATCTGTATCTGTACCGACACCGCTCCCATCTTTTCATTACTTTCTGTTTTACCAACAATCAATACAATGGCCATATTGGATTACGTTCGACGGCAGTTTTTGGACGGTTGCAGTGATCAAGTTCAGACGAATGGATCGTTGCCGCATCAGTGTTCAACATTTGCAAGAGCAAATTATGACAATCAAGGTAAAATGCGTGACACCATGGACTAAAAACAGCATATTAAACCTTCTTTCATCCTTTATTGACTGTTATGGTATCCAGGGACTGCCACCAATGTCGAGAAGCGGAGAGCCCTCGGATTGATCGGTCTTTTGCCGACGGCGGTGGAAAATCTTGACATTCAGAAACAACGTGCTTTGCATCAACTGCGTTCCAAATCATCCATGCTGGAAAAATATATATTCATGGCCCAGCTACGAAATAATCACGTTCAACTCTTTTACAAAATTGTGATTGATGAGCTAGAGGTGAGTGGGCCTTGATGGTTGCAGCGACATAAAAAAAAAGGCAACATGCTGTGAGAGCAAGGATGATCAACCTTCCTTTACTCTTGACAGGAACTCGCCCCGATCATTTATACTCCGACTGTCGGCACGGCGTGTTTGGAGTATTCGCACATCTATCCTTTTCTTGCTCCACCAGGTGTTCCTGACGGTCTTTATTTGACGGATACCGATGAAACGACGCTGTGCCAAGCAATTCGCAATTATCAGCCATTTGCCGATTATTCACCAGAGATTGCCGTTATTTCCGACGGTTCCCGTATTTTGGGACTCGGTGATTTGGGGGTGAACGGAATGGGAATTCCAATTGGTAAGCTCCAACTCTACGTGGCTGGGGCAGGCATCGATCCCCGACGGACACTTCCCATTTTATTGGATTTGGGAACCAGTAACGAGAAGTTACGACATCATGAATTTTATCTGGGTCTACGACAACCGCGTCCCTGTGATGACAAGGTGAGCTTATCTTTCTCATCAATGCATTGACTATGTTTTATCAGTAAAGTTTAACGATCGCCCCTTTGCTCAGTTCTACCCGATCGTCGATAAAACACTCAAGGCACTTCATCAAGTCTACCCGGATCTTTTAATCCAATTTGAGGACTGGTCATCCGAGCATGCATTTGGTCTGCTGGAGAAGTACCAATACCAAATGCTCTGTTTTAACGACGATATTCAAGGCACCGGAGCGGTAATCTTGTCAGGGGTAATGAACGCGATCAAAAAGGTGCAAGCTGAATCATCGGTTGCACCGCACGACCATCGCATTGTTTTTTATGGTGCAGGATCAGCTGGCATTGGTGTAGCACGTCAGATCCAAGAGTATTTCCAGGTCGAGCATGAGATTCCCGAGATGGAAGCCAAACGCATGTTTTGGATTGTTGATACCAAGGTATGATGAAATGCATATTTGTAACGCACCAGCTGCATAGATGAGATATCTGAAACAATCGATAGGGACTGATCACCACCGATCGAGGAGATAAATTGGCTCAACATAAAGTGTATTTTGCAAGAGATGACAACGACGGCCAGCAATACAAATCACTAGTGGATATCATCAATTACGTTAAACCCACCGCGTGAGTAGCAACTACACCGTGGACAAATCATATCATTTACTAATCATCTTTATTTTATTTTTTGGCAGTCTTATTGGATTATCTTCCGTCCCGGGCGCATTCACGCCAGAAGTGCTGACCCGTATGGCTGAGTTAAACCGGCAACCGATTGTCTTCCCGCTGTCGAATCCAGCCACACAAGCCGAATGCACTTTTGATCAAGCCATGGAGAGTACAGAATACCGTGTCATTTTTGCATCTGGCACGGCCTTTCCAGCTTACACCATTCCTTCTACGGGAGAAGTCCGAATTCCAGGCCAAGGCAATAACATGTACATCTTTCCCGGGGTGGGGTTGGGAGCCACACTCGCTCGTCCAAGTTACATTTCCGATCGGATGATGTTTGTAGCTGCGAAAGCCTTGGCCGACTCACTGACCCCCGAAGAATTGGCTCAAGGGTGGCTTTATCCATCTTTGCAACGCATCCGAACCGTCTCGGCTGAGGTCGCAGCTGCAGTATGTGAAGAAGCATGTCGTGAAAAAGTGGCGAAAAACAAACAACTTGCGGCCTGCAGTTCGCGCGATGAGATACTCCAATATATCATTGCCAGGATGTGGTCTCCTACAATAGAACAAAAGAACACTGAAGATGACCCTTCCAGCAAGGAATTGAGCCATTTGTAAATCTCCTAACATATTTTTTCTGCTATGATCCAAGTGTGACAATGAATGACGACAAAAGACTAAATAAAAAAAAAGCGTTAAATTTTTTTTTGCATGAAGATGAACGATGAGTGGCTATGAATGATGTTGCGGAGAAAAAAAAGCAGGAGTATCACGACCCAGCAAAACGAATGAGAAAGAGGGAAAAAAAGAACCGCAATCAATTTGGGATCATAACCCCCCGTGCGATTCACCACACACACCAGCTTGCTTGGGAAAAAGAGCATCTTATTTCTTTCCCTTTTTTTTCCTTACTTTTTTATATTATACACCATGCTTCTCCTGTGGCACAATACCTTATCAGCTCAAGAGCTCTTTATCATCGAACGAGTGAGCTTCTTGAACCCTCAAGCGCCTTCGTTTTGCGGATGAGCTAATTTTTCTTTTCGTTTATGTAGCTGATGCTCAAGATGACCGATACATCGTTTCCTGACGAGATTTCCTTGGAATTCAATGTGTTTGATAAATCGCGCGCCGAGATTTACGGTTATATACTAGGGATCCTGCAGCGATTGAAAATCTATGACGCCATGGGGATTACTCCTTCAGAATTCCTGGATTTTCTCATTGACATTGACTATGGTTATCTTCCCAATGCATACCATTCATTCTTTCATGCCGCCGATGTAACCATTGTACTCTATCACCTATTATGTCATTTCGAAGTTTCCTCTTATCTATCAGCCCACGATATGGCAATTCTACTCATTGCAGGTTTATGCCACGATATTGGCCATGTAAGTTTGGGAAAAGTGGGGACTTTGGGAACCGATGTGTGAGAGAGAAAGAGAAGAAGAAAAGAGTCTCCACTGTTTTTCTTCTTTTGTCTGTGACAAAAAATTGTATTTTTTTGTTTTTTGATGCACACCCTGCGGTTCGGTCTTCCTTTTTTCTTCTCCCTTTTTTTCTTATTTCTTTGGGATTGGTAGCCTGGAAAAAACAACAACTATCAAGTGAATTTACAGACGGAACTCGCTGTACGATATGAAAACAAATCCGTCTTGGAAAGCTATTCGTGTACCCTAACGATGGACTTATTGACAAAACACAAACTCCTGCGGCACGTGGAAAAGGCAAGTGCGGCAATGGGTACTCCTTGGACGGAGCCTGAAATACGGTCGTCGATCATCAAGATGATTCTCGCGACCGACATGATATTCCACTACGAGTTGCAGGAAAATTTAACTGCAGTGCTTGACCTGGTGACCAAAACAGAAGAACGATACACCGAAAAGGAACCACGCCAGTTGAGCAACCTACATGATCATCCGATTTTCCTTGCGGAACAACCGCCCAATCCGAACGATCCACGATCCGATACTGAAAGTGATACATCGTTTGATGATACAGTCAATGACGATACTCTAGCAAGGATTACCACACCCGTTACCCCTCCAGCAGAAGAGGTCAATGATATGACCCATTCTCCTGCTTCCATCGTACTGGATCAGGAGCAGCGGGATATGTTGTGTCAAGTCCTGATTCATGCGGCCGATATCAGCAATGCAGTAAGATCATGGCCGATATGCCAAGCATGGTCCAACCTTGTATGCGAGGAATTTTTTCGTCAAGGGGAAGCAGAAAAAGAACATGGATTGCCAGTATCACCCAACATGGACCGTGACCAAATCAGCCAAAGTACCATCAGCCTTCAATTTGGTGACTTTGTTGTTTATCCATATTTCGAACTTATTGCCGCTCTTTTTCCTAAAGCAGACGACCTACTACGGAACCTTGCCGAAAACAGAAAAGAGTGGCTGAAGCTAGAAGAAGAAGCGTTAGCCAGTACCGACGAAGACGAAGATCTTGGCACCGTGACCTCGGATGAACGAAGCCAAGAAGGCTGGGGACCACTGCCTTCCAATATTTTGCCAGATCGACCTATTGTGAATCCTTCCGGTCGTCGCGTCAGTGTGGCCGCTGGTATGGTGGTCATTCCTGAAGAGTTGGAGAAACGGACCGTGGGTTACGGGCGATTAAAACGCACGTATTGGGGTGTGCGTAGCGTGAGCGTGGATGATCCAGTGGGTCGACCTCTGAAAGAAGAACAACAACGACGAAAGAGTGCAGAACCAAGTGTCATGCTAAGAAAACTACAATTATCATCGTTACCCCATCGACCGACCAAACCTGTTAAACGATCGTACTCTACTGCGCCAGAGATGTTCTTTATACAATAGAATTGAGGATGCACCATTTTTAAAACTCAATTGAGCCATTGAGCCTATTGTAATTTTAACCCACCAATCAAACCTACTATCTGCATTATCCTTTTTCAACAAAAAATACAGGGGCCGCTGGGAAGTCTCTTTCTTTTTTCGTTTTCAATTTTTTTTTTTTTTTTTGGCTCTTTTCTTGTCCTGATTTTTTTTTTATTCTCAATTATTTCTTATTCATCCATCGATTGATATGTTGACGCGAATACTGCTCTATGGCGTGGCTCATGTATACATGATCATGGCCCTGACCCAACCGTTTCGGGTACTCCATGCAACCAGTTGTTACCTTCAAATGTGTGCCGCCGCATTATGGCCCCACCCGCTGAAGGTGTCCTTTCAGACGCGCATAGGACGATTGATCCTACTTACTGCTCGCTTCATTGTCATGATTACTCTTCTTCCATTTACAAAACCGTCTTCCTCCCATTTACGTGAGGATCACCGATCCTCATCTCCAGTTGAAACAGCCGCAACCATGGAAGAACCAGCAGTCCAGTCCTTCGATCCATCACTGTCCATATCTAAAGCAGAGATCCCTCCCACGTCCATTGTATCCGCTTCTCCACTTCCAGTCATTGAAAAGGAAACGAAACCAGAGATCCCAGTTAACGTTGCGCGTATGGACCAAGAGAGTATCGCGTCTGATCATGTTGTGGAACCGAGCGTAGAACCAGCAGCTGACCGATTATCAGAAGTGGATCGGGAAAGCTTGGCTGCACACGACGATCCCACGTCCCCCGTTCACACTTCCGACAGTAGCCAGATCACTTATCAGGAAGAACAAGACGATGAGGAGAATGACAAAATGACTCAGCAGCAAAGTGATGATAAGACGGCCGCCAGCTCTATCCAATCGAGCCCACTGTTGGAATTCGATCGACGACGTAGCACAACGAGCGATGATCAATTCCAACCGTTGAAAACTCGACTGCGACCAGCAACTCAGACCGAGCCGATTTCTGATACCCCGCTCAACCGGCATGTTACCCTTAAACCTTCTGTGTCCGTTCGCCTTCAGACCCGCATTAAAAAGTCTGGGCGTCGATTAACAAAGCTTTTCAAAAAGTGAAAAAGCTGGCGACACCATATTACTATTGTATTTCTATCATCTCATTATGCGTGTATGGTAACCGTATATATCTTTCTTTTTGTATATATCAGCTATTTTTTTTTGAATAACATGTTTTTGACATCGGTTTCTGGTCTCCAATTCGGCTCTTGTGCCCAAAAATGCTGAAAAGTCATTGTCATGACCACCAAAAAGAAATTGTTTCCAAGTTATGATCAATCTGCGGTCTTTTAGTTATGATTGAAATTGCACTATAAATTAAAAGAGACCTCGGGCAAAAAGACAATGCTAAGACGAAACTACTGTTTGTTGATTAGGTTCCCATAAAAGAGAACTTTTTTCCAAGTTCTGCAACAAAAAATTATCGGCACTCACAGTTTATTCACGATCATGAAGTTTATATTGGGTTGCTTGGCAGCCCTGTCGTCGTTATGCTTCGATTTGAGTGCCGCCGATCCGAAGTAGGCTATATTGATTTATTTAACTTTGATTGTTCCCATATATATTTTTGTATATGTTTTTTCAGTGCTCACAAAATGCAACTTTATTTAGCATTTTACAGCTACAACAGAAGAGGGGCCATGTATTGAATACACCTGCCCGATTGCAGCGTGCTTTGTCAAAGTATGGGCTGGAAACCACCGCATCGCCAACCCTGCTGAAAGCCGCAGCAGGTATTGTGGATTTGACAAGTGCATTTGTCGACGTCGAGGTGTGAATCTTCAAAAAAAAAAAACTAAAGCAACGCAGAAAAGCGATATGCTGTGATCGTTGTAATCAAAATTTTGGCTCACATGCCTTGGTAGTACATTGGGGAAATGGGAATTGGTACACCACCACAGATATTTCACATGGATTTTGATACGGGAAGTGCTGACATATGGCTTCCAACCATTGACTGTAATGGATGTGGTGGTCATCCTCTGTTTGATCCGAAGAAATCTTCCACGTTTACTGAAGGCAACCAAACTTGGCGGATCCGGTACGGCGATGGATCCACTGTACAAGGGGTTTCGGGTCAGGATATAATCACGCTGGGTGATATCTCTTACCGACAGACCATCGGCTTGGCAAAAAGCGAAAGTACCGATTTGGCCAGAGATATGTTTTTGGACGGCATTTTTGGTCTTGCTTTTCCGAATATTTCACACACGGGGCTGACATTGACGACCGTCGAGCACATGCAAGCCACAGGATCCATCGCCTCGGCGGTTGTAGGGGTGTGGCTCGGACGTGCAAGAGATGGCGGGGCCGGTGAAGTGGTAAGTTATTTCGGCTCCATCGGCAATTTTCTTTTCTAACGGGGCCTTCACATGTAGATGTTCGGTAACACCAATCCAGACCATTACGAGGGCGAGCTCAAATACGTATCTCTATCCAGCAGAAAATACTGGCAAGTTGAATTAACAGGTATCCAAATCAACGGTGAAGAAATGGTGAATTCTTCCATCGATGCTGTGATCGATACAGGTACCACCTTGATCATTTTGACCCCCGAGTTATCGCGCCGGATCCATTCCAAGATCCCTGGAGCCACCTACAACAATGCTTACGGATGGCGCATGCCTTGTCAAATGAAAGAAGACAGTGCCAACACCCTTGTCACTTTCCGTCTAGGAGAGTACGAATTCCCTGTTCCCATGTCCGAACTTGTCCGTGAACGTGCGGCTGCAGGCGGTGAATTATGCTACTCGGGTATCGGTGAAGCAAGATCCAGTTTTATCATCATGGGTGACACCTTCTTGAGAAGTTACTACTCTGTGTACGATTATGAAAATGATCGCATTGGCTTTGCTCCCTCGAAGCTGTAGTGTATTCCAAGAACCTATCATGTTAAAGTCAGCTGCATTCATGCAAAATAAAAATAAAAATCTTTCTGTATTGATAAACCCGGCATATCATTAAGCTCCTAATCACATGAGTCTATCTATCGATCCGTTCGTTCTTCTCTCATATGACAAGCTGTTTTAAGTTTGGAAAATATCTTATACATCGTTCTTATCTTGTCGGCGATATAAGTTGGCAATTGCTGATACACTAGGTCCGATTAAGAGCAATGGATATACTAAGTGTAAAACGCCCCCCCAAAAAGAGTCGTTTTATGACAGCATTCTTTTACCGCAAAATAAGCTACCACACGAATCAAAAGATTATGTAGAATGCGTCAAATACATTGTAGACAATGATCTCATTTTCAGTTTTAGCAGATGGCATTATTTTGCAGTTTAGATATGCCCTTGGAACTGTGTAAGCGTTTTTGGCATGGTTTATTTTTGGCACCTGCGGTCGGTGGAGGATATCAGTTTTTATCACGCTTTACCCTATAGACAACGTTCAGCAATACCCAATTCTGTCGTTAAATCTCTCTACAGTAATTGCTTTCTATCGTTAGCTTTCATTGCTGAATAACTGCCATGTCCACCAGGAAATTGAAATCGGGAGGGTGAAGCGTGACTTTCAACATGTCAACTTTGGCTGAGCTTATTTTCACAGAACAGCGATCTTTCTTTGCTCCTCCTCCCAACTCGGGTTTTAACAAGCTCTATTTTACAACGATGGACGATCCTAACGCTGATACCGAATGGTAACTGTGACGAAGCCTTGATGGAACGAAAGCAATATGCTCATCTGATCATGATGAAAGGAATGACATTCTCCGTGCCAAAGGCATCTTGCCTCCGAAGCAAGAACAGACCATGAACGAATTGGAAGACATGTACGTCAACAGCCTTCGGGAGAAAGAAGAAGAACGCAACAATTTGGATAACAAAACCCTCGATGAACTCGATGAATTGGAAGACTTGGAGGACGATCGTATCATCTTGGAGTACAGGTAAATTAGATCAACGGGATGAGCCACGCGCAAAAGGGCACGGTGATAACACTGCAGTCATAGACAAAAGCGTCTGCAGGAAATGCAAGCTCAGGGAGCCAAAGAAAAATATGGCGATTTGGTTCAAATCTCCAAGCCAGACTTTGTTAAAGAAGTCACCGAAGCGAGTAAAGAATGCCACGTTGTAGTGCATCTGTTCAAGGATTCGTAAGTCCCGGTGCCGATAGAATCCCACGCAGCAGTAGACTGAATGATCAATGTCTCTTTTCTTGACAGCATTCCAGCATGCAAGCTCATGAATCATCATTTATCGGCATTAGCACAGCAGTTTAAAGCCACCAAATTCCTTAAAATCGTGGGAGATCAATGTATACCCAATTATCCTGACCGCAATCTCCCAACGCTTTTGATCTATGGTGACGGTGACATCAAAGCCAATCTTGTCGGCGCTATTCAGTTTGGTGGAATGAACATGACCATGAAAAGTAAGCTTTGGATTTGAATTGAGGACGATTGGAAAGGGTTAGCGTCAAATTGATGAGTTAACGTCTGTTCCAGGTATACGCGCGATTCTGGCTCGTTACGGGGCCGTTCCACCAGAGAAAGGAGAAGACGATGATTTTACGGAAAAAAAGAAGTCGAAATCTATTTACAGCTCAAAAGCAACTGCTGCATTAAGCAGTGATGAAGAAGATGACGACGATGATGATAGAGGATATTACTAGTTTCCTTCATGCTGCGCTCTTTTTCTTTAATTTTCCTAATTACAGCATCCGAATAGATTGAATGTAGACTTCATACAAAATTGTCTTGAGTGTAGATCATAATCGTTAATGTGTTGGTTATTTGAGAGAGCTTAGTTAGAAAAGGCTGCCTTTGGGAGATAACAAACCAGATCAGTGGGTAATATATGGTATTGAACACCAGCAGCTTCGGTTATCGTCACAAGTTGTATGTTACATAAACAATATGTACGATTTTTAGCTAGTATAAACCGCTGTCATCGTCTTCAGTTAATCAGATCGATTGTTTTGAAAACAGTTTTAGCGCATTTCAAAGCATGAATCAAGCCAAAGTGTCATGATGGTGTGTTCCGAGAGCGGTCGATTCGATACTGTTAAAAGTCCGACGCTGCGAACCGCAAATTTGATTCAGTGGAACGCAAAATCCATTCTTGCGAACGGAAATAGAGTTCCTTGCAACTTTTCCTGATAATGTCGTCGAGGAGAACTGGAAATGGTGGAACCCCTGGACGGAATCGCAGCGGACAGTATAATGGAGGATCGCACGGTAACAGCCCGAGTCATGCTTCCAATGCAGCGCTAGCGCAAGACATGCCGTCTTCATTCTCGATCCGAAGACGCAACCCTGAAGAATTACGAGCATTATTGCGACGAGTGTTTCAAGACGACGATGATACCACTTTTTCGCGTCGCTTGACGAGTGCGAAACAACTGCTGGCTCTGTTGGACGAATACCGCGATTTGGAAGGCGCCGATCTTTTGCCTTTTCGGCGCGAATGCACGCATCTCATAGGCGAATGCCTATACGGACCTGGTTTAAGACTGATCTTTGAAGTGGCCAAGGCGCCACTGGCACTGAAGCAGGCGTGTGCAAAGATTGTCGCTGTGATTGGTGGCAACAATAATCGTATTGACGTACCATTAGCTTGGTTATTGGAAAACACCAATCAGTGCACGCTTGATAAGACCATCAGCGCCACAGCCCGAGCAAAAGAACGAGAACGAACAATGTGGTACCTGCGCACGTTCAATATGGTACTTGGCCTATTGTCTTGTTTAATTTTGAGGACTCATTTATCTTACATCAATCCATGTTATTTCAGCTTTTGACAGAAATCGGGACCAGAAGCATCAGCTGTCAGGCACTTCAAATCACGGCGCCAGCTTTACTTGCCAATATCAGTTCGGTATTGGATGCGATGGATACATCGGATTACTTTCCAGAAATCCTGCGTGCTCTCAACACCATTGCGTCGCTTTGCCACAATGCCTTTGCTGCCAAATTTCAGGTACCGACCCTTGGGATTACTAAAAAGGAAGGAACGGTGACATTGGATGTGATTTTTATAGGATATCATTGATTTATTGATTGGATGGTACATTGACGTCAATGCTGATTTGGACGACGAGAAACGAGCCGCTATCCTTGGTAAATTTCGCAGAGTCGAACCTAAATATATTCGTTATACTTACCCATCGATTTGCTCAGACTCCTTTCAACGGTATCAATCATTCTGGGACAATCACTTGCCGTTCGCATCTGAATTGATGCAGCACTTTTTGAGCGACATTGAGGGCTTTTTACATCAGATTCAGACCACAGCACCGGCTGAATCGACCACGGTTCAGTCCAAATGGGGAATCTGTTTGAACCTTTTACGGTATGACCACTGCTGGGTGCAGATAGAACCATCTTGACTTAATTGTTTTTTTATATCATAGATGTTTCCACGAAATCCTCGAGACCGTTATTCCGCTCATTGATGCACGTTCAAAGAAAGACGCAAACGATGTAGCAGGGCGTATGCTGGATGCCTTGCGGCCGAAAACCATCGAATTTCTCATCAAAGCCATGAATGCTTCCCCAGATACCCACTGGCTTCACATCTGTACGTCGTCCACCTTTTTAAAACTATCGGGTTACATTGCTAACGTGCTGTGTTTAGCCGATCAAATCGTTTTACAGATGGTATCTATTCGGCCGGAATCGTTTCAGGGCTATCAATCTCGCGTATTTCACTACTTGTCGTTGAACACGGTTTCTGGTCCAACACATTCTGTGCAAATGCTGATGCGGGTAAGGATGTCCCACCAATTCGTATAATCATTATAACAATGAGTGTCTTAACATGATGAATACAGACGATTCATGCTTGTTCGCCCAATATTGATGCTGAGAAAATCATGTACCTTCTCGATGTGGACAGTTCGCCTTTGTTTCGATGGCGCACTGAGCATCCGACCGACAAGTCATTGAACGCCGATATCCTCGTTCTATTCCGTGTACTCATTCGTCTTGCCGGCAGCAATCATATTACGGCACCTGTTAGCGAAAAACTCGTTGAAAAACTCCACAGTACGCTTGCCGAAGTGTTTTCTAGCTATTCAACCATTGATCTCATGTCTCCATTTCGGCAACTGTCAAACCTGGTGACGCAAACTGATACCCATTTACCGCAGTACAAAAATACTCATCGACCATCGGCCTCTACTGCGTCTTCAAACGTACTGAATGCCCTTTTCTACGGTTATATTCTGCTGGATATGGCTACCATTTGGTCTGTTGGCAGAGAACAGCATATTGGGGCCATTCTACGAATGTTATGTCAAACATGGCAATATCGATGTTTCGACATGTTTGATACTTGTTTACAAATGCTGATTGACTTTTGGACAAAGTAAGCTACCATCGATACAGTATGCTGTCTTGAACCCTTACTAATACTTGCTGTCGCACACAGAAGCTCCCGGATGGCAGCAGAGGAATTATCATTGCAAGTTGCTCTTATAGCAGATTGTGCCGATCACTGGGATGCATTGACACTTCGTTCTCGGCAAGCCATCTGTGATTTTGTCGAACAAATGCTGCAACAGCCCACCGTGCAATTGAATGAGTCCGACATGCGAGATATCATTATTCGGATCATCCATGCAACAGGTATCTTCGTCGGTAAATCTTTGCTCACGAATATCTTCTGATGCATTGTTTGCTAGATCACGAACGGAATAACCATGTCAAAGGACGATTACTCCACTTAATCTCGCAGTATTGCCAAGAATACCGATCGACGGATATTCTGTTGCCTGCTATTTCCTTGGTACAACGAGGGTAAGTGACCAGTTGATATGGACAACATCTCTTGTACTTAATCTGCATTCACAGGGTGGATGATACATGCGGCGAAATCCAGAAAATTAGCAAACAATTGCTTGATCAGCTCAACATATTCCTGCTTGCTGATATCGCTAAACAAGGCAATGCGGCTTTTTCCAATATTAAGGTAACTATTTTAATTTGTTTTACACTGTTCGACACATCTCACATGCTCTTTGTTGTTTAGAAAATATGCATGGCTACCCCACATACAGGATCGTTTCGTCCTGCACACTATGAGATTGTCATGCGCAATCTGGGAATGACCAAGCTTTTACTCAATGTCAGTGGCAATCACCCTGATCCAAATACTACTCAAGATGCAGACTGGGCGAAACGACTCTTCCATAACTGTAGCTCACTGAAAAATATGCAGAGCACTAGCATCTATGAAGATGTAAAAGAAGGTTCGTACTTGGCCAAAGACCTCCCTCAACAGTAGTCCAGTTGTTTACTTGCAGCATCCACTTCAGGTAGCGGAAATACGGAGATGGTCAACCTTATCAATCATTCGCAGTCTCTGCTGTATTATTGGGCGATATGGGAATCTGCGCGTTATTGCATCCTAGCTCGCTTAAGGACACCCTTTGGAGGGCCTCAACAGGTGTGTAGTCTGTGCAAGAAAGTTTTGCCGTGGGTCATTTCGCTAAATTCCTTTCAGACATTTGCAGCTTTTGAACGGCAACTGGACGCATTAGTTACAGCAGACGATCAATGCAACAGGCAAGTTGCCATCAGTGTTTTAAGTTGTGCAGGGACTCATATGATGGCCTCTAGACAACATTTGCAACATTTGCTGGTGCTGTTGGATCGACTGGAAACACAAATCTACAATGCATCGGAAGGTTGCACCACTGGTGCTTTACCGGCCGTGCCAAGACCAAGTTTATTATTCTTCAGAGGCAACCGTAAAACATGTCAAGATTATTTTTCAAGGATACGTCCAAATATGATCCGCGCCGCCAAACTCATTGGAGATAATGACTTGTTCGTTCGCCACGCTCTCCAGGTAAGTATTCATCAAGAATTGCATCCCGCGGTAAAATGACTGAAAGTGGACCCTTTTTTTTTCTCTGCACAGACTCTAAAAGAGCGAGAAGCATCGCTTACGGAACAGGTGCCAGAAAATGAAACCAAATGGTTTATGGATACCAATATACTGCTACGAGAATTAGGTAAACAAATTAAATACATGGAAATTACAAACAATGAAGCTCACAAAGTGGAACTTGCCAGTGCATACCTGCATCCGCCAAAAGCAAGCAGACATTATTCAGGGTTTCCACTCCTGGTACAAACGCTTAATTCGAAAGATGGCACACATCAAGCCATCGTTCTTGGAGCATTATACGTTTCGATTTTTGATCGGACCTCTTCCAAAAGGTATTGCACAAGGTCATTTTGAAGAACTATTCCATGGATTACTCACCAGGAAGAATAGCTTCTTATGAATCCCAAAGTCAGTCCGTGTCCTGGTTCCATATCGCTGCCATGTTTGCCTCAGTAAGTTTTTCCTTTGACCGCAGCTGAAATCCAAATACTGATCTGTTCATTTTCTTCAGGGTCATGATGAAGCGGCCATCAAAAGCCTCCAACGGATGGATTTGCATGTCGACAATGATCCCTTTGGTATCATCAAGATGCTGAATGCTGAAGTATGTGCTTGTCCTTTTTTTCGATGAAAATCGGTATACTAATGGGCTGTGTTTTTCAGACACTTCGCTTTTATGCTTCTCTGGAGGATTACGAGCAGATTGAGAAGCTGTGCGGTGATAATACATCGATGTTCAGTGACGCCGTTTTTAAGAGTTTGATGGAATTTAGCCATCAGCAGGAGCAGTTGCAAACGAATCACAGTGATTTCACTCTGGGCGATCTGCAATCGTACATCGACAATACTTCGATAGAGTCGTCGCTCGATATTGCTAGCCTTGAACGGTACCGGCACTGGTTGGGGATGACGAACAGTTCAACGACAACCAACGAAGATATCAATGATTTTTTGGCGCAACGGCTATGGCTCACGCTCAGTCAAGATGTCCTGTCGGACCGATGCAAAATACTGGAATACCAGCTGCAGCAGACCACCACCGAAAAGCTTCTGTTCCAAGCCCAAGATTGGGTTCATTTCAGCCATCATGCTCCATCGATCGCTTCTTTACCTGAAACAAAAATCTGGAACCGTTTAACGAATTGTTTCCGCAATAACCTGAATGATATGGATCTAACGTATGCGGCGCCCTACCTCAAAGAAATCCAGCTGCATGTAGCCAAAGTGGCACGGAAACAAGGCAATATTGCCACGGCCGAACGTTGGTTGGACAGTGTCGCTAAGACCGACAGCGAGGCAATGGATACGTTGTACGAGAGGTCCAAACTGCTGCTAGCCCAGTCACACTACAGCGCTGCTGTGGATACTTTCCACACCATTCTTCAGAGCACCGAGTCGAGCCCCGAATACGCTGTGCTGCAAAGCAAAGTGTGCGTCAAGATTGCGAAACTACTGGATAATGCCCCTGAAAATGATACGATTTCTTTAACCGAACATTTGATGAACTTGTCGTCGACGGACACGCCATCGGCAAACCAACTGTATTCTCCTGTCGAACAAGCCATCGATTCCGCCTTTGAAAAAGCGGTCGAAAAATCATCCAGTTCTGCAGATGTATGGTTCGAATATGCTACGCATCACTACAAAGAGGGATGGAGAATGCTCAACGAGTTGTCGCGTGAAGAATCTCAACTTGCTGCCATTCTCTGGGTTCGCAACCATCTGCGTGCTGCACTGGAGAGTGAAGAGGCAAACGGACGGCTTCATGGCAAAATCACCGATATAGAAAAGGTAAGATGAAAGACGATAACTGACATACTTGAAGTGGGGTTCTTTTGGTCTCTGTTCGTTCTAATCTATCTTTCGCCAGGCTTTGCTAGAGTTTTTACAAGATCAATCGGCTGATGTAGGATCGCAGGGCTTTAAAGAATCCTCTTCACTCAACCACGTTTTCACTCACATTGCCCCTGATATGAGTAACGAATGCAAAGAAACAGTGATCGACACTCTAAACAAATTGCAAGAGGCGATCCTACAACGGTTCCGTAGCGCAGTGTTGGCCTATTTCCAACACTTATCACTGGATAAATATCAGAACAAGGTACGACTCACAAATCTTGCGCAGGATGGGAGTCAGTCTGTTAACGCTGTCCGCTGTACGCAGGAAAAGGGATTGTCTTCAACTTCTACGTCCAGCGTAATGACGGCTACGTTGCGTTTACTGCGGCTGTTGGTGAAATACGGAGAAGCATTGCAAGATTTGTTTCTGACACATGTTGAAACGGTGAACATTGAACCATGGAAACAGATTGTTCCTCAACTTTTCTCCCGATTGCACCATCCTGCCGAGTTTGTTCGGCAGATTATTGGAAGACTCATCAGCCGTATATGCAATGACGATCCTCAACATATTGTGTACGATGTTATTGTTGGCTACACGTCGTCGAAAACAAGTCGTGAAGCCAAACTCGTGCTCGATACCATTGCCAGTCAGATGATGCAAAAAAACGCGGTTTTATGGAATTCTACGCGACGGATGGCCGAAGAACTGGAGAAGATTACCGTGCTCTGGGAAGAAAAGTGGATTAACAAGATTGCTTCTCTGCAACTCGACGTGATGCAACAGTTTCAAAAGCTGGAGCATGAAGTGATTCGTCTAAAGCAAATGGACTTGGAAAACGTTCAATGCCAAAAGATCTTCCGAGACAACTATGATAGCGTGATGAAATTCATTGTTAATTCGATCGAAAAGCTGATGACCGCTACCGTCAATAGTGCCTCCCGCACGCATCATGAAGAATGGTTTTGTGAAACATACGGAAACGAAATACAGCAAGCCTTTGAATTACTGCAAAAACCGAAATCCATGGAAGAACATCGTCTTGGCTGGGAACGTTTCCAAAAGGTAACTGGTAGAACTATTCTTACGTGAAATGATGAACGCTCGTATAAACTTTGTACCTCTTTGTTAGCTGCATCGCCAACTCATTGCAGAATCTCATAAAGTGCGACTTTTGGAGCTCAAGGATGTGTCACCGTATCTGGCAGGTCTAAAGAACACGGTGATCGGTTTGCCTGGCATCCACGATAGTCACGCGTCGTGCTTTATCCAGACCTTTGGCACGAGTGTAGTGATCATTCCGACCAAGACGCGACCAAAGAAGCTAAAAGTGGTGGGCACGGATGGCAAAAAGTACTCGTACCTGTTTAAAGGATTGGAGGATCTTCACCTGGATGAACGTATCATGCAACTACTACGTACGATCAATGGAGTGCTTGTGGAAGATCGAGCGACAGCTACGCGTGGCATGAAAGCACGTACCTACGCTGTGATCCCTCTGAGCGATCATTCAGGAATGATTCAATGGGTGAACGATGCGGTGCCTTTGTTTGCGCTCTACAAGCGATGGCAAAAGCAGGAACACCTTGGTCAAATGCTATTGGCCAACGAGACCCCTGATAAAGTGGCACCGCCCGCCCAACCACGTATCCCGACTGAAATATTCATGGACAAGGTCGCCAAGGCTCTCAAAGCCGAGGGACTGCGTGTCACCGCCAATCGAAAACATTGGCCCAAACATGTGTTGAAGAAAGTGTTTATGGATTTAGTCAAGGAAAGCCCCGGCGAGCTGTTGGCGAGGGAGATATGGTGCAACAGTGTGGATGCCACGGAATGGCTTCAGAAAACGAATTCTTTTAGCCGATCGCTTGCTGTCATGTCAATGATTGGTTATATTATCGGCTTGGGCGATCGACATCTCGACAACATCATGGTCGATTACAAAACCGGCGAGATAATTCACATCGATTACAATGTGTGCTTTGAAAAAGGCAAACGGTTACGTGTTCCTGAACTGGTGCCTTATCGTCTCACGCAAAATTTATTCAATGCTCTTGGCATCACTGGCGTGGATGGTGTTTTCCGTACAGCAGCGGAAGAGACGATGCGCGTGCTGCGTAAGCACAAAGAAGTGCTTCTGACACTTTTGGATGCCTTTGTCTACGATCCATTGGTCGATTGGGAAAACGAAGCCGAAGAAGTAGAAGAACGTCAAATGACCGAGATTCAAGCGAACCTTGCCCTCATCGCCTCCCGTTTAAGTATGTACTTGTGCTTTTTGATACTACGGATTCATGGCATTCTAAAAAGTGATCTGTCTTGTTTAGCTGAGAAAAGATCCCACTACGAGACAATGGAGGCAAGAGTATCCGACACACTCTCCGGATTGGCGGACCTCATTCAGTCGGCTAAATCGAGTGCTGATCAACTGTTAATCGAGGATGATAGCGATGAGGATGAAATGAACATCATTACCAATGTCGAGGATCGTCTCGAAGGTGCAAAGGATCGTCTTCACGATATATTAGCTCGGTGTCGGTCTTGGCACGCGAACCATCGAATCGCTATCGACATGGTAAAGGCAAGTTGGCTCACGGTAAACATTGAATGTCACGCAGTGAATGACAGGAATATCTTTTTTCCTGTAGAAACCGCAGCAATTCAATGACGTTATATCCCGAAAGGGGCTTGAGCGGGACGTAATCCCAAAGACCATCGATGATAGAGCCTGTGTGGACATTTACAGGGAGTTTACCAGCAAAGTCAACCTGTGGATTGACCAAAGAAATGCTGTTTATCACGAGTGTGAGGAAGAGATCCGAACGTATCGAGAGCTGATAGAACCATTGCAAGGCAAAGTGCTGCAACAAGACACGTGTCAAATGTATGGTGGCATGCTGGCCAACTTGGTCGAACACCGATTTGCGAAACCTTTAGCCGAGCAAGTATTGTCACGATTACACAGCAAAAGGACTTCGCCCGCTCTACAGACGCTGGAAAGTCGAACCTATAGTTTTAGCAATGCGTTATTGCAGTACTTGGCTTACGTTAGGCCGCTAGTCCTCGGTTTCCAATCTGCAAACAGCCGTGGAAACGGTGCTGAAGCAGCGCTGCGACAAACACAGAAGCGATGGAGGATGATGTGTGACCATGAGACTCGTACCTTGGCCATGCTGGATTCGATGCCGACGGTGGAAACTCTGCTGCGTCGTCTAGCCAACGAAGAAATTGACCAACCCCACGATGATGATCAGGAAACTAATGCTATCTTGAAAGGGCAATTGCTGGCCAAGGAAGGGAAATGTCGTCTGAGCATTTTCTCTTTACCGTACCATGAAGACGTAGGCCTTTTGGCCCTCAGCTCCTACTGGCGGGTATATCTATCGTCTTTACGCGGTAATACTGGAATGTCTGAAAGTGTGCTTGGGTGGTTATCATACTGACGCTAGACTATTTAGATATTTGGGGAGGTCATCGACTTGTGGAGTTCTTGGGAGAACGCGAAACTCGAGTTCTGGATTGTCTGTCAATAATGACGCCTACCTTGCTTGAATTGGACGAGGCATGCTTTTCGATTTGCGAGCAGCTTGAATTCTTTTCAGCAGAGAGTTTGGAAGCGATGATTACCACACTTCGCAACTTGACGCCGGAGCAGATGGTAAACTCCATTGAGTCAATGTTTTGAACGCCGTTAACAGTATGCTCTACAAACAGAGAGATTATAAGCAACAACCCCATATATCTGGTCCCTTGGCGTTGATATTGGATACCTTCCATGCACTGGATTATGCATGCATGGCAGCCGAGGTATGTGATCGTTCATAAGACTTTTTCAGATCAATGATGTTTTGGTTGCTCTCATGTTCTTACATGCTTGATTCCACTAAACCAGATGATGGACGATCCGATTGTTCTGCAGTACATGTTGTACAAACAAACAGTAAGAAATTATGTAATGAGTGACATAAAGGTGACAGCGGCTAAAAAAATGCATTGTTATAGCTGTTCCTGAATATACTGCAAGAGATCCAGAAATGTTTCCAGGCCATTCCACCCCATGCTTCGGTACCACCGTTGATCATTGCCTGGAGCATGGCGTCCAATCCTGTGATTAGTCACAGTTTGTCTGCGATGGCCAGCTTTTTCATTTTGCATATCTACATTCCTGCGTCCAATCAGCTTTTATCCGTCATGCGAAACAGGTTAAGTCTTCAGTTATCCGTGAACCAAGACGCACCCACTACTTCCTCGGTCGACATTGTTAAAGAGATGTGCAGCTTGATGACGGAACAACTCATTATGGAAAAGGTAGTATTTCGATCGCCAGTTTGAGCCAACGTTTGATTCTGTTTATTAACAAGTAGATGCATAGGCATATCAATACATGGAAAAGTATGACCGATCCATGAAACAATACCATGCGGACATTGCCCGCTTTGAATGGTACAATGCGCCTTATGTACAGACTCACACGCCACTTCTACGTAGCCAGGTTGGGATGTTTTTACTGTAGAGATATCTCAATATTTGCTAACCCGTTATATCATGTAGCTTATTGTCCAGCTCTCAGATGCTGCTGAAAAACTGCGGCTGCTGGGAATCGAATTGGAATCTTTGGACAAGACTTGTGAGCAGCTGGATAGCGTGTCACCGAAAGATTCTAAATGGCCAATGATCCAATCCCAGTGGAAGAGGGCTTATGGACTCGAAAAGGAAAAGGTAAACTAACTTTCAATCACAATAAAAGATAGTGAAAGCGCATATTCATACTGGGCGATGCTAGTGTACCACGATCATGGAGTTGTACAACAGCATTCTTCAACTCGACAGTTGTCGGGAGAACTATACCCAAGCCATGCTATTTGCAAAAGAAATTGAAGAAAACTTGCAAATCCTAATTGAAGAGTAAGAAAATTAATGGAAGAGAATTTACCAACGGCTGTTTTTCATTAATACGTTATCCCATAGAGATGTCAACGAAACTCCTCAAGATACCCAGAAAACGGTATGTATGACAACGATCTCACTGATGTGGAGCTTTATATTCATTTTGAAATGATTCGCTCCCAGTTTGTGGTTCCCTCTACGGTGCTTCACACCGTCAAAGACAAGCTTGTCAATGTGATTAAACTGGTGGCGGAAGTGAAATCGCCTGTGGATGGCGTCGGTCCGTTATTAGAATCCATTACGATTGTGGATACCAACGCAGATAATGAAATGAAGCCAGCGCAAGAAAGTGCCAAGGTAAGCCTATCACTAATTTATGACTGGCCGGATCAGTATGCTTATATGTTGCATAGATTGCGTTAGATGCACTTATCAAGCTTGAAAAACACATCTCATTCATTAAGGAGGCGTCTGTGTGCGACTATTCGCAGCTGGTAGGATGACATTTATCTATTGTCGGGAGCGAAATCATTGATGGAAATCATAGATCGAGACGATGGACCATATTGGGGAAGCGTTAAAACAACTGTTCACATCCTTGCAAACGCTTGAAGAATTCGGTCCCGAGAACAAGGCTTCTTCTGCTGATGATATTCGTAAATCGAAACCTATAAGCGTGTTGACTGCAGAGGAAAAGAGCAAACATGCATCGATCGATGATACTGGTGATAATGAACATACGTCCATGTACGCCAGCGGTCAGTCGGAACCTCGATCCCAGTATCCGGAAATGACGGAAAAACAAAGTATTCCCGATGCAGCACATCATCAAGCTACTGGCGTTGACGAGAAGGAATTGGTCCATACCCATCCCCATGGTAGATAAACAGAGAATATGGATCATACCTTCCTTGAATCAATGACTTATACCATTCTATTAGAACGCACTGGCGCTCCGGTCCGTGTTATGCAACGCAGCGAACACGTTTTGGGCATTATGCGTCGTATCAAAGCGAAATTGGAAGGAAGGGATTTCAACGTGCCATACAAGATGACAGTTTCAGAGCAGGTTGGTTCAACATGAAGAAAATAAGGTAATATTAATATCTAAATTTTTCATCCATAGGTCACAAGAAGTATTGAACAAGCTACATCCCCTGACAATCTTTGCATGATGTACGAAGGCTGGACCAGCTGGCTTTAATTCCACCGCGTTGTTGCCACTGGCGGATACACTCTTACAAACATATATCATATGCTGCCCAAAAAGAAAACCAGCTAAAACATGACCGTTACTATGGTCAAAGAGCACAGCAGTTGCTGTATACCAAAGTGTCATTTCAAAATAAAGTAGCAACTATTAATAGAATGAATCCCACATCGATAACTAGGCTTAGTGTTTGCTAATTTGGCAACGATGTTCCATACACGTCAATCCAAAATGCAGATCTAACAATGGCATCATTGTGAAGTAAAACAAAACTTGCCTGCTGTAGAAAAGGGCTTTTTCGTGTTCTCGCAATCCCATCCAGCTTGTTTGCTGCTACTCGGGTTTTTTTGACAAACCATGGGTCAGTAGTTACGTCAAGGAGTAACATATATACGGTTGCATTAAGCTTTAGTATGTAGGAAATGGTGCACGGGAAAGAGGGAAGTAATGAAGAGCACTTCATATCTGGACGAAAATAAAATAACTATATTTTATATGATTGATACGGAATCGGGGAATCTTCAGTGGTTCTAAATGATATGGGCAGCTTGTTCACCTAGTCTGTCTAACAACATCCGCCTTTGTTGGATGTTGCATTAGCAGAAGGTAGTGACGAACCACCTTGAGGCGCGGATAATTTGATGCCCGTTGTCTAACCCCCCAAAAAAAAAACCGGATGTTGTATTTTTTCCCCATTAGTTAATGTATGAACTCTTTTTCTCGTTGATCAAGTAACGGGTTTCATTACCTCGTTTGATAAATCAATGACACCGCTTTGAATTTTCTTGCATATAGTCTGGGCGGTTTTTAAGAAGGCGTCTTCCACATTTTCTGCTGATTTAGCCGAAGCTTCCAAAAAGAAGAGATCGTTTTCGCGTGCAAATCTTTCGCCTTCCTCTGTTGACACTTGTCGCTTGCTTTCGAGATCGCTTTTGTTGCCAATCACCATGATCACAGTGTTGGGATTGGCGTGTTGACGGATATCTTGGATATGGCACAGCGTCACGTTAGCTCAAAAGGATATTCTAAAGTACGTTTCAATATCAACCTTCTAACCATGTCGGCAAATTTTCAAAGGTTTCGCGTCTAAATAGAAAATTAACATTGGTTTAAAAAAAGGGTCATCCTTTAGATCTGTTGAAATATTTACCTTGTGATATCATAAACTGGAACGTCAAAAAACGAAACCGAATGGGTAAGACAACTATGGATACACTTGTCACACTAGATTTTTGTTCCACTCACCCAGCAATGCTCCCGCTGCTCCTCGATAATAACTGCGAGTGATCGTTCGAAAGGATTCCTGGCCAGCCTAAATGCAATGATATTTAAGAGAAAAGTAAGTGCTTTCATTTTATTTTATTTTGATTTCATTTAATGCCTCATTCAATCTTACCGTATCCCAAATTTGTAATTTGATTTGCTGATCGTTTACATTAATGTGTTTCGTTCCAAAACCAACACTATAGTGTGGATGATATGTTTAAGAGGTGTACCGAACTGTCGTTAAGCCTTGTAATTTTTTTTACCCACCCAATCGTAAGATCGTGCGCAGGCATAAATCGTTGATCCGTAAACTGTAAAAGGAGGCATGACTAAAAAGCGATAAAGAGAAAAAGATCAGATCCACTGCGGAGAACAATCCATGGAACACAAAAAAGTTATATCATTGCTGGATGAATGAAAAGGAAAAGAAAGAAGGATAGTATCGATATTCTCATATGGTACTGTATCCAAATAGCCAATCGATACAATTCCTTTTCTTTTTGTGAACAAGTTAAACAGTAAAAGTAGCTTACCTTGCCAACGCCTGCAGACAAAAAAGATGATTCAAGGCATTGAGATGAATTGGTTTCGAATGGCGTCTATTTCTGTAGGCTTACCGGTGTCGCCGATGATAATATACTACTTTACTATCTTAGAGCAACCATTACGAGGAATATCTGAAAATACATACCTTGATAATGTAGCTATAATTGTAATTTGACATGGCTATGGGTTAGAAAAAGAAAAAAAGAGGGTGCTTGGCTTCAATGCCGGGCTCGAGCACTCACATGAGAAGCGCTTCCATTTTTAAACACCGCCAGAATGATGTCACAAAGACAATTTGATATACGCGTGTGCACAGCAAGCCGTCTCCGGGACCTGACGCTTTTTCAACGTATTCATCCATCAGTGGACCAACGATTCAGCCATTATGCCAGCCACAACTTCTATTTCGTCTGCAACGACCGTTCACGTGCATCCTTTAGTTCTTCTTTCAGCCACCGATCACTACAACCGTGTAGCTAAAGACACCAGAAAGCGGGTCGTGGGTGTTTTACTTGGACAGCAAAAGGGCAAGACCGTCAATGTATCCAACAGTTTTGCAGGTAAATCCGTCCCCCCATTGCAAAATGCATCAACAAACAGGACCATTCAGCTGAAAACGTTTGTTAGTTCCTTTTGAGGAGGATGAGAAAGATCCCTCAGTGTGGTTTCTCGATCATAACTACGTTGAAGCCATGAATGACATGTTCAAGAAAGTAAACGGTAAGCGGGTCTTATATTCGGCCATGGTGGGCATGGATCACTAATCTGTTTTTACTACAGCCAAAGAGAAATTGATTGGATGGTACCACAGTGGACCGAAGCTTCGTTCGTCAGATTTGGAGATCAACGATTTATTCAAACGATACACACCCAATCCCGTGCTGGTGATTGTCGATGTGAAACCCAAAGATGTCGAAATTCCTACGGATGCTTACTTTGCCATTGAAGAGATCAAAGATGTGAGTAGTTGAGGGCGAGTTTCGGAAAACACCAAGGACGAGTGATGACTTATGTTTCATCATGGATAGGATGGCACGGCAACAACGAAGACGTTCATGCATGTTCCCTCAGAGATAGTGGCTGAAGAGGCTGAAGAAATCGGTGTGGAGCACTTATTGCGAGACATTAAGGATAACGCAGTGGGCACACTTTCAACTCGCATCAATTCACAATTGGAATCTTTATCTGGATTGCAAGGACGACTGGAAGAAATCCGCGACTACTTGCAAAAGGTCGTGGCCGGCAAATTACCGGTGAATCATCAAATCATTTACAATCTTCAGGATATTTTCAACTTGTTGCCTAGCTTGGAATCCCCTGAAATGGTCAACTCTTTCAGCACAAAGACCAACGATCAACTTCTTGTGATGTATCTGTCCAGTTTGATTCGAGCCGTCATCGCTTTGCACAACTTAATCAACAACAAAATCGATAACCTGCAGGAAGAGGGAGTTTTGGTATCAACGGCCACTGAAGATGAGAAGAAGAACAAGGAATCAGACTCGGCTGATAAGAAGGAAGAGAAAGATGATGTAAAAAGTGCAAATGACAAATCCTAATTAATGAAAACGTACCTGCATAAATAAAATGATGGATCATTTTTTCATAAACTGCACTTTGCATCCATGTAGAAGTGAATGGAATGAAAGACATGACATCTTCATTATTCTCCACGTGTAAAGAAAAAGTTGATTCCGAACAAGTTGGCAGGTAGCAAGTAGTTAGCAACGTGCGGCATATTTCGCTAGTACGTATTTTAGGCAGGCAATGAGTAACCTTTTTCCGGGATTATCTTGGTAAAATCAAGTCTAGACACCACAAATAATACAAGTACAGATTTTTGAGTGATAATAAAGTGATCATAACTAGCTTAGTAAGGTACTACAAGTACTGATCTTTACCAAATAGGCATTGCCAAACGACAGGGAGTGTTGCTTCGTTAGACCACTATTCTCTAAAGAAGGAGATCCTGTTGACCGTCGGTCTTCCCGAAATAAGCTACCGTATGCTCTTCAAAGGTAAGCTCCCGGATAATAGTTTAGGTTAAGATCCTGATTACATATAGCACAAGGCAAATATCAACCATACTCCTTTGCCACTACTTCCAGCCCTAAAAATATAGGCTTCTTTTTTATTGCTACAGTTAGCAGAATAGTCCACAACAAATGTTCGAAGAGTAATTTTATTTAGCTAGCTACGTCGCATCATTCATCGGCTATCTTGATGCTGAAATGACCATCAACGGCAATATATGTAAACGGATAATGGTATGCAGTCCTGAGATGCTCGCACTAAGTTGCAATACCTTAATTTCCGATTGTTCGCGTTCCTATGACTCATACTTCTCACGATTCTGCAATGCGTTTTCCCACTTTTCCGACTTCTGATAATTATGTCGTTTTTTTTGCGACCTTTTCCAAAGCTAAGAAATATAATATCATCCCATCAGTCTACCAATTACTCCAATGTATTGAGAACTTTTGATATGATGAGCTGTACATGAACTCTGTTAGGTCATTCATGCACCTTCGAAAGACACTCATGGTCCATTATTTGATCTTCAATTGTACGTTATTGAAACTCCATTTCGAAAGAACTCCATGAAAAGACAACCTGTTACTCCGACACAAAAAGGTCCATCTTTTGAGAGATTTACACCCGCTAAGTCCTAGATTTTTGAGCTGATTCTGACTGAAAATATAGGAGGCTTATATGCTGACTCCACCACCATTTATGCTGAGTCCCTTGATCCAATGATTCATGGATTCTTTTTCTCTTCCTTTCTTATATTTCATCTTGCCGTCGTAGACATTGCTAATGCACCTGCGCTGTCGCAGGCAGTTTAAAACAGCCTTGCTCGCATTCATGTTATGATAAATGACTGTTTGTTGCTTGCAAACTTGGTACAGTAACCGATTAAGGTCATATTGCTGTTATGTTCGGATCTCTGCGGACTCGTACGGATGTTGGCGATGTTACACAGCCATGTAGGTCTATAATCTTAAAAGGAAATTGCCAATGGCAAGAGACGATCCGGTTCCATCTCGATATTCTTTGCATCTAGTTTGGATGGTTCGGGTACCCTAGCACAATCTGCATTTATTTTCTTATAAATAGACAGCTCCACTGTCGCTCGAGAAGAAACCATCATCTCCCCATCGCTTTCCTGTTACTATGTCTACTGATAAAATCACTTGCTTGTTGAACTGGCACGCTACTCCGTACCATTTGCCTCTCTTTTTGGCCAAGAAGCTGAACTACTTTGAAGAGGAAGGTGTCAAGGTGGCTATCTTGGAGCCGAACGATCCCTCGGATGTGACGGAAATCATTGGTTCCGGTAAAGTTGACCTCGGTTGCAAGGCGATGATCCATACCATTGCCGGAAAGGCTCGTGGTTTCCCTATCAAGTCTATTGGTACTCTTCTTGATGAACCATTTACGGGAGTCGTGTATTTGAAGTCCCAGAGCGGTATTACCGAGAAATTTGAGAGCTTGCGCGGCAAACGCATTGGTTACGTCGGTGAATTTGGCAAGATCCAGTTGGACGAACTGACCCGCCAATATGGTATGACTCCTGAGGACTATACCGCAGTTCGTGTGGGTATGAATGTGACCCGTGCCATCATTCGTGGTGAAATTGATGCCGGCATTGGTCTTGAAAATGTTCAAATGGTCGAGCTCGAAGAATGGTCCGTCACTCAAGGCCGTTCCCGCGACGATGTGGCTATGCTCCGTATCGACGAGTTGGCTCATCTGGGTTGCTGCTGCTTCTGCTCGGTAAGTTTACAAGACCGCCCCCCCCCCCACGCACACACACATAGGCACACCTCCCTATCCGCTATTCAACGAGTTTCTAATCTTCATCTTTTTTTTTACTTTATAATAGATTCTCTTTATTGGCAACGAGCAGTTCATTGCAGAGAATCCTGAAAAGGTGGCCAAGTTCATGAAAGCCGTCAAGCGTGGCGCCGATTACATGTTTGCCCAGCCTATTGAAGCCTATGAGCACTTTGTGGAAATGAAGCCTCATATGGACAATGAAGTGAACCGCAAGATCTTCCAGCGATCTTTCAGATACATGTCCCGCGATTTGAAGAACGTGCAACGTGATTGGGACAAGGTGACCAACTACTGCAAGCGTTTGGAAATCGTAGACGATCAATTCCAACAGAACCAAACCAATGAATTCTTGACGTGGCCCCTTTTGGAAGAAGGTCCTGCCGGTGTAGAACCTCCTACTGTCGACACTGGCGTCGTTGGCTACTGCCGCACTGGAAGATGCTGTGGCGGAGCTACAGTCGATGTTAAAGCTTGAAGAATAGCACAAGGTAAGTCGTGACACATCATGCAACGAACCGTCATTAATATTGCGTACGTCTTTTTATACCCTTTTTTTCATCTTATGCATTTTCAAAACCGTCATATTTCATAATTTTTTACACGAATGATCGGCAGCTGGAGGTGCTCGAGTATGACCTAAAAAGCATACCAAGTGGCTGAGATTATACTCCTAACACCTGATCAGGTTAATACCTGCGTAGGGAAGCCGCCGATCCTTCTTTTTCTTTTAGCTAATAAAATGCTTTGTCTCAAGCTCAATAACCGATGCCATAAAACATAATTTCCCAGTAGCTTATGCTAGAGTTTTTGGAATTGTTCAGATATTAAGTTCATTGACATGATAAGCTAATAAAAATACCATTGCATGTTAAATCAGAGTCAGCACTCAAACACCATTGCATTATCTGTCAAAGGAAGCAGCTTGCACTCATTCAAAGGATACTGTTCTCAGTCCATAGAACTACAGCTTACCGCTCGATTTCGAAATTACCCCGGGAAGCACAGAAAAGTGATAATTGAGTTATCCAAAACTGATTTTTAGTCTTAGCATATAACGTATAATAAAATAACCTCATTATTGGGAATTCGAAAAGCCAGCGTTCTGAAATCGACCGGTGTCTGTGCTAGGATTTTCTTTTAACTCGATGGGGTTTCTTTTAGTTGCACTGGGAAGGAATTACTTTGGTGCGATGGAGACTCTTAAGCCGAACGAGTGAAATTTGATAAAGACAGTGTTGCATGCAAAATCACTTAAGCCAGTCATCGGATCAAGACGCTGGGTTGCTGTCATATATTGTCGGAGGCAGTTTTGGGGAGCATTCAGCAGCGGCGTGATTCCAGCGTTTCAATGGCCGCAGAAGGACAAAAGCGACAGTCTGAGTTTACGCCGGGCAAGCACAACCGATTTTTCTGATCTGATACCAACGTGTGGTCGTTTCGATCTGAGAGTAAGCCAGCTGCAAGTTTTGAAGAGTTTCTTCACAGTTAGAAACTGGATAAAATAGGCAAGAGGCTCTCAACTGGTGTCGAACAAATCTCTGATAAGTGATTCATCTGACACTTGCGCAGCACAAGGCGGTGAAGGATTATTTTTGTCTCCGAAACTGTTTGATGGTGGATGAGCCTCATCATGGTTACACGCAAAGCCACACAGCGTAGTTATATCTACGGTAGAACGGGAATCTCGCGATGCATAACTTTCTTTTACTCAACAAATGATCTTGGTCAGTGAGCGAGTATGTTGCTGCGTTCCTGTACGCATCGGCGTCCTACTAATATCCATTATTCTGAGTGTAAGTATTAACATGCAGTAGTTTTGGGCGAGTCCATTTAGCAGATTTCAGGTGGCTCATTCCCTTTTACCACGTATTTCAATAGCTCGTCTACCTCGCTTTATTTACTCTCATGTTCGTCAAGCACGATGGTAATACTTTGTGTTTGTATTTCGGTTGACGTGTGTTAGTAATAATATGACTAGATATGTACCTGTGGGCTACATCGATCCAGGAGGTGGATACCGCCCTCACCGATACAGCATTCAATGGGGTGTTTGCAGCGTTCGCGTGCGTCACTATGGGATATGCAGTGACTTCGGTGTTCGGCATCATAGCGATTGTTCTCGTGAGTTGATAATAAGCCTATGGGTTGTGAAGCTTTTTTGCCGAGTACTGAAAATGATGCGTTTCAGCAACATCGAAGGGTGGTGCGCATCTACCATGTGGCGAACTGGATTTTCGTACTCTTAATTCTCACCAGCTCTTTGGCGTATTGGATCTATTTCAAGGTCAAGCAAGATGTTTATGTTAACGATTGCCAGGATTTGGTGAATAAGATGGCGGGATTGCCGGAAGATAGTCCATACAGTCGCGTGATTGTTCCACACAACAAGCCTATTGCTGGAGGAAACGATAAACAATACTGTATAGATCTGATAAACAAACTCGTGATTGCTTCTGGCGTCGTTGTATTCGTAGGCAACGCTATTCAGGTACTTCCAGAGTTTTTTTTTTAAAAAAAAAATGTATATTGATCATGGGGAAACTAAACAAAACAACCGGCGCAGATATACTTTGCAAGCTCGATCGGTGTTTATGCGACAAGTTTGAAACGTCATTATCAGCATCAGCGTTTGCAGGATCAGGATGACGATGAAATCATGGCAAGAAAATTGATGGAATGAGAGAAAACCCATAGCAGTACATTGTAAATTATTTATATCCACTCGTCGCATCTACTATACGACGTCCCATACCCTCTACATTTTTTTTTACATCCATTTATTGAATAAACATTATGAGAATCATCACATTTTCCCTCCGCAGTCCAAGCCTTGAAGATCTTTTCTCGGCCTTGAAAAGATGAGATATGATAAGAACCCGGTTAACTAATCTGAAGATGCTATACATGCAATCCTCCCGCGCATTTCGAAACTTACATCAGCCTTTTCCTCACAATTACTTATTATGTTGGTGCATTTAAAAAGCGTTAATCCACAGCCTTCTACCACTACTGACTCAAGTTGGATCTTATACTTCTCGGTCCTAATTTGCCTATTATGTTACAGCACTTTAGCGAATTCAATGCTCGCTATAATGAACGCTATATGAATAAAATCAAGTGATGCATTCCACAAAAATTGTATGCATCGATTGGGATTTCTTCACTCGAAAACAGCATTGATGTCAACACCTTTAGCCTGGCGATCGTAAGCACTCAATTTCAACTTTAAGTGGTGCCAGATGTGCTCAATCAGGCTATTTTTTTCATGCTCCGCTTACCAAATTCCTCGGCTGGTGCCTCATCCTTAGTTTTTTTCGAATCGCTCACTCATCGGCTTTGCTGGATTACAGAGTCGTTTGACATGAATGGATTTGACGATCTTGATGATAGTTTTTTCACTTCGGAACTGCTAGCGGCGGTTGAGGAGGCCGAAAAACAGCAGGACGGGCCCCAGTCGCGATCAACTCACGTACCGCTTTCACCAACGAACAGTGACGATTTTGGTGACTTTGGCGACGATCTAGACGTGGAAGCTTTGTCGAGAGTGGCAGAATCCGCTGAGCAAAGTCATCGTTCTGTGCCGTCTTCCCAAAGCCTTCCCCAGAGTCAGTTGACGTCTTTCTTTCAACCATCGATACCACGATCTGCGCCATTGGCAACGACATCTATACCGAATACCACGCCGCAGTCGGCAGTAACGAGAACAACGTTCAATCAGGCAGCAAGGCATACCGAACGATCGCAACCTCCTCCTCCGCCACCCTCAAGAGATGTTGAGTCATTTCACCCGCTGAATCATGAAGCACTACCGACATGGATATACCCCATTAACTACGAAGTACGTTTATACCAACTGAATATTGTCCAAAAAGCCCTTTTCTCGAATACCCTCGTTGCGCTGCCTACGGGTTTGGGAAAGACCTTTATCGCGGCCGTTGTTATGTACAATTACTGGCGATGGTTTCCTTGCTCAAAGATCATCTTTATGGCTCCTACGCGACCGCTCGTTGCTCAGCAGATCGAAGCATGTTTCAAAATTTGCGGTCTGCCGCAGGAAGACACGATTGAAATGACAGGACAAATGCCGCCGGCAGCGCGAAAAACTCTGTGGGCGTCGAAACGCGTATTCTTCTTGACGCCTCAAGTGCTGCAAAACGACCTTCAATCCCATCACTGTCCTGCCGACAAGGTTGCATGTATTGTCATTGACGAAGCGCACAAGGCCACCGGTAACCATGCGTACGTGGAAGTCATCAAGCTTATTGCGCGACGTCAATCGCACTTTCGTGTGCTGGCATTAACGGCTACTCCAGGCACCAATATTTTTAACGTGCAAACTGTCATTACCAATTTACGCATCACCAATGTCCAGATCCGAACCGAAGCATCGATGGATATTCAAGAGTTTTCGCACGGACGAACAGTGGAAAACATTGTTGTCAAGCTCGATTACACCGCAGGTGCATCGGGTGTAGTTCCTCAGGCAGTACAAGAATTTCGAACCGAGATTTTCCAGCCGGTCCTGGAAGGGTTGAAGAAATTGCAAGCGATCGATGACACCAACGCCGACCGCAATTCACCGTATTCTTTGCTGAGTGCGCAAAAACGATTCAACGAACGGGCTCGTAACTTCAATGCTCAACTGAAAGGCAAGATTTATTCGGAATTCTCCGTAGCCCAGCATCTCAGTCGAGCCTACGATATGTTGTGTCAACATGGTGTGACCCCGTTTCTCCAAACTACGGACAGCTTTCTTGACGGTCTGCGGGCAGATGCGGCCAAGAAATCGTTGTCTCAAGTAAAACAGAGGATCCTGAATAGCTCTCACCTGAAGCGACTGCTCACTACGTTGAGACAACAGCAACAACAGCGTGGATTTATTGGCCATCCAAAGCTCGAATGTCTCGTCAATATCATTCTCCAGCATTTAAGCAACGGTCAAGATACGGACATGAACGATACCCGTGTGATTGTGTTCTCGAGTTTCCGTAATTCCGTCGATGAAATTGTCAAAGTATTGTCGGAACATGAACCTCTCATACGATGTTCATCTTTTGTCGGTCAAGCTAGCAGTAAATCAGGTGCGAAGGGTCATAATCAAAAAATGCAGCAACAGGTATAGCGAGTGATAACCAATCAAATTGAACGAGTCGAAAAGACTTTATCTAATGCTAATATGCTACAGCTCATTGACCGCTTCAAACGAGGAGAGCTCAATGTTATTGTTGCGACATCCATTGGTGAAGAAGGCCTGGATATTGGTGAAGTGGACTTGATCGTTTGCTACGATACTCAAAACTCTCCTATCAGAATGGTACGTGCGACACTGTGCATGACTTCACTTTTTTACGTACTCATTTATTTTTCTTGCTCCAAAATAAAATTTAGCTTCAGCGAATGGGTCGCACGGGCCGCAAACGCAAAGGTCGTTGTGTGATGTTGATGACCGAGCATGAAGAAAAAAAGCTGTACAAAGCACGAGAATCCTACAAGATCGTTCAGCAAGCGGTGGCCAAAGGCGATCGTCTGCAATACTTTAGTCCGAATCCTACTGTGATACCCGAGAACTACAAACCAGTCATATGCAAGAAAGAACTTGTTATTGGTCAGTATATCCAGCCATCGACGGGAAAGCGAGGTCGTAAGCGGAAGGAAGATGCCGCTCGCGTAAAATCAGATGGTACTTTGACAGACGGTGCATTGCAAGATTTCCTGAGTAGGCTGAGCACCTATGGCGAACGTATCAACAGTATCGATGAAGCCTCCGATCGCTTCTGGCCTGTCAAAAGCAGCGCTGCAAATGCGCGCAAGTATATATCCTTACAAACGCAGCTAGGCTCATCCAAACGGGTGGGACATTCAAAACGGACGCAAGACTTTGTTACTTTAATCAAGCAAATGGAACAGCACATGTTTCATCATCCGATTAATGAAGACAAGCGATTGTATCACACCGCATTCGGGGCCACGGACGAACCAATAAACCAGGCACCGGCACTAATTATTCCCAAACGTCGTAAAACACGTCCATCGAAAGAAAACGAAGAGAGTAATGAAATGGAGCGCGACAACGTGATGCCCAAACCACGATTGCCTGCTTCTACACCCGGTCCATCCGAGCCTGCAATACCTGCAATTCCTCTGGAAGATGAATGGATACCGAATATTGCCTTGATCACGCAAGGAATTCCTGGTGAGGACACCGCCGATTTTTTTCACGAGGAAATGTCTTTCTTTGATTACCATGACGATCCACCGCCAAACGACTACGACATGCCAAGGAACGAACATAAAGGCAAGGGAAAAGCTAATGCGACAACGATGCCAGTGGAGAAGGAAATGAGTCCGGAATTCATGCTTGATGAAGCGTTTTTCGATGCTGCCCTGCTGGATGAAGTATCATTGATCGAAGCAACCCAGGGGAAACAGGAATCACCGGCAAGGGTGGTTCAGGACGAAACATCAGTCACCAAGCCGGAAACTGTGTATAATCCTATGGATTCAGTACCGGACGAAACGTCAATAGCCAAGCCGGAAATTGTGGACGATCCTATGGATTCAGGACTGGACGAAATAATGTTACTGAACGACCAGCTGGATGACATTGAAATGGTGATTGCGGAGGAAGCAACTCCGGCCAGTCCTTCCGCAGCTACAGTCGATGCAGTTGCCAAGGTAGAAGAGCAGTCATGGCGACCAAAAGAATGGACACGGAAATCTGCGTTCATCGATATCGCAAAGTATAAAGACGTACTGCTTGTCGTGGGTGAATCGCAAGGAAATATCCAAGAGGAGGATCCCGCGTCTTCGTCTTCTGCAGCTTCGCTTGACGGCGATGGACCGTTTACCTTTGATGATCCGCTACCGCCAGTCCATCCATACTATGACAGCCAGCGCTTGAAAGCCATCAATGCGTCCCTCTATTTCTGGATGAAGCAACAATCTCGCTGAAACTATGTATCACACTGATATCGTGGGTCTGCAGAAACAGACAAATATCTAGCACTTGAAGGTTATTGACCTTGCTCGAAAGACTGCAGCTGGTGTAATGGCCCGTTGTTGAAGACGAATTACACGGCATATATATCAAGATTCAGTGCGTGCAACCTGGACGATACCAAACATTTACGTCCAATAGGGCACGTACAAAGGCGAACAGCCAAACTAATGCTATTGAGGCTGCATTTGCATTGTGCCGTTTGTTGGCAGGATTTTTCAGGGCTATAGAGTGATCAGACTCTGTTGCCAAAAAGGAACTTATTTTATAAGCAACATATACTCTCAGTCATCTCCTTATCAACGGCCAACTGTCGAACACTATTCGTCCATCATTTGCATAAATAAATTGCTGTCCATAACGAGTACTCAAAGATGGTTGCAATTTGGAATTGATAATCGTTCTCATACATTTTACTGATATAGTACGCTGCCATGGAAAACTTTCTTGGGTGTGAAATCAGACGATGAGCGAACCTCGCATGAGGTGGACCAGCCAAACTTGGAGCTCCGATAATCTTGTGACTGTTGATGACGTATATCGGGCGGGCGGTGCCCTTTTTCGTGCTCTGCTGAAGTGCATTTGGTTGGTCTGCAGAGGAAAAAAAAAAGAAAGGAAGCGCAGCTTTCCATTCAACCATCTTTGTTCGTTGGAAATAGTTTATTGTCTATTTCGTTTTTATATCATAAATTATCGCCATGTCTACACCGACCAGAAGAAGACTCATGCGAGACTTTAAGAGACTTCAAAGCGATCCACCAGGTAAGTCGCCACACCAATCTCCCGCTTACTCAACGAAACTGACCATAGATCCCTTGTACACGGCTCATTAGGAGGTGTATCAGGTAAAGTCTCTCTATTTCGTTTATCCCATGCAGTAATTGGCAGACATTTAATACGTATTTCTTAGGTTCTCCCTGCTCTGATAACATCATGCTGTGGAACGCTGTAATTTTCGGTCCTGGTAAGGCATAAACGATTATATATGTTATACTTTTTTTTTTTATCCATCCTAACCTCCATCAAATAGCGGATACTCCTTTTGAAGACGGTACCTTCAAATTAGTACTTCAATTTGAAGAAACTTATGTAAGTAGGAGATAAATAACCGGCATTCATAGAAGAATGAACTTTACTAATGTGTGTTTCCTGCATCTCATTAGCCGAACAAACCACCGCAAGTTAAATTCGTCTCCAAGATGTTCCATCCCAATGTCTATGCCAATGGCGAACTTTGTCTCGATATCCTTCAGAATCGTTGGAGTCCAACCTACGATGTTGCTGCTATCCTCACCAGTATCCAATCTCTTTTGCACGATCCCAACCCGAATTCACCTGCCAATGCCGAAGCCGCCAACCTTTATCGAGAAAATAAAAAGGAGTATGTACGAAGAGTTCGTGAAATTGTAGAAACATCCTGGGAATAAATACACCTATCTTTTTCTCTTTGCTGTATATGATTATCGGAATCCGTCGACTCGCAACTTGAAGATATTGAACATATTGGACACCTACCATTCATGCAGATGAATCATGACAGAAAAAAGTGATGTGCATTGGGATCGTCCGATTTTTATTATAGATGCTGATGCATCTTTTATGCTACTTTTTTTTCAACATTACTCTTTTTTTTTCTATAAGTCTATGAGTTGTTTTTTTAGTTGCCACGCACTGTTCGAGCCACTTCATCTGCGAAATCATTTTCTCTTTTTTCGATGCCTTCACCCACTTGCCAGCGCACGTAATCGACCACGGCAGCACCTTCCACACCAGTGTCTTTGGCGCTTTGATTGACAAATTCGGCCACAGTCTGATCTGGCTTCAACAGGTAACCCATCTCGTTCAGCACATTACTGCGCAAATTTTCGTCTCGATCACTTTGGCTTTCCAAGACATCCTTGGGTACATCATCCGCATGGAGGTAAGAAGGGCTGAAACCTACTACCTGACGAGCCACTTGACGAGCGCACTTGGCCAACGCTTCGCCGCTCGATGCTTGTAATTCACTGGCGGTGACTTTGAGAGGTTCAAGAACGGCTAAACCTCCCATTTTGCCGGTGACAGCATCGCCACCGTGAACGTATCCGGCCGACACACCATCGGCTACCACTGCCACACGACGCAAAGTGATCTTTTCTCCCAACTTGCCAATAGCTTCGACAATGCTTTCTTCGATCGATTTTCCAATGTCCGCGCTATCTTTCTGATCGGGATGTGGCATCAAAGGTGCTTTTAATAAATCCTCTACGGAAATGTTTTCAATCGGTCGCTTCTGAACGCTGGATGGTTCGTGGAGAAGTAATGAAGTGGCGGCAATACGGGAAGCAAGGTGTTTGAATACATCGTTACGAGATACAAAATCGGTTTCACAATTAAGCTATTCCATCCATGATTTGAGTAAACCTTTTCAGCTGAACGGAGGTGATCATATTTACCTCGATGATGGTGCTTTTGCTCTTGAAGCCACCAGCGGCGGCGCTAGGAACGTTGACGGAAGCAATACTGATAAGACCTTCAGCTGCGGTACGACCTGCCACTTTTTGAGCTTTTTTGGCACCGGACGCTTGAGCATCCTGGGCCAACCAAGCAAGTGCCTGTTCGTAGTCGTTGTTGTGCTTTACCAGAGCTTCTTTAGCCTTGGTCATAGACACTTCGGTCTCCTTACGAAGTTTGCTCAACAATTTGATATCGGGCTTAACCGCGGTGGCATAATATCGGCACCAGGCTGTTCGTAGTAAGGAACCTTGTGAGTACAATTTCACACTGTTCATGGTATAAAGCAAGCGTTGAGGATGGAGTAAGTGTTCAGCAAAAGGGGGAGCATTTTCGGGTGACCGGGGTTATATCGCATTGGCTTGGGTGGCTTGGATTCGGCCAATCAACAGACTGCGACTTCCCAAAAAAATGTTTTTTTTTATATCAAATTCAGCTCATTGCGCAAAAGTGATTCCCTCCTCTTTCGTGTCTTAACTCTAGACTTGGTAAATCATCGTTCACGTAGTTGTTATCCCATCGTGGAAATCCTTTGGTTGCTGACGTTTTTTCCGTAATAGTAACAATGGCCCCTATCAACAAGAAGTCCAAGAAGACCGCCGAGTCCATCAACTCCCGTCTCCAGCTTGTCACCAAGTCTGGCAAGTACACCCTCGGTTACAAGTCTACCTTGAAGACCCTCCGTCAAGGCAAGGGTAAGTGGATCACCAAATCAACAACCCTGGGGGACAGGAGCCCAAAGATATAGAAAAGCACATTCTTTGAGTCCTGTTGCTGTGGGCAGAGATCGTCCCCCCAACCGTTCACTGACACCGCCCTTTTTCTTTTCTGCAATAGCCAAGTTGGTTATCATTGCTGGTAACTGCCCTCCCCTTCGCAAGTCTGAGATCGAGTACTATGCTATGTTGTCCAAGACCGGTGTCCACCACTACAACGGCAGTAAGTACCTGCTCATTAAGCATCTCTATATTTTTATTGGAATGCGTTTTCTTAATCTTTCTTTTCTAGACAACATTGATCTCGGTACTGCTTGCGGTAAGCTTTTCCGCACCAGCGTTCTCTCCATCACCGATGCCGGTGACTCTGACATCTTGAGCACTCAGTAAACTTTCGCTGTTTGTTTTCATTTTGTAAAATAAAAAATAAGAGGATAGCTCCAGTCTATGACCTAAATACGTCGCTTTTACGAGTGACTGATCGTAATCCGATATGTGCAGTGTGGGGCAAGAAAAATTATTGTAAGCATATATGCGTTAACCAGAGATTTTCAATTTCCGTAAGTCATTCGCATGGCTGATGATCACAGATGGCTATCGCGTTTATGCCCACTTCATTCGTGGATCTACTATCCCATGTAAAAAAAACTTTCAGGCGTTTTCACAATGCAGATTGACATGAATAATTTTTCACTTCGCCAAAAATGAATAAGCCGTCGAGATTCCCCCACCTTGCTTTAAAAACCTTGTGGATAGCAACAAGATTAAAGTACGCCATTCATCAAAAGATTCAAGCTAACGTAAGTAGATTCGATCTTCCCTCTAAACTCCTGAAGAAATGGACAAACATCCCGGAGTGAAAGGCATTACCCTGTCGTGATAATGCTTTTATCTATAGCTCAGTTGCCATAACAAAGTATATTCGTTCTCGAGGATACCAACAAATTTCTAGTCTCTATTCCATTGTCGAAGTAAGAAAAAAAAATATCACTGTTCTTTTTCTGGTGGCATATGAGAAAGAATTTTATTACTATGAATAACTCGTGTCGATTTTGCACGATGTTGGACTGGTGTGAACAAGATCTTATGATGCAATTTGTTGTAAATTTCTGATCAATGTCAACAAATTCATCAAAGCTGTACGATATTTTGGCCTTTAGCCAAGGCAACGCTAGCTTTACATTATTAGCATTACTTTGACTATTGGATGAATTTGAGTAGACGACGCATAAAATGATTACAAATAAGCTTTGTGTCGTATGTATAAAGCTCGTACGGAAACCGAGGATTTTTAACTCACAAAAGAGCTTCTCTGTGTGTGAGGGGAAACTGTTCCTGGGAATCATTGGTATGAAATTTATCGTCATAGTATGACTGCTGGGATCATTTATCTGATATTAAATTCTATTGTCATCCCAGGTGTCCTGGTATCACTTTACATCTCGAATATGGTCATATCATGATACCTGATATGCTTTTAATATTTTTATTGTAGCATTGGCATTGATCATAATCTTATATGGCTGACGGGCTCTAATACTCACAGAAAGTGGCATACTCCTTTTGCCCAAGTCACCGTACTGAATTTTCGAGTTACTTTGCTTGGATCGTCTATTTCGCTGTCGACATGAAATTTTTACTAATCCTGTTGCTGCGTTGCCTAATTAAACGAAAAGATCTCGAGCGATCAACTTTGTGAACTTGTTGACGTTGATCCGAAATTCGCTTCAATGCGCTATCGTAACATTATTGCACACCAGTCCAAACATCGCATAGAAACAGCGCGACTTTACTCCCAAGCATTAGACTTGTTTCTTTTATGACACTGAAAAAAAAAAAGAACAGGGGAAGTTATTTGGAAACTTCGACGATGAAATAACGACTGGGAAGTGTGTGTTGGCAACCGCCTTTCTCCGGCAGCGCGCAAGACTGAGGCAATTTTTTGGCTGCATTTTGGAAAACCTGCAAAAGGCATGCATTGCTGATGGAATTAAAAATGAAATCATCAACACAAAGACGCTTCAAGTTCTAATTATACAATAAAAGAAGACGGAGTAGTAAGATTATAATTATAAAAATGCTACAAGAAAAATATTTAAAAGCATACCACCCAGGACACCTATATGATCATAGTTTTGATGTAAAAGCGATACCAGGACACCTGAATGATGATAGAATTTAATACCAGATAAATGATTCTAGTTGACCTTCTATCATGATAGAATTTCATATCAGGTTAATGATTCCAGGAAGATATTTTGTCATCATTTTGATACCAGGTCTACTGGTACATCAATGGTACCACGAATGAAAATTTCATACCAGGAAGATTTTTCCCGCAGTCGAGAGTCACCGCATTATAATTCGGCAATAGTCATCGAGGCCCCCAACACCTTTTATTAAGATGTGGGACCAAACACACAAACTACACAATTCTACAGTTCACCTACACGCCTCTCAAAACGTGACAGACCCACAGGCATAACGCCTAAAAAGGCGATTATTACTTACCACAGATGACGCTCCTTGAAACACATGAATCTGATTGGCCAAAGGTCACGTGATGAAATAATGGATCCTCAATGTCCAACCGATTTTTAAAACAAGAAGCCCGGCTAGCTCAATCGGTAGAGCGTGAGACTCTTAATCTCAAGGTTGGGGGTTCGAGCCCCCCGTCGGGCTAAGTTTTTGCTTTTTTATCTTTTTTCTTTTTTTTTGGTGTGTAAAATGACCTATACAAAAATCTTCTATTTGAATATACTGGTTCCGCACGAGTCGCTTCTTCCTTTTTATTAACAAGCCATACACCCGCTGTGCAATGGATGCAGCCTGCCACCGGAGGCCGCCCTCTTACATTGAGCGACTTTCGTCAGACAAAAAGCCTAACGCATACACGGCATAACCTGGGCGAGAACTCTGACGGACTTTGGTATATTAATGACAGCCTTATGGCAATACCATGCAACGTGATTTGTTTCTGAACACGCGCAAAGCAGCACTGATTGACTCCCTCAGTTCCATCCCGCCCAGGCTCTGATAGATCTAGAAAGATGTGTGGGTATGTTGGGTATTTAAAAAAAAAATGAGTTAGTAAGCTCTTTGATTGATTCAAATTTCGTTAAGTTATTTTTACCTTTGTTATTTGAGTTTTCGATAGTCATTGATCGCTTAACATGACTTGGATTATATGACATTGAAAAACGTTGAATTAGTATAGGTTCATTACATCATAGCAAAGGAAAAGAAATTGGACTTGCCTTTGAACCAAACGGTGTACCGGAAAAAAAAGATGAATACGGACCGCCAGGTAAGCTTCTTCTTCGATGTGGAAAATAAAATTGCTTCCAGGGACAGTTAAGCGATGGATCGGTGGTGTCAGCTTGAGCAGGCAAAAAATATTGACGTGGCCAGAAGTGACGGTAACTTCGAGTTGGATTCCAGATATCGAGAGTCCCCCGATAAAAAGAAAGAAAAACAAATAAAGTACATGATGATAAAAAAAAACAATGGTCGCGTCAGTAAAAACCTCATAAAAAACCCTGTGGGAAAAAAAGAAGAAAAAACTGCGAAAAGAATATGTACATGAAATATAAAATACAAAATACAGATTATAAACTACGAAATACAATAATCGGGAAGACAACTCGAATACCATATGATGAGAAGCAATCCAAAGGAGAGGAACATGAAGAGGACACGTAAGCGTTTTTCTGATGAAAAAGAGAGCCACACCACCAACGATGGCCTTTGACGTCATTCGGTTTCGCCAGATGGATGGCGAGAGAAAGTCAACTTGTAGTATCCAGAACTTGTCAGGCGAAAAGAAAACGGAAACCGGAAGCTGGAAGAAGGATGGAAGTAAAGGAGAGGTAAGTCTGTTTGGCCGGAGCAAAATCGATGGTAGACCACTCGACGCTTACCTTTTTGAGGATGGTGGTCAATTTAACCAAGTTAGATACACGGGATAAGAATGGTCAGGATGATGGATGCGGATGGGATCTTGATACAATGATAGTAGTGAGGGTAAGTAAACAGAAAGAGAGAGAGAAAATCAAAAGAAGAAAGATAAAATTGAAGACAAAAATATATGATTCTCCATGGATGAAACAATAGTCACCCCACTGATGCATGAATTCATAGATCGAAGCACGTCTGCTTATGTATTATTCGATTCATTGAAAATTGAAAGAGAATGAAAGGACATATACAGTATAACTGACAAAAAAAAAACAACAAATTGAATGATGCTACAGAAGAACGCCAGTAGTATCATCAACCACTTTTCTTCAAAAAGAGCTCTACTCACATTTCTATTCGAAAGACGACGATGCTCTGTTTAACCACCCTGGCGCAAACGGCATCTTGCTGCTAATTGTTTCGCCTATTATCGTGAAAGTGGGCAGCGAGGCATGGTTGAAAGATAAAAAAAAAAAAAAAGGTTTAACAGGTCCTGATAACTTGGTGTAGATCATGTGATTTACAAAATCGCTAATTTCCCAAAGATTTTATGCAGATTTACAAGTGCACAAATATTTTTGGAAGCATTTCTGAATATCTATTCTATGATGCGAGTTTAGCTTTGAGGTCATTTATATCAGTTATGGGAAGGCCGCAAGTGAAATTCTCGCAAATGTACACGGAAGGAGTCGGTTGATTTGAGCGAGTGATTTCTCCAACGACAGAGTTTTTGCTGGCAATGTTGCCGTCTTCTCGAGCCAAAATCATCAGCTTATTAGGGGTAAACGACTGTGATAACAGTTGAATAAACGATTCAATTTGCTTGTTTTCACGGTGACCAGTGATCACGATCTAAACCAATTCATGTCAGTTCATGTCTCGGAAAGCTTTGAATGCGGCGTACCTCTTTAAGTCCGTTACTCAACACCAAAAAGGAGCTAACGAGAGCTGGTAGAGCGAAAGGAAATTTGCTGAGCGCCAGATAGAATGCATTAACAACCTCTTGTTGGTGCTTTTGATAGGCGCGATGATCGAATAATGTACCAAGGCATATAAGATTATAAAGCGATACAGCATTCCTGAAGTGAACATTCATAAGGTCAGCATAATAAGAAAGCAAAAAAAACCACAATTGAGATCAGGTTAGCAGATGACTTACGCGGAAGGCTCTGCACCATCTTGCTCTAGAGTAGTAAAAAAAGGAATTGTTATGCAGGGATGACGAGTATCAAGTTTTTCCAGGGATTTACCTTCTTTTAATCTGAGCAGAATATTTTTATCGTCGCCGGCCACATTAAAGTAACCCCCTTGATCTTTATCATAGAATAACTCGTTCTGCCGCTCTTGGAGGTCAAAGGCCCATTGTACCCATCGCTCATCAAAGGATGCTTCATACAGGTTCAAAAGACCTTGGATCAAATAACTAATGCGTCAAAAGCGATCAGCATTCGTCGTTGGCAGTGAAAAATCGTCCCCTGTTCCATACCTATAGTCATCCACGAAGCCTTCAATAGCGGAAGGACCGCCGCAAAAACTGCGAAGTAAAGTCTTTGTCTCCTGTTGGTACAAATTCTTTTCAATGAATGTAGCGGCTTCAATGGCTAGAGAAAGACATTCTTGATCGCCTAAAGCTTGATACGCGTGGGACAAACCAGTGATCATCAATCCTATATAGAATAACAAAGATAAGCCATGCATCCATTAGGTGAAAGCTTCGGTCATACGAACCATTCCACGAAGTAAGGATCTAACACGTAAAGGTTTAGGTTCTTGAAATCCTTTCCCAATTTTGTAGAATAACAAGCTCACCTTGTCATCACGGTGCGGTTTAGGTCGAGCGTTAACACGATGGTTCCAAAGCTTGTCCTTGGCCTGTTGAATGAGTTGTTTGGCTCTGTCTACATCGATGCCGATCTTTTGGGCAGACTCTTCTAATCTTCCTTGCTCCATCAAAACATTCTAACGATGATTTCCTGACGTGGTCAGTTTACGTTTTCAGTAGTTGGAACGCACAAAGGTCAACGCACCTTTTGACGCAGCTCATCGTGGGGATCTTGAGCTGGATCGACATTCCCGTTCGATTTCACACCGTAGTGAGTGACAAAGAGTTTGACCTCGTCTTCATCCAACAGCCGCTGAAGTTCCAATTCTTCCCATACGCAAAAAGCTCCCTCTGGAATCTGTTAGTCGTATTGTCAAAAAATAGGGATCCTTTCAATCCTACCTAGCTTCTTGGCGCTCTTTTCCGAAGGATAAGAGTCAGCATCCTCTGCAGAGTAAAAAGCACCATCAGAATGTCGCAAGTCGCGCGCGATGTATTTCACGATATCTCTTGCCACTTCGGCATACAATGAATCATTCGTGATTTGATACGCTGCTGAATAAACCGAAAGTAGCTGTGCTTGATCATACAGCATTTTTTCGAAATGAGGAACATGCCACTTTTTATCTGTGCTATAGCTATTGACGACCCGGATTAGTTGCAGTTGTAGTGTTAGGACTCTGATAATCATTTTCTTTTACCGATGAAAACCGCTGCCGACGTGATCTTTCAATTTCAAAACTGTTAAAGTAGGGATGATTATCAAATGGTGGAAGAACTATCTTACCATGAATTCCTCCCGCCGCAATTTGCTGCACAAATTCCGTTAAATCATGGATGCGCGCATGTCCCGGCGTTTTGTACAACTTACTTTAAGCGTGAACAGAGTCATTTCCAGGGCGTTTTTCGCTTCTTTTGATTTTTCGGGTTTTTTGTGATTGTATGCGTAGTAGTTTAGCAGGAAATTAAGCTGTACGGGAGTTGGAAATTTAGGTGCGGTGCCGAATCCTCCGTATTTATCATCAAAGGATTGTGCAAAATGACTGTATGTCTCTTCGGCAACAGCGTTGGCATCCAGTTCTTTTGAGGATGCCGAAGGTTTAGCCTAGGATCATATTTTAAGTTGTCGAATTGTTACATCCTTTTGCCTTTGGCTATTTTTTTTTTTTTTTTTTTTTTTTTTTTTTACCTCGACATAAGTCTTGATCTGCGAGATCATGCTTTCACCACTGGACCTCACTTTGTCTGGTGAAATATTCCATACTTGGGCAATCCGTGTCAAGAGCGTCTTAAAACCGGGGCGACCAAATTGATCATTGGGAGGAAAGTAGGTGGCCCCAAAAAACGGGTACAGCTCGGGTGTGAGGAACACGGACATTGGCCAGCCACCCCCGCCAGAAGAAAGTTGCACAAATGTCATGTACAACTTATCGACTCCAGGATTCTCTTCTCTGTCAACTGCACAAGGCGTGAGCAATAGTACTTTTTCTCGCGCAAGAATTTTTTTTAATACCTTTAATGTTGACGAAATGCTTATTCATCAAAGCGGCTACTTCCTCGTTTTCAAAAGATTCATGCTCCATAACATGGCACCAACTGTATATTGGAACATTCAGTTAGCTTTTTCCAGCAAATGCACGAGAGATGAATGCGAGTATTTACTGGCAGGTGCTGTAGCCAACGCTAAGAAATATGGGCTTATTTTCGTCTCTCGATTTTTGGAAAGCCTCTTCGCCCCACGGATACCAATCCACCTAAAAATTGAATTTGGAATCAAAAAATTTTCAGTCTTTCAACCATGTCCTTTGAACAAGCAAGTAATTTGGATCATACCGGATTGTGTGCTAGAAAATATACAATTGCACGCGTGACATAATAAACAAAAAATCATTAAGTGAGCTGCTTTATGCACTTGTCATTGCAAATGAGCAAATTACTAACCGTGTTGCTGTAGAACAACCATCAGCTTCATGTTAACAGTGACTGGGTCATGGACAATGAACTTACCAACAAATATGGACTCTTTTCCGTAGCGAGCCTATTAGTGTACTTGTGTTCGCTCATTGGGTTTCAAACAACTTGAGAAAACGCAGAAAATCGAAAAATACACGTTAGCATGACGGTGAAGCATTTTTTATTTTGCAATCCGAAAAAAAAGTGCCTCGCGCGGTACGTCATTGGGTTGCGTTTTGGAGTTTGATTGGCTGCTCATTTGGTAAAAAGCATGGGAATCGGGAAGCTGTAACTTTCAGTTTGACATTCTCTCCAACGGATTGCATAATAAAATAATAGAAAATCGCATTTTTTCTTTTGATATGCATGAATGTATAGATTTGGTCCGCAGTGAAATGATGAAGAAAGGAAGATCCGATATATGGTTATTTAATATACGCTTTGACTGTGCATGAAAACGTTTAATTCAAAAATATCGAAACAAATGGCGGAGGAGAAAAAAAAGGGCGAGGGTTGGAAAAGAATTTACGTAGGAGCATCATCATGGTTTCTTGCTGGCAAAGAGCTTGCTAATGGACGCCTTTTTGCTAACGATGGATTGAACAAGTTTCCGTTCTTTAGGAATTGGGGGCGGATCGGGAGTTTTTTCAAGCTTGTAGGCTTTGGATGGAAACGATCGGCTTTTCGTAAGACCGGGTGGATAATCGCCATCTTGCTGCAAAGCACGTGCCGATGGATCCCATCCTAGCAGACTTGACACATAAGACTCTTTGCTATCGACGGACGAACGTCGTGAGCGGTAAAGCGTACATCGCGGGGCTAAATTTTTGCTAATGGGACGAAAGGCAGTGATGCTTGATTCGCTTCGTGGAACATGGCCGGCCGTCTTGCGTGAAGAAGCGGGTCGGGAAAGGTATTGAGAGTTTTCATTGAAATAATTAGAGTAATACCGATGCGCTCCCTTCTTGTGGCCATAAACTTCAGACGTTGCGTCGTGTTCGTCGTCATCGTCGTCACGTTCGATTTCCTCATCGTCCAAGGTTTCGCGTAAAGTACCTCCGGATCGGTTGCCGCCTCTCGTTCGACGCGAATAGACCTTGGTGGGTGCAGGGCTTCGGCACAGATGGCAGCAATTGCTGTTACGATTACTTCTATCATTGGCAAACCAACTTTGCCACGGTTCCACTTGGCTGCTACTTTCTTGTCCATCACTGCTGATGCTTCGAATACTGAGATGGCTTTTACGATTATGCTTTTCTAATGATGCGGCCTCATACGGTGAGAGATAGTCATTTCCTTGTTGATACATTCGGTCATACGTGCTGTCCGGTGCAAATTCTCGTTCTCGCTTTTTCAAGTCCCAGGCGGACAGATTGAGAGACGACGGTGATGGTGTTAATGGTTGGAGTCGTGTCGAAGGTGGATACTCTTGCGATGTTCTTTCTGAAGGTAACGGAGGCATTTCTTTCCAGACATTGCTTGTGAGTTTACCCATCGATGACTCCCCCCAGTCATTGTTGAGGCTTTGAGGTGAGTCCGGTTGCTGGTGTCTGAGAAAGATGGGTGCATGAACTTCATCCTCTTCTTCGGAAGCATTCATCGAATAGCCATCCGCGTGTTCCTTGACCTCTTCCAACTCATAAGCCGCAGCAGCCGCGGCATCCGGCGTCAAGGTGGATTCGGATTCCTGAGGCGAATCTTCGACCTTGATAGAAGGCATCGAAATAGTAGGTTCGCCCAACGCCGCCAGCAATTCCTGCCTTGCATCCACGGTGTTTTGCATGAGCCGCAAGCTGAGAACATTCATGGTATGAGCCGCTTCCTTGATGCTCAATGTATCCAGCGACTTCCATGCTAAAGCACACTGAAGCATACCCTGGGAATCCAACCATTGCTGCTCCAGATATCGGTCAACGATGCGTAACCAGATAAACCGGTTGTAGTCTTCGATAGGCATAGGATCATCGCCTTTATAGTGTCTTTTCGAACGCGACGAGGTCGATTGATTGATCTGTTGCGACCAGGCTTCGATCAGTTGATCGTGTTCTTGATCGATGCTGGCATCACGACGATAACGCTCCCGTTTGGCAGCGTGTTTTGATGTATAAAACATGTTAAATGTTGGCGACACGGCCTAATCAAGCTTTTGTCAAAAGTGATGTGAAGAATGTGATTTAAGAGAATGCAAAAGAAAACTGGAAGAGGAGAGGCCAAAAAAAAAGAAACAGAATGAAAAAACCAAATAAATTGACTATGTGTAGTAAAAAAAAAAGCTTGAATAAAATAGGTTAATAAGGATATTGGATCATTTTCCACAGGCATCAATGACTTTAATTGATACTTATTGCATTCCATGTAAAATTTTTCCTTTCTTGAAGAAGGAGGCTTTCATATCCCTGATCTTCGATAAAAGTGGATCCAAACAGTAATATGATGAACTATCGTTTCCTAAATCATTCCTGCACTTGATGCATTTTTCTCTTTTTAACGTCATGGCGACGAGCAGTTACTGTTGTCAGCATGCAGCAGCGGCAGTTTCGAAGAGGTCGCACAAGCATAAACAAAAACAAAAATAAAGCCATGACGTGTGCATCTTTTTGACTTTTTTTTTCGTTTCAGTTATGGACCCGTTTTTTGACATACCATTTCCCTTTTTTGCCTTTCTTTCGCCCTTTACTTCTATCATAACAAAAGAATGCCTTCAAGAAATACGACTAAACCAAAAGAGAAGGCCGTTATCCAAGAAGATAACACGCTTAAAAGCAAATTTTTCGTGGAAAAATGTAAGCTTCTCCAGTTTGTTTAGCGAAACAACGACACAAAAAAGAAAAAGAATATTATTCCCTTGATATTCAGCTCCTGTGTTTTTGCCGTTTTGGCAATATTCATTTCTCTTTTTGAGCACAGCCAAGCTCGACACAGAGTCCAGCATGGAGTTTAGTCCCAGTAGTTCTCCTGTACCCAGTTTGCTTGATAAGAAAATAATGGTTCATTGGCGTTATGCCCCAAGACCGGTGGATATCCAAGTAGCCCCTATCTTGGTAATGGTGCCATTTTTTATCGTTAAATCCGTAGTCACACGAATACTGATACCCTTACAGACCAAGCTACGATCAACAGATCAGCCATCCACATGTATCGAACCAGATATTGAAGCACTCGAAACATCGGATTATCTCAAAGAAAGTCTTTTGGAGAGGTAGATCACGGGAAAACGACGCATAGTTAATGAATGCGGATAATGCTGACAACGCACGCACCGATACAGTCAAAAGATAGAGATTGTTCGCAAAGAAAACTTTTTCAGCGAAGAAGTGACGGAAGAAGAACGAGACATTATTGCTAAGCGTGTGGCATTGCAACAAAAGCAATTTGCCGAATTTGAACGTCGAGACAGACTTCGAAAGTCGGCAAAGATTCGTGCTATCTTTGATTATGTCAATGACGAAGAAGTGCAAGAAATGCTGTTGGATTGTGACGAGCAGGAGGATGAGGTGATCTATCGCCTTACCAACTCGCAATATCTGATTCAGATTCGAAAAGCCATCGCTACAAAATACGCTCATCATGATATTGCCAAAAGTAAGTCATTGTTCTTGCCGATCGAATGGTTCTTCCGATTGAATAATTGAAACCGCAACGTCAGTTGGCACTATGAACACCGATCAGGAAATAGCTTACAAGCAACTATTGAAGAAGCGATCCTCCACTCTGAAAAAAACAACCAGGGACCACTTGAAAAAGTAAGTCAACTGAAAAAAAAGTCAAATGCAGCTTGACAAAAAGAACAGCATTAATGCGAGCAAATTAAACGATACTAGATTGGCGCTAGATGATGCTCTTAAACAGGCTCAGGAACATCATGTGGATCCTGAAAAGGCTTTCGAAGGGTGGTCTCAAGCCCGTATTCGCGCGTATCAAATGATTGATGAAAATCCAAATAGCTATTATTATCGTTTCAACGCACCCGGAGAAGAGCAGCGCAAGGGTCAATGGACAGAGGTAATACTAACAGCAACGGATTTCATTTACGCTTGACGCATGTAGCTTGTATTATTTATATGCCATCCATCTTTTTATTGAATCAGGACGAGAAAAAAGTCTTTTTTGAACGTTTGCGCGAAGTCGGTGCCAATGGCCAATGGGGCATCTTTTCGATGAAAGTGCCTGGCCGCGTAGGATATCAGGTAGTCTGATAATAGTAATCTGACCTTTTGACACATTCTATGGCCTTACCATTTATCTTGTTGACAGTGTTCCAACTTTTACCGACTCTTGGTGGAGACAAAAAAGATCAAAGATCCGAATTACGTATTGGACGAGCGGGGTAAAGCGCATTATTTATTCGACAAGAAACATGCGGATGGTCAGATTCGCAAAACATTTCGAACTCATAACAAGCAGAACAACAGTGGAGAATCTACCCCAACGCCGACGGCGAGTGAACCATGTCCATCGACTCAACGCGGCAAAGGAAAAGGTGTTGCAGGTTCTACCGATATCGAATCATCAAGCAACACAAAGGAAAGCCGTGCCACAAGTGCCACTACTAGACGCCGTCGCCGTCGTGGCCGATGGGGAGACTCTTCGGCTTCCGATAGTGATGAAGACGCAAGCAATTATGACGATGACGATTCTGGTATTTATGCTACACGAGCCACCCAAGCTGAAGAGAAAGAAAGTGACAGTCAGCGTCGCAGTAAGCGACGCCGACGTCCGACACTTGCGGCTGTGGAAGCGGGACTGGTGGCTAAACCGCAATGTGCATGGGATATGCATCTCAAAGGAGGATCATCTGACAACAACGAAAATCATGACGAAGGATCGGATGGCGAAACAGATGATGAAAACGAGACCAATGGAACGAATCCATTACCAGAATTTATTGATCCTATCACTCTTGACGAGGTGGTCAAACCGGCCATCTCCAAATATGGTCATGTGATGGGGTAAAAAATATCGATCACAACAAAGTTCCTTAATTTTCCGTTTCTAACATCTCGTGATGACCTTGCAGGTACGATAGCTGGGTGCGCTGCTTGACAAGCTGGGAAGGCAAACGAAATATTTGCCCACTGACAAAGAAACCATTGACAAAACGGGACTTGGGTAGGATGCTTGTTTTCGTTGATTCCATGTCTCATTCTAACTTGTTGTTACAGTGATCCTCGACTTTGAAAACATCGATGAATACAGAGACAAAATTGTTAATTTGTGAGACAAGTCATTCTCCGGATACCGACTTGCTGAAATATGCACTAACTGGATTTCATCTTTTTTAATTTTTTATTTTCTTTTTCTTAAAAATATGACATGATGTATAGCGGGGATGAGATGATGATTAAAAAGCGTAAATGTGCATGATACGAAAAGAAAAAACGGATGATACTGGCGATATGTAAAGAAATGACGCCATCTTTTTTTTTCTTCTTCTTACACACCGCCACCGCTTCGACTAATAAACCGTATAACCAATTGTCAACGAAACGAGAATGGGTTGCTTCAGAGCAAGGATGGTGCAATACATACCTTACATCCCGTAAACCGAGACCTTTATTGCGGATTTTCCAATCCTGACGAATCCGTTCTAGGTTTCCAGAGTCAAATTCGGCCTTACCAGAAGGCACAAATAACAACGGTTGACTGGCAACAGCCGATGGTCTCGACTTGGCAAAAGCAGTGACGCCTAAAAGCGTTGTTGGGACAACCCTATCGCATCTATTGTTACATGAATGCGTTCAGTGTAGTGATAGTGCTATTTTTTTACCAGTACAATGTATTTTTCATTCCAGGCATGGCAAATAATGACAAGTAACGGTGTAAGAAAAGAATAAGAAAACGAAAAAAGGATTAAAAAAATATGTGGAGAATGGAAAGAGCTGTAAATGGGCTGGTTATATGGCTAAAATCGGGGGAGTTTGCACCACTGTGTCTGAGACAAAGAAAAAAACGACTCCCACGGAAAAAAAAGGAACACTGGTCACTGTGCATCTTACAAACCATCTTTCATTTCATGTCACAAGGCTCGAAAGAATGGATCAAGCAACGCATGGCCACGTTGAAGAAACAAGCAGGATTTGCTTTCAATCATGACTTGTTCATATCGGTTCTTCTATGCCTTGTGAGCGATCGTGATAAGCATCTCGTCCTGACCGCCCCTTCCGATCGCATTCCAGAAGTAGCTCAAATGGCCACTCAAGTGTGTAACCTTCCAATCGCTCGTTCGTGACGATACATATTTTGGCAAACTAACCAACTATCTACAGATTTGTCGCGGGCTCTTTGGCTTTACAACCGCCAATGTCGCTTGTCAAGCTGATCTGGGCGTCACCGATTTGGTCCAGGCTTTATTCGCCTCCAACCGTGACGATGCTGACGGCGACTATCGTCAATACCCAGACTCGCCACCAAAAGCCGGTGGTCGAGCCCCAGACAGTGGTCATGGTCATCATCGTCACACTCGGTCTGCGCAAACTTTTGGTTCACAGCATTCCGTGGGTTCCTTCTTGGCCAGAAGTGCTTACAGCAAGGTATGAACTTAAAGCAGAGCAAAATTGAATCCACGTAAATAGCACAAAGAAAATAATTCGTCCAAACGATAAATTTTCTGATCAGTCAACAGAAGAAGACGAATCGTCCGTGCTTCCATCACTGCAGCCGATTCCGGTATCTCCTGTGAATCCAATGGACTTTACCCTCCGAAAGCGGGATCGATCTCATTTTCTGCCGCCACGGAACTCGGCGTTCCTGCCTGTGAAAGAATCACCCCATAGTTCCATGGTTGTTAGACAAGATCGGACTCGGTGGTCCGAGCACGAAGAACTCAAACGTCCCGTCTCCTCCGTAACGCATCGACTGGCGCAAACCGTCGTCATTCAACGGTTAAGCGACGCCAATGAGGCCATCATGGCCGCACTCACAGAAGTAAGCAAAGGTGCTTTATGCGGAGGATCGCCTGGCTCTCCTTACTAAACTGCATATCCTGTTTTTCTTCCTTTTCTTTTCTTTTCGTTCTTTTTCCCTTGGGTATTTTGATGTTAGCTTGTGATTGCCAAGGAGCTGCGAATATCAAATGTTCGCTATAATACCCCCAAGCCTTATTTCCTGGTGATACTAGTATTACCGCATGACTTTAACCGTCGTGCCATTTCTGCACAACTGGTAATTTTTTTTCTTCGATCATGTCGTCTTTTAGTGGTCCATGCCGATCCTAATACTCTACCGCAGCTTGACAGATTTTTCGTCGGCTATCGGTTCGATGAAGACATGTTCCAATACCCCGCGAATGCCGTTCCACGCTCGATACCCACCCGACGTTCCGCCCTAATGAAGAGTGAGGCAAGCATCATGGAAAAAAGGAAAACTCCAATTTATCACTGTCAATTAATTTCGTATCCGCAGGAATTGCAAATGCTTGCTGAAGAAGCCACCAAAGTATACATCAATATTGACATTACTAGGTACATCCGTGATGTCGTTGTCGGTATTCGAAATCATCCCAACATTCAGGGCGGATTAACGGCAAGAGCATCCCAAGATTTGGTGACTGTAACAAAGTAATTGCCAAACCGTCCAGTAGTCTTGTTTTCCATATGATGGTGTATTTAACCTCCTCCCTTTCTTCACAGATCTTTGGCCACCATTTTTCGGCAAGATTATTTGACACCAGAGCTAATCGCAATTGCAGCGGAAAAAGTATTTGTGCATCGGCTTTATGTTACTGGAAGAGCGGAGCATAGCGCGCTGCCAACCAACGAAGAAGAAGAAGAAGAAGACGGTAGCAAAGCAGGAAGCATTATTCACAATCGAATGGCGGCTGATGTCGTAGCTGAAATTCTTCGTATTGTGTACGTTCCAGTTTAGTCCCACGGGCCAATTGTGTTTTGGTACTTTTGATTGGGCTTTCAATTGTTGTCGTTCCCCACGCGCTATTCATCACGTAAGCCACGAGTTTACTATTTCGGGGTTCGCTGCAGATGCTTCCATCTATGTCGCAGTGTGCCACAATAATTTAGCGGATTTCAAGTTCAGCATAACACTACATGATCTGATGATGTCTGTTGCAAGTTCTCTTTGGTGCAATGGTTTTATTTGTTGTTCGAGTTCATTTACCATACAAAGGGGATAAGTCGTTTACGGTGCTTTAATTCTACTTGTTCTTCGGGAGATAGACGAGTCGCATACCATTCGCGGGTGCGTGCGGCGCGTAAGGTCAAATAAACCATGGGAAACATTTTCAGACACAAAGAAACCACATTTTGACTGAGCATGACGAACCCGGTATACGCGATTTGTTCTGTCCAGTAATGAGGAGCAACTGCATAATTGAATAACCCTCCACGGGGTAATCGGTAGTTCTGTCCATTCTTGCGGTTGACACGCAATTTACGCAATAACCAATGATGATATGCGTTCGCTACTTCGCCACCAATGACCAACACTAGCCCCAATTTGAGCCAGAGGCCGCTGAACACTGCAGCAGGAATACTACGTACAACCAAAAAATCGAGAAGCGTCGTCGAAGCATAACAGGTCGTAATTGTCAGTGCGGTCATTAAATCGGTCGAGCTACTGTAGATATGGACAAAGTTGATTTCGTAAAGCCGTTTGAGAAAATGACCCGAGACCAGCAAATGGATCAGATCCAGTCGCGTTGTAAATCCTATGCGCTTGAATAGCAAGCACACAATCATGCTAGGCAAATAAATGATCCACATAGCTTTGCGAGACGGGATTTTGCCTAGAGCTTGGCCGTGAGACCCGAATTTGCTGTAAGGGGTGGGTGCAAAGGTTTCGGTGAACACAGCTGTGGTGGCCAAGGTCAACCCATACACCGCACTTGCTACGGTCAATGGAGTCCAAGCTGGTACATAAAATCCAATCGCATTAAGATAACCCAAGCCCACCATCCTCGCAAGAAAATAAGGAAAAAAAGACAATATAGGCTGGAAATAAAAAGGAAACCCAGTCATTAAATGAATTCAAGATCAAAAAAGACACCCCTCGAAATGAGCGCCACGATCGGTGTTTTTGGAAGGTCGGACGTCCAGGTCCTGCAGCTGGTTTTTAACTTGCACTATACGGAGGCAACTAACCTCTCAATGCAGGCGATACGTCAGTCAAGCACTAACAAAAGAAGACAACTACTGCTTTCTTAGTGCTTGAGGGAACCGCCTGGGGTGGGTACTACAAATATCACGGCAACAGCGTCCTGCAAAATTTTCTCGCTCCTACCGCGAGAGTGTGAGAATGTGGAAAGCTCGCCGAGACAACTGAATTTGTTGACCAAAAAGAATCTTCGATGTTGGGTCGTACAAATGACCATTCAAAGAAAAGTGCTCGAGCGAAAACTTGGGTAATGCGAAAGCAATTCCGAGAACACACACGTTTCTAAATGCGAAAATAGGAACACTCTAGTTTACTTTCATTGAATGGTTTCCATATGGTGGCCAATATCGATTATTCTTGGCCGAAAAAACTAGCCAACATCGAGAAAGAAAACGAAGTGTTATCTCCACTCGAATAGGGTCAACGAATTATCTGTCTAAACGAGGAAATTTCACACGGGCCGATACATTAGTGGGTTTTATGTGATGAGACTTTTATTGGGATATATTGCACAAAGGGGGATATACACGTTCTTCACTTAGGCGGTAGCAACCCAAGCGTCATTTTCATCAGATTCGGCTCCATAGGCTGTCACTTCATTCTTTTCATCGTCATAGGCTTCATTATGGGAATGCCTAATAATGAGCGTTTAAAAGAAACAACAGATGATGAGTTAAATAATCTCAGGCTGAATCATTGCATCAGATGGCTTACAAAGTATTTCTGGTTTGTGCGTGACGCAGGATAACGGGCGTATCGACGTGCCACAACTAAGGCAAAGAGTAAATCAGGTGTAGACAATAAAGCTCTTTTCCAGAATATTAGGAGTACTTACGCTGTCTTCGTCACCTTCACCCAATCTCTCCAAGACCCACAAGTCGTTATCATCGGATTCGTCATCGTTACCGAAGCCTGACACTTCCTGTTGCCCAGTGATAGGGCTTTCAATCTCATGAGAGTGAAGGTGACGGCCAGTGCCCAAATGCTTCAGGCGGAGAATATCATCATATCCGACTTCATAACCAGGACGTTCCTCAGAGCCAGAAGGAGTCAAAATCTTCCACACGGAAACATTCTCGTCACCATCATCACTGGCAAACACCTGTATAGAACGTCATACATCATCGTACCCTTTTATTCTTGCCTTTTTCAAGCAGCCAAGGAAGTTGAACTCACCATTTGTTGTCCACTGCCGCCCTCATAGGCTTCATCATTCGAGCTCAAGAGGCGTCCAGTAGCGCAATGCTTCAAGTAAATATGGTCACTGTATGTTACAGTCGATATATTCGATGAGCAAACCGTCTCCTCAGAATTATATTATTCCCCAGGATAAACATACCCATAGCGAACGATATCGTCCTTGGGGAAACCACTTTCATAGGAGGCATTAGATTCACAGTCACCTGGAACAATTGGATAAGTTATCACAGAACCGGCTTGGGAGCGAACTCTTTTGGCATTCACTTACTCATATTATCGACAGATAGGAGCAGAAGAAAAAGATTGAAGGTATGGATGCCTGTCGTCCTCGGTTATCGTCGCTTTTTATATTTCTATGCTGTGATACAAGCTGGCGTCGTTTTCTTGGCTCACCGAATAAGTTACATATCGGCAATGAAATTCCGAAGGATTGCCGATTTGCCAAAAAGGTTAGAGTTGGACTAGGCAAATTACCCTGGAGCCTTTCATCATCCTGTTACGCAATTCCGATATCCGTGTTATCGACGTATTTCAATGGGCTAGATGGATTCCACGTCGTCAGCGGCCTGACTCTCGCTGGGCCCAGGTTGCGATGTTCTGGCTGAGTTACTAAGCGTATCGGCAAAGGAGACACTTTTGAAAGCTTTTGACTGCCCGTTGTACATTTCATGACTTGTTTTTCCAAAAGCAATGCCCGAGAATATTCCAAAATTGCCAAGCTATTCCGAGAATACACATGTTTCTGTATAGTATGTAAAATACGAACTTTCTAGTCCACGATAAACTCTGCTTACAATTTGATACTTGGCTTTGTTTTAATCCTGCAAAAGCTAGTGGAGAAACTCCCGAAAAACCTCGATGCTGCTATGAACGATATTCGCAACTTCTTCATCCGTAATAATAATAATCATATCCATTGAATGGACAATACCGGTGTTTCAACCCTTAAAGAAGCCGCCCAATGCCATGACGGAATTGTGATAGTGAGGCGTTATCGCCACTGGAATTGAGTTAACGTTTATCAGTCTAAACGAGGAAACTTCACACGGGCCAAAATTTGGGATAGATTGTCGAAAAGAATATGTACCCATGTTACTCAATAAAGTGGAAACAAACCAAGCGTCCTTCGCCAGGCTTACTCATCACTTCATAATTGACATCTCAAGCACTCGTACGCGCGGATGTTTGCATACATGTCCATACAGGTAAAATGGTAACTAGATATTCATGAGTTCAAGCGATGTGTCGGAATCCTTCCAAAATGCCGCCGGTTTCTGTGTGACGAAGGACAAAAGGACGAATTGACATGCCCAATACTGAACCGAAAAATAAGGGGAATCAGCAAGATCCATTGATGAGAAATCGCACTTTTGAATACTCACGTCGTCCGGCGTGGGGTCGTTCTCACCAGGACATCTCTCCAAAGACCACAGATCATTGTCATGTTTTATTATCGTTACCGAAAGCTGATACTATGTTTTGTTCAGAGATAGGACTGCGAACGACATGAAAGCGCAGATGCTTCTCAGTATAAATTCGCTTCTGGCTTAACGATATGAACGATATAGCTAGTGGTTTGTTTATACAATTGCATTACCAGGACGACCCCTGCCATACGTGATACACACCCACTGAATCATATCCAAGCAAACGGTCAATAATCTTCACTTGACGTTTTCAATTTTGTTATCAAGAAGCGATCCAATGTTATGATGCAAGCGTCATGATGAAACGTTGCCACCTTTTGAATAGTGCCAACATCTAGCGCGCAAAACTTCCACTAATTCGGTAAAATACATTTCAACCAAACAAGACATAGGTAAGTCCCTTGTCGTAATTACACTGAGAGCCGATGGTTTTAATAATAATCTCGTAAGTTAGATTGTTAAATGCTATTTTGCGTATTGTTTTTGTCTATCGGCTTAAAAACACTTGAAGCAGGAGATCAGCACGATTGTGAGCAGTATTGTCAATCAGATGATGTGACTAAAAAGAATCGATGTTTCAGTCTCTCGTTCATTTGCCAGTCATGCTGGATGTCACTATAAAATCAATCGATCTAATCGCGTTTCATTGATCCTCCTCCTTTTTATTATTATTTTAAAATCATCATGTCCTCCAACAGCAACAATAAACGCGAAAACCCAAGTCCATCCGTCAAAAAAAAACCATGAAGCGACAGAAAATTAACAAACGGAAAGAGAAGCATGACAAGCAGATGGCTCGTTATGAGGATCTAGCTGCTTTGTACAATGCAAGAGATGAAGTAAGGGCTTGATGAATGGATAAAATATATTGATCTGATTAACGAAACTATCATCCTGTAGGATAACAAGAAGAAGTTGATGGCGACCCTCGACTACGAAGACCTAGTGGAGGGCGAGGGCCGCGCCGTCTGTGAGGGCGACAAAGTTGAGTCTTTAATTCATTATTAGGATGGGCATACGTATTAATCTATGGACTTTGTTCTCTTAGGTCCGTGTTCGGTACAGTTTGATTGAAAAAATCTGGGTAAAAATTTTACAAATCAAAATTTTGAAAAGAGGCAAGGTAATGTTGTTTTAAAGTATCAAAAAAGAGAGAAAACCAAAGGACAAGGACATACAAAAAAAGATGGATGCATTAGACAAGCCACACTTACTCTTCTTTTGTTTTTACTTACAAAAAAACTGTTTTCACCGCATTGCGGGAGCCGCCACCGCATACCGCCAAGACATGGGCTTTGTTCATCCGTATTTTAAACTACACAGTAGAAGCACACAAAGCGAGTGAGTAACTCGGCATAACATTCAAAAAAGAAAGGTGACGTCCCAAAAACCGCCATTTGGTGTCTTCGTGCCTCTCACCGTTGCTAAAGGCTGACACTTCATGTTGCCCATAGATAAAGCTAGGAATATAATGGGAGTGGAGATAACGTCCAGTGCCGATATGTTTTAAGCGGATAATATCGTCATATTGAACTTTAGAGCCACGACGTTTCGCCTCGAGATAAAAAGGCATGAACGTCCATATGGAAACATCTTTGCTATCATCTTCACTAGAAACACCAGCATACAAAGTTAACACCTGAGTGTACTATTTCATCGATGTCTTTTCAAGCAGCTGGAAAAGCTAAGATTACCCTCTGTTGTCCAACGCCGTCATCATATGCTACATCATCCGAGCTCAGATAACGTCCAGTAGCGCGATGTATCAAGTAAATATAGTCGCTGTTTGTACAGTTATTATTTCCAAATATGAGCCACCATCTCTGATAAAAGACGATCATTTGCTCTCGATAGAGTTACCCTTAGCGAACTATGCCATCTTATTGGGGAAAATCAGTGATGTAAGAGGAAAAAGATCCAACAGATTCAGAGTCACCTGTGGACGCTATTACAGCATCGACTTAAAGAGGTAACTTTTGGCATGAACTTACTCATGCTGTCGAGGAGCATGGAAAAAGAAATCAAAGGTAGAGATGCCTGCCCTGTCGTTATCCCCACTTTATATCCGCTTGCTGTAATGCAGGCTGATACCTTTCTTGGCTTACTAAATCATTTAGATAAATGCCGGCAGTGTTTCCAGTAATTGGGCGCCCAGTGATGGTGCTCTCTAATCAAAGCAGGCTAATCTGGTTCGCCTCCTGTCACCAATGCCGTACTTCTCAGGAAAGTTCAACACTTGTATATGTATCATTTTCTACAGGGTTTTCATATGATAGAAAAAGATGCCACATCCAGTTGCCTACGCATCGACAATAGATAATCTTCGCCAGTTAAGGGGTAGTGATTTTTACTGATAAGCTTGCAGCGTATTGAGGGCATTGTCTGTCAGAACCGTAGGATAGTCACAGAAACAAGGGCTTTCAAGAAAACTCTTTCACAAATTCATTCTGAGCGTATTGGCGCGGACGGCAGGGACGCCAATTAGAGTAAAAGTCTGGGTTCTGCTATCAGAAGGTATTGTTAATTGCTGTTGATCCGTGTTATAAAATGGACTAACCGGGCGATTTCTGCATTTTCTATCCGACCTCGACAGTTTCCGTCAGTGACGATCTCTCGCTCGGAAATATTGCCCACTTGCAGTCAACCGGTAGATCCTTTTTGTGTACATCATACAACAAGGATCGATCAACGGTTGTAGAGCGCCGCTTGTTGGGTGGTTTGCGGGTCGCACAAATCAGCGATAAAAGAGATTGTAGTATATCATTTATTCCAGTTACAGTATACAAAGAACAAAAATCCATTTGCCCAAAAAAGCTTTTTTTTGGCGGAATGGGAGAAAAGAAAAATGTCGGAAGCGAGCCAGTTTACTGCAAGTCATCCTGGATCCAGGCATTGAGCATGTCAAGGCCACTTTCAGGTTGATCATAAGGCACCATATGGCCTGCACCGAAAACGCGGAGGAAAGCAAAGCGACCATCCTTGGTCTGGCGGAGGTCACCGGCGTGCTTACCGGTGATGGCAGAATACCACTCAGTATCGTTGGCGCTAGCAAATTCCTTCTTACCGCTCCATGGCAATTCCAAAGTCCATGCCTTGTTGCCCATCCAGTTACAGATGAAGTCGGCGTCACCGGCATAGATAAGAATGCGGATACCATCTTCAAGAAGAGGAGGCACTTCTTCAACGTAAGGGCGCATCCAGTCGCCCGCCATGTTGAAACGGAAATTAATCTCCATATTGCAGCTCTTGTAGCCCTCGGTTTCAGCGCCAATCGTTTCCATGATTTCTTTACGGTTCAAATAAGTCTGAACGCTGTCCAAAATTTCGTAGCACAAACCATTGCCGCCCTTGCACTTTTCACGCACATCGTAAGGGTTCATGCCCGTTTGCTGGTAAGGCTGGATCTGATCTTTGTTACACTTCATTGCCGCGGGCAAGCACGCAAACACGCTTTGCGAGTCGTAGCAGTTCTGAATCAAGCGAGCACAAGCAGGGTATTGTCTGTCCATGGAACGGCAGGTGCGTTCGTCAAGAACAGGACCATAAGAGTTTTCGCAGGCCATCTTGGAGTAGTACTTGTACTGAACGAGAGGATCCGTCAAGCCATTGCCGATAAGCAAACTCTTCAAATTGACACTAGACAAAGTGTGGGCTTTGTCGGCCACCGTTGCGGTTAAATATTGTCCCTTATTAGAACGATGGATAACACCGCCAATAGCAGGAATATAGTGACCGGCATCTAATGGTGTTTCAAATTTTTGTAAGTTTCTCCGTCCGCAGCCTCGCCCATTAATGGTGGTTATCAAAGTATTGAGATAACTCACATGATTCACCCGCAATATGGAAATCAAGATGGGCGTATTCTGAGAATTCCTTGAAAAACAGTTGGAGGAAGGCATACACATCCTCAGCGGCGGCAATCGAGTTGGTGGCCCCACCACTACCATGGGAATAGCCGACATTCAGGGGCTGGAAAAGTCCGGTCGGAACACCGTCAGTATCGTTGTCTTGAGTTCCGTTTCAAAAAGGAAAAATAGAAAAGACCCATTTTATCTTACCTGATCCAAAAACATAATGTTGGCGTTAGAATTCCAAGAATATTTGTTGACCACGGTGTCGTTTCCTTCCTTGTTGACAGTGCAAGGTCTACAAAACGTCATTATTTGTTTAAGTTGTCATGATCATCATGAAAAAAAGGATGATTAATCAGATAAAGCAAAAAAAAAAAGATAATTACCCGAGTTCCATAAAGAGACCAGTGAGAGAGGAACAGCCGGGACCTCCATTCAACCAGAGAACCAAGGGATCTTCCTGAGGCTTGTCTCGGGATTCAAAGAACCAGAAGAAAAAGTGCTTGTCATTGCCAACGTCCAAATAACCGCTGATCTACGATATGCAAAAATATTCCCATGATTAATGCAAGCTCACTATGGCAACAATTAAGCTGTTCCCACGGGGCCGATGAGTTGCGACGGTACGGTACCTGCTTCACGTCAGGGTCACAGATGGTATTGGGGCGCTTGTAACGCATCGTGTATTGCGGGAAAGCAGGATGCGAAAAGGCGGTAACAAATTCGGATTTCACGTCGTTGACAACATGCTGAACGTTATCGACCACGTCATGGACCAAATCCTGAGTTTGGTGCCAGATATTGGTCAATCCGTCCACGGGTTGCTTGAAAAAGTGACCTTGCGGTTCGGCAAGCGTCACTCCCGAAAACAAAGTGGCAACGAGAGCCACTTTGGTCAAGGTGAAGAGGGTTGGCATAAGAAATAAAAAATGAAAAAGAAATAAAAAAGAGAAAGAGATGAGACAAGAGAGAAAACAGCAAAAACTTAGAACAACTCTCTTTTCTGGCACCTGATCGTTATTTCAATCCATTGGAAATCTCCGGCGCCCCACTTGCTGCATTTGGCAATTTTTGGCCGATATTGAGGTTTTCAAAAAGTAAAGTCGCAAGGGCCAGTGAGCATTTGTGTATCTGTTTTCCGTATTTGGGTTTGTCGTGATGTAATGCGTTTGAGATTTTTTTTTTTTGGGCCTCGCACAATAGGGGATCTGCTGGCACTTGCCATTTTCGTCCATTTGAACCCCATCCAATGCAAGCTAGTATTTCCACATGTATTTCGTTTTGACATTCTTCCCATCCCCAAGATGAACAAAAAGGAATCCCATCATCAAAGCATAGTAGATCGACTTCTTTAATTTATAAGCTTGGCAATCGGCCATCAAATTCTCGTCGGACCCGTTTCCACGACCCGTTTCTGTAAACACTTTCAGTGCGAATAAAGCTTTCGTCATCCTCATCTCGCAGCCCTTCCTTTTGCAAATTTTGAGCTGTCCAATACATGTGTAACAGACTGTTAGTAGGTCCCAACCGTTTTTTCTCTTCTTCTTCTTCGGCTCGCTTCGATCCAACTGTTGGAGGAGTCGATTCGAGATAAGGAACCATGATAGCCGGGTTGGGATATTTCGGAGGTGCAGGACCGCCTGCACCGCTTCGAGCTCGTCTTCCTCGAAAATTGGGATTAATGCCTGATTTGGCCTCTCGTCCAGCGGCACGAGGCTGAATCGGTAGCTGATTGGTAAATAACGCCGGTCCTTCGGTTTTAATACGTTTCGATTCTGGTCCCACATCATGCACCAAATCCTCCTTTTCGCGCTGCGTCATCTTTTCAATACGAGTCGCTTGATGCCATGCCATATCCATCGCGTTCTCCGGCTCGGTTTTCGCCACATCAAACTCTGAGTTGTTATCGGTGGTTGAGGCCATGGCCATATCACGGAGCACGGTTAAAATGGTTTGACAAACCTGTACACACAAAATTAGCTAGTGCCATTATGCTCCAAATGGTTGCGCAGACCTACCATCATGTGAGTTGGTGAATCGTGTTGAAATCGTTTCCCGATCAGATACAGCGCAACTAGTAATTTTTTGGCTAGTAATCTAAGTGGTTTTTTACCAGTCCGATAGTCGTCATTAGTATGTTGGAAATCCAAAAAAGACTGGTTGACATTCGTCCACATACGGTGCCTGATATTGATGAGACTTTAATATGTAAGGAGGCAGTTTGCTGCCTATCAGTACCGAATGAAGTTCAGAGACGAGCTAATAAAAGAAAAAAAGGTGAATCATACAATCGCCAATAAACGAGCAGCGATCTAGACTTACGGTATTGATGAATTTGGTGGCCTGTTCGACGTATACGTTGTCCAGCAACATGTATTCTTTTAAAACGAGCAATGGATCATAGCCAAGTCCCTGTTAAAAAAACTCAACGGTTAAAGAGACCAGAACTTTGCGACACCGTCATCTGGGATACGTTACAGGAAATCCTCCAAACCCTGCGCATTCCGAGTCCGTATTCAGTACATCGGTCGCCAGCTCTGAAATCGAACGTTTATCGTTGGGATCAGAGACGGCCCCACTGCCATCCCGAAGACAGGCATGCCATCGCGTGGCTCTTTCTAAATACTTCATTGTTTTGCTGTCTGATGCGCCGACAGACGGCGAATGAAGAAGTTTCGTCATGGATATAAAGTGAGCATATTTCAATGGCGAATATTTGACCAAAGGACTTTGGCCTGTCTCGGCCGCATTGAAGGCATGGTCCAAGTCGTCAAACGTACAAGACCGAATCATGGCATCGAATTCTTGCTGTGAAAAAAAAAATCAACTCGTGTTAAAGATGGATACCCTCTCTCTCTGTGCGTGTGTGTGCGTGAGTGCATGTATAAATTATGGCCTACGGCTTACCTTATTCTTGGGTATATAAATTGACTTCAGATTTGACGAATGATCATTTTCCACTTTCACTTCCATCATTTCCATAGCGTTCGCGCGCATAGTTGCAAAATCGGCTTCCAGCTTATTATCAAGGCAATAAAGAAAAACAGTACCTGTGGTGTGTGATTAATTTATAAAAGTTGTGTAGTGGACAATTTTCTCTATTTTAAGTTTACCTTGGTATTGCCCAAGCATATGTGTCCAGTTTTTCACTGTAGGTGACTCGATCTTGACTTCGGACGTTGTTAGATAACATGTACTGCCTAAGTAGATCGTAACAATTTCGGATATATTAGCTTTTTTCATTACCCTAAATGATGTATTGTATACCTTTGTACATCATGTCAATAAAAGCATTGGTTGGAGGATGGGATGTCTATCATGAACAAAGTGAGTATGCCTCTCGAAAGGAACCTATGCATCAGTAAAATATTCACCTGAACAGGACTGATAGAGTGCATGCACCGGGTCCATTCCGTTTCTGTTATGTGCATCTGTTAAATAACATTCCCGAAACTATATTTGATAAAGAGCATCCTACCCGCTGGAGGCCTTTTGCTTCGTTTTAGATAAGTCAGTCGTAAGGTTCGATTCTCTAGATAGGCTGGTTCGTATAACCGTTTGTTCTTTGTAGGTTCAGCTTGATTGATTAAATGAGTGTTGCCGCATGCGTAATAAAAGTGTACGTCCTGGGTGGAAGGGGATTGGCTGCCTTCAGCTGTGTCGGCCGTGTTCTGTTCATGAATTCACAGTTAGAGAACGGACGATTGATGCATTCACATGATTATTACCTTCATGGGTATCCTGCAGATGCAAAGTGTGTTGATGTTATAGTAGATCTGGGCCAGATGGACCATGGCACGAGTCAGATCCGACTGTCCGTTTGGTATATTATAGATGGACATGGTGATTTCGTCTGTTTTAATCTGTTCAATGATGAGTAAAAAGATGACGGTTTCCGCAGCGATGCTAATGATCGGGTTACTTTGGTCAATGGCTTGTCTTGTGGTATGGAGGTCGATGAAGGCCATACTCGCAGGACATCAATATGTATCTGGCATCTAAGGTATTTATCAGTGACCATGGAATCCTTAATCGCTTACTCTATTGTTATTGTCTACTCACCTGTGTTTCAAGGCGTGGAATGACCGGCACATCATTGCACGGAGATCAAAAGTTACTTGCTCGCTCCCATGGCGAGCTCTTTATCAAGGTTAATGCATGTAGTACAGCGGGATCGAGTCGATTGTCCTTACTTGAAACCATCTTCATCGGCGCCTTTGCACAGAATTACAAAAATGAGTCGGTATCGGTGTTGTTTTGATGATCGAGGAGCGATTGTGTGTTCGATAGCGAGGTCCAATGCGGTAGATAACCGTGTTTCGTTGATGGATTCATTATATCGTGGTTGATTATTGACAAAACCGGAAGCGACCTATGCCGGATAATGAATAAGCAGATTCGTAATAAACTTCATTCGAAGCTTACTGTGTGAAGTTGCTGTTGCTCCATGCCTTCCCACTGGTTCAGAATGGCAGGTTGATCATTAGCCACTGTTACCGAGATCTACCAGCTTTTTATCAGCATACAATTTCGAATCGTGGTGATCATCGTAGCGTTGGCTTACAGGAGCGCGTGCAGGAGAGCCGAGATCCCAGGCAAGTCGACAGAATTGCAGCGTACCGTTGACCATGGTGGCCCACAGGGGGATAGAAGGAGGTTGTTCTAAAGCAACAGTGTGTAAGGTGGTGATGCAAAATCCTATGCATGCCGCGGTGTGCATTTACGTGCTAATGATACATTGGAAGGGTACTCAGCAGCTGCAGGAGCAAATGCGACAGAGTGATAACTGTCAAGCAGAATGACAGTTCTTGGTTCAGTCATCAAAAAGTTGATATTAGACACTTTAGGCATTCACTGAATCTCTCTTTTTTTTTTTTTTCCACGTTGTGCCTCATGCTCAGAGCGCTTGCAGTGACTCGCTATTTTCTGGGAATTGAATCTCAAAATCAGAAAGCAATTCCAGTCAAGAGGTTCCTTTTGGATGGATCATCGTATTAAACCGATGATGCCCGCGCTACTGAATCAATCGTAACCACACATAAAGAACATAAAGACTACGGTTGTCTGAGAACGGGGCAAAAAAAAATGCCCCTTTTAGATGGAGAGTTAGATATTAAATATGAGCCATAAAATTTGTCGGTCAGTTTACTCTTTCACATTACAATGCTACATCCGGATATCCTGGCAACCGAGAATTTTACAACGATACAAAAAAGGGAACATACTACTTTTACATGCATTATTGCTATTTGCTGTTTCGCAAAGGTTTTCCGATGGGAAAAAGAGTTGCCTATAGACTGCGAATAGTCAGCATGAACTCTGCAGATCTTGTGTAAACATTCGGACAAGGCCATTTACGCCCTAGACAAGTAAACAAGCCATTCATTTTGTTGTTCGCAAAGACTTTCAGCCAGCAATGAAATTGCTAGTTATCATGTTCCTTACAAAATAACACTACATCATAATGCCAGTCTCATTAAAACGCGCTCTAAATTATTTCATATCCGTTCGTCTGAACATGCATCTTTTTTTTTTCTTTCCTTGGCCGAATGGCGGATCTGTATGGTACTGGTGCTTATTTGGAGTGACAGTAAAGCAGTGCTGTAGATGGTTGCATCGAGGCGACGGTGATTTGGGTACCTTTTTTTTTCTGTTCAGTAAGATTTGCCAAATGACGATATAGTTTTTATTGCGCTAAAAGTGAGGGGAAGCCAAGGAAGCAGCACTTGAACGAGGGGAAAGTTCATACGCCTCATTGTTCGGACGCACTAGACACTTTAAAATCGGGGTGGCAAACGCCCTTTTTGCCTAATCTGGGGTTTATGCCGAGGCGACCGTCGGAATCTACAGCATCCTGTGGACTGAATCGCCGGTTTTTGCTTTTCCCAAGAACAGAAGCAGGGATGAAATTTTATCTTGATGTACGGTACGTTTGAGTAACCGGTAAAGTAAACAAAATAAAGGAAAAAAAAAAAAAAAAAACAAATCAAAAATATTGAGGGTAGCTCAACTATATAAATGAAAGAGTTGGGCGACATTTGCATACCCTCTTAGACCTTGTCTGCTTCTCCATCTAATGCGCGTCAAAGTGCTTTGCGACGATTACAAGCTCAACCTTCGCCCTCACCAAATCGATGGTCCTTCAGGTCCACGCGAATATCTGGATTGGAACGTCGCCGTCAGACAATGGCGCCGCGAACAACACGAAAGAGTTCGCAACGAACGCGGTACCACGGGGTACGACGTGGCCGCTCTTAAGGTACGGATAGCCTCTATCTCAATAGACAGTGTGATGGGAGTACCTAATCTGCCTTTTACAGTGGAGCCAATCGAGCTATGTCCAGCCTCAGGTGATGGCCAATGATCGCTTCTTATACGATTGCCACACCAACCGGTACACCGTAGATCGGTTCCTCAGAGGTAAAATCTTAATAGAACTTGTAAATGTATCGTCTGCTCACTCCATGAAAACACAACAGACATCCATGACCGATACGGTGATATCGACTCCATCGTGGTAATGTATCGACCATCTTTTTAACCCAACGCCTGTGAAATGCTAAACTTTATCACTTTAGGTTTGGCCTCCTTTTCCAAATCTTGGATGCGACAGTCGTAACACTGAAGACTTTTTCCGCTGTCTTCCAGGAGGTTTGCATTTAGAAACAAGAAACTTGCACAGATGAAACAATTCGTGTCTAACAAGTGCTTTTATTGGTGTCTCCCCCTTCTAGGTCCCGCAGGCGTGAGAAGCATGATTGAGGAGTTCCACGAACGTGGAATTAAAGTTCTTTTGCCGATGCTGCCTTGGGACAATGGCACGGTAAGATAGAATAGTTGCCCCTTACTGTTACAACGCACTTGCATATGCTAAAAATTATGTTTCTTGTAGCGAGATCCCAAAGTATCGTGGAGCTATATTCTGCCTCGACTCTTTAGTAAGAAAAAAAATCATTGACACCGTCCCCTGAGCAAAGGCAAACTTGACAATCAATTTTCTAGAGGAATGCAACGCTGATGGTATTTCCAGCGATGTCGCTTTCTTTACGCAAGATTATTGGTTGAACGCTATTGCTATTGGCCATCCTCTTGTCCTTCAGTCAACGGCTGACGCCGAAGACTCTGTGAATCGTTCCCCCATTTCGGATGAAAATGTGGTAACGTATTGCATGAATCCACAAATGTCGCGCATACAACAAGTGGCTCAAATATTTATTGTTTGTTTCTCAGATCATGCGCTGGAACACCATGGATATGGGTAAGTGAAAAAAACAAAACCCCAGGCTAAAAGCAAGCGTCAATGCTTCAAAACTAAACATTGTGTCTCTCACATATAGCTAAATATGACACTAAGCTGTAAGTGTTGCGTTTTTCGAAAGTCATGCATGCAGGTGTATGTATGTAGTCCAAGCTGCTAACATTTCGGGCCTGATTATCCGTTAGACGCATTCCGACCGTGGCATCTCGCAAGTATCTGGAATCGAGACACATGACCCATTCCAGCGATAAATGGTCTCGCAACAAGACCGATCTTATTCAACACGCTTTCTTCAACGGTGCGTATTCAAAGGCTTAGATGTTATTCGAGATAAACGTCTTGTCTTTGTGTGTAACAAATATATGTTTATAACCGAGAATTTCTTTATGTTACCATGTATAGGTATTGGTGTCGAAACCTGGGAAAATATCTTTGGTACCTGGAATCAGATCAGCCCACGCGATGGTGAAGCGCTGCGCCGCACCTCCAAGATCATGCGATGCTTCGGCCCAACTTTCTTTGCAAACCCCGACTGGGAGCCGCATACGCCATGCATTCAGTGGAAATGCGTTTTTGGCAGCCGATGGGTCTCGTCGACGACCGCCAACCAAGTGCTGTGGACCTTTGTCAACCGTAGCCCTCTTCCCGCCGTCGGTCATCAGATCGTTGTAGGTTACCAAATTGGCTGGCAATTCTACGACGTGTGGCGTGGCGAGGAAATCTTCCCCACCAACATTGTCGACGGTTTGGCGACTTTGAGTTTCGATATTGAACCACGCGGTTACGGATGCATCTTTGCCACTCCGGACATTGCCCAACTCCCCGATGGTGTCAACGACTTGTTGTTCTTTATGCGTCGCCGTTCCAAGATCCCCTTGTACCGTTATCCCATCTCGAACTCGGTCTTGTGGCAAGAAATTGACGAAATCCAGGTGTCCCCGGTTGCTAACGAAACACCTCTGGGAATGGTTCGCATCGATGGTGATCTCTACAATTTCACAGTCTCTGGCCGAGGCGCTCATCCACCAGGTAAAAAAAGAAACAACAGATCCAACCAAAAAGGGAACATGCGCGCTCATCACAAAATCTTTTTCTTTCAATTTTTTTCAGGACTTGAATATCCAGGGTAAGTGTTACATGATGATATTGACATTGTATCCTAGTTACTCATAATGATGACTTATTATTCTAGCGCTGACATCAAATATCCTTGGGAGTAAGTAGCAAGCAGTGACATTGAACTGAATACAAGAATTGAAACCAATTTTTTTTATTAGATACGAGGCATCCCGCGTGCATGCCACTTATCAGATGAAAATCCGCCCATTTTTCATGGACGCTTACCCTGTCACAGAGGAGCAGTTCAAAGAATTCCTGGATGCTACGCATTATCAGCCTGCTGATTCTACAAATTTCCTGAAACACTGGATTGAAGGATGTTACCCCGTTGGCTCTGCAAAGAAACCCGTGGTTCATGTTTCTCTTGAAGACGCACGTGCCTATGCTGCCTGGGCAGGCAAACGGTAAGTTGTGTGAAATATTCAAGAAAACAAAAAGAAGCTTTGATTCATCTTTTTATTTTTATTTTTTGTCTGATTATCTAGCTTACCACATGAGTGGGAATGGCAATATGTCGCTCAAGCTGGCGTTGAATATCGCACTTATCCGTGGGGTGATCACTGGGATGATTCCAAGGTCCCCATTCCTTACAGTGGTCGTGGCCGGCTTTATCCAGACCACGCTCCCGCCGACGTAGATGCATATCCACAGGGCCGATCACTTTTCGGAGTCTACGACCTTGTGGGCAATGTATGGCAGTGGACCGATGTTTACTTGGACGAACATACACGTGCAGGTAAGCCTACTTTCAGACAGCTGTAAGGCATGTAGATGAAACGCTTATCAATGTATATTTGCATCCAGCTATTATTCGTGGTGGCTCGTACTACAAACCACAACACAGCGATCGCTACTTCCCCCAGGTACGCTACGTTACCGCTACTTTTTTTCCATTTGTTTCGAAACACTATGCTATTCTTTTTGCTCATCTATTAATATTTTAGGCCTATAAAAATACTGAGCATGGCAAGTATCTGTTGATGGCACCTTCCATTGATCGATCGGCTACGATTGGTTTCCGATGCGTGAAAGATACCCCGGCCAGTGCTGCTGTCTTCGGCAATTGCCCTTGGTATGGCCAAGACTATTAATTTGATCCTTTGTTCGCGATCACGCAACTGGCTGCCCACCGCTTTTGATTTCTCCTTGTAATTTCGCTTTGTTTCATTCAACCCATCATTATATTTTTTTCCTGTTGCTTTTATGCAGGAATGGCTTGTATTGCGGATGTTTCTATTTAAGCTTATTTTTTCAACGTTTGATTAAAATTTACGATCCCTCATCTATCCATCCGGGACCTGCGTACAGCATTCCATGCCGCTATTGCTTGCTATACTATCAGAAAGTGAGTGCGACAGAGATAATATTTATAATTTGATATCATTATGATGGTATTTCAACCGTTATACAGTCATACAAGAGACTACGATCTATTGAAGGTGCTATTCCAAGCTGCTTGACGTACGGTGTCTGATTTACCCATATGTACGAGTGCGTCGGTTTTCGCTTCTTTAAAGGTGTGACCAGCTTCCTTGTAGTGGTCGTATGTCTTTTTGTAGACATAAATGGCCAACAATCCCATCACGAACCAGCCAATTGTCGCCAACAGAGTCAAAATCCCTGGAAGGATATAACCGTCGGAGAACAAGGCCACCAATAGGATGAGTCCCGCTCCACCCCTAGAACACAGATATATCAATAACCATGACCATAAATTTAACATCTACAGTTGCATTTCAAAGAGACTTACGTGGACGGAATACCAACAAGCTTGTAGAAAGTATAGAGGATGTGAAATCCATTAAAGATAAAGAAGAAGACTGTAAAAAAAGTGAGTGAGTTTCTGATTTTTACTGGACATAATGCGATCCACATCGGCCAACTTACAATAGTACAGGGAGCTTTCTTTCATGTAAGCATTGTAGACCGGTCGATACCATAAGAAAAAGCTGGCAATCGTGTGTGTAAACATTTCGGTTAAAGCGACGCCGAGATCAGTGGGAGCACTCTGGACCGATGCTGGATGCTTAAACAGAACGCAGAGGCATGCGATGAAATTCAAAACAAGTGTAACCTCAAACAGTAACCATTCGCGATAAGCCCACCACACGATCCATTGATGCTGTAAGGGAATTTCCACCGAAATATTAAGGTACATGAAGGGGAAACATGGAGGAAAGTTGTTAATAGCCCTTCCAGAGGACTGCTGCTGTTGTCGCGCTTCCAGCGCACGTTCACGCTCAGCTAACTCACGTTCTCGTTGTCGCAGTGCTTCTTCCTTTGCCTGTAAATCGGGAGTTGAACGTGGGGTTCCGAGACCTTCCGTTGCTGGAGAAACCAGCGTTTTCTGATCGTAAGCCGATGAAAAAGGGTCGGTGGCCTCGTTGTATTGCTGGTAAGATGTGCCTGAGAAATCCTGATGGTCTTTGTGGCCAGAATCGGCATCGAGATGAAAAGTCTGGTCGTGTTGAGTGGAATTAAGAGCCGAGGTTATGGATGGATCCTGAAAAGGATTCTCTGGATCACCAAAGGGACCTTGGGAATGAGCATGGGAAGCCATTTGCAAAGTTTCAAGTGCACAGAGTCTGTGTTGTAAGGAGAACGGCAGAAAAAAAAAAAGAACGGCCTAGATAGGTATTTCATACCAGCTCATTGTGGCCAGTAATATCAAGTCACACACTTTTTTTTTCATGCACCGCGCTCCAAGTTCAAAATGCAGATTCTCGATTTCCTCATGCATCCAGCTCACTAGAATAGCCGAGGAAAATTAGGAACAGTTTTATCGAGCAAATATAGCAAACATAACTTGGGGTTGGAAAGCGAACCATAAATCTGTTAAAGTGTGCTTACTTGATACACGTCTGCCTATCCTTCTCCTTTATCGTCCCATTATCAGGTCTAGCTATTTTTAGTGCTCATCGCGATAGGACAATTTTGGATTCACTGTCATGACCATTAAATGATAATACCCTTTTCAGAAAATATGGACTACAACAGAATTGCTTGGTCGAAAAGGTGTTAAAAAGCGATCATCTACTGGGTAACAACTGATTTTTCTTCCCGAAATGGCTTCTTTTCGAGAATTTGATATTTGTGCTAATTAAATCTGGATCGCGGGTTATATGAACTTACCATTATAGGGAAGTTGTAGTGTTATGCTGTCTAGAACTTTACGAGATAGAAACTCTTAGTTTTGGGTGCCTTCTTATTCTTTGCTACATGATTATGTACCTTAACAATCTATAGGAATTAAGGATCTATTTTTCGTGGTTGTGTGTATTTCGCAGTTGCGAGCAATCGACAGCATGAAATACATCTATAAATTTCATGCTGCTAATGTTCTCATTGAAGCGTTTTTCCTGCTTAACAGCACTTATTCATCATCGTCCAATACTTGGCGATTTTTCCGAGGTATTTCTGTTGTAGATTACTGCCAATGCACAACACAGGCAACCTTTGCAGGCGATATGAGAAGTTTTTGCACAGATGAGGCCACTGCGGTGAATGGTGTGGTGAGAAAAAAAAAAAGAAAGAAAAAATGAGACAACATAGATACTGGGTGCACCATGGCATCCGTTACGGAAACAGATAATTTTGCTACTACCGGAAACGTCTTCTTATAAAGCATGATTGTCTGTAGCTATTATGGTAGGTGACACCGTTAGTAAAGATCAGATAGTTTGACAGGATTCTAACTCCATTTTTAATGATCTTCGCTATTTCCTTTTTTTCTTTACGACGATAGAATGCCATCTATGTCAATGTTTTCCTAATTTGACATGAATGGGTAAACATGGGCTACCTTATTGTTTGACATTTTTATTTTAGAACTGTCATATTTTTCATCATTCCGTTGCAATTTTCTTTGCGCAATTTTTTATTTTTTATCCAACAAGTGCCCTGTGACGAATTTGAAGCTTCGCTGTGTGATCTTTTTTCTTCCCCGGACGGACCAAGACTTGTCAAGTTTGATCTGTCACATGCGAAAAGTTGTTTTTGGTAACGGTTGTATTGCATTTTATTATTTCAATATTTCTTTTCCAGACACCAAATCAAGATCCAATGCCAATGACCTATCCTTTTCATGACTATGACCGAGACGGGGCGGATATTGAATGTCCGCCAAAAAGCAAAGACCACAGCACGATTCTGGTCCGAACGTCGCCATCAAGGCAAGCCAGAAAAAAGTACACGTTTGATAAAAACAAAAACAAACACATAAGGGATCCGATTAATCCTTTATTCCTTTTCTTCTGTCTTGTGTTTCGCTTGAGAAGATGTAAGAATATAAATGATAAAGATCATACTACTATTTTTTTTGCTGCGCCCAATAATTGGGATTGCCGCCCTGCGGCATATACTGCGGATGGCCTTGATTGGTGGAGGAAGGATAATACGCCGAACTGGTTGGCTGAGCGGTGCTGTAAGCAGGATAAGCACCCACACCCTGTTGATTCATATAATTTGCTGGTTCGTAGGATGGCTGCGGTTGTGGATAGTTCGGGATGGGGACACCGCCATACCCTGCAACAGAATTTTCACTGGATTGACGCTGACGGCAATAAAAAGTAAATTAGTTAGCTGTTTGCAGAAGAAAGAAAAAAAGATGACGATAGGATAGCGCAAAAAGAATCGACTCACCTTTCTATCATACATATCTTGGTTATACAGGGATTTACCCACAGGCTCAGATGCTGTTGTGTTACTTTTGGTCGTGTGGTTTGAATGGGTGGGGCGCGGCTAGAAACATTGAGTTCTTTTTAGATATCATGTTGCCATGCAGATGATGGTTTCATAATTTGTCATATTACCGAAATTACGTCTGTAGGTGGGGTGTCGGGTGCATTTAAACAAGCTTGGATAAGATTCTTGCCTTCAGGTTTGGTAACCAGTGGTTGCAACTTGGGCGTCGTGAATGTATAAACAAGTCCAGTTTCCGATACCACCAGTAACAATACTTGTGTTCCCGTTAGTGTACTCAGTTCATACGCCTAAACACAGGATTCCATCAGTCATTGTGCACCAAGAAAAAAGCCAAAAACGCCATCCAGACTGCCAACCCATCTTACTTTTTCTTTCCTTATCCTTTTGTATTGGCATACTTACTTTTTTCATTATGCCAGCTTTCCGTTTAGAGAATGTGATGTGACGTCTCGATTTGTCTTCAATAAACTCGATCTTGATCTTTCGTCGTCCCGAGCGTTTTTCCGGCTTGCTATCATCATCCGAGTCATCTTCTTCGTTAGGATGATTATTGGATATTATATTGGGCACCCGATTATTGATTCGATTGGTCATAGGCGGTGGATGACCGGTTGGTAGTTGAGAGAGGTTATTCATAAATGTGTGAGAGATAAGAGGAAAAAAGGAAGGGAAATAAGACAAGGAGAACAAGAAAAAAAAATTATATACAAATGTACAAATAAGCTTTTTTTCCCTTGCTTCCCAAACAATTTGCGGTTCCCCCCAGGCTTCTTCTTTCTGTCACTATTTTACTACTGCCGACGTCTTCAACTCCACATTTCTGTCATGATTTCATTCGACGAAATATCGCTCAGTAGGATATCGTTTATCCACGGATTGCATTTCCATCTATTTTCCATCTGTGAATTCTAACCCCCCAAAAATTCGCGGGAATACCCACAGCAAGCCCATTTTCCAAAGTTACACAACCCTAATATAGTTCACGGTATATAAAACCAGCATATCGCTGAAACATATACCTTTCAACAACGAGAGAGATCCCACTCTTTTCCACCCGATAACACCATAGTCTTCAACGACAAGATAAAGATGAGTGCAATTTTGTTGGACAGTGGGAAACCGCATTGCGGAGAAAAATATCTCGATCTGACTAAGTTTCAAGGTGGAGAGTCCTCTTTTTTTTTGTTTTATTTTTGTACTTGATTTTCAGTAGAGACGAAATGGGGGGTATTCTCAGAATTTTTGTTCTGTGCCACCAAAAAACTCAACCAAGCTCTAGTTCATCCTCCCTTATGCCGCTATCAATCCTTTTTCTTTGGTGCTGATGTATCCACTGGACAAAGACACAAGTGTTGGAGCAAGAGAAAAAGTATGAGAAAAACTGTCCAATCGAGTAGTCATGGTGAATAAGGAAAGAAAAACAAAAGTACAAAAAGGAAGTCAACGTTGCTATCACATCATCATGACAATTGCAGTTCTTAAAAACATTACAACAATGAAAAAAAAAGACGAGGCGATAGTCTCTTCCCTCCACTGATGATCGATGGTTTCGTATTTTCGTTTCGTTTTGGGTTGCACAAATCGAAAAGTGTCGTTCTCACTTTGTTCAGTGAACTACACTATAAAAACCAGCCACCAGCTTTTTTGCATATACCGTCAATGTACACTTCTTTAGCCAAGTCTGACCACTGTCACTGTATCACGGTGCATATTTCTTGACAATTTCCATGGTCAAAGAAACACTCACCAAGCGCCCCCCACGTCTGGGAACCATTTTTTTTTTTAAGAAAAAAAATTGGTGGCTTGCGAGTGACGTGATACAAGAAAAAATTTTGGGAATATCCATGAGCTGTGGGCATACCTCATATCGTCCTCTTTTTTATTCGCCTGGATTAATCGGCACCTGTTAACATGTGAGTTGTTATTTCGAAAAGCCTGTAAAGAGAGAGTGAGAGAAATAGAGAGATGTTAGGGCTAGATTAGAAAACAATACGTCACGGCCATTTCAATGGGGCGATCGAGATGATTCTCATCATCCCTAGTATCAAAGTGCTTGTACATCTTTATACTACATGGCGTGACTAGAAGCAAAACAATGCCGAGATTTGATAGTTTTAATATTGTAACAAGGAAGCGTCGAGTTGCAGAAAAAGAAGACGGTTGGGAATTGTGGCATGACAAGAACATGACGTGACTGAACTGCTTATTTTTATAGGGTCAACTTGACAACTCAAAAGCGTTTGGCTGCCTCCGTGCTCAAGTGCGGTGAGAGAAAGATCTGGCTCGATCCCAATGAGGTCAACGAGATTGGCAACGCCAACTCCCGTAAGTAGCGTAAAACAACAGGCGACAATGGGGGATCAATGTGAAAAACCAATTTGACGTGGTGATCTAATATTTGCCCATTCCACACAGGTGCCAACATTCGCAAGCTCGTCAAGGACGGTTTGATCATTCGCAAGCCCGAAATCAGCCACTCTCGTTTCCGTGTCCGTGAACGCAACGCTGCCAAGCGTCTCGGTCGCCACATGGGTCACGGTAAGAGAAAGGGTACTGCTGATGCCCGTATGTCCCGCCAGGTTTTGTGGATGCGCCGCATGCGTGTCCTCCGCCGTTTGTTGCGCAAGTACAGAGAGGCTGGCAAGATCGACAAGCACTTGTACCACTCCTTGTACCTCAAGTCCAAGGGTAACGGTTTCAAGAACAAGCGTGTCTTGATGGAATACATCCACAAGGCCAAGGCCGAGAAGCAGAGAGCCAAGACCCTCAACGAACAAGCCGAAGTTCTCCGTGCCAAGAACAAGGCTCTCCGTGAACGCCGCAAGCAGCGTGCCGAGGAGAAGAGAACCGTCTCCCAGCAGTAAAAAACTTAATTATTTGATTCTTGAATGTAAACCTTGTTTGCTTCATAGAAAAGAATTTAGTAAAAAGGAAGGCATGACAAAACATTTGAACCGGTTGGTTTTTCCATCTTTTTTCTTTTCAGATTCTTTTTGATTCAGGAGAAATGCATTTAGTGGTCCCTTGATGAAATATGGTTATCTTGTGCGATGGTTAAAAAGATGCTGTAATTCGAATGGACGGAAGCATTGAATTGTGTACCATAAAGTAGATCCTTACGACTTGTTCTTTGCAGCGTTGCGCTTCATGTGGACACTAAGTTGTGACAAACGAAATATCTTTCGCTGAGCAAAATGGACTATGAATGAGATATGGTATAATCATAATACTGTACTTGGCGCTTGAGAAGTCAATCATTTATAAACGATCTAGTGCGGCACACGTTTTACTTTGGCGTAGGAACCCAGCTGATAGAATTGGTGATCGTTAGACATTGTTTGGCAAGTATATTCCTTAAAGTGGACACGAACCCTTTTTCTAAAATCTATTGTTAAAGACGTTATCCATCCAGGTTGGTGGCACGGATACAAAGGACAGAGAAAGCGTAGGGTTGTGATTTCAAACATCGGGGCGATGTTAGAAATGGGGCATACAAATCGATCGTTAAAGGAAGGAAGTGGCCCTGTAGCCAAGCAAGTATGTAAAACGTGATCATTGTTCGAGAAAGCTAGGTGCAGGTTTATTTATTATTTTGCAGCGCGCTTCATGTCGAATGTTCTTATTCATACCAATCCTTCATGGTTTCTCTACAGGATCAGTTGCCCAAGTGACAAGGAAGTGAGCGAGGCGGCGCGATCGACAATATTTGACAAATTTTTTTTCAGTGCAGCCATGACGAGCCAACTAGAACGTCAGGAAGAATTTTTTATGAGGGATAATGGACCACAGCAAGAGCGATGGTCCGATTCGTCCGGGAATCCAAAGACAGCCATTATTTTCACACCTCAGCAAAAGCAAGCATATAACGGAAAACATGCAACCCCACAACAGTGGATGATCAGTGAAAACCCTCTCTTCGTCATAAATATATTATACTCATTGTAACATGATCCTTCACGCTACTATTTTCAAATAATGACCCGCAGAACCATCAATAGACCTTGATATTGGGAGCTTGGCATTCCGTGGTGCTCAGATTCAATGCCAAAAAAAAAGAAAAGTGAGAGAGTTTTTCCCGTGGAATCGGCGATAAAAATTCCTTCGAGTTGCATGTTACCATTGCTGCTGTTAATGATATCCAAAAAGCCAACGGCTCTTTGCTATAAGAAAACACATCAGCTGTAAAGGAAATACCAATCGATTTGATTTTAGAATCAACCACTGTATCTTCTTTTTCTGTAGCTTATTCGAGCCATGAAATGCCGGCGTTTGAATCATTGATGTCACAACAATCCGACTGCAAACTCCTGGGAGCAGTTGATTGGCTTTATCACAATTCAGGAGGGACAACGGAACTATAAGCGTTGTAATTCGGATTCTTTGGCCTTCTTTTTTCCCTCCCCTCCTTTTGAGGTCCCATTTCCCTTTGGTTCTTGTGATGTCTTCTGGTAAAGCCCCTTTGGTGGCAACACCTCAGCAGCAATCCACACCACAGACGTCATCCGAGCGAGCACCACCACCACCATCGCAACAAACACCCTCCCAACCACAGCCTATTCAGACCCCACAACCGCCACCACAACAACAACCTATCCCAGCCCAGATTCATGGCCAAGCTCAAGTAAAAATGCAAGGACAGGCCCAAGCCCAAGCTCAGGCACAAGCATTGTTCAGACAACGACAATATTTGCAAGCCGTACGAGCCGCTGCTTTGCCTCCCACTCCCGTCATGACAGGACAAGTCTCACCGGCTGTATCTGCGGTTTCCAATGGCCATCAGGTCATGCCATCTGGAGCACCTAAAGTACTCGCTGCATCAACGCCAACCCAAAGGTAACATCGAAGGCTATCGATGATTCAACTGTAGAGTTTTTCTTTAATGGTCACTCTTTTTAACGATTCATCACTCAGAACGCCGTCCATGGGCCAAGCTGTGCTTCGCCTACTCCAATTTGCCGAGCAACTCAATCCTGGTGATCAGGTAACTTTGACCCACCCCTTCGTGAAGGAAAGATATAATGATTAACGGTGTGGGTGTTGCCTTTTTTTCCCCTCTTTCTTTCCTTCTTGTTTCCTCGTTCGGGATGATTACCACAGGCAGCGGATCGTGTATTTTGGGATAGTTTTGTGGATGAATTCTTTACAAGGACAAGTACACTTAAAATGGGACTCTGGAATCGAGAATCAGGTGCTCGACAGCCCTACGGTAAGGAATTGCTTTTTTTTTTTGGTTGCATTGTTTAGGATATGCTTCCCATCGGCCAGTTCTCATGAGATCACAACAAGCTAAAACCAAGAATTTATTACAGAGGTGAGCCAGGTGTTGATGGCTCGGTTTTTTCACACCCAATATCAGTGCAATGCCAATGCAATTCAGTTGACACTCGAGCAAACGATGGAATTTATCATGCCCCACGGTGTCATGAATGTAGAGTGTCCTCGCGCTAGCCTGATTCATCATTATGAGAATGGTACCGTGGTAAAGTATCGTAAATTATAGAGAAGGGATTTTGAAATTTCGTTCTCTGACGATGGTTACAGGTGTTCTCAACCGGGCATCTGTGGGTTCAGTTCACAATGACTCAGGACGGCGTATGGAAGATTGAACATTTGGACTTTACGTGTCAGGATCATAATGAATATGTGTCTCGTGGCCAAGTCGCCTCCGATCTCGAATCATCCACAACACCTGTGTTGAAGCCATCTCCTGTCAATCCTTGGGGTCTTCCACCCCGAGTTTTTCACATGTTGGAGGTAGGATATCGATAGGATATGATGGATCAGTGGGTAAGGAAGAGACTCATTGTTCTGATGCAGATGGCCAATGTGATGTCCGACCTTGGCGACGTTATTTTTCATTCGCATGTTACTGGAACCGGAGGACGAGGTATAAAAGCTTGATGGACGGTTTATTATTTGGGGAATTCGATACTGAGAGAAAATCATGATGGGAATTGCTTATGTAGAAAGTTTGGCCGCCATCGCCCACACTTACCAACAACGACTTAATCAGGTGGCTTCTGAAACTGATGGTAAATGAATAATTGGAATTTGTGTGGTTAAAAATGGGTCGATATTAAATAGCTATCTAGTCATGACTGTAAAACAAGAACAGGGACAAAATCGAGCCGTGAGCACTCCGCCACCACCCGTTGTAAAAACACAGAGCAATCCACGGACAACCCCGCAATCGCTTCAATTTCAACAAGCTGCTATGCAGATGCAACAGCATCATGCGCAACTGCTTCGACAACAACAACAGCAGCAGCTATTGCAGCAACAACAGTTGCTACAACAACAACAGTTATTACAACAACAGCAACAGCAGCCGGCGCCGTCATCGCAACCGTCCGTTTCATCTGCGCAACAGAGTCCTATAGTTCATCCCAATCCTTCTCTTCAATCACAGCAGCAACTACAGGCATCCAATTTCCCTCAACAACAAGCATCACAACCGTCATCGAATCAATCACAACAGCCACCGCAGCAACAGCAACAACGAGTGATGATCTTTCAACAGCAGCAGCAGCAGCAGCAACAGCAACAGCAACAGCCACAACAGCAGCAACAGCCACAACAGCAAGGCGGAAATCAAGCGCCACAAACACCTCAATTGACTCCCCAACAACAGGCACGAGCTGGCCAAACTGCCTATTCACAACAAGCAGGATACCCGTCGCAACAAAAATCGCAATTTACGCCGCAACAAGCACACGCTCAAGCAAATGATCAGTTTGGTCAGAGCCCTGTGATGCGTAAGAAATCTCGACAATCCGGCACACGTGGCCGATCCAACAGCAAAGGCACTTACCAACAAGTGATAGGAAAACGGAAAGATTCGGCTCCGGAAGCAAAATCACCTGTCATGCGAAAAAAGCAATCCACTACAACGCCAATTCCCACTGCAAGAAAATAATTTTACCTTTGATGCCTGTTATCTCCCCGCAAAAAAAAAAACCAAAACTTATACTGGGCAAGCCAATTCGATCTATCAGGAAAAAACAAGAGGAAAGAAACCAAACGGACAAGCAAACAAAGAGAACGAGAATGGGACGATACAAAAAGAAAAAGCGCCCAAAGTGGACCAATGATATCCCGTTCTCTCCGGACTCCTGCTAGAAGAGATACTGTATTCTCTCTCTCTCTCTGTATATCCTCCTCATTATCATCATATCATGGAGTGCCTACATTATATGTTCATACGCCGCTAATATCTTGTTTATATGTAAAACTCAAGCAGAAATCCGAAAAAGAAAAAGTAAAAAAGATTTATGTAATGGCAACCTCTGCTAGCATAGTCAACACTGTATGATTTTCAAATGACATCTCATTACAATGGCTCCTCTTGCCATTCAATTTTTTCGAAGAAAGTGTTGCAGGCCGGTTTTATACTGTATATGTATTCTTGTACGCATGCCAAAGTCTCTCCCAGAAAAACCGCTTCATTAACGCATATGTGACGGAGAATTCTTGATGTATGTGTACGTGTCAATTAAAATAATGTTATTCTACCAATCCCCGTCTTCAAAAGAAACACCACAACATATTTATTCAATCAACCTTTTTACCGCGATCAGTGTTGAATACCGGGGTTGACAAGTCTTCAACTGGTGTGTGACCTGTACTCGTTACAAAGATTTGATGTCGTTGAATCAGAAATAAACTTTTTTAATAAAAACCTATTTGGTAAGGTTTTCAGAAGGATCTAATTGCAGAAGGTACAGAATACGATCTAATCAAGAGGAACGGGTGGATGGCAATTTTCTCTTGAATATTTTATAGGCAAGTTGACATGTCTTTACAGTAAACTTTTGCTTGATAAATGGTGAGTAGCCTATTCCATTAGCATTCGGCTGTCTCTTTGATAGAATTCTGCTGAGATTGTGGTATGAACCACTGAGACGGATGAACACCGTTGCGAGGGCAGTTAGGCTAAAAATTGTTTGGTGGTGAGGAACTAGTCTTGTGATCTCAAGTGTATATCTACTGACATTATGTCGTGGCATCCATTGGCCACAAAGTTCGCACGTCGCAGGTCGCTCGATTGTGGGTATCATTGGCGACAGCACCAGAGATAATGTGGGGGTAAAATAAAGTTTCATCGTGATGGAGATTCTGACAGTTTGAAGAGTTACAAATAGCTCAAGTCAGTCTCATTTATACTTTTTTTTTCTCAACTATTGCCAAGTAACGGGTTGCCGACAAGAAGTTGGTTTCTTTGTTGCCAGGAGGAAGAATGTTGTCCACCTGTCATTATGTCCATATTTACAAATGCATTGTTCAAAATTAAGCTTTCATTTACTTTTTTGTTGCTTTGCAAAAACATACTCGGGCTCCAGGTTTCGTAATTACAATCATTTCATAACGAAGGTGACAAGGGATTATTTTTAGTCTCAAACCATTGTTCCTGTGAAGCAGAATTGTCACAGCAACGTTCCAGGTAACGGAATCGCACCCTTCATTTTTTGCTTGGAAACTTTGATGAAATTGAACGAAAACATTGATCACCCATCTAAACTCAAGACAATTTCCACTTGTTTACAGCAGCATTACATTTGCTGTATCAAATGTATGAAAAGGGAAGTTTCTGCCATATCAATGCATCGCCACATACACATCGTTTTATGTTGTCTCTTGCGTCGGAGCAGCATTATAAGCATAGGTCGTCGAGAATGATGAGGAGGGGATGATTGGTGCAATTTATGGCAATCGCGGATGCTGTCATCCGCTAGAGATGAACAATGACAAGCTTTTTTAGGAAAAAGTGTAAATAAAAAAGCACATTTTGGTTCGTAAATAAGTGGTGGTGAAAAATCAACTCTTCTGTCACATGAACAGCATCAGGACTTGCTGTGCATGGAATTTTGTCTTATTCTGGCTTTGGCAACGCCATAACAAGCACATGATGTTCCTAGTAAAATCTTAATTGCTCATACCGGGAAATAATGATTGTCATCACACAACAGCAGATGGTAAGTAAAGAGAAATGAATACGTAAGTACAAGTGCCTGCCGTATTTCCGCCTAAACGTTGAAAAGTTTATGCACCAAAAGAAACCATTTGATTTGCGATACGAAAATGGTTTCAGCACCTTGGAATTCAATTCCGATTTCTCTTTAACGCTCTCAGTGATAGAGTCATAAATACGTTCCGAGATTAATGGAAATTTTTTTTCGAGTCAATTTGTCCGTAGTTATCAGGCTGTGCCAACGTGAGATCATGTGTTAGCAAACACCACTCATGCATGTCAAGAACTTTGATTTCCTGCTTTGGTAGCTCTTGGTTACTTGCATTTGGTCATGTTTATTTGATCAATCCATAACATCACTACCAGGCACAAGCGCGATTCTGAGTTAAAGCTAATGGAAATCTGAAACCGTCCGAGAAATTTCTATTCACCAAACCAGTTGACATAAGTGAAACATTGATGTATGAGCCCCGGAAAATGACATCAAGAGCAAACAAGAGCTTGGTTAGGCCGTTGCGATATCTATCCACTATACCGCATTGGACCACAATAATTCGATCGAAAAAGTTGTGAATGATTACTAAAAATGATACGATAGTTTTAGGAAGGATAAACCAAAACCGTAGTTTCCAGCAAAAAGTGTCGGTGTTGGGCAGTAGCATTCCCAAAATAACTGCAAAGTTTATGTTAAAATCCTGCCAATCATACGAGATTTCTTACCGAGGCTGACTTGCCACAGTGTCTGTCTGAGTTTCATTTAATTGGCTTGCATTTTCATATAATAGAACGTTCCTTTCTATTTTTTTATATTTTACCCTTCTTTTTCTTTTCATACAACTCTTTACTTAACTTTACAACCAATTTCAATGGCATCTGTTAATAACACTCAAATTATCATTACTTCGGCTGATTCTGGTCCGACCACCGGCTTTCGTCGCACTCCTGCTCCTGACAATCCTGAGAGCTTCTATTTCAACCATGACCCAATTTCAGCGGTAATTCATGCCGATGATGGAAGGCGGTACAAGCTCGAAAATGCGTCCGTTCATTTGACGGATAAACGTCTAGTCCTTTTGGTTCAACCGAATCTGTATTCGGCATCCCGACGTCACAGTTACCATGAGTCGTCATCAGTGTTCAGTTTTCAGGTCGACTTGTTCAACCTAGCATCGCTGAAATGGGAATCACCAAAGAGTAAAGCCATGCAACTGCGGATTACCACATGCCAACAAGAGACCTACATCGTGCAACTCAAGTTTTCCAAGGCCGATCGTGCACGGCAGAACGCTTTCAAGGAATATCTTGAAATGATCACATCGGCATCGGTTTCCAGAAGACGATCCGTGGCCAGTCTCAACTCGGCTGCACCTTGGTTACAAGATGAACTGCCAAGCTACGGTGAAGCCCTTAGGCAAGCACCAGCTTTCCAAAGTCAACACTTGTCACCGTCTTTAGCAGCGACCCATCCTCCGCCACCAGCATACAGCTGCTAAACGTATAAAAAAAAGAAACCCACAGCTTTCAATCTTCACATTTTATGTAAATTATTATATTTTTGAGATTTTACATTGATTTAAACATACCTTGTATATTTCTACCTTTTTTTTATTTGTATATTTATGCCTTCATTAAAATATCAACATGACTTTTGCTTATGCGAGAACTGTCTACCATTTCTTGACGACTTTTGCCTTCGACCGCGGATCCAAGGCCGGTGACAATCTTGTCTTTGGTGCCCAATGCACCTGATACAAGTAATTCCTCCACAAGCGCTCGGCTATTTTTAATGCAATCGGGCACACTGACCCCCAAATAACTTGCACCAGTGACACTCATTAGATGACCGTAATGCTGCTGAAGAGCTTGATGCATGGCAGTTAAGCGTCGTTCATGACCCACCAGATACTGTGGAATACAGCGAGGAAGCAGATTGACCATGGAATGGGTAGGTTGAGTATCAATGCCGAGGAAAGACTTCATGATGTTGAGCGTATGATCATAGGCCGCGCTTGGATCAAGCTGCGTAATAGGAACTTGAAACGCTTCATTGTAATCTGAACCACCGATCATGGCTGTGAACTTGATCACATCTGAGCGGTGTGGATCTTGACCAGGAAGAGCATTTGAGTCAAAAATGACACCCAACGTGCCAGGCACGGGTATTTTCGATTTGGAATCTTTGTGTGGCGTGAGGAAACCAAAACCATCAAACGAGAATGGAATGTCGGCAGGATAGGCTACATTGACAACCGCCACATCAGCCGACGGATTATGTGCCAAAAAAGGGATTTCCCCCGGTGCCAACAACTTGTCCAGACCAATGGAAGGTACAGCCGCAATGGCATGCTCAGCATAAAATTCGGATTTTGTCGTTGTGATCTAATGAAATTTGCGAGGAACGAAATCAGTTCCTGGGTTGAAAACCCCCCTCTAACTTCATTTCGTGTCACCGAGTGGGGGTGATTGGTCAATGGCGGTGCGTTTTACCTTGATTTCTTTATCGTTGTCGCTGCGGGAAATTTGCTGCACAGGTTCATCGGTAATAATCTGCACGTTCCCCTGATTCTCTAGCCAAGCCCGAAGCTGCAGTGTCACGGATTCCATACCATCTTTGAGTCCAATGACACTCATGTCTTCAGTGGAAGCAAACCATTCTGGGTCCTCTTGTCGAGCACGGGCCGCCATTCCTCTTTCTCGAAAACTGTAGGATTTTCCAGCCCCAGATGCCATGCCGCGGACAACGCTTCCTTTGGCTCTTTCCGCTTCGTACAACACACGAAAAGTCGATTTCAAAGACAGTTGCTTTACATCACCGGCATAAACACCATGGGCTAATGCACCCATAAGGTTGAGAGCGCAGTGTTTGTTGAAACGGCGGACCATAAAGTCATATAGTGATTCATCGTCATCTTGACCTTCTGGAAACGTCTTTTTGGGGATAAAAGGTTCACAGAGGCCGGCTGACATAACCGACTTGAAGATGGGAGGCCTTTTGAACAGAAATTCCGAAAGAGAGCTTGGTAAAGTATTAATTTTCCCATCGTAATAGATGTAGCGGTGTTTTGCCGAAGGATGCGTTTTTGGGACATATAATAATGCATCTTTTAGGCCGAGATCACGAATCTAAAATAGCGGTCCTTTGGGCATAAGTAAAAAAACAAGACGGATTGTAATAATGCATAAAAATAGGGCATAAACAAACCATTTCCAGCATAATAGCTCCGGCGGGACCTCCTGGTCGTAACGATCGAGGACCTGCTTCAACCAGAATTGCATTGTCGTCTTTCTCGTGGGCTTCCCTGAAAGGTGGCGACGAGTAGTGACCGGGCGCTATACGACGACTGCGAATCCAACCTCCAACGCGATTAGTGCCCTCAATGAGGAGAATCTTGGTGGTGGCAGGTGCGAGTTTTGACAGATAAAAAGCAGCGGAAAGACCAGAAATGCCACCGCCAACAACGGCAACAGTAGTAGGACCTGGCATGGTGAAAAGCTAAGGGACGCGAAAAAAGAATCGGTGTGCTGCGGGTAAGCGTGGTTATACAAAAAGAAATGGACACCAACGGAGCCCGGGATGAATGGAGCCGAGGTTGACCCAGAAATGCACGTGATGTATTCAGCTTGAAAAAGCTGTGATGGAAAGTTTTTTGTGCGACAAAAAACCAAGCAACCAATAACATTGAAATTCATTTCAAAGCCCGTCTTTTCCAGAAAAGGTGTTGGTAAAAAAATTGATCGCCCATGCGTCCAGCAACAAAAAAAAAAGAGGATATGGTGTTATACGGCGTCATCGTACAATGTGTTGTAAAAAAGCCGTATTTTCTTATATCCAAATATAGCTAGTATGAAAACTCTAATACAGGCATGTCCAATAAGGCATTTAGCACACATGATCATCTGATAAGGAGGAATTGATACTGTAGAACGATGATTCTTATAAAAGAATTCTTATAAATTTTATATTGGTCTTTTACCATTATAAATCTTTAGCTTATGAGATAAACAGAATCAACACTGTAATCTCTTCTATGGTTTATTGTCAAACCAGCGACTCATTCATGGGTTTTTTGTTAACAACATTCGAGGCTCTTTACGAGGGCAGACATTGACCGACTCATATATGAACATTGGCTCTCGTAGTTGTTTTTGTTAATTACTTACTCGATTGCATTAAAAAAGTAGCCATGTTGCAGTTTATAAGTGATGCAATTTTTCTTTATGAGCGTCACGTAACAAGAGTGGCTTACCCAAATCATCGTATAACGTTCATAGTTAATTGCAGGAATGATACGCCGTGGTGTATATATATATATATATATTATAAGCAGGATGATAGAGGGCGATGAGTGGATAATGAGGGATAAAAATGAGGAAAGAATATTAATACGAGTTGGGTGGTGGGTGAACGGACTTTGTATTGCTTTTGGGTGGGATTCGCTGACCCATAATGAGAGAAAAAAAAAATCGAATTTCTTTCAGTGGGGTCTGGTCTCTGCGGAAAAAAAACCACTGCTTGGAAAAATAAGCTACTTTTTTTTGCCTCTTTCTTCTTCCCTTTTTCTCAATATTACAAGTTTTTTTACGAGAAAAACCTTAGAAAAACGCACCTTCAACTCAATAACACCACCGTCAACTCTTTCTTCTTCTTTTTCTTCTTACCTGCAAGTCTATTTGTCTCAATCTTTACTTGATTTTATCCATCTGTGATCATGTCCGACCACGAGGAGGCCAGTCATACAAGCACACCTTCACCGTCCGGCTCTGCGGCTTCCACCAGTCTTTCTAATCATGCGCCAGTGATACGATACTCAAAGGACATGCTTCTCTCTCTGCACGACAGTCCACTTGTCAGCAAGCCAGACACCATGCCGTCGCTTTCAGTTTGGTTTGGGTACTTAGTCCAGCATTTTGGCACCATTAAAAAAAAAAAAAAGCTGGTTTTACGTTGATTGATGCTCACACCCTTTTAGTGAGGACCCTAGCAGTGCAAACAAAGCTATTTTGAACGGAGCCGTCATTCCTCGTGCAATAGGTAATTGGCAATGAACCCTGCATCTACGTTTCGAAATGGATTTCCCAGGCTACTGGGAACGCGCCGAACAAAAATCACTAAAACAACATCAACGTCATTCCTTTTCATTACCAGACAAAAGTATCGTTCTCGGTCCACCCAAAACCAATTTTGCTTCCTCACTCTATGGAGGCTTGAAACGTTCAGAAGATAACGCTCTCTCCAAACCTTCATACACATCTTCCTCTTCGTTCGCAAGACATCGTCAGGTAAGTCGACATCAGAAGGGTTGGGCGGGGAATGTTCAAATGCCAGTTCTTTTTTTTTGGGGGGGGGGAGGGGAGAGAGGGGGAGAATCTTTCTTGTTAACTCACTTTTGGTCCCATAGACCGACGAGTCTCGGAATAGAGATTACGGACTCAAAGAACATAGACCACTTCGAGGTCCTTCTCACGTGGGCGAGAAAGGATTTCCTCATCGAGACCGTGAACGACGAACATCGACCCATGGCCCATCCTCTCAATTGAATAGTAAGCGACATCCGAATGATCGTTTCAATGATCGATCGATGAACGGTGATACCCCGAGAGGTCGACGTGAATGTATGTTTGCCCCGCAGCTCTTGTCATTGTTGTCGTTTCTAATCTAAATGTCATGTTATTTTTATTACTTGTCTCTAGACTCGCGTGATGCGCCAATGCGCGGAAATAGACCACATGGACAAGGTAGCTACAACGATTCAGAGCGAGTTCCGGAATGGCTGGATTACAGTCCAGAAGCGGAGGAAGATGAAACCAAAGGACAAGCAACAACCCTGGAAGAAGATGATGCGCAGGCGAAATTTGCGAATGATCTGGAAGCATGGAAGTCCAGTATGAAAAAACGAGATCTTGATGAAGCGGGAAAGACGTCCCCGTCAATGCCACAAAAACGTAAGTCCGGTCGAGTCCATTACCATATCGTCATCTGGTTCAACTTTTGTACTAAACATGTTTTTGTGTGCGTATCACTTAGCCATTGATGCAGTCGATCAAGTGTTTAGCAGTGCTCCATTGGAGGCACCGTTCGCCACTCCTCCCAGTGACGGATTGGTGGATTCTTTCTTTGACAGTAATTTATCACCTATGCCGGCCAAGGGAGGTTCACGGTTTGCAAAGTTCTTTGCCAAACGAGAAGAATCGTCGTCCAACACATCCGCCACTCCTGTCAATGAAATGTCTCCAGCGGCTGATTCGCCTTCCAATCCCAAATCCATTACGCTCAATGACTTGTTTAAAGGTTCTTCTGCATCGCTGACTTCATCGCAATCGTCGCTCACAGATATGTCTTCCATGCGCCAAGGTGGCAGTCCTACCGTCCGCGCATTATCGGAAGAAGATGTGTTGAGAAGCTTGGGTGCCTCCAAGTCGCCATCCCAAGAATCTCAATCAATTTCTCCTGCCGAGAATGCTATGGGTTTCAATCGCGTACTTCAGATCTTGTCGCAGCCAAAGGTATAAAAAACCTTGCATTTGTCAATTCGGCCGATTCATTGGGCTCTGGGTGTTTAACTGTTCTGGTTTTATTTAGCCTATCATGACGACTTCAGGTAAAAGCTCGCCTTCCCGTCGTCCGTTAACCTTGGCCGACATTGAAAACCAGACCAAAGAAATGCATATTCGGTCACCAAAGCAGGATAAACAAGAAACTTATTCGCAAGGCACGCCTTCTCCTCGCTTTGGACCTGCCCCTGCGCTTGATAAAACAATGGCGAATCAGGAAAACCAGGAAACGGAAAACAAAGATACAACCCCAGCACATAAACCAAAGAACGTCACATCGAGGTTTGCAGGTAACTTGCCTACGTCGGTGCTTCGGCAAATGAGTGCGAAATCTTCAGAAAGTCGATCGCCATCCATTGTATCCAGTAAATCGGTGACTCCAGGCCGCACGCTGGCGAATGAATCGCCCTTGATTGGTAACCGTTCACCTGGCTTGAAATCCTCCATTGGATCATCATCACCTCAGCAAGGAGGCACATCAGTCTCGTCGCCCGGCTTTTATGCTTACAATAACCATGCATATCATCAGCCCATGTCGTCGACCTCCGGTTATCCCATGGGTCATGCTCCTCCTGTCATGGACACTAATGGCAACCGTCCACCCAGAGACACCGCCGCATTTGAGCAGTTATTGCGTTATACTGAAGGCATGGTGCCTGTCATGCAACCAGGTGCACAATCGATGATGAATCCAATGATGGCACCTCCCATTCCATTTACTCAGAATCAGACACATTCACCATCGCAAGCTCAACATCCATCCCAACATCAACAGAACAACCATCCACAACAACCCCCAATGCCACGTTCTTCAATGGATATGTTTCTTCCGCCGCACATGATGCCTCCCATGCCGCCCATGCCTCCCGGAGCAGCAAGACCAATGATGCCTCCTCCTCATCAGCTCCCCTCGCATTTGCAAGGACAAATGCCTCCACGGTTCCCAATGCAACCTGATATGATGCCTCCTCTTCCTGGCGATTTCTCACGCATGAATATGGCTCCTCCTCATGTAATGGCCAACGGTATGTATTTTTTTCTCTGTATCACTTTGTATTCATAATTTTGCCAAGAAAGATAGGCTTACATATGAATGTTTAATAGGAAATGGCGCTGGTATGCCACCGATTGTCTTTGGAAAGAATGAGGGATGGAATCGCCATTAAAATATCTAAGCTTATCACACAACTATTCATCAATTGCAAATAAATAAAAAGCTGATCACGGGGCTATTTGATGCTGATGAGGAACCTATTAGACCGACTGCTTTGTTCACTATTTGCTTCTTGCTCTATTTCTTTTTTCTTTATAGAGGTAATGGTTCGAATGCGACTGTACAAATCTTGGATCCTGTCTGGCCACCAAACGAGAAGGTAGGGTATTTGACATGAGAATGGTAACGGAAATCTAGCGTTTCACACAAAGAGAATTAGCCATCCAGTCCAGTCCTGGCCATATCAGTCCAAAAAGTGAGAGAGGCTTACGATGTTTAAAGCTTTCAATCAATTCTTCCATTGTCCAGTTGCAGCTTGTGATAAGGAACAAGCCTTGTGGATCCATCATTTTTCGGGTCGCTTCAATATATCGTTCCCTAGGTCCTTCTTTTCCTTGCTCTTTGGCCGCTTTTTGTTCAGGATTTAGGGAAATGGCGTCAAATGTGCCCTTGTCAAGGACAATGTTGTATGTCTTTTGACGCCAGCTGTCGTCCTGCAAAAAGTCGACCGCCTCATAATGAATGTTGGACAATCCTCGTTGATCCGCAACCGATTTTGCCAGGTCGATAGCCGCCTCTGAGTAATCGATACCTGTCAAGTTACTGTAACCTTCGTTGGCAAGCTCCAATAACAAGTGACCATTGCCGCATCCGAGATCGATCACAGCCGCATTGGGATCGTTCACATTTTCAGTCACCCACTCCACCATGCGTTCCACGCTATCTTCTCCAAACCTATTGCAACTCGTTAAAGCACGAAAAAGCAATTACAATGCAGACGTAAAAATCGTACCAAATCTCGCCAATGTCACCGATTTCTTTAAAATTGGTGTTTTCTCGATTGTACACGGCATCCCAACTAGAACGGATCCGTCAACCTTTTTGTCCAATAAAACGATATGAAGATATACAGGCATACAAACGTACTAGGTTTTTGTACCCAAGGCGGATGCCTCGAAATCTTGTACTTCAGGATATTCCATGGCTGTTCGTTCCCAAAAAGCAGATTTTCGGTCCGCTTTGGGTCGTATGCCTTTTCGCTAGGGACACAACCGGCTCTTTCAGTCACGTGATATTTGTCCTGAAAATTGATCGCTGAATAACCTTCTTCAACCTTGTATTGTCACCAAAAGTCCCAAACGAGTTGTTTACCTATTCAAGAGACATCATTTTGACTGCTGCGACGTAAAAAAAAAATTCAATAGATTTGCTGCAAGACGGAAATATATTGAAGATTGAGCAATTGCATGGTTGCCTTGTCGATGGTGTCACTGATTGCTCGGTGCGCGCAATCTATAAATCGGTCTTATCTGTCGGTGTTTCAAACGGCTCGTGTGCGAATGGGCTTTCCATTTTGATCATTCCAAAAACCCCTTTTTACTTTTTCCAACGTTTTCCTTTGTTTTCTTTCAGCCCCCCCCCCAATGAGCGAAGAAACAGTACCTTACATCAAGCCTGATCCAGAGGTTCTGGAAAAGGAGCAGGAAGATCTCGTCATGTCGTATTTGAATCCTGATCTTGTATCTACGGACGAATCTCATCATGCTGCCGTCAATACGTGGAATATTCCTCCCGTCACGGATGACCATGTGAAACCACAAGACACGTTTGATATTGACCAACATGGTTTATCCACTCCCCCTGATTACACATCATGGTTGCCCATGTCGTTTCCGCCAATGACAGAGCCCGCCCAAGATCCCTCAACGACCATGTGCCTACCGCAATCCATGGGGGCCTTCCCTTTCTATCTTCCTTTTGTACCCCCTTATCCTCTTGAACAACCGATATTGGACCCGTCACAAAGACAGCTATCTCCTGGCAGTTCGTCGTCGTCTTGTTCTTCGTTATCGGACAGTGAACAACCTAGGAAGAAACGAGGACGCAAGAAACGCGAACAACCCACCGTCAACACCGCACCCATGTTGGCTCCTGCTCCAGCGCCGACACTATTGCCCGCTATTCTTCCCTTGCCTTCATCACCCACCCACCATGCCATCAAATCGGAAGAGAAAGAGGCAACCGATTTCCCTACACCCGCTTCCACCACGCCTCCTTCTTCGTCTTCATCACCCAAACCGCAACCATCTTCAACACTGTCCAACGATGCCTCCGCGCCTGTGGATGCCAAAGCCGTGGCTCAGGCCAAACGACAGGAACGTCTGATAAAAAATCGGGCTGCGGCATTATTATCTCGCAAACGCAAACGGGAATACGTCAGTTCATTAGAGGAGCAACGCAATTCGCTCACAGCAGAGAATCACGAATTGAAATCCAAGGTGTCTGCTCTTGAAAGTCAAGTTCTCGTCCTACAGCAAGAAAACCAGGAGCTAAGAAATCAGTTGAAATTCTCCCCAGCTGATGGTTCGGCTGCCACCACCCACCCTATTTCCGTCACATTACCCATTCACGATTTTAATCCACCATCGACCATCAATGTACAGAAAAAGACGGCTACCAGTATGGTGTTCATGGTAAGACGCGCCCCCTTTTTTTTTTTTTTTTTTTTTTTTCTTTACTTTGAAACTACGTGTCACTCAGCTGCTCCTGCATCCTTTTTTATACAGATTATTTTGTTTTCATTTGCCTTGTTTACTTTACCGTCATCACGTATGATGGATCGCCTTACTGTGGGTGGTGCACCATCCAAACAGCTCACCTTGGTGGCACCTAACAAAGCGTAAATTTCTCACTCATTCATTTCAAACTGTTGTAGTTGAAGCGCTCGTCTAACCAGCCGTGCTTTCTCTAGTCCATTAAATTTATTGGAGGGAGGTAAAAACAATCCTCCACCGACCACGGACCTTATTGTGATGAATTCTGTGCAAACGCATGATCTGCAGTCTTGGATCAACGATCGCTTGCAATTGGTTTCCAAATCCGAGATCGCTCAATATTCGACCATGGATCGATTGGATTACAACAAGTCTCCTTCAAGCTCTTCGCCTGCCTCACACGTCTACCTTTATTCGCCTTCGTTCTCTCAAGTGGCGCGCGTCGATGGAAACAATGACGATGGTACTCCTGGAGCTACGCTGAAATCCAATTTGGCGACTTCGGAGCCACCGGTATTATCATTAATCTCACCGTTTGGGCCTTCTTCTCATCCACCCAAGTCGCATTGCGGCGTGCCCACTGAGTTACAGGAATATCTGCAAGTCGATGTGCAGGTGATTTCGAGCCATGTCTTCAGCGGGCAAAGCATGTCTTTGAAAGATTGCTCCTTTGCCAGCTCTCTTTTGTATGAGATGAAAGACGAGTTGATCGTGTCCCCCAATTGGAATCCAAACAGTAGCGCAACCAGCGCTGCAAATACGACGGCGCTGAAATCTGATAAAAGACAGGAAAAAGGCCACCGACGTAGAATCGTAGAAGAAGATAGAGCAAGGAAAATTTCCAGAGTCATTCATTAGGTCAAAACATTTCTTCCATCACTCCTTATTCATTCAAATCCTTATGCCATTCCCTCACATCTTTCCTCTGTATACATCTGCATATATTTTTACCACCATCAACTTTCTTCATTTAACGTTCGATCAACCCAAGAATCAATCCAATAAACAAAATTAACAATGGCATTCTTTTATCCAGACGAAAAAGACAGTGTTCTGATGAAAATGCAGGTGATCCTGCGCATTCAAAGCCTCGCTTGCACTTTTTTTTCCCGCTGAAACCATCTCATGTTCTAGTTTTCCGATCTGCCTCGTTAAATCCCACTTGAACGCTGTATTTGTGTAGGATATTCAATAGAAATCCAACATTTTTTTTAATATGTAATGGGAATTCTCGGGAAAGACGATAAATATTGACTATGTTCAACAGTGACGGTTACAATGACATCTTTCATTGCTCGACAATTTACAGAAATAAAAAGGTAAAAATTTAAAATATCAAAAAGAAGGGTGACATCTCGACGGACTTGCTTACTCGCTTTCAAAGACAGCAGCCATGCCCATGCCGCTACCAATGCACATGCTAGAGTGAAAAAAGGATTAGCAAGCGATCTCTTATCAAAAAGGATTGGGTGGGTATCAGTCTTACCTGGTGACACCAATCTTCTTGCCAGCACGCTTCAATTCAGGTAAAAGAGTGGCGATCTGACGAGCACCGGTGGCGCCCAAAGGATGACCAAAAGCAATAGCACCACCCTTGGGGTTGACCTTTTCAAATGGAATACCGAGTTTTTCAACAGAGAAAACAGCCTGGGAAGCAAAAGCTTCATTGATTTCGTAAATGTCCACGTCCGACAGCTTGAGACCAGCTCGCTCAACGGCAACAGGAACAGCATAAGCTGGGCCAACACCCATGATTCTGGGAGGAACCTGAGCAAACAGACATGCGTGAGCTTTGCTGCATTCTTTTTTTTTCAAGTCTTTATTGCAGCATGCTGCAACATACTGCAAGGACCCATTCACTTGCAAAAAATACTTACACCAACAACAGCCGAAGTGATGTACTTGCCAATGATGGGCAATCCCAATTTCTCGGCTGTCTTGCGCTTCATCAATAAGACAGCAGCGGCACCATCAGAAACCTGAGACGCATTACCAGCGGTGGTGGTACCTTGTTCATCAAAGGCAGGCTTGAGCTTGTTCAACTTTTCGGCAGTGGTACCAGGACGAACGCCATCATCACGATCAACGACAACAGTGGATTCCTTGCCTTCCTTGTCAGTGACGGTGGCACGAATGGGGATAATTTCATCCTTGAACCAGCCATTCTTTTGAGCAAGAGCGGCCTTGGCGTGAGAAGCAGCAGCGAATTCATCTTGCTTAGCACGCGAAACACCGAATTCAGCAGCAACGTTCTCAGAGGTGATACTTTTTAAAAATTATAGGAGTCAGCACCGATATATTAAAACTTTTTGGCTAAAAATGAAAGAAAGAGAAACTTACCCCATAGGAATAAGGCAATCGGCAGCAGCAGGACAAGAGTCGGCAATCTTATCAGAGGAAGGAGCCAAGGATTGAGGGCCATAGTTATGGGTCATGGATTCAACACCAGCACCAATACCGATTTCAATGATACCGGCTTGGATGGCGGTGGCGATTTGGACGACAGCTTGAAGACCGGAAGAACACTGACGGTTCACGGTGTTGATGGAGGTCGTTTCAGGAAAGCCAGCATGAAGAGCGGCCATGCGTGCATTGGTAGCACCTCCACCTTGAGGCAAGACATTGCCAACGGCAATGTCGTTCACAAGGGCAGGATCGATCTTGCTTTGGTCAATCACACCTTTGAATACAGCGGACAGAATCTCTGTGAAGCCAAACGATCATTGAGCATGTCAATTTTTGTTCTTGTACACATACACACACAACCAAGTGTCACCTTTCACCCACAGACACACCCACATACATACACGCCCCCAAACCGCTGTGTCGTTTTCCGTCTCGACTACATACCTTCAGGCAAGGTGTCTTTGAAGCCACCCTTGCGGGCGCGAGTGATAGCGGAACGGAGAGCGCTGACAATAACGACGTCTTCGGGAGACTTGACACCAACCTTATTGGCGACGTTATCAGAGGGAGCAAGATGAGACGAAACTTGTTGAAGACGAGAAGCCATTGGATGAAAAATGTAAAAGAGAACAAGGAACCAGCAAGCAACGGCAATGAAAAAAAAAGCTGTGAAATATAAAAGATTGGCCTTAGTCAGTTGAAATACCGCAGTTTCAAAATGCTGCTTTGTGTGGAGTCAGCAAATTTGCTTTGAAGTTGAATTTTTACATGTGAAAATTCACATGATACATCCACTTTTTACGCTGACCAATCAGCAATCAGCTTCATAAGGATTCTTTTTTTCATTTCCCTCTTTTTCCTTGTCAAATGGCAATGCATGCTTATCGATCGATTGGGCTACTTGAAATTACGCTGACCAAAATCCTAAGGGTTTTTGACACCATCTAGATGACTTTGCTTTAAGCAGAACCTTTGACTTGCGCAAGAAATGGTTACCTAATATATGCCTTAAAGTCAATGGGCTGCGTGATTTATTTTATACATCGGAGTAAAAGAAGGAGGATAGGGATGACGAGGATGAAATACGGATGATTCCTAGGTTACTGACGGGTAGGACTGGATGATTCAAAGTTCTGTAATGGGTGTTCTGGATGGAAATGGTAGTGATGTTTTTCCATTATATAACGCTGCATTGTGCTAAGCCAGTCGTCGCTTTTCTTTAATATCTATGCCGCTGAGACCTTCATAACTTGATAGAAAAGCCAGCGGCGCAATGGTAAATCGATCCCCCCAAACGTTCTTTGGAAGAAAATGTCGTCGTGGAGATCTTTTATGATACGCAAACTCAGCGTGAGCAAGTCGGATCCACTACCAGTTACGCTAGTTTACAGACGTAACTGTCACTTTGGACAAGGGGAATCTGGCTCTCTAAAATTTAAAAGATTGCATTGCGATGTCCAGACAGCGGCGTTGAGAAAGGAGGGCTGATCGTAGTCCGTATGTGCGCAAGGCCCCAATGTAAAGGTAGACCATCATACAAATATCAGTAACCGATTCAACTAAACTCGCATAAAGCAAATCATTTCTTCGTTTCGACTCTATTCACATATTTTCTTAGCAATATTTCACCTCAAATCATGACGACGTACCACCACATAGGCGCCCTTGGGGTCTAATATGTACACAGGGAAATCCTCTTTCTTGATAATATCTCGTAACGTTAGGATATCCTCCATTTGATTCCTTGTCACATTTCGGGTTTTGGCAAAATTTAATCCATCTCATTGGTTCCGTATTGTTTAAAATATTACAAATGACTTTGGTCAATCTACGAAGCAGAACGCAGGACGCTCATTGGAAATGCTGAGTCTGAAATCAACCGAAACGTCGTCCGTGACTGGGTCCTTATATAAACCTTTCCAGTCCTTTCTACCACTGCGCTTGATCTACAAAAAAGATCTTTCACAGTTCTTTAATTTACAGTATGGGGGACGATACTCTTGTAAAGAACGGAGCTACTGAAAATGACGCAGTCCAGTTGAATTCGGAAACAGACAAAGTGCCTTTTTTCAAAAAACGAGTCACCAACAAGAATCTTCGCAAACGCAAAGCGAATGCCGTATTCAAACGTAAAGACAGCGATGACGACGACGACGACGATGAAGGCGTCGTGAGTGAAGTCGTTACAAAGGACCGAAAATCAGCACCTACACCTTTTGTTCAAGCCACTCGACGCACTCGACGAAAGCTGGACGATGATCAAGATTCATCTTCCATTGGAGTGCAGTACGCAGCAGATCGATCTACGAAAACTCAGGGCAGCGATGCTACTCGATATGCGACGGAATGGGAACTGGAATCTGAGGCCATGCAGAAAATGGCCAGTGCCATTGAAGCTGGAAAAGCTGCCAAAGGAGTCCAACCCAAGAGTAAGCCCGCCAAGAACTCAAAAATGCAAGTGGGGCCTCAGCGAGCACCTGCCAATATCCGTGTCACCGCTCGTTTCGATTATCAGCCTGATATTTGTAAAGACTATAAAGGTAAGCCATTAAACATTATGTGTGAGGTTGAGAGTATGTATGACTAATAGAATTTTTTTGTCTAATAGAAACCGGTTTTTGTGGTTATGGTGATTCGTGTATCTTCTTGCACGATCGTGGTGATTATAAGACTGGCTGGCAACTTGAAAAGGAATGGGAAGAAGCGCAAAAGACGAAGACAAAGTTTGGAGCATCGAGTGGGGATAAATATGCCATCTCTGATTCCGATTCCGATGACGAAGAGTTACCTTTTGCTTGCCTTATTTGCCGTGAAGAATTCAACAACCCCGTCGTCACCAAATGTAACCACTATTTTTGTGAAAAGTGCGCCATCGACAATTACAAGAAATCGCCCAAATGTTTTGCATGTGGAGCGCCTACGGGCGGTACATTTAATACCGCGAAGAACATCTTGGCACGATTGGCAGCCAAGAAGGCACGACTCGCAGAGAAGAGCAGCGACAACGAAGATGAAGCAAATGATACCGGACCACTGATCGAAGGATTAGAAGAAAGAAATAGTAGTGATGATGACGATAGTGATTCATAAATTAATCCTCCCATTTACCCTCGGCATCCTTTTTATTTATTATGAACATGTGTCAAATTTTGCGTACACAACAAAAGCATGTATCTCCTTATCTTGGCAATAGTAAGATATTCAATCTCTTGGAAACAAAATATAACAAGTTACGTGGCATATAAAAAAGTCAGTGTTCCCGCGTTTTATGATATATTTAGGCGTGTCATCACTTACCTGTTGGAAAAGGTCATATTGTGAATGAGTTTAGCAGAGAATTAAAACGAAAAAATACAATGTCGGCTTTATATGGAAGTAAGCCGTGTTGTCCACATCAGTAGTTGAAACTTCCCGTACCATCAAGGCGACAATAAATGGTAGTAGCTGAATTGGTTAACCACCAGCAAACAATAAGCGAAACCGTTTCCATATGGAAATTTAAAAATCCATTTGGATATTTCTTTCAAAATCCTAAAACTTGTGTCTTACTGAATAAGCCGGCAGCACGTCCGGGATAACTTTGTCTTCCGCTAATGTCAAGGCAAATATCGTGTAAATTACAGTAGCAGGGTTTGAATACTGAAAATTTCTTAGGAGAAGCATTCGAGATATGGCTCGACGAAATGTTCACTATTCGTACTGTAGGTGAGGCCATACTGCATAGTCTGTTTCGCTTGGCGGACCAAAATCCCTTTCTTTTTTCTATAGTAGTCTATCAAGATGCTTTGGCTATATTTTTGTTCCGGACAAGCCGTTAAAAAGAGCGGAACTCGTTCCGATCAAATGTGTTGTCTGGCATTCAAACAACTGTTCCATGTTTCAATCTGTGTTTTTCCCCAACCGACCTGCCGGTTCGAATATTAGTAACCAGCTTTGTCGTGCTCTCAATTCTTATTCATACACAAGAATAGCTTTAAAATCCTGTTCCTAATGGCAGACAGCGGATAGACGGTTCATCCCGATTGGACAAGATTCCCCTGTATGCATGCACACGTCATGTAAAGGTCTTAAGCATGCAGCTTTCATTACCCCACATAGATCAAACAATTATTTTTGTCGATCACTTGCTACCTATCCCTATACTTACTTCTACATTGACACTGTTAACCCATCTTCTTCAAGTAGGTTTGGGTCTCGGTGTAGGACGGAAACCCCTGATTACAGTTGACGGATATTGAATGCTAAACATTGACGGTTGACTTGCCGTCATGTTTACAAGGCAAATCCCTTTTTCGCCGCTACACCCGGAACCAAGTCCGCTTTTTAAAATACAAAAGTTACCCAGAGGTTTCGCAGCAAAAGACTGTTTCGCATAATACGCTGTAGTGAAGTGCCAGATGTGGATTTACCAATTTAAGATAACAAATAAAAATACCCATGCTCATATTAGATAATGTGATTATTTGAGCAAATTCCCAATAGTGAAAAACAAAATCCGCTTATGTAAACAACAGAAACGATCCTCATATTGTAAAAAAGAAGAAGATTAAGGCTAGATCCATAAACATCAAAACTTTCACAGGCTCCGGGATGCCGGAATCGCGGTAGTTGAAGGCACCATTTGCAACGAATAGAGTCCGTACACATTCTCCATCAAATGTTGATTAGTAATTGACTGATTTCAATAAATGCATCAGTGAAATTCGTGTAAGCAGGAATTTTGGGTCGTAGATCAATGTTAATGTACTTTTTTTTTGTATAAAAAATTGGCTATATGTAGCGCCTACGTGTCTAGAACTCTGGCTTGTCGATAAAATTAAAACTGTCTTAGCAATCCATTTTTCATGTGCAACGCTTATGGAATGTTTTTGTGAAAATTTTTGCGCGATATCCGATTGGCCAACGGTCACTTACTGTGCTATAATATACTCCAAAGCGTACTTTTATCAACGCTGTTTACTATCTTATCACGAAGGGAAGGTCTGCCATTCAATCTTTAGCGTGACACACGGACGGTGGGTTTCATGCATCAGTGCTCCGCAGTGTGTAACACAAAACCAAGTTTTCGGATCGGTAGGCAATCGAGGGAATCCTTGGAAACTTTACAAGAAGAAATCAGGAGACGGTGGCTGTTGTAAAGCAACTGAACCTATTGTCATCCAGGAAACTGGCATGAAGACAATGTTTTACATATGTTTCCTGTGATTTCCAGGACTTCCATCCCCAAATGAAGTTCCTCATGGAAGGTAAAACCTGTCTGAAATCGGCCAAATTTTGAGCGCTGTTACAATTTTTCCCAACGTGAAAAGAAGTGAGACTCAGCATCTGGGCAGGATTCTAGATTCGGAGTGAGCAGAATCAGAATTTTGACGAGGCCAGCCTTCTTTGATAGAAAAAGAAAGAATTAAACAAATAAATTTGATCCACACTCATAATTTGTTTCCTAGCAATGTTCCAAAGCAATTTCCTTGGACGATCAGGCAGATCGCAATTAGTCATGGAGACAATTTGTTTCTGCTGATCAAGAAGGTGCCAGATGGTTCTAAAGCGCTCCGCTTTGTTCAATCTCGTGTAGCCTTAAACATCTGTCAAAACTCTAGTGATTTTTTGGCGCGAGAATGTTTTCGTTCAGCTAAACGGGTAAAAAAAAAAAAAAATAACCATGGTCACGTAAACAAAACAATAACCCGGGCATGGAGTATTGCTTGGGCTAATTCAAAGACAGAAAGAAGCATATTCTGGCTGCGTTTGAAAAAAATGAGGAAACTAGCACGCCATGTATCATATCATGGAAGATGGAACACATCCATGATTCAGTCGTTCCCACCCGTTGGCATAACTTTTAGGTGCACATCTACCACATTATTCACAGAAAAAAAGTTCTATTCATATAAGAAAAATATTGTTAGAACATGCTTGATTATATAAATCGCTTGAAAACGGCTGAAGAGAGAAGCAAAGGGTTCATCTTTGGAGGCATAGAAACAAGAAGTTGGTCATTTGAATCCGGCGGCGTTTGAAAGTAACACTAGCCAAAGGACAATGAAAGCCGCATTGACCGCCCCATTGTCGAGAAACTGCTATAAGAAACAGGCTTCTTTTTCGAACCTTTTTTCCTGTTTTCAATCGAGTACCTTCTTCCTTCTAAATTACATTAATTTTCTATAAACAAATACATTTGTACTATATTCCATGTCCAGTATTGGAATCTTTCCAATGGATCGAACTTTTCAGGATTACGATCAAAGCTTGCTCGATTTGGAGGAGCAAAGGAGAAGTATGGAGCTGCTGATGAAGAAAATGGGTCAAGAATGGGAAATAAGGTGAGACGCTGTTCTATCTTGTTGCTTTTTGCTTGTCTCGTTTGTCTCTTTAGCTTCCTGTTTCTCGTTTATTTGTATCTCTTTTTTTTTGGAAGTCGCTTTTTTATATTTTCGGCAACAGGGAATTTTTACCCCAGAATAGTATGGATCACTAATTCCTTTATTTTTCTTGTTTATTTTAGTGGCGCTGGTATTGGTTGGATGGGCGACATCTCGTCCACACAAGCAAATGTGCCAAGTGTGGAGGCCCGACAAGAACTCCAGACGGTGATTACTGCCGCCAAGCTTACGGCGATGAGCCAGCAACACACTCATAACTATTGTGAGAATACTTCTCCCGACTTCCTTCAAACCCTCATGAACATGAATGAATCCCTCCTTAATCAAAGTGCGGCCGATAAAGAAGCCTCCTCCTTCCTCCCCAAAACATATACCGATGCATACAGTGTCCAGTTACTGGCGACCGCGGACCTCCTCCGCCCTTCCAACGTCCCAAGAACTCCGGCCAAAGCAGATTCACCCAAACACATCCGGACAGATCCCGATTTGGATTCCGGTCTTATCACAGAAGTCATCACTTCACCCTTACTTTCTACCAAGCAAGTCGATTTACCGACAAGCCTTTCCATGTCCCAGGCAATGATGCCAACCGAAATTCTCTGATTTTCAACCATATATCTCTCAATCCTTCATCTTGTTAATTGTATATTGTCCCAGTTTTCTCTCTTTCTCTGTCTCTCACAGATTTCCCATTTTGTCATCTACTGATACTATTTATCATTCGCTTTTCCCTCTCTTCTGCTTTGTTTACAATGTAAAAATTAGGCCAAGAAAAAAAAGAAGGGTAAGTAGAAGTAACATCACCCCTTTCATCTGGAATCACTGGAGTTCCCTAGGCAACACTTTGAATGGAACAGCATAAATGAAAAACATCCTTCTAAACCAATAAAAAATAAACATAAAAATAAACATTACTTCCCACTGCAAATGCAGAATTTTTATTGATCAGTCCCAGATGCGAATTGCTTGGCGGAAGTACGCGCATTTACGCATAGTGGGACATTGATATATGCCTTGGTTTTCTCTTTACCATGTTTCGTTCATGTTGGAAAATAGGGTACGCGTGGTATTTATAGAAAACCGTTGAACGGGTATGATTGAAAGGAGAATTCTGCTAAAGTACAGAAAAAAATAATTGAGCTGGATTCGCAGGAATAAAAAGGGATAAGTTGTTTTTTTCTCACTCATCGCACGTGTAAGGTCCTGGTTACAAAGTCAGCTTGATCACAGGTGACGATCATGGAGTGCAAAGGCGAAAAAAATTTTAAGGTTTGTGCGTGATATGAAAAAAGATAATTCCGTTCAGATGTAACGTCATCTTGCCAAGATGTATGATAAGAACAAGTGCTTTTTCATTAAATAGAGGACACAGACAGTGAGCTAGCCCGACAAGGTATCCCGCCACTCCAGAAAAAGGGAGAAGATCGACAATGGTGACAAAAATGGATGGTTATAATGTGACAAAGTTAAAGGTTGATAAACATTCGAAACTCGGATTGGCACATTTGAAATGAAAATACGTGGTACAATCTATAAAAGAAAGTTTGTGAATGACGAAAGGGATCTGCGCGGGGTAGCAGGTTAACGGACCTGACTCTAGTTCTGCCTTTTCTCATTGGCCCACCGCTATATTAGTCTTATCCACACTAACCTTAAAAGCGTTAATCTCTCTTTTTTTTTTTGTCGCTCAATGAGTAAGAGATAAAACTGAGAAAAAGCCGGTTTTCACCCAAACCGTTCAATTCTTTCCTCTCCAGTCTTTCTTCTTCTTTTTTTCTCCCTTTTTTGTTGATTTTCTAACTAAAAAATTTCTGGTTCTTCCATTTCACTTTTTTTTTCTTTTTTTTATTCGCTCAACAATTTTTATTTCTGAACAAACAGAAAAAAGGAGAAAGGAAGAAAAAAAAACTAACCATGGCGTCTTACTCCCGTTACGAACAACCTTCTCTTGCTACTACGACTTTTTACCCTTCTTATGATCCCTCTACCAATATGTACGCTTATCCATCGACAACGAAATCTACACCAATGATGTATATCGACCCACGTTCATCAGCTCCTTCCGCCATGGACTACGGCCATCCTTCTTCGATGGATGATGAAACCACAGCCGCAGCGGCCGCCGCTGCTGCTGCCGCCGGATTATCCACACCTTCCCTTCCACCGTTGTCCCAACTTCTTCCCAGTTCAAGTACATCCATCAAGTCTGTTTCTCACGCGCCTATGGCCCGACAGCAACCTCCTACCACTGCTTCAACCATGCCCGTTCACCCGCCTCAGGCACAGCCACATCCTGGTTACTATATGCAATCATCGTCCCATCCTCGAGAAAAAGTCGTGCCATCCAACATGTTGTATTCACCTGTGGTACCCACCACTACTCGTTCGTCGTCGGACCCTTGCTCCGACTATTACATCACCCAGTCTAACCCGACTAATGTGATGTACCCTACTGAATATATGTCCAAGAGTTCTGGACCGGTGGTTCCTTCATCTGTGATGCCCGGAATGTATGCCGCTCCTCACTCGTCGTCCGCTTCACCTTTTTCACATCCTTTCCATCGTCATTTACCACCCTCCCCGCCGCCTTCGATTGACGATCAGCAAAAGGTGTTTTCATTCGTTTCGTTGCCTGGTGTAACGCAAAAGAAGCGCCCTCGTCGCAAATTCCATGAAGTCGAACGTCTTTACCACTGTAATTTTGAAGGCTGTACAAAAGCCTATGGTACACTGAACCATCTAAATGCTCACGTCTGCATGCAAAATCATGTAAGTCTTTTTCATTGCACTCCGATCCGATGAAAAAATTTAGCGTTGTAACCTTCGGAGTTATTTAGGGACCTAAAAGACATCCTGCCGAATTTAAAGAGTTGCGGAAACAGTGGCGGAAACAGAAACGGGAACAACAAATGAAAGAAAAAGCTATCCAATCACAAGCTGAGCAGCAACAACAGCAAGAACAGCAGCAGCAGCAGGCCGTAGGGCCGCCCGTGACACTTCCACACGAACCCTCCATATCTCAATCTTCTTCTTCCGCGTCTTTGCTCAATTATTCGTCCACTCCTCCTCACCAGTCATGGATGATGGCACCTCACGATACAACCGCCATGTTACATCCACTTCCTCCACTCTCATCCAACTCTCATTCCTCCTCCTCTAGCATCTTGTATTAAGTAGAAAGCGTGCAAAAAAAATAGTGCAAAAACAAAGAAGTACATATAAGCCAATTTTTTCTGTTATATTTTTTTCACATAATATTTAGTTATTTGTATTTGATCCCCCTACCCTTTTCTTTATGTTGTAGAGCACTAATCATTTTTTTTATCTTGTAAATAGTGGTTCCGACAGACAACAGTGTTGCAAACCCATTAAAATCAATGTCACCACTCCGTTGCATCGACATTTGTGCGTTTTTGAGAGATGAAAAAGTTGTCGAAAAGTCGGGTGGCGAAGCAACGGGTAACTGGAGATCACACGAAATTTTGTGACAAATAGTCATGAAGGCCGGACAGTAGTATAATGAATTATGGGGTACGGCACCCTGCAAAGTCGCAACCACGACATTTGCTTGACGTTTGTCGGTTAGGTTCAACTGTTTTTTTATTTTCAATTTCAATCTTTGCTTATCTCGTGGAGAAAGAGAAAATGGTAGTAACACAAAGAGAGGAACAATGAAGGTTCGTCCAAGATAGGCAAGAATAAAAAATGTGAAGCACATCAAAAAGGAGTCGGAAAACATCATCTTTGGGCTGGACAATCGCTGGCAAAGCGAAATCAAATCGAGTCAACCATGTGTGGACGAACGCCAGTCGGTGAGGAAACCCGGCTCACGACTGGTGGAGGAACCACAGCAAACTGGTGGACAGATCCAAGGTAAACATGCTGCGGAGATTTGCTCACCAGATCCGTACCAGGTCGAGCAAAATGTCACTCGAATACAGTTGGTGATCGTCTTCATACTGTTTTTTCGTAATAAAGCTCGAAGTCATGAGAGAACGAGTACTCTTCAAGATTAGCAACCAGATAAAGGATCCATGCTATTGGACGACGGCCAAACTAGACACCTCGATACATCCTCAATGATCGACGAGTCGATAGATTTCCGGATGCATGAGATCCTATAGCAGTATGATACCTGGTGTAGAAAAGAATTATGCTCGTTTTTCCTACATTACCTTTAATACGAACATGAGCATGAACATACTTTTTGATTTGCTGCATATACACACTACACTGTATAGGTGAAGAATTCAGCAATATGATGAAAAAGTCGGACAAACACAAGTGAAAAAGGAATTTTTTTTTTTCCTGTTTTAAAATCTCTAACTATATTCAAATGTTTGGGAAATTAGCGATTTTGTAAATCACATGATCTACACTAAGTTATCAGGACCTGTTAAACCTTTTTTTATCTTTCAACCATGCCTCGCTGCCCACTTTCACGATAATAGGCGAAACAGGTCAGCAGCAAGATACCGTTTGCGCCAGTTACGGTCAAACAGAGTATCGTCGTCTTTCGAATAAAAATGTGAGTAAAGCTCTTTTTGAAGAAAAGTGGTTGATGATACGACTGGCGTTCTTCTGTAGCATCATTCAATTTGGTTTTTTTTTGTCGGTTATACTGTATATGTCCTTTCATTCTCTTCATTTATGATGATCGAGAGGTCGGTGTTCATCTTTTTCTTTCCGGTACACCATTTGGTTCAAAGGCAAGTCCAATTTCTTTTCCTTTGCTATGATGGAATGAACGTATAAAATTTTTCAATGTCATATAATTCAAGACATGTTAAGCGATCAATGACTATCGAAAACTCAAATAACAAAGGTAAAATATCTTGAGGAAATTTGAATCAAATTAAAGAGCTTACTAACTCATTTTTTTTTAAATACCCAACATACCCACACATCTTTCTAGATCTATCATAGCCTGGGCGGGATGGAACTGAGGGGGTCAATCAGTGCTGCTTTGCGCGTGTTCAGAAACAACTCACGTAGCATGGTATTGCCATAAGGTTGTCATTAATATACCAAACTCCGTCAAGAGTTCTCGCCCAGGGTATGCCGTGTATGCGTTAGGCTTTTTGTCTGACGAAAGTCGCTCAATGTAAGGGGGCGGCCTCCAGTGGCAGGCGGCATTCATTGCACAGCGGGTGTACGGCTTGTTTAAAGAAAAATGTCATCATGTGCACTGAAGTTCAAATCACTATGCGTAAGAAAACCATCGGCGATATCATGCATTTACGTTTAGTTTTTGTTCGCTTGAAGGCGGCCAGTGGCCAAAGATAAAGGATCCACCTGATTTCAATTTGGGGCCAGATATCTATCTGTTTCAGCCGAGAGTCTCTCGGATCCAGCCAATAATCTACCATGCCAAGCTAAAAATGTATCACAACATCCTCAGAAATTCAATGGTCTCCTCTTTATTAACCGTTCCCATAGGCGTTGTGAGTGTTGGCCGTGTTTCTTTCGGACTGCTTTGTCTGTCTGCCCGATGTCAAGTTGCCAAGTTGAAATTTTTTCACCCCGCTCCCTCTCAGTTTCTTTCTTCGCCAGCAAACGTGGCCTTACATCACATCAGTGACAACTCTTTGTGATTGCTCTTATCCATCTGTGGTACCCATTTTTTTTTTTCGTCAACTACAGCATATGTACTCTATGTGTCGTAAACTAGATCCGGCTGTCCATTTCTCTATAATAGTCCGCCCCCAAATGGCCTGTGTGGTCGCTTGTAGTTGATCTCTTGCCAAGCCGTTGTCCACTCAGCATACCACCAACTCCTGTTTTATCTTTCAGTCCATTCCGAGTTTGTTCCAGTGTGCGCACTTTTGGATAGGTTTTAATTTTGACGTATTGGTAATTTATTTTCGATGGTGTTCCTTTCCATGTTGACAACATCTGCAGCTTCATCCATGTTTTAACCGCTCTGACATCTTCCCCAATTTTACTGTTCTCTGATATTGTTATTGGTTCCTTTATTTACCAAAGCACTCCAAAACATGGAACGAATTCTCGGCCTATTGGCCGTCTAAAAAAAAACGGTAAATAAACGGATCTAAAAAACATCCGCCACAGTCCGCTGGGTTCGACCCCAAATCCACCAGAAAGTTTAAAGTGGCGACGGCACTTGTTCTTGTTACAGCGCGTTCTTTGCGTTACCATTGGTACCCCAATTTTTTTTTTTTTTTTTTTTTTTTTTTTTTTTTTTGGTTGATGGATCAGATTTCATTTAACTCCCTCGTATTATTGATCCTAAAGTGGCAATCACAAAGATAAGTAGTATGATATAACGTAATTCGATTTTAATTTCCAATCTGCGGACCTAATCGCCGCTGTATGAGTAACATAACGAAGGAGATCACTAGGGACTTAATCAATGTTTTATTCGACTTCATTCTACGATTTCTGCCTACTATCATGATGATTCTTTGTCGCAATGATACAGTGACCAAGTTGATTTTAATTCAGTACTTTTAGCTTGAATCTTGAACGTAGTAAAGCTTTCTGGAAGATACTTGAACATTCTTGTTCCGTTATTATGAATTTTTTTGGGGCAGGGTGAAATGAGAACTTGCAGAAAAGTTGACGGATGGCCATTGGGCGGCGATAACTATGAGGAGTGTACCACCGACCGCTCTTAGTATTCAAACGGTTGGCACGTACCTACAAACTGTTCCTTTTTGACTCCGCTTCATCACCAGATTTGGCTCTATTTCGGCCGAAAAAAAAAGGGTTTGAGCTGGTAAACGTTGTGCTGTCCGAGCCTCTAAACCGAACAGTGCAGTATGTGTTCGGGGACAAGAGCATTCAGGCCGACGCAGAGAGGAAGCAAGGATGTGGATTGGGTAAAATAGTCTGTGATACCAGTTTGATTTATTTGTTCATTGAAAGAAGACTTGTTGATAAACAGTTGCAACCGTGTTCTTGGCTTTGATTTCATTTCTATTTTGGGACCGAATGTATTTTGGTGACTTGTTGTAATAAGACAGCATAGGAAATTCCATTGAACCACATCTCAAAAGAAAATGGTTAAATCCAACGGGTTCAGCGAGTGTTTGAAGATTTCAAAAGTCTCTAATCATGAACTGCTCCAGGTCGAATTGCTCGATTGATCGCCATCCTCCGGTTAAACTATTTCTCCAAAATTAAAGGATACGTTTGGTTAATCAGACATCCCTCTTTTTTACCGCCATTGACTCGACGATGGTGGGGTAAACATAGAAAGAAAAACCCCCAGGTAGTTCAGCGGATGTTGCCAGACATACCAGAACCCATAGTTGATTGTCCTCGTAGGACAAGTTTTCGTCTAATGCGGTGAGGAAGAGTTCTTTTGTTTTTCAGCAGAAACATTTCATGTTCAAGTTGTGCATGATACCCTGTAGACATATTAAAATGTTTGAAAAGTCTCTACGTTGAAAAATGGTATACTGCACGATTGCTTCATTTACGCGTCGTTTCCACCGCCAGCGGTCGCCAATGATCATCCTATCGAATTTTATTATACAGTATATATATAAATAAGGTTTTTTCGGGCTAGATTCAGAAGACTACTCTCTCCACTGATAATGCCCCAAGCAACAATTTTGTACCCTTTCGTGCTTTGCCACTACCAATACCATTGAATATTTGATTGGTTCTCTACTTTTGCAGAGAGAATATTGTCGTTTAATTGCTTTCCATTTGCTGTCGGCTGAACGATCGATTTTATTCTTTCTACAGCAACAACGGGCATGACAGGCTTTGGGTGCAGCAGAAATGCAATCTGCAGCCAGCCAAAAACTCCGAAAATAAAAAAAATTCGTCGTTTTCCCAAAAGCTCCTTTGTCCAAATCGAGACATCGGCTGTCTTTTAAAAAAGAAAAAAAGTTTGCTGTGTTGTTATCGCTTCAAAGCGTTTGACCATTTCTGTAACACAACAAGGTAAATAATTATGCTCACTGTGCTTCTTTTTATCCCGCAATATTTCCCAGGTACAGTATCGATGTGGACGAAGGTGGCTGCATGGTAACAAGATCAATCGTCCAAAAAATACAAAACGTCGTAACGGTTAAATGATATTTTCGGCATGGATTTCGCATTGTTCTTGTCGATTTTCGGATCACAACAAAAGAGTGCTGCAATGAAGCTGATAAAGCAAGAGCAAGATGAAAAGAGAAACTTTGCTTGGAGTTCCACCACGAAATAAGAATGGACCCAACCAAGCGTGTTTTTTTTTTTTTTTTTAGGGTAAAGCAAGGGGCGGGTCATATTCTTTTTCCGTTGCGTGTCATTGAAGCAAACCCCAAAGGCAATGAAAGAAAAAAAAGTCCCCCAAAACAAATTTTTCGAGGACAAATTGGAAAAGCTTACAAGTAGTCGACAATGAACCCGCTCGTTGGGGTGTTGAGGGTCACCCCGATCAACAAAAACCGTCACATTCAATTCCCGACACCACACATTTTGGCTTTTTTTTAATTTTTTTTTTTTTTTTTTTTTCCAAGACAACGAACCGAACTTTTTGACGGGCCCAACAAATTTGTTTCTCCTTTCTTCTTTGCCTTTTTGTTCGTTGTTGCTGGGTAGGAGGAAACAAGCACACCTCTGATTTTTCTGTCAAACGCCCTTTTCCCTTTCTTCTCTGTTCTTATATCTTTTTTCTTCTTCGATCCATTGATCGCTTTTTCTTCTTCCAACACTACGTTGACACAGACCTCCGCAACCACCGTACAAAACATACACACATCCACATTTCACACACAACATACGTCTGCTTGTCTGTCTCCGCCCGTAGTTTGTCTATTTACATACCATCTTAATCAAAACTTCCTTTCGTACATATCTCTCTTGGAAAAAAAGGTTTTACAACACAGAATAATATCATGACTGAACACAGCAATTTGCCTGCACACTTCTTGGGTGAGTAAATGGGAAACGGTCAGAAAACAAGTGTGATCCAGTGACATTAAACATGTCATCTTGTCTTTTTTTTTTCTCAACCAAAGGTGGCAACTCGCTCGACAAGGCTCCTCAAGGTCCTGTTCGTGACTTTGTTCAAGCACAAGAAGGTCATACCGTGATCAGCAAAGTGCTGATTGCCAACAACGGTATGGCTGCAATGAAAGAGATCCGTTCCGTCCGTAAGTGGGCCTATGAAACCTTTGGTAACGAACGTGCCATCGAGTTCACCGTCATGGCAACTCCCGAGGATTTGAAGGGTAATGCGGAATACATCCGTATGGCTGATAACTATGTCGAGGTGCCTGGTGGTTCCAACAATAACAATTATGCCAACGTCGAACTCATTGTCGATGTCGCTGAACGTACTGGTGTACATGCTGTCTGGGCTGGTTGGTAAGTGTGTTCTTTTGTGATGGAACAAGGAACCCAACTTGTTTTGTGTTATGCAACAACCCCACTCACCAAAATTTTTTTTCTTTCCCTTTTTGCATGCGCACCTTTTTTGGCATTGTATTTTTCTTTGACACTCTTGGGATCATGAAATCTACAGGGGTCACGCTTCCGAGAATCCTCGCTTACCTGAAATGCTTGCGAAATCCAAATACAGATGTGTATTCATCGGTCCCCCAGCCTCGGCTATGCGTTCGCTGGGTGACAAAATTTCATCCACCATTGTCGCACAAAGTGCCCAAGTCCCCACTATGGGGTGGAGCGGTGATGGAATCTCGAAAACAGTGACAGACGAGAATGGCCACGTCGTCGTACCGGACGATGTGTACGAAGAAGCCTGTGTCAAGACCGCCGAACAAGGTCTCAAGGCCGCGGAAAAGATCGGTTTCCCTGTCATGATCAAGGCCTCCGAAGGTGGTGGTGGTAAAGGTATTCGTATGGTCAAGGAAGCTTCCGCTTTCAGCCAGGCCTTTGCCCAGGTCCAGGGTGAAATTCCCGGTTCTCCTATCTTTATCATGAAGCTCGCTGGTAACGCTCGCCACTTGGAAGTTCAGCTGTTGGCCGATCAGTACGGTAACGCCATCAGTTTGTTCGGTCGTGATTGTTCCGTTCAGCGTCGTCATCAAAAGATCATTGAAGAAGCTCCCGTCACTATTGCCAAGCCCGATGTGTTTGAGCAGATGGAAAAGGCCGCCGTGCGTTTGGGTAAGCTCGTCGGTTACGTCTCGGCCGGTACCGTCGAATATCTGTACAGCCATCACGATGAGAAGTTCTATTTCCTGGAATTGAATCCCAGATTGCAAGTCGAACATCCTACCACCGAAATGGTCTCCGGAGTCAACTTGCCCGCTGCTCAGTTGCAGATCGCCATGGGTATTCCTCTTCATCGTATTCGCGATATCCGTGTCCTTTACGGTGTGCAGGCCAACAGTGCTTCCCCTATCGATTTTGATTTCACTCATCCTACCGCTTTGGAGAGCCATCGTCGTCCTGTCCCCAAGGGTCACGTCATTGCTGTGCGTATTACCGCCGAAAATCCTGATGCTGGTTTCAAGCCTTCTTCCGGTACCATGCAAGAACTCAATTTCCGTTCAAGTACCAATGTGTGGGGTTACTTCTCGGTCGTGTCTTCCGGTGGTCTGCACGAATATGCCGATTCGCAGTTTGGTCACATCTTCTCTTACGGTGAAAACCGTCAGCAAGCCCGCAAGAACATGGTGATTGCTTTGAAGGAATTGTCCATTCGTGGTGATTTCCGTACCACCGTTGAATACATCATTCGTCTTTTGGAAACCCCCGATTTCGAGGAAAACACCATCAATACCGGTTGGTTGGACATGTTGATCTCCAAGAAATTGACGGCTGAACGCCCCGATACCATGTTGGCCGTGTTCTGCGGTGCCGTCACCAAGGCTCACAGCATGTCCGTGGAATGCTGGCAACAGTACAAGCTGTCGCTCGAAAAGGGTCAGGTCCCCAGCAAGGAAAGTCTCAAGACCGTGTTCAGCGTCGATTTCATCTACGAAAATGTGCGTTACAACTTCACCGTCACTCGTTCGGCTCCCGGTATCTATACCTTGTACTTGAACGGTACCAAGACCCAGGTGGGCATCCGCGATTTGTCCGATGGCGGTCTTTTGGTTTCTCTGGGTGGCAAGTCCCATACCACTTACTCTCGCGAAGAAGTGCAAGCCACGCGTTTGATGATTGACGGCAAGACCTGTCTTTTGGAAAAGGAAAGCGATCCTACTCAGTTGAGAAGCCCTTCGCCCGGTAAATTGGTGAGCCTTTTGCTTGAAAACGGTGATCACGTCAAGGGTGGTGAGGCTTATGCTGAAATTGAGGTAAGATTTTGTACGGAAAATGGAGATAAGGCGTGGGCTCATGGGCTAATGTTTTTTTTTTCTTGTGCTTTGATTAGGTCATGAAAATGTACATGCCTTTGCTCGCTGCCGAAGACGGTCACGTTCAGTTCATCAAGCAAGTCGGTGCTACCTTGGAAGCTGGCGATATCATTGGTATCTTGTCTCTTGATGATCCCAGCCGCGTGAAGCACGCTTTGCCTTTCACTGGCCAGGTCCCCGTTTTTGGTCCTCCTCACATTCGTGGTGAAAAGCCTATCCAGCGTTTCCATTCTACCAAAGCCATCTTGGAACACCTCTTGCAAGGCTACGACAACCAGGCTTTGGTTCAGACCGTGGTCAAGGAGCTCACTGAAATCTTGCGCAATCCCGAGTTGCCCTATTCTGAAATGACCGCTTTGATGTCCGTCTTATCTGCTCGTATCCCTCAACGTTTGTGGCAGAGCCTTCACGACAAGCAAAGCGAATCTTATGCTGCCAAGAAGGAATTCCCTGCAGCTGAACTCAAGGAGATGATCGATGCTTTTGCTCGTCAACATATTACCACTCAGGCAGAAGCCACAGCTTACAAGAACTCGGTGGCGCCTCTCGTGGAATGCCTCGATCGTTACGTCGGCGGTTTGAAACAGCACGAATACTCTGTGTATGTCGACTTGATGGAACAGTACTATGATGTCGAAATTCTGTTCAGCGGTCAACAACGTGAGGAAGAAGTCATCCTGTCTCTGCGTGATCAAAACAAGGATGATTTGGAAAAGGTCGTGTCGATCATCTTATCTCATGCCAAGGTCAACATCAAGAACAACTTGATCATGATGCTCCTCGATATCGTCTATCCTTCGCCCAACAGCGCCTTGGACCGATTCTTCACCCCTATTCTCAAGCGTTTGTCCGAAATTGACAGCCGTGCTACTCAAAAGGTGGCCTTGAAGGCTCGTGAATTCTTGATTCTCTGCCAGTTGCCTTCGTACGAAGAACGTCAGGCTCAGATGTACCAGATCCTCAAGAGCTCCGTCACCGAAAGCGTGTATGGTGGAGGCAGCGAATACCGCACTCCCAGCTTGGATGCCTTTAAGGATTTGATCGATACCAAGTTCAACGTTTTCGATGTATTGCCCAGCTTCTTCTATCACGAAGATCCTTATATCGCTTTGGCGGCTATTGAAGTGTACTGCCGTCGTTCGTACCACGCTTACAAGATCTTGGATGTCGCCTACAACTTGGAACGCGAACCCTACATTGTGGCCTGGAAGTTCTTGTTGCAGACCGCTGCCCACGGTTTGGATTCCAGCAAGCGTATCGCTTCCTACTCTGATCTTACCTTCTTGTTGAACAAGACCGAAGAAGAGCCTATCCGTACCGGTGCCATGACGGCTTGCCGATCCCTTGAAGAATTGGAGGCCGAACTTCCCCGTATCTTGACCGCTTTTGAAGAAGAGGAGTTGCCTCCCATGATGCAACGTCAGGCTCCTCCCAAGGAAACTCGCATGGAGAATATTCTCAACGTGGCTGTTCATGCTGCCGCTGACAGCGAGGATGCTCACTGGCGTACCAAGATTGCCGAGATCATTGATGCTCACACCGAAGCTTTCCGCAAGGCCCATCTTCGCCGTATCTCCATTGTGGTGTGCCGTCCTAACCAGTGGCCCGATTACTACACCTTCCGTGAACGTCAGAACTACAAGGAAGACGAAACCATCCGTCATATTGAACCTGCCATGGCTTATCAGCTTGAATTGGCGCGTTTGTCCAACTTTGATATCAAGCCTTGCTTCATCGAGAACCGACAGATGCACGTCTACTATGCTGTGGCCAAGGAAAATCCTTCCGACTGCCGTTTCTTCATCCGTGCGTTGGTGCGTCCCGGTCGTGTGAAGAACTCGATGCGTACGGCCGATTACTTGATCTCGGAAAGTGATCGTTTGTTGACCGATATTTTGGATACCCTTGAAATCGTCAGCCACGAGTACAAGAATTCCGACTGCAATCACTTGTTCATCAACTTCATCCCTACCTTTGCCATCGAAGCCGATGAAGTCGAGCATGCCTTGAAGGACTTTGTCGATCGTCACGGCAAGCGTCTTTGGAAGCTTCGTGTGACCGGTGCCGAAATTCGTTTCAACATTCAGTCCAAGCGTCCTGATGCTCCCATCATTCCTTTGCGTTTCACCGTCGATAACGTGTCTGGTTTCATCCTCAAGGTCGATGTCTACCAGGAAGTCAAGACTGAAAAGAACGGATGGGTGCTCAAGTCCGTGGGCAAGATTCCCGGTTCCATGCATATGCAATCGCTGTCGTCGCCTTATCCTACCAAGGAATGGCTTCAGCCTCGTCGTTACAAGGCTCATTTGATGGGTACCACCTATGTGTACGATTTCCCCGAATTGTTCCGTCAAGCCATCCATAACCAATGGAACGAGGCCATGAAGTGTGATTCTACCGTGAAGCCCCCCAGTCAAGTGGTGGAAGCCAAGGAATTGGTGTTGGATGAAGATGGCACTCTTCAAGAGATTGACCGCGCCCCCGGTACCAACACGGTCGGTATGGTGGCTTGGTTGTTGACCCTTCGTACGCCCGAATATCCTCGCGGTCGTCGCGTTGTGGCGATTGCCAACGACATCACTTTCAAGATTGGTTCGTTTGGTGTGGCTGAAGATATGGTCTTCTACAAGGCTTCCGAATTGGCCCGTCAGTTAGGTTTGCCCCGTGTGTACTTGTCTGCCAACTCGGGTGCTCGCATTGGTTTGGCCGAAGAACTGATCAGCCAGTTCCGTGCCGCATGGAAGGACGTCAACAACCCTTCGGCCGGTTTCAAGTACTTGTACCTGCTGCCCGAAGAATACCAAGCTTTGCATCGCAACGGTGAAAGCAAGAGCGTGCTCATCGAAGAAATCGAAGATGAGGGTGAGAAGCGCTGCCGTATCACTGATGTCATTGGTCAAACCGACGGTTTGGGTGTCGAGAATTTGAGAGGTTCCGGTTTGATTGCTGGTGCCACTTCGCGTGCTTACGATGACATCTTCACCATCACCTTGGTTACTTGCCGTTCCGTCGGTATTGGTGCCTACTTGGTGCGTCTTGGTCAACGTACCATCCAGAACGAAGGCCAGCCCATCATTTTAACCGGTGCTCCCGCTTTGAACAAGGTGCTTGGCCGCGAAGTGTATACTTCCAACTTGCAGCTCGGTGGTACTCAGATCATGTACAAGAACGGTGTGTCTCACTTGACGGCCGAAAACGATTTGGAAGGTATTGTGAAGATTGTGCAGTGGTTGTCGTTTGTTCCCGATGTCCGTGGCAACCCCGTGTCGATGCGTCTTGGTTTGGATCCTGTGGATCGTGAGATCGAATACATGCCTCCCAAGGGTCCTTCCGATCCTCGCTTCTTCCTTGCCGGTAAGAACGAAAATGGCAAGTGGTTGAGCGGTTTCTTTGATCAAGACTCGTTTGTCGAAACCTTGAGTGGTTGGGCTCGTACGGTCGTGGTGGGTCGTGCTCGTCTCGGTGGTATTCCCATGGGTGTTGTGGCCGTTGAAACACGTACGGTCGAGAATATCATTCCTGCTGATCCTGCCAATACCGATTCCACCGAACAGGTGTTCATGGAAGCCGGTGGTGTGTGGTTCCCCAACTCGGCGTACAAGACCGCTCAGGCCATTAACGATTTCAACAAGGGTGAACAATTGCCTCTGATGATCTTTGCCAACTGGCGTGGTTTCTCCGGTGGTCAGCGCGATATGTACCACGAAGTACTCAAGTACGGTGCCCAGATCGTCGATGCGCTCAGCAACTACAAGCAACCCGTGTTCGTGTACGTGATCCCCAACGGTGAATTGCGTGGTGGTGCTTGGGTCGTGGTGGATCCTACCATCAACCAAGACATGATGGAAATGTATGCCGACGTCAATGCTCGTGGTGGTGTGTTGGAACCCGAGGGTATTGTGGAGATTAAGTACCGTAAGCCCCAGTTGTTGGCGACCATGGAACGTTTGGATACCAAGTATGCGGAATTGAAGCACAAGTTGGAAACCGCTCAATCTGCGGAAGAGAAAGCCGATGTGAAACGTCAGCTTGAAGCCCGTGAACAGGAATTGATGCCCGTCTACCAACAGATTGCTATCCAATTCGCCGATTTGCACGATCGCGCTGGTCGCATGCAGGCCAAGGGCGTCATCCGACGACCTTTGGAATGGCGTTGTGCTCGTACCTACTTCTACTGGCGTGTGCGTCGTCGTCTCTTTGAAGAATATGCTATCCGCAAGATTTCCACTGCTACCAAGGGCCGTATGCCTCGCGAACAAATGGTCGATGTCTTGAAGCAATGGTTCCTTGCCGACACCAGCAAGAACGACAACGAAGATGATCAAGCCGTGGCGGACTGGTTCGAAAAGCGCGCTGAATTGATCGAACAACGTATCAGCAAGATCCGAAGCGACGCATTGAAGGATGAAATTCTCCTCCTCGGAACCATGGATCAAGATGCTGTCCTCGAAGGCTTCACCAAACTCATTGAAAACATGAGCCCTGATGCTCGCAAAGAATTGATGCGCAAACTTGCCACTCGTGTTTAAATTTTTTTTTCCTCATTTAGTCTCTAGAAAAGTTCCCTTTTTTTTCATTTAGCTTTTTTGATCATCAATAAACCTTTTGTATATTTAACATCGTAGAAAAATATCGGTTACTGTCATTGTTGTTCATCTTGCACTCAAAAAACCGGTCGCAACACGCTGTTTCCTGCATTTTCCTTTTTCAGTCCAAGCTTGTAGCAATGAATCTGCATAAATCAGGGTTCCGTTGGAATAGTGAGATCAGAGCGCTTAGCGATTCCCGTGACTTGTCCATGTAGCCTAGAAGGTTTTTTCTTTATTGAGCCGACACAGCTTCCATTATTCATGTTGTGCAATCGCCTGAAAAGTCATCATTGTCCGCATTCCCCATCCCCATCCCCATCCCCATTTCGTCCTCGTCCTCGTCCTCGTTCTCATCTTCGGCATGATAATTGAGATCGTCATTGTCACTGACATGTACGTAAACGGTTTGATGTTGCCATTCCCAAAATTGCCTAGATGTTCTGGCCATCTTACCAATTACATTGGTCGTGTAATTTTCCATAATCACACTGCGACCAGATAACCAAGACGTTTTGGCGTTCGTAGGTGACTCTCTTCAAGTGTTACCGCAGTCGGCGGATCAAGGCGTAATATTTCAGAGCCAGACACCATTGTCTGCCCTGTCATACGCCTTGATGGATTCATGAAAATCCTTCAACTGAGTTCCTGGTAATTGTACCGTTGATTCAAATCGCGACGGCTATTTCTGTATTAGGTTCCTGCCAAAAAACAGACCGTTGTTTTTTTCGATTCTCAATGTCGTATACATACACTAATCGCGATACAATAAAATCTATGCAATAAATTCACCCTCTGTGGATAACCAGCTTTTGATTTGTCCCCCAATTCGACAGCAGAGCGGACGTAGAAACCGTAACTCGGTCCGATGCGCATTTACCTTCGCGAACCGAAAGCTGTCTTGACGCTTTCGGCTCGCTCTCTCACAGGAAGCTTTCTGGAGCACTCTCCTCTCGGCGTTCCGTCTCCGGGTTACCGGCAACCCACCTCGGTTATGTTTCTTTTTGTGGACCCTCCAAACGGGGCCCCTTCTGTGGCTTTCCTTCAATGAAAAGGAAGCCACAGCTGTATACAAACCAAGCAGACGATGCGCGGTTTTATTGACAGCACTGGTAAGTTATTCGCATGTGATATAATCTTTCAGATTTCACTAATACTATTCTCTCTCCTAGTGCGCTTTCACCACCTGCACGGCACCTTTCATTGAATGCAAGGTGTCAATCCATTCATTTAAATTTTTTCAAATCAGAAAAAAAAAATTGTAAATAAGAGATCCCCCACCCTTGTCGGGGATCCACCTCTCACTCTTTGTGTTTGCCGTTCAGAGGCATTCAAAATAACAATGTAAAAATAAAAAAGCCAAATAAACACAAGCTTTTCCCTTCTTTTATTCATATCTCTGTACTTATGCAATCATGTCCTGAGTTAAAAACCTTTCGGATCACACCACAACGTCATTAGCGGTTACGGCTGATGGTGATTATAGAACCTTTCAGATGACCTCTGGTACATCTTCCACGCTGTCGACTTGTTGAACCACCACTGCTCTTTTTCGGCCGCTGCGTCTTAATGTGCATTGAGGAAGTGGAAAAACTAAAAATGTTGTTGGATCCGCGCAATAAATTGGCGTGATTTTCCCGGACACAGCTTGTCTGAAAACTCAGCTAGGCTGGTAAAATTGGGTGATTGAAAACATAATTTTTTAGTATCTACTATAAAGTTTATAAAGCAGTGAAAGAAAAGAAAGAAATAAGTGGATTATATATGGATACATGGGACAAAGAGCACTTTTTTTTCTTTGCGTGTGGGTTTTTTCCATTGATGGATTCAATAGATTAAAACCAGCTAGTTTTACTTTGCGCATGCGGAGGCAAAGCATGCCCATAAGCTCCGTTACCGCGACTAGAAGAGGACAACAATAAGTCATTGGTTGCTTCTCATTTTATCAAAAAAAAAGAAAATTAGGCCACTTACTCGTTTTGATACCCGCCATTGGTGTTTCCGCCATAGCCATAACCGTAGCCATAACCATTCCCTCCTCCTCCTCCGCCACTGCCGCGTCCTCCGAAATCGTTGTTGTAACGACGATAGTCTCGCGATGGACCTGCACGACCGCGACCTGCACGACCTCGGCCACGACCTCGGCTAGCGTAGCTCATCTCACGCGCTATACTTTCCAACCACGAGGGAACGGCTTGCTTGGCTTCTTTCAATAGATCAATCAAGTCACGAGCGATGTTGCGGTTGTTGCGGTTAAAGAAAGCTGTCGCCACTCCTGTGTTACCTGCACGACCTGTTCGACCAATACGATGAACGTAATCATCGATATCAGTGGGTAGATCATAAGAAACAACGTGGGTCACATTAGGAATATCTAAACCACGTGCAGCAACTGCGGTTGCCACCATAATAGGTGCTTTGCCGGACCGAAAGGCATCCAATGCCGCCTCACGCTCACGCTGCGTACGATCGCCATGAATGGATGTCGCGGGATATCCGTTACCGAGAAGAAAGTCGGACAGGTAATCGGCCATCCGTTTCGTTTCCACAAAGATGAGCGTCAAACCCGGGTCGGCTTCCGCTTGGAGTATGTCCAAAATGACGGATCGCTTATCCTCATCTTCGACGTACCTATATGTTTCATTATGCCCGTTACTTACTCCACCCCCAATGACATATGACGCAATTCAAAATACGTACTCAATCTTTTGCGTAATATTCTCCGACGTGGCGCCTACGCGACCTACGGATAAGAAGATGTATTCTTTGAGGAAATCTCTCGCCAGCATCTGTATATCTCGTGGAAACGTAGCGGAAAACATGAGGGTTTGTCGATCCTGTACACCGGGCATATCTTCGCCTTCGACAATACGTCGAATCTGAGGTTCAAAGCCCATGTCCAACATTCGATCGGCTTCGTCAAGAATGAGATAACGGATATTGCAAAGAGAAATGCGCGCTCTTTCAAGCAAATCCACCAATCGTCCTGGGGTGGCGACGAGCAGATCACATCCACGATCAATTTGGCGGAGTTGATACCCAATATCGGCGCCGCCGTAAACGACGCACGGACGCACAAACGATCGGTAGGCAAATTTGCGGGCCTCTTCGTAAATTTGCGAGGTCAGCTCTCGTGTAGGCGCTAAAATCAATGCTTGCGGATACGCTTTGCGCGGTCGATAGCCACCCATGGTTCTGTTATCAGGGGGAGGTTTGGAGGGACCTTCTTTGAACATGGACGATAGTACCGGGAACAAAAATCCGGCTGTTTTGCCCGAACCTAATCAGATCCCATCCAGATCAGTCAGTCACGTATGTTCATGTGGTGACTCAAGAGTGGATATCAATTGAAAGGTTTACCTGTTTGTGCACAAGCCATGAGATCCCTTCCTTGCATTACAATGGGAATCGAGTACTTTTGAACAGGGGTGGGCGTCGTATACCGTGCCAGTTCAATGTTGCTCAGCAAGTGAGGGTCAATCAACGTATCGGTAAACTGTTCATGTTGAAAGATGAGTCAAATCTACCAATCTCCTCATTCTTCGGCCCTAGGGTCTCAAGCCTACCTTTTCCATTGCTTCGGGTACGTCGTGACCCGACACTTCCACAGGAATATTTTCGTATTTATCAAAATTGATCCCAGTGTGTGTTACTTCCTTATCTTCTGGACTGCCGAACAATTCGCGTTCGATACGTGGATTACGAGGTCCAATATGATGCGTTCCATCTTTCCAGTAGCCTTGCCCTTCTTCTCTTCGGCTGTAGCCTCCAGTTGTTCCAGCATAGCCGCCACCCCGTTTGGCATATCCACCGTAAGACCCACGTTCATCGAACTGAGATCGACCGCCCCAACCATTGCCGGAGCGACCACTCCATCCTCCTCGAGTTTCAGCAAAATCCGAATGCATCTCTTTCCACCTAACAAGCAAGCCGTTAGATATAACTCTCTATCAATGGCACGGTCATCGAATGAAAATTGCCGGAAATAGAAGGCTCCATTTACCGATTATTTCTACGGAGTTCGGGGGCAGGATTTCGATCCCAGTCGTTTAAAGGCGCTTGAGGCGCAGCAGCGGTTCGTTTCAAGTGAGGCGGGACGTATCGGCCAGCATTGGCAGATAAACCCGATCGGCCACTCTGCCGATCGTCCTGCGAGTCGTGAACGTTCATGTTGGCTTCAAAAAGAAACCGCAGTTGAGCTTGATGCCAAAGGTAAATGGTACTAATGTGTGACATGGAGTGTAGCATGTCAACACTGTGGCGGCTGTATCCTTACCTAGACGCTGATTCAAGCTATTCTGACCTTCGTTATCATTGTTCATATCTTGTTCTGTTTTTGGTTTAAAGAGAAGGTGGCCTAAAAACACGCGGTGATTTTTTTTTTTCAAGCCTGCCTCATTTGGGTTTGCATGAGCAACCAGTCACACTGCCCCAAAATCATTATGGCGTTCACGCCGCACCCAAGATGCCGGTCCTTGATTATGTTGCTCACATTCTTTGCCCCCAGTTGACGTATCCACAACGATCAAATAGATTATCTCTCTTAATGTTTGGATAAGTTTCCCCAGAAATAGTCACCGCTGCATTGCGGTTGTTATTCGCGCGCTCTGTGACATCATTAAGGGCTGTGAAGGCACATTTCCATCGCTTGTGCTTTTGGATCCATGAGCCAGTCGCCATGCATACCGGCTATACAGTCTACAAATAAATCTCTAAGTGCTGGATATAATGTGCGGGAGGCCAGAAGATGGTCATGCGAGGACCTGCGGCGATAGGCGAGGAATGGCATACAAGTAGCATAAGAGATACATTCATGTGGTGCATCTTTCTTGGGCTTACCATTCCCATTGTTTCGCTCATCACACTTGTCTCCTTCGTAAAAACTTTCCATATTTTATTATAACTCGGTTTGTGCCGATTGGACGGCAGTTTCCAGTAATGATTGCGATTGCTCTGTCTTTTCAATGGCTTGCGTGACTTGGCTTTGCAATTGATCCATATTGTCTATATCATCCAGATACTTCTGCACCATCCCCCTTGAAGCCGCATGAAGGGCTGAGTTTGATTCATGCTTGGGTGGGTCTGTCGACAGACTCTTCAGCATGGCTAAATGCTCTTCTGGAGGAACCGAATCATCGACGTCTGTAGATAGAAACTCTATATAATACAGAATTGTCAGTTTTACTTGGACATAGCCGAAATGAGCAAGATGGTAAACGACCTTTGGCATGCGACATGGTAATATTTTCTCTCTTTAGAAACGCATCAATTTCCAAGGGCGAGGAGTTAGTTGCTGCACAATGTAATATTGCATCTGAAATAGTATTATAATCTAATGTTGATGCCATAGAGGAGACAGTGGTATATACAGTATTATAGTGTCTGACAAAGTGAGAAAAATATGGACGGGACAAAAAAAAGCGAGCGAGTGGTAAATTCAAAGTCCGAATACAAATGGCCGATGACACACCCATAGAAAAGGCACTTTATCCCATGTTCATACCAGACTAGTAAACATGTAAAAGCGCCATCTCTAGTATCATTAAAATATAAATCTTTAGCGGGTTAATGTGCAAGCAGATAACCTGCCTTGATAAAAGTATCTGGAAGTTGTCATAAGGCAAATAAAGTGTTTTTGCGTGGTCGCCATGTCACGCAACATTGCCAATCCAAGCCACGAAATTGAACACCGCAAACTTTTTTTTTCTCCTTTTGTTGATAGCAGGTTTTGACACGATTCCTTTCCTCACACTGAACCGACGATGCTCGATATCAACTTGCTGTTAGAAGACCGTGGTGGTAACCCGGAGATGGTCAAAGAATCCCAGCGAAAGCGTGGTGCTTCCGTTGAACTCATTGATCAAATCATTGCCGAGTACAAGGAATGGGTCAAAAGTAAGTCTATATTTCCAGACCTATTGAAAGCTCATCCGAGCCTATATTCTTGTGGATATTAACCGGTCATTGTGTAGCTCAATTCCAAAGCGACCAAAAGAACAAGGAAATCAATGCCATCCAAAAGGAAATTGGCAAGAAATTCAAGGCCAAGGAAGATGCCAGCGAATTGGTCAAGCAGAAGGAACAACTTCAAAAGGACAAGGAGCAGTTGGTGGCTCAGGCAAAAGAAGAGGAAAAGCAATGGAAGCAAAAGCTTTCCACTGTTGGAAACTTGGTGCATTCTTCTGTTCCCGCCAGCATGGATGAGGTAAGCCAAAACAAGATGGCACTTGCGCACAAGCTCGGCTCGTTGTTGGACTTTCAACGTATTTACCGGGATTACTTATTTTTTTTTCTGCAACGTGCACTAGGCCAACAACGAGGTGATCCGTACTTATGACCACAACGATGTGAAGCCTGTGAAGCGCACCGATATCTTGTCTCATCATGAAGTGCTTGCCCGTCTTGACGGTTATGACCAAGACCGTGGTGCTAACGTGGCCGGTCACCGTGGTTATTTCTTGACTGGTGTGGGTGTTGACTTGAACTTGGCAATGATCAACTATGGTCTTAGTTTCCTCGGTCGTCGTGGCTATAAAAAGCTGATGACCCCTTTCTTCATGAAGAAGGACATGATGGCCAAGACCGCTCAGTTGGAACAGTTTGACGAGGAACTGTACAAGGTGAGACATTTTATAGAATACCCTGCAAATTTTTTTGCCAGAGGGCTCATGCTTTTTGGGTATTCTTTGCGTTAGGTCGTTGGTGATGGTGATGACAAGTATCTTATTGCTACTTCCGAACAACCCATCTCTGCTTTCCATGCCAACGAATGGTTCGAGAAGCCTGCCGAACAATTGCCTATCAAGTAATGTTTCTCGTTTTAGGATAAAAAAGAATTGGATGCGAGCCATCGGGGGACAGGCCAAGAATGGACATGGGACTAATGCGTGGCTATTGTTTCTTTTTTCTTTCAACAGATATGCTGGTTATTCCACCTGTTTCCGTAAGGAAGCTGGTGCTCACGGCAAGGATACCTGGGGTATTTTCCGTGTTCATCAATTCGAAAAGGTTGAACAGTTTGTGTTGACAGATCCTGAAAAGTCTTGGGAAATGTTCAACGATATGATTGGCCACTCTGAGGATTTCTTCAAGAGCTTGGGTATTTCTTACCGTGTTGTTGCCATTGTTTCGGGTGCTTTAAATAACGCTGCTGCCAAGAAGTACGACTTGGAAGCTTGGTTCCCCTTCCAAGGTGAATTCAAGGAACTTGTTTCTTGCAGCAACTGTACCGATTATCAGTCGCGTCGTTTGGAAATCCGTTGCGGTGTGAAGAAGATGTCGGATCGTGAGAAGAAGTACGTGCATTGTCTCAACTCCACCTTGTGTGCCACGGAAAGAGCTCTCTGTGCTATTCTCGAGAACTGGCAACGTGAAGATGGTCTGGAGATTCCTCCTCCTTTGGTCCCTTACATGGATGGTCGCACTTTCATTCCATACGTCAAGTCTACTCCTACTAGCAAATAAGTTTACGTTTTGTCGCATTTCCCATTCATATAATACAACACTTTTTTGTTACTGCTCATATCATAAAGCAAAACTCTCTGTGCTTGTTATCAAACGGGTGCATTCACATAACAATACTTTTTCTTTATCATACAATCAATTGATAATTTGGGTCCTTTATTTTTTTCCATAAATTATTTAATTCTCCATGCCAGTAAGCATGGATTGGAGGGTGCTGTGGACTTGCTCCAATTCCTGCAATAAGTTTTTGATGAGCGTTTTTTGATCATAGAATATATAGAAATCACTGACTTACATCGGCCACCTGAGCTTGACCAGGATGTTCATAAGGATCGTCCTCGGGGTTGCTCTTGTCCTTTCGGTCGTCAAAGACGGCCTCATGATACTTCTTATCGACATTTTGGACCCTTTCCTGTGGAGGAGTTTTTAGAGAAAAAAAAATTCAGCTCACTCTGATTTGACAGAGTAAGCAGATGCAATTCAAAAAAAACTCACTTGCAATCTTGTCACGTCACCTTCGGTATATTTCTGACGGGACAGTTTGTTACATTCGTTGGCAATGTTCACAAGCTCTTCGTGAGCATTCTCTACGAAATCGCATAAGTATTACTTGCACATTAAATTTCATGACAACCTACGTACGAAGCATATGTGAAAGAGGCATTTTGATAATAGTTAAAAGGAAGATTTGATGACCGTTTCCGCGACGGGTTGAGCTAACTTTTGTAGTTGAGCATTGACAGGGGTCTTGGATGAGAATATATGCAGCGAGGGTTCATGTTGCCCGATCGGGCCATTTTCCGTTTTCCATGCGTGTAAATGATTGGCCGTGCCTCGCATTGTCCGCATATCTCTAGTTGATCTCCCACGGCTATCACGCTAATCATTTTGATAAAAGACAAACATAACGTACCGTGAAATGGGGTGATCGGTTGTCTGCATGAATAAAGGATCCAAAAATAGGGCAGCCACATTTTCCGCGGCGTTGTTCGTGTTACAAAATTCTGTCATGGTTAAAAAACACCAATGACGCATTCCGTTTGCAAGAGAGTGACCATTACTACGGATAAGTTTTGTCGACAGTTGTTTCAAAGTCCCTTGGCAGTATACAGGGAGTGTTTACACAGGGACGATGGAATAAATCGTGATTATGCACCTTGCTGAGTACAACAGATATGCAGCTATTACGTGATCTCATTTTTGGTCGTGGTGGCTGTCATTTCTTTTGCTTTTCATCATGTTCATGCGGAAATATGTAACTATCAAGAATGCCGAGAACGCAAGTAAGATCGAGGGAGATCATATGTTTATTTCCGGCGGATAAACAATATGTATATTTTAACAGTGGCTGCTCAACCCACGAAGTTTAGTAAAAGAATTCCACAATATGTACAAATGATAAGTTTCGCGAAACAATGATTGCTGGAGTTTTTCGACGAAATCAAACTTTTTTTCCTTGTTCTTGGCTGCGGTTGTTCGCCGCAGCCGACGCATGGTAAATGTGGGACGATTAATGACGACGAGAACGGTGTTCTGATCGATCTCTGGAGCGAGAGCGGTGGCGGTCTGACCGACTGGTGGAGTGACGATCGTGCGAATGACGATCGTGGCGATGGTCCGATCGACGTTCTTTTGAATGGTGGCGATCGGACTTGTGTTTGGAGTGTCGGTCGGATTTGTCTCTAATATCTTTCTTCTTCTTCTTTTTATCCTTGCTCTGTCTTCTTAATTCCTTCATGCGAAGAGGGTTATCCACAATGGCCTTGACGGCTGCCTGCTCCCGTTTCTTGATCATCAACAAAGGATCTTCCCGAATTTTGGCCTGGATATCTCGTTCGTTGTTTGCATTGGCATTGCTCAAAGCGAATCGATCGGCGGTGGAAGCGACCTAAATAACAAGTGTTCTTCGTTAGACAACCTGCACCCGATCCGACTCGTCTGAAAAAGTATCCCATTACCTCCTCTCGACTGGATTTACTTCGTAGTAATTCATCCACATTCTTTTTACCCAACAGAAACTCTTCCATTTCACTGTTGACTCCACCGCTTCGTCCTCCTGCATTAGGTGCTGCGTACATCCAATCGACTCTTTCGGACCGTTTTCTACCGATGTCCATGTTAACGCTACTGATCTTAATAAAACTGCGATGAATGATTTACATACCTGCCGCCTGAATCTTCCTGTAATCGTTGCAAGTCCTGCAACTGTCTCTCCTCCATCAACTCCTTCTTCATCTGTTCGATCTTTCGCTGTTCCTCTGCATGTTTCTTTTCCTCTTTCCATACTCGCTCTTGGTTCTTAAAAGTGACGGGATGCCAACTTTTCTTCAAATTGAGATCGCCTCCTCCCATGGTATGGAATACGCAAGAACAGAAAGCCTCCAAGATCGTTTCTTTTGGCGACCTGGAACTCCCTTCTTTTATTTGGTGCGGGTCGACAACCAATTGAAGGTGGTCACATGATATTGAAAGTCCGCCACCCAGTTTCATTGGAAAACTTCAGTGTTCAAACGAGTGATGATTATTTTACACAAAATCAAAGTATTCTCATCCATCAAGTGAAAAGTGGACCAGATATTTTAGATTTTTTATACAGAACAACATACAAAGAGCAAGACACTCAGTCACATTACAATACTTTTTGAAAATTTATAAATGACCCATAAAAAGAAGCGGTCGACGCACAACATCATTGATATTGATCAATCGTTCAGATAATAGATTGTTGTCGGGGACATAAAGTAGAATTGATGGCGATTTGGAGAGAAAATAGTGTACTGATTTGCACTGCACGGTCGTTGGATGGTTGCTCAGCGTCAGTCGATTTGTGTACCATGGGAAAGGGGCCTATTTCCTTGCCAGCTTTGCAATGTTCGACCCGGCTCACTTTTCTTTAATCCCATTTGTCTGACTTCATGAGCGAGTGCCATATCGTCGCCATTTAGTCTTTCATCAATGATTATTTTGATAGGGACAACGTCATTGTCATCCGCTTTGGTAACGCGTGTGAATGGATTATTAACGAAATGTGTGTCTCTATCTTAAGATCTCTAGGGAAACCACAGACAACAGATCGGGCTTGGCAGAGTCAGTCAGGATAAAAGATCCTGTTGCACTTAGCTTGACGTTGACGTGTTAAGTGTCACATTTTTGATGCAAAAGTGAATACCATCTTTAGCATGTTGGGTAGCTTGGTTATCAAAGTTTTATGTTGACTTGGAGATTTTGGTATGTATCGCGTTTGAGTTTCTGTTTTGGTAGGGAAAAACAGAGGGACCTGGTTTTCTACCAAAGACTCGACGAGCGTGTGATGGACAAGGTGAACTGAAGGGCGTTTTTTCTAAAAGCGGTAAATGTCTGATCCTTCGCATGTGATTTGCTGGCAAGCTACGTGCACTTTCTCACGATTATCAGTCCAACTTGCGACTCCGCTTTCTCATTTTATTAACTCATTCATTCCTTCCCACCTCCTTTCCCGCCTGTTTCTTTGCTAAAGTGTTCGTATCGCGATGCAATCCACCTATGCACAGCTAACATCCAACGATCAGCACGGACATTCTAATGGATCCACCTCTAACACACACACCACCCATCAACGTAACACCCAGACGATGGACTACGCTTTGCGCTCAGGCATGGCAGGTGGCGTAGCTGGATGCATGGTAAGCAGGGTCATCCATGCCCCATGACAATGGATCCGCCTTTACTGTGGGAATAAAAAGTGTGGAGCCCAGTTCGAATGACAAGCACATAATAATTTCGGTGATTCGATGAAAGGGCAAAACCATCGTAGCGCCGTTGGATAGGGTAAAAATTTTATTCCAAGCAAGGAACCCACTATTCGATTGTTATGCAGGTACCAAAATTAGCATCCCATTCAAGACGATACATGAGGATGACATGCATGGTGGATTTTAACATGAAGGATCCGTTCAAAAAAAAAAAAGGAAAATTCACAGGAGTCTTTTCAGCGTTGCGCGAAATCATGAAGCATGAAGGTGTCATGGGCTTGTTTCAAGGTCACTCTGTGACACTGCTTCGGATATTCCCTTATTCGGCCATCAAATTTGTCGCGTATGAACAATACCGAGCGGTAAGATCCAACAATACTCCGTTTCCCATCGTTACAGCTGCAAATTTTGACAATTCTCTGTGAATACAGATCCTGATGCCAACGGCGCAACAAAGAACATCATCAAGCCGACACTTTGTGGCTGGATCTTTAGCAGGCAAGTCAAAGACAGGGAATTAAAGTTCATTTTGCCATGTGATGCTTACCATTCCTTTATCTTTTGTTGTCATTGTCTGTAGGCCTTACGTCTGTATTTTTTACATACCCGATGGATTTGGTGCGAGTACGCATGGCTTATCAAGTCAAGCAGTCCCGCGATACGCCACTTCGTCTGTCTGATACCTGTCAATCCATTTACAACGAACCCGCTGCTGGTCGGCGAGCCGTTTCGATACCACTTTTTAAGCTTGCCAACTTTTATCGAGGATTTATGCCTACTTTGGCGGGAATGATACCGTATGCGGGAGTGTCTTTTTGGACGTACCACATAATCACTCAATTTTGTCGGCATCATCCAGCTGTCACTTGGTGGACTTTGGCCCCACTAAATTTCGACCCAACTAGCTCACAGTCAACCGCTTCTCAACAACGTCTGCTCGACAAGCCAGCATTAACCACATCGGCCAAACTGATCTGTGGCGGTATCGCCGGTTTGGTGGCGCAAACAAGCAGCTATCCCCTTGAGGTAATCCCATCATTTTTTAAAAAAGGAACAGGAAAAAATAATAGGTAATACTCACATGGCAACATTTATTAGATCATTCGACGCAAAATGCAAGTGGGTGGTTTGTTGAATCCGTACGCATTTATCAGTTTCGCAGACGCTGTCAAGGACATTTACCGAAGCAAGGGATGGAGAGGCTTTTATGTTGGTCTCAGTATCGGGTATATCAAGATTATTCCCTTGAGCGCGGTGAGCTTCACGGTATACGGATACATGAAAGAAGTCTTGAATATCTAGAACAACGGTTAGAAAAAGAGACACCACGACATGACGGCTTCACGCGAGACAGGGAAACACGCCATTCTTCAGACGACAATGGTGTGGTAATGTCTGTTAAAACAAACAAAATGCAAGTGCAGGAATTGGTCTGAAAATGCAAACAAGTGTCCAAACCAAGGTTTTTTCTCCACGAACCTCGGAAGCCGTCTTCGCAAGCCCTTTTTCCGTGATTGCCTGGAAACTGTGGATGGCCAATGAAATTCACTTAACTCTTCGTGACGTACAAATGTGGGTCGACCAATCACATTAAAGCATTGCTGAGAAAAAAAAATTTTGAGGCTTTGGGGGACAATAAAATATTTTTTTTTGTTTGACCACTGTCGGTTCGCCCTCTCTTTTCTTGTAAACACTTTTGAACAATGAAGCATCTCGCAGCCTACCTTCTCCTCGTTGCCGGTGGTAACACCTCTCCCTCTGCCAAGGACATCACCTCCCTCTTGAGCTCCGTTGGTGTCGAGGTTGACAATGGCCGTTTGGAATCTTTGCTCAAGTCTCTTGAAGGCAAGAACATCGCCGAGGTAAACAACAGAGAAAAAATTTCTCAATCACTCTATTTGTTGATGGAACGCGTTGGGATACTTATCGATGTTCTTCTGTTCTTGTTTTATAACCTATCCAGGTCATTGCTGAAGGTTCCCAGAAGCTTGCTTCCGTCCCCACTGGTGGTGCTGCCGCTGCTGCCGGTCCCGGTGCTGCTGCTGCCAGCGAGGATGCTCCCGCTGAGGAAGCCAAGGAGGAAGAGAAGGAGGAATCCGATGATGTAAGTTTATTACATGATGACTTGGTTTGTTTTGATCCGGTAATTGATGTGATTTGGTTTCTTTATAGGATATGGGCTTCGGTCTCTTTGACTAAACAGTCATTTTTTCATCGCATCATTCGCATCCCCTTCCATAGCGACTGTCAAATAAAGGTCGATTATGCATCTTTAAAGTTTTGCCATGACCAAAAAAATTTTTTTTGTATGATGGGATCACAGCTACATGATGTTGCACGGAGATAAGATCAATTTCTGCATGATAGTGCCGTCTATCACCTAAACCTGATTGAGAAATGTAGTATGAAATCCAAGTGATACGAGCAAAGTAGACATCTCCCATAAAAAAATGTTCGCGGAGTTGGAAATGTGACGAGATATTTTTCGATCTTTTTTATTTACAACCACAGGCAGAGAACAAGAACCGTATGGCAAACTTGTTCATACAGTCTACATTTGCCATTTTAGCTTACCGTAACCGCTGGACAGGGCTGTCCTACCAGAGGTCCGCAACCTGGAGTAACCGGCGATAACCGACCAGGACAAGACGAGAAACAAGCCAAAGATATCACCAGTAACCAGAAAGGACAAATCATAGAAAACCACGACGTTCAAAAAGGGACATAGGCAGGAGAGAAAATATTCATCCGGAAGAACGAAGCGACGCCGAAAGGATAGACGAGCACCAGGGCACCAGAAAAGAAACACTGCGTGCCGGCGGCCACCAGTTAAAGCCATCCAGATCAGGAAGAGGAACGGACGGAATGCCGAATAAGGAAAGATACGTACAAGTCCCGTAATGATTAGGCAACCTTTTCTGAAGGCCTACATGACGTGCAGACACCTAACTAACAGACCATCGGACATATGGTAAAGAGTTTGGCTGTAGCACGAGAAACAGGGGAATAACGTAAGGTCAATTGTATCATTTGTCTCTTTCTAGCGATTGTCGTTTTTGTCTATTTCAAGGGTTTTACTTGGATGAAAGAATACATTTTGTACAGTACTACAAAGGGAGTTCCCAACAAGTGACCTTCATGTACAAGCGTTCGTGTTGGGGATATTCAATTGACTACAAGGACGTCACAAGTCCATCAAGACATTCGGGAACTCCTACATACTTATACTGTAGCAGAGTTTCTGAATCAGCGAAAACAAAGCACAATTTATCCTCCCACGAATGGCGAATTCAGTCGAAGTCGAGGTTTTATATATTATGACCTTTACAAATAGGTATCTGATCAACTGCAATAAGACAGCACTGCTTGCCATAATATGCTTTTACTATCCATGATACGGTTTTGCCTAAAGGATCAGAAGGATACTCGGAAATAGAGACCATGCTAAAGGCGGGCTGGCGGAATGGTTATATAATTACGTATTTCTTCAGAGTTTGTATAAAATCTTGTAGAATCCGCTTATTGACAGCCTTCCTTCCTGTATCGTATGGATTCGGATTGAACGCGATTGGAAAAGAAATTTTACTGGTGGCACCAAACAGTTCTTATGAGTGATCCAGACTTACACGTAAGCTCATCTTAAACGGGCGAGGAAAACGCAATTGCAATGAAAAATATTTCCCAACCCCAGGACACCAATAACAGCATTCTACCCGCATATATCGTTGATGCATGAAATACATTTTGAAGAGAGAAAACCCCAAAAACATTTAAAAATGATCCAAAAAAATGATGCAAAGAAAAATGGCACAGTAGATGATGTGAATGATATACAGAATGTGCTGGCATGAACCGTTTATTGGGATAAAAGTGTGCATTATTTTATCTTCTAGGGACGATTGCCGGTTTGACGAAGCTTGTGGATAATATAGCGGAAAGTGAGAGCCGCTTCAAGGTCTCTATTCCACAGTCGGCGATGTGTTTTCCCCAGAACATCTGGTGACCGCCACGCAAGCCAAAGTGGTACATCTAGTATTTGTTCAATTAGCAAAATCGTACAATGTCGGCTTCAACAACATGATATACCTTAAATAGACCATGGCAACGAACTTGTGGCATGGTCTGTCGTCGGTAGGGTCTTGGATTTCTCACCGTTTTGAACATCTGCAGGGGAGAGTGATAGATTGGGCAAAGGCTTGACGTTTAAACTTATCAATATGCACGGCTGTGACGCCCTTCTTACTTAACATTCGGCGCCATCCAGTGCCACGGATAGGTTCATGGTACTGAGCCATAGGCGCGGACCAGTTACCCATCACCAAATTGGGGTCTGGGCAAACTCCTTGCGAAGTCTCCGGAGCAAGATACGCATCTGTTTTGTGGCGTTTGATGTAGGCCAATAAACGGAGTTCCCTATGTAGCGGGATGTCGCTTGTCCGACTGCCGGTGTCGTGTCCAGTTCTTGTAACTGCTGGGTCAGTTCTCGCTTTCTTTGTTTGACATTGAGAAGCGAATTGACCGCCATTCTCAATCGGTTCCCAAATTGGTTTCTGATCGCATTGAGATACGCTGTTGCGATGTTCGTTGCTTCATAGCGCGCCGTCTGCTGGGCGGATCCAACAACAAGGGGACGATACAGGGCTTGTGCCATGTAAGCACCGATATACTGACGAATAAGCGTCCGATATCTTCTTGTTTCTTCCTTCGTTCGAGAACTTGGAAACGAGTTTAGGTTAATAGGATCCACACTTGGGCGAAAAACACTGGAGCCACCCAGGCTTCCAAGTTGAACCCATGACCCGGATCACGGCGGTTTTCCTCCAGTTCCTGAAGAAAAATGTAGCGAGCCAACAAGTAGGCGTGTCTTGTAATCTCGTTGGCCGTCAAGATGAGTGCGTGGAGGGCTACTCGATGTAGTGCATTCCATTCGGCATGATTGATCGAGGTCTTCACAGAAATGACGCATCTTCCTGTGCCATGCTGCTGTCCAAAGGGATTCATGTTCCTTTTCATGATGAATAGTTGTGGAAAAAAAAAGAAGAGTGGATGTTAGCAAAGGAAAGAAATAACCGTTTGAAAAAAAAAGAGGTACGAACATGTTATTACCTTGATTTGATTTATTTGTTGGGTTCACTGAAGAGACAGACGGAGAAGAAAATCAAAAATGTGCCAGAGACGACAAAAAAAAAACTTGAATAAAACGAAAAACCTTACCCTTTGCTATTCTTGCTTTTTATACAGCAAAGATATAATATGATGGTCGCAAAGAGAATGAATCATCGAAAAGAACAGGGTATATCCGCAGGGGTGACAAAGAGAAACGTTCATGACTTTTGTAGAGACACAGCGTGTGTGGTTTTTGTGAACTCTAAAATTGAAAAAACTTGCTTAAACCTATTGGCCCTGGGACAGCCCAAATTACTCGATATGGATACTTGCTGATTTTCTAAACTGGGAGTAACCGCAGAGCCAAGTTTTTTCCAAGTTCGCATCTAGTCATGATTTCGATGCTCATACTGAGCATACTTAACATCACTCAATCGCTTCAGATCAGCCTTCTTATAAACAGATATGTTATATCCTAAACAAGGATCCTTCGATTTGTATCTTCCTTTATTTATGGAATTTTAGGAATCATAACTAATCCATTTTTTTTTTTTTTGGCTTTATGCCTTGGGGTAGATGCATGGTGTGTAATGGGTGAGGAAGTAATAGGTCGTAATGCAAATTGGGTTTGAATTGATGGGGGAAGGAATGGAAGAAAAGCCTGAACTGGCAGAGAAGCAGAAGAATCGGCGAGACTGCCGTTGGCGGACGTCCCATTATTGGTTGCCACCAGCAACTGGGCTTGGGAGCTGAGCGCTTGCTAATTGACAAGAAGCAGCTGCTGATTCCTTGTCACTTGCTGTAGTTGCTGAGTTAAAGAAACCAAAAGAGACCTCGTTGCCGAGTTCTCTTCACGCAACAGGCTCTCCATGGGGCTGAACTGCTCGTCATTTTTGGCCATCCGATGGCGGATCTCGTCAAGGCGACCACATACTTTCTTCCTTGTCATCCATCATTCTCCAAAACTATCAAAGAAAAACCAGATGATTCATTAATAGTTAATCAAAAAGGAGCCGTCGTAGAGTAGCAGAGGTAGAAAAGCGTGCTGATTCGATGTCAAGTTGATCAAAAGGAGCCGTTGGAGAGTAGTAAAAGTAGAAAAGCGAAGAAAAAGTCGAAGAGGAGCAAAAAAAAAAGGAAAACAAGCCTTTTTCGTTTATCATTTTGATCGTTTGAAAAACTTTTTTTGCATAAGTTTTGCTTGTATTTCTTTTTTTTTCTTTCATTCCATTGAATTCGTCATCGGCTTCATGCGGGAACGCCCCGTTCCCTCCGTTTACCGCCTGCGATTGCCCAAATTTGGTTACCGTCCTCTTTGATTTTGGGAATTCGGTTTCATGGGTACTTCCAAAAAAGGCACGTCTAGCAAAACCAATTTTTCTAATGAGCTCCCGTCTCGATGCAAAAAGACGCGGAAAGGGGGAAACCATACATAATCGATGTCAAGGGGAACGACGGTGGGAAAAAAGTAAAGTGTCAAGTTTCAAGTAGGCATGGAAATGATTGGGATCCAGATCCATGTGTAAAATAAACTTCAGGTCCGAAAAAAAAAAAAAGATGTTTTATGGAACCGCCAATTTCCGGACCTTATTTTTTGTTCCACCGCATGAATGACGCTTAAATGATTTCCAGCTTTACAGTGGTTTTTTCTTATATTCAGGAGTGTTGTTTTATCCCTGGTGAAGAAACGATGGATGAATCTTTTGTTTATGCTGCCATAGAGATTCTCTTTGATGGGGGAGGACCTGAGGATCGGATCCATCCGTGTAGTATGGTATCATCGGCGTAACGTAATTCCACTGATATTATTTTTATCGGCACATCCACCGATCCAAACTTTATTTCGCGCACTGGTGGGGAGATCGGCATTTCCATAGCTTCTTGAAACTTGACACTTTACTTTTTTCCCATCGTCGTTCCCTTTGACATTGATTATGTATGGTTTCCCACTTTCCGCGTCTTTTTACATCAAAACGGGAGCTCATTAGAAAAATTGATTTTGCTAGACGCGCCTTTTGGTAAATACCAGCATAAATGAGGTTTCAGGATAACGTAAGCAGTGTATCCCAAATCGGGGCAAGCTTAGGCGACGGTAAACGAGCGTTACACAAAGGAGAAACGCATGACCCCGTGATCAAAAACACCGACTTCTGTGTAACAGAACAGTTGGGAAGACGATGATGTCCAGACTTTGCGCCATGCTGTGAAATCGATTATCGTCCAAATTTGGGCAAACAGGTTTTTCTTTGTTGCCGGATCATGGGTGACTCGTTTTTTGGTTATCATAATGAAAAAGCCAAACGCGACAATTACCCTTTTTTTTCTCTTTATCTTTATTGATTCTTACAATGTCTGACCTCTCTGCTCGTAAGTGATGATTAATAACATGATACGTTTTGTACGATAGGTTGTATTAACGCTTCTCTCTTTTCAATCATCGCTCAATTTACTCTTTGCCAAACAAGTTTTCCAAAATCTCACTGTTCACTCGTAAGTTATTTGTGCCTTTTCAGGTTGAATCAATGTTTTTCTAATAAGCAATCATTTCAAATAGTGAAAAAACTGAATTCCAAATCGCCCTCAAGGCAGCTGAAAAAGCGTTTTCCCACCTACATCAAAAGGTGCAATGGATTGCTGCTTATGGACCGGAATCTTACCAATTCCAAAAGTGCATGCCGGAGGTGTTGGCAGAACTTGATGCTGTCCAAGCCATGGTGAACACTGCGAAAAGTTTGAAGAACCGGTAAGCCGTGCATTTTTTGGGCCTAAATAGTTTAAACACTAACATGTATGGTATTTATCTCTTCAGCCAACATAACGAAGAAGACAACTTTGAGAATGAAGAAGAAGAAGAAGAAGAAGAAAGCGACGGAGGTGACAAAGATGAAGAAGGTGTTAATGAACAAGAAGCAAAAGAAGAAGAATACTATGATGCAAGAGAAGATTATGAAGATGTCGAAGATGCTGAAGAGTTTCACGATGCAAACGAAGGAGTTTATCAAGAAGACGAGGAAGAAGAAGAACAAGGCGAACGAGAAGAATGCCATTTCTTTTTTTATGATGAAGGAGAAGAAGATGAGGAAGATGAGGAAGATGAGGAAGAAGAAGAATTAGGAGAATTTCCCTACCAAAATGACTACGAAGAAGGCAATAACGGAGCCAACGAGGATGCCAATGCCAATGACAATGACAATGACAATGACGATGACGATGGCTGTGGTGAACAGCAAGAGCCGCAACAGGATGAAGAGTTCCCCTTCTTCGGTGTCGATGTCCAGGAGGAAGAAATCGGTGACGACGAAATTGACGATCCGATGGAAATCGACACCGAAGACGAATTGGTCGACTGGATGGACGTCGACCATCCCGACGAATTGATTGACTGGATGGATGTCGATGACTAGACATCCATCCAGGCCGACGTCCATCCAAGTCGAAAACGTCGAAGCCCAAAAGGTAAATTCGTTGAATACCGCTCTACAAAACACTGAAGAAGAACACTGAAATCCATGCGTTACATGATCTTTAGGCGCAAGAGCAAAATAATCGCGCAGCAAGGCTGCTACGTGGGCCGTCCGAGACGTATACTCAAAATTGTAAGCATGTAATGAAAAATGACTATATTCGTTCTACCTATGCTAATCTTCTTCCTTTAGCAGCCAATAGTATCTGCAGATGTGGTAGAATCCTAACTGCCACATGTAAACGACCGCATAGGGGAGTGTCAAGCCGACACACCCCTCCAAAACAAGCGTTTAAGCAACGTCTCCCCTTCTGTTTGGGTAACTTGACAAACTTGCATTGGAGGCCGATCGATGCCTAGCCGGTGAAATCACTATTTGCTCATTGTTTGGTTAATTTTTTTTTTCAGGGGGCATCCGTATGGCGTACCACAAACAACACTCTGCGACGGCGAAACGAACCCCCTTCCCTCCCCCACACCAAAAATCGGACATTTCCTTTTCCAGCGCTCGCCGACGCGCTGGCATAAAATTTATCACACGAAGCTGAACTGGTAAGGGATCCCAAAAAAAGTATGACGCTGATGTGAATCTCCTTACTTATTTTCTTTGTTTTTTTGGTTTTTATATCCAGCCGGCACACAGAAAAAAAAAAAACGAATGGCTGGCAACAGTTCGCCAGCCAAATCGGTTACACAAGCGACCGATGACGATCCGGCCAAAATTTCCCCCAGTGACTGATGGGATCCGAAACAGAGGCAAGTTCCCTAACCCTTTCCCCCCATTTCTTACACGCTTCTTTGCCCATAGCGTAAAAGACCCGGTAGCCGTTGCGTATGACCCAGGGCGTCGAGGTTCTTTCCGTACAATGTCCCACCGAGCCGAGTTTCGTCTGTACCCGACATACAGCATAGTCCACTAACATGCGGGCTTGCGGCCACCCATGATACGCTGCGAATCCCTTTGCGAACGTGATAAAGGTAAATATGAATGATCCATGAGATATAGTTTTCCCCGATTATCTAACTGGAAAAAGATCTTTCCTGTACATAGGCGAGGGATGGCTACGGCCATTCCTTTCGACGGGCACGGGCGATCATGGTACCGGTAATATTCTATGCACTGGTTGTCATGCGATCCGGATTTGTGCACCATACAGGGAAGGACTGGCTTGGCGGGAAAGTGGGACGTATGGAAGGAGTCCTTGGCGTACTGGCCATGCGTGGCGGTGAAAGGTCTGCTATGGGCCCCTTTATATCCAACAAAAAAAAAAAAAAAAAAAAAAAAAAAAAAAAAAAAAAGAAAGCAAGCAAGCGATGATTTCCCGCAGCAAAAACGAAAAAGCAAAAAAAAAAAGAAACAAAAGAAAAGAAAAATAACAAGGAAAGATATTTGTATTTCCCCCTTTCTCTTATTTTATTTCTCTCTCTCTGTCTCTTATCTGTAAGCCTCGGATCCCATCAGTCACATCTCCCGAATGGTGACATTTATATCATATTCCACCGAAAGTGAACTATCTGCAGTATCGAAATTCAATTTGTATTTTTATTCAAAAAGAAACAAATGACCAATCAGTAATACACTCTTTTCATTTCATAAATCGTGCAGAACAACAATAAACATTTTTCATATTCAAATTTTTATGCTCTTCAACCTCAATCTCTCTCACCGGCTTCGCTTTTGAGTGGGCGCATCCGTCGACTCAAATTTTGATTGCACATGGTTGTTGAATCTTATTGTTTACTAAATCAAATCACTTGGAGTTACAGTGCTTTCATCACTGCTTTCATTTATCATCAAGCTGATAGATATTCAATTCCACTGGATTAAAAACTCACTTTTTGGTAATATGATGTTGCTGGTTTCGAAAGATTCAGCGACAATCGATACTTGGGTTATTCGAACCTCCTGCAAATCTGACAGCCTACCAATCAGGAAAAAAACGCTGTCTGAACGCTAGTTTTCTGTGGGAGTGGCGATAGCACGGCAGAAACGTAATCGTAGCGGCAGTTGGTCTGTGACCGCATCTTTGGGTTTGTATGCCTTGTGGCTTCAAAGAATCTAGTCATCATAGGTAAAAATGAGTGTACTGCTTTGCAATGCATACTTACCTGAGGTTCACTTTTGGCTCTGCTCGTACCTGAAACATGGTAACACATGGATTCAAATCGGTGGCCTGCAATCCTTGGATGAGATTCGCCTAGATCGAAGCCTCCTAATCGACATCCATCCAGTCGACCGTTTTCTCTTCAACGACGGTATCCCTGGAATCATCGCGGACTGTTTGCATAAGTTTCTCAGTCGAACAGATTTATTGGTAAACAGTTACTTAGGAGCGGAAATCATACGCAAAACCAACTAATTTCTGTTCTCTTCATACCCTGGAAACCAAACCCACATACAGTATGAACTTGCCATAGTCGTCGCACTATCATATCGTCAATCATTGAGCTTATCATCCCAATGAGTTATTAGGTTATTTGTTTCTTTGAAAAAAGGCGAGTTAAGGGGGTGAAAAGTCAACAGTCGTATCATTTTTTTTAGATAACGCGTGTTATCTTTATCGTGCACCTACAAGCAAAGGCAAGTTCACGAGGGGGGCGGAAAGGATCTCTAAACTGTGCGACAAGAATGAAATTTCCGCAGGAGACCAACTTATCCGTACATGAGATATGCCGAGAATTCACAGATAGCTCATCCGAGTGGCGATAATGGGTAGGCGATTCTAAAGTAAATTACGTTGCATCTATTATGAACAATTGCTTGCTTGCTGTAAGAGCTAGATTTACCATTTTACACGTTTGAATAGCGCTTTGTGATTAGATAGCTGCCGATACAGAACAAACTTGGCTGTATTAGTGAGTATAGGCTCCATATCCTTTGGGTATTTCCGCTGCACAGACAAAACCATAATTGAGCAATCTCGGGGCGAAAATTTATGCATAAAACTTGGAAAATGACATCAATTAACATGTAATTCAAGGCATTTGCATACCATGAGAAATTCACAGAACTCCATGATTTTCTGTGATAATTTTCGTATTATATCCTTTCTGCCACCATGCATACCATTAAATTATGTATGCTCATGAAAATAAGTTGATAACCTCACAATCAATGTCAGTGCGCATTATGGGGTATCACAAAAACATTATCCGTCATGGCTCGTTGTATGGTATGATATTGACAGGCGATCAATCGTTCTTTCAGCGTTGTAACATGATCGACGTTGCATGAGACATCATATCTTTAAACAGTACTCTAATGGATTATCTAATTTAGACTTGGAAGTAAAAGAGTAAACCTGCAAGTTTACTGTCAGTAACGATATGAACTTCATTTCCTCTCTGAAAAAAAAGTTTGGTCACTGTTTGATCTGCGTTCTTCAATGATCCATAGGCTCTAGTAAAAAGATGACGTTGGAACGGTTTAACCGATTACTGCAAATTCCTGATGAAGTAATGCTGATAGTATCAGCATTACTTTCACACGAACTTGTAATGCCTGCAAAGTATATAAAATGAGGATATTCAAAACCAGGAATGTTTTATATCCATGCTTCAAGATGGTAAAGCAAACATTATTATTGGTCTTTATTTCTGTCACCATTTTCGATCTGACCTCGGCGCTCTGGTATCGTACTGTGGGCCCTCTGTGTATTGGCAGCTTTCTTGGAGAGTCGATTTGTCCTAGCGACTTGGAAGCCAAGTGTACTGCTCCCAGCCGCGAAGTGGCTCTGGAGGACTGTCCAGAGGAATGTGGAGACTTTGGAGACCCATGTGCATATGGTGCCAAGGCATGCTGTCTCTGACAATATTACGACACCAACGCTTATATCATTCAATTTATGTGCACTTGTTGCTTTTTTATCCATGTAACTTACTATTCCTTGCATCATCAATTCAAGACAAATCATTTTCTGTAGGCCATTTCTATGTCAATTTATTTTTATTGAAAACTACACAACATGCAAATATCTCTCTTTGTTCGTCATGTCTTTCATACGATTCTGATACCGTAACTTAGAGACAAAGGATGGATTCGTAACCTTCGCAACATCCATCACTATTGAATGATCTTATTTCAAGTCGTCGTTCTTCAATACACAAAACGCATTCACGTAGCGCATCAATGGACGCACTACAATACTCATCTTTGTTTGTGCTCAAGAATTTTTTCAATGAAACTTTACTGTACAGAACTAAATATTTATGCACGTGGGGTGTAAATGTGAATTTCTTTAAAAACTTTTACAAGTCGAATGAATGAAAAAAAAAAGAGGTAGACGGTGATGGTGATAATTTACTGTTCCCAAGGACGTGGGTTTCCTTGAGCCCAGTCGAATGCATCCGGATTTTCTTTCCATCCACTTTGGTCTACCTTGACATCGCCCCACTGCGGTGTCGCGTCCGATGATCCCCAATGCAACGTGTTGGGATCGTCCGGTTGTGATACAGACACGTTGTTCCATTCCGTCTGTGGATTCCAAGGTACTTGGTCATGTTTATGCGTATTCCAACCAATCTTTTTCTGTAAATATAATTTCTTGCTGCCTGGTTTGGCAGGTGGCGAGGTAGAAGGTCTAGCGATCTGAGGAGAGTGGCGCGAGCCTTGATCTTTGCTCGATCGACGAGGGCGAGAACGATGGTGAGGAGGTGGATTAAGATGATTGGATTTTTCATGGTGGACAGGAAAAGCGTGTGTCGAAGTGGGGAGAGTGTGTTTTACATCGTCCATGGAAAAGATATCCTCATGATGATCTGGAGCAGGGCGACCCGTGTGTCGTTTGTGGTTGGTCATCGATTCAGCCGGATCAAGGCGACGATTGGTTTGGGCGAATTTCTGGTTAGGTTTTGCCGGTCCTGTATCAGGGTGGTGTTGCTGATCCCACCGCCCCGACGTGGTGGAACCTCCAAAAGGTGATCGCACAGGCTCTGAAAATTCGCCTCCTTCCAAGCATCCTTTCAACAAACGTCGCATGTAGTCGTAGTCGGGTTGATCGGCAAATCGAAGTCGCCGGGTATATTCAATGTAATTTAAAAGCCCCGTAGGTAAACCGGCACAAAAGTCGGCCATGAACGTGTCTTCTTTCATGTGTCGCATACGGTCCCATCCCGCTTTGGAATTTTTCGCCTGAATTCCGGTCCAAGGCAAAGACCCAAATACAAGGTCCAACAAAAGATAACCGACGCTCTCCAGGTCATCGCGACGTGCATGGACTTTGCCACGATGGACATTGAGAGACGCATATCGAGCCGTGCCAGTTTTGTTGCGAATATGCTTCCTCAGTTCCGGATAAGGTTTGTTGGTTTTCGGATCTCGCCACCAGGACGCCAATCCAAAGTCCACGACGTGAAGGGTGGGCACCCCTTCCCCCCACGATTCAAAAATGGTTTCGCAGTCAGGATATTTATAGTAAGCGTAATGGGCCCCATCGGCGTCCTGCGTTTCTATCAGTTCGGGTTCCGGCAAATGACATGAGGCACTGAATAAAAAGTTGTCGGGTTTGACATCTCGGTATACAAGACCGCGTTTATGGATGTGTTCTAGGATGGAAACCTACGCACCCATTCAAGGAAAAAACCAAATGGATGTGAATAACTCCGCATACAAAAACGGGTTCTTTCCCAAAAATGATCCGATAAATCAGTACCATTTGACAGCCGAATTGCACGGCGATATCCACCGGTACTTTCGAGACCGTTTCACGAAGTTGGTTGAGATTGGGACCTAGCAAGTCAATGACAATGCAATCGAATTCTTCATGTTGACCATGCCAGTGACACTGAGGAATGCCCGCTGCAACAAAAAAGAAAGAAAAAAAAAAACAAGCGGGTGAGCGATCGGAATAGTGTCACCGATCTTCCGTGGGACTTACGTCCACCAGCCAGTACATCGTACATGAGACTTTCATGGGCTAATTGCGGATGGCGCATTTTCAGGGTTTCTCGTTTGATGGCATAATGACGGCCTGTACCTATATCTTGGGCTATTGTATATACCATAACCCGATCTGTTAGTTCACACTTCCCTTTTCACACGGTCCTTTTTTCCTAAAGTCGACGAGATAAGGCTTACCGTCAAACACCTCACCAAAGGAGCCTTCGCCTACTTTGGCGAGCACAAGCCATTGTTCACCGACGATAACGTCTCTGCTGTTTAGACTAAGATCGGTCTTGGTACTTTCTAGGGAAGCGTTTTCGACCCCGGAATGACCAGGATACGACAATAGGTATTCTTTTTGTGAGCTGAATGAGGAACCGGCGATGGGTTTGCCTTCCATTGACGGTTGCATATGGTAAGGACTGGATTAATGTAGAAAAAAAAAGCAAACCAGACACTTTTCCCCCTGAAAAGCAAACGCTATGCTTTTTTTTATATCAAGAGAAAAATGACAAGATCTGAACAGAACCCAAGAAAAAAATAATCCCAACCCAACACCAGATAATTCGTCCAACGAAATGCAAGGCACAGAACCCACCATGAAACCCAAAAATCCCAACCATTAATACCATAAAAGGAAATCCAAGCCACGCATATTCTCTCTTTCTTTTTGGGAATCTTTGATTCACCACCTACTGTTCAATTCATACCACGGATTTGTTTCTGTCATGTCAATACCAGCCGAGAAAAGAAAGACCAGTCCTCTCGATGTTTTTGAACGAGGTCACAAAGTAAATGTCTGCGCTCCCATGGTGCGGTACAGCAAGTTACCGTTTCGAGAACTGGTTGGACAGTAAGTTGATCTAACTAGTGGTCCATATTCCTGCTATTGGGCTTGTTAAAACTGTTGTTATGTCTAAATTAGATACAACTGTCACATCATGTACACTCCCATGATTTTGGCTGATGTGTTCAAGAATTCGGAATTTGCGAGAGAAAGCGATTTTTCCACCAACAGTCAAGACGATCCCGTGGTTGTTCAGTTTGCAGCCAACAATGGGGCGGATCTGGCCACCGCCGCCGAGTTGGTAGCGCCGTATGCTGGTGGCATCGATATCAATTGTGGCTGTCCGCAACGTTGGGCATATCAGGAGCGCATTGGCGCTTACCTCATGTCCGATCCAGAATTGGTGCGAGATATGATCCGCACTGTCAAAGGCCGAGTCAATATACCCTGCAGCATTAAAATTCGAGTTCATCCTGATTTAAAGTAAGTACTTCAATATACCTTGATAATTTACAACCTGCTAAATCACAAAAATAATAACTACTTCTCTCCCAATGCTTTATTAGACAAACATATGAATTTGTGAAACGAGCGGAATCCGTAGGTGTAGATTATTTAACCGTCCATGGTCGAACCCGACATCAGAAATCCACCGAACCTGTCAACTATGAAGGCATCAAACTTGTGAGAGAATCCATCAATACGCCCGTACTTGCCAATGGTGGCGTCTTTTCTCTCAAAGACGCCGAAACTCTTTACGAAAAGACCGGTGTAGATGGTAAGTGGGATGATGGATCAGTAGAAACGCGACAAGAATAACTAAGAAAATCGAATTAGGTGTGATGTCGGCGCGTGGGTTACTACAAAATCCTGCATTGTTTGCAGGCCATGATTACACACCTTGGGAATGCGTAGAGGTATGAAACCAAAAAAAGCCGATCTGTGTCATTCTGGGAAATTCATTGTTTGTTGCCGTTAGAAATACGTTCAACTGGCGCTCGGTTACGGCACGAATTCGTTTATTTTCCATCACCACTTGATGTACATGTTTGAGGATCTCATGAGCAATGCTGAACGTAAGACCTTCAATACATTATCCAGCATTCCGGCCATTCTCGATCATTTGGAAACGTATTGGGGTCTGGATGTGAGCCGATTAATATAATTTATTTCCTTTTCAAAAAAAAAGCTATCTATGTACAATAAACGTTATTTTTAAAACAGTTCAGAAGGATCTATGCGTGCGGATACTTGTTTTTTATGCAGTGGTATGGGTGGTTTTTTCAATGACTTTGTCGCAAATGGGTTGAAATACCGGGAATAGATTGGACTTTTCAAAAGAATTGACGTAGGAACCTTCTCCTTCGGTTTCGACCATGCTGGTGAACCCGGGATCAATAGGAATTCGACCGAGAAAAGCAATCTCAAACTCATTGGCCATGGATTCTCCACCACCAGTAGAAAAGATATTCGTACATTCCTGAAAAGGGTGTAATGTTAGCTCTATTTTCTAGCCATCAGTTTTATATTACAGCAACACCTACCGTACAATGAGGGCAGACAAAACCGCTCATATTTTCCACCACACCTAGAATAGGTAGCTTCACTTTGCGACAAAAAGAGATTTCTTTACGGACATCAGCAATAGCGACATTTTGAGGGGTCGTCACAAGCACCGCGCCTTCCGGATCCACTCCCTTGAGATACTCCACAATGCCAATATGTTCATCGGATGTGCCAGGAGGAGTATCGATCAGTAGATAGTCAAGTTCTCCCCAGTAAACATCTTGCAAAAACTGCTTGATCATTGCTATCAACCCGTACCCGTCAAGTTAGCAATCAGCTACACATAGAGCCATCATTCCCTTTAGCATTATTTACCATTCTTTTTTGGACCACGCCACACTACCGAGTCGTTTTTACTGGCAAGAAGAAATCCAATGGACATGCACGACAATCGCTGTTTCTCATCGGCATACACGGGCACCCAACTATGCGTTGCAAAAGGAAACCATGAGCAAGTGAATATTTAATACAAGCAACCATACCATAGCAGCGTCTAAATAACTTACCCTTGGGATGACTGATGCACCTGTTTGCCGTCCAAGCCCAGCATACGCGGGATACTGGGACCGGTCAGATCAATGTCCAGTACACCTACTTTGAATCCTCGGTCGACCAGACTCAGAGCCAGTTGGGTTGTCACCGACGATTTACCGACCCCTCCTTTACCGGAAAGAATGAGCACAATATGCTTGATCTTGGATAGATTGATTTCAGACATGGGGGAAATGACAAGTTAAAAAAAAAAAATTGGGATAAAGGACAATTGAATGACAAATCAAAGGCTCGCTTACAACGAGTATGGCGAGCTGAGATTTAAATCCCGCCGGCAACACTCTTCTCCATGACTTGACATTGCCCATTTTTCCGTTATGCTTTTGCTTCATATACAGAAAATCGACTAACACATGAATCTCGTTAATTAGCTCTCTATAACGCACCGTCTTACAAAGAGTCGCAGACCGTATTCATGATATGTATTATTTATCGAATTTGAGCCATTCAGTGTTTGATTTGTCATATGACTTGCGATAGTTACAGTTATTGTTTGATTCGCAAAGAAGGAACTTTTCCTCTGTGCGAAGCCATGGAATATACCTTCTTAGTAAGAAAGATGGTATTTCGTTCCATTCAAGAGATGGGAATAAATTAAATTCACGATGCAATGCAGTTTTGACCTTTTTGATTAGTCAAGGTTCGGATCGCCGTGTAAAATTTTCCCCGTGAGAATTATTTTTCGCACTGTTGTCGCAGCAAACAGGCACTTCTTCAAAAAAGGAACAATAGTGAAAACTACTAATACGTATTGGCCGTCTTACACTCGTATTATCACCAGTATATTTTGTAATGAGGATTGTTGTAAACGACAAAGAATCGTTTTTCAATGCAACCTGGAGAAGAAAAAAAGACAAATTTTGCACTAATTTGGAAAGAAGGAGTGAAGGAGCCGGAGATGGTATTTAAATCACAGGCGTCGAAACCTCAAACTTCAAACCGCTTGTTTTCTTCTGCGACGTTTTTGTAATTTCCCCCCACGAATCTAATTAGCATGTTGTCACGCTCATTTTACCGTGTCGCACCTTTGATGGTGCCTCGTCTTCACGCACGCACCATGGCATCCAAAGCCAGCAGCTTTGTAAAGTATAACTGGCAAGATCCCTTGAATCTCGAGAAACTATTGACAGAAGAAGAACAACTGGTCAAGTAAGTAGACCATGACGGCATGGCGTTGACGAAAGAACCATATCCAAAGTATTGACAATGGTATTACTCGAAACGTAGGGACTCGGCTCGAAACTATTGTCAGGAGAAGCTTCAACCCAGAGTGTTGGAGGCTTACCGCAACGAAAGTAAGTGATGACCCGCTTACAGTGGATGATCCGATCCACCCCATATGTGTTTTGAGGAGCAGATCAGTCAATTCCATGGAATACTTATTCGATCAATTATTTTTCGTTTTAGAGTTTGACAAGGAGATCCTTGCCGAGATGGGCGAACTTGGTTTCCTCGGATCTACCATTGATGGCTATGGATGTGCTGGTGTATCCTCTGTCGCTTATGGTTTGACCGCTCGTGAAGTCGAATAGTAAGTAAATTCCTGCATTCTTGATATCCTCAACGGAACACCTTGCAGTGGCCGCTTTTACAGCAGAACACGAAGGAGATGCAATCTTATTCAAAGATCAAGTGTGACAAGAAAATACTGACTTGCATTGACAGCGTGGATTCAGGTTACCGATCGGCCATGTCTGTTCAGTCATCGTTGGTCATGCACCCTATCAATGCGTACGGTACTGAAGCTCAGAAGGAAAAGTACCTGCCTGAACTGGGTAAGACAAGCTCCATTGGACGTAAAAATAAAGAGGTGCCTGGGTGTTGACTGACCGTGGGATTTTTTTTTTTTTTTTTTTTGGAAAAGCCAAGGGTAACATTGTGGGTTGTTTCGGTCTCACGGAACCCAATCACGGTTCCGATCCTGCCGGCATGGAAACCACTGCGAAAAAGGTCAACGGACATTATGTTTTGAATGGCAGCAAGACCTGGATCACCAACTCGCCTATCGCTGATGTGTTCATCGTGTGGGCCAAAAACTTGGACGAAAATGGCGCTATCCAAGGTTTCATTTTGGAAAAGGTATAGACAAGCGTGCGTGTGGTTGTGCGGGGCGGCACAGACATAATAGGCCGGTCATTTACACTTGAGCAATTCCTTGACAGGGTATGCCCGGATTAGAAGCCCCAGCTATCAAGGGCAAGTTCTCGTTACGTGCGTCCATCACTGGTATGATTATGATGGACAATGTCGAAGTCCCAGCCGAGAACCTTTTGCCCAATGTGAAAGGATTAAAGGGCCCCTTTGGCTGTCTGAATAATGCTCGTTACGGTATCGCTTGGGGAGCTTTGGGTGCTGCCGAATTTTGTTTGGCTCAAGCAAGAGAATATACGCTGGAACGTAAGCAATTCGGTCGTCCTTTGGCAGCGAATCAATTAATCCAAAAGAAATTGGCCGATGCTAATACCGAGGTATGTGATGGAGTAAAAGAACATGGTCTTCCCTATGAGCTCGCGACTCATCACTCTTTTATTTCCAACTTCATTGGTAGATCGCCTTGGGTCTCCAAGCATGTATTCAAGTCGGCAGACTAAAGGATGCCAATGAGATCGCCCCGGAAATGATTTCACTGATCAAACGCAACTCCTGCGGCAAAGCACTTCAAATCGCTCGCGACTGCCGTGACATGCTCGGTGGCAACGGTATCTCGGATGAATACCACATCATTCGTCACGCCGCCAATTTGGAAGCCGTCAACACTTACGAGGGAACACACGATATCCATGCCCTCATTCTCGGCAAAGCCATCACCGGTGTTCCCGCCTTTGCATCGTAAATTATTTTCTTTTTTTTTGCCCCTAATGATGAACTTGAAACTCTTTTTCTCAATATAAGAGGAAGCAATAAATATCATACCATGTCAAAGATCCAAGGTTTGTCTGTTGCGATTAGAAACGGAACCAAATGCATGTTTCGTACAGTAAATATGTGTGGCTCGTCATGGGATCCCTCATCTCGAAAAGGCGTGGGAAATTTTGATCGAATACTGGTTGCCACACGCCACAAACATTCATTTGAAACAATTTGTAAACATTTCATACAAGGATTTGACTTGTTGCTTTAAGCAAAGCTTAAAAGTATACGATAAAAGTCCAAAGTAAGGGGTCCAGTCCTTGGTAGGTATCACTGGAAGGCAGTTGTCACATCGATTCATGTATCATCGTTTTCCTACCAAGCCATCTCAGTCCGATTTTTAAAAGACACAAATAGCGTGCTTGGTAAATCCAACAGTTATAGTATACTTTAGCAATAGCACTTTGTGAGCATTTTGTCCGGGCAAGTGCCAATGAATGAATTACTGTACATTTAAGTAGCATGAAGGCCCCACTTCCCATTGTTTGTCAACACAGCAACAGACAGAATCCATAATTTTTTACTGGTGTAGTGAATGTCTTTCCATCACTCTCATGATACGTAATCCTGGGCTATATTTCGCGTGATCGTGTTCCGCATGATGAAATTCGGCAATCTCCCATGTTTCCGATTTCTGCTTAATGATGATGGATGCATATATTACAGTACGGTATATTGTCATTGTACGTTCATTAACCATGACATGGTTCTAACCATTTGTCGAAAATTCAGGTCTCAGATGACAATAATGATGATATCACCGTGAGACCAGAATGGATAATGATACGGACGATACAGTGAGGATAAGGAAACAATAGAAAAAAGTGTAAAAACGGTAACAGATAAGGAGAGCACGGACGTTCGGTTACACAATGTAATCCATGATCCCCATCTCCCACACTAAAGCGCGTCTCTTCTCCGCAAACATCACAGAAACAGAAATCAAGAATGGCTCAGCAAACATGACCCTTGTATTTTTTCTCTTTATCGTGTGAGCGAAACTTGAGCTGGATACCGCAAAAATTTTTAGGACCATTAGCAGGAGAAATATGAAGGGGTAATTAAAAAAGAATTTTCCAGCCTATTTGCTCGACGATGCGTGCAAAAAGGGAAGAATGACTCAAACTCCATTTCAGCATTTCCCATAGCCATTGTATCTTCTGCTTTTTTTTTTTATTCTATTTTTTTTCTCCGTTCTAGCAATCATTATATCGTCTTCTCGGGTACCATTGAGTATCAGTCGAAGAAAACCAAAAGAAAGAGGGGAGACAAACTACTTTGATCATTCAATTCACGGTTACACAATCATCAGCCAATTAACAAAAACGTCGATCGCGGTAACCAAGCCCAGAGCCTCCCACAGGAAAGAAAAGAAAACCATTCATCTGATCCAAAATGGCGAACGTACAGCCGGTTACAACCGAAATGGAAAACAACAGCAGAGACCAGGACGAGGTCATGGTACAAGATGTACCACCGGTGGTTCACACAAATAATGATCAATCTATCCATAAAAGTGATATGGTAATGCCAGAGAGTCTGTCCGACATGGATGTGCAAACCGTGGTGGAACAAGAAGGCGTGGTATCCGAGAAGCCGAACGGTAAAAAAAAAAAAAAGTTATCCTCTAATAGTCAAGTTGGGGGCATGTTGTGAGCCAATAGAAATCTTAAGATCTGATCTTTTTACATGGGACATGTAGATGAATGGGGTCCAAACGACGATAGTAACCAATTCTCAGCCGATGGTAGCCCGCGTAGTTCCAGGGCGTCCACGCGATCGGTTCCGTCGGCGTCGTCATTGGAAGTGGATGACTACTCTGAGACTCGGTCATCGTGTCACTATCCCGATTCACCGAGAACACAAGCGTTGGCGGCGATATGCAATAACGAAAAACATGTCAGCCAACCCGATCATTTCATCGAGATCGTTCTCGATAACGACGAGAAACCAACGGAGGAGCTTAGCGAGATGGACTTGGCGGATATGGGAACTGCAACATTGACTTGCGCAGAGTCGCAATTGAAATCGGAGCAGATGATGTCGAAAAAGTTCAGTAGGACAACCACCCATTCATTATTTTCGGTGCTGTCGGCTCCGTCCAAGATCAGCCGATCTACGACCCAGCAATATTTGTACACGCCCAGCATTCACGGTGATTTCCAAACCGATCAGGAGACCTTGAAACAGGCAAGTCGAAAGGAAAACTTCTTCCGACGAGCGCCTTCACGACGCGGTATTTGCAACACCATGTCCATTTTAGCCGTGGTATCCGTGATTGTGTTCTTGTTCGCCGGTTACCCCTTATCTCTTTACATATCCAAGGAAATCCAAAAAAGTCATAAAAAGACCGCCAATGTATAAATTCACTTCATTCATCAATTCATCAAAAAGAAAAAAAAAACCTTTAATCATTACTATCCTCATCGTTCAGCCTAAAAACAACATATATATACAAAATTATAATAAAAGCGAATCAATTAAAGCCGTAGATTGTGGAAAATAAAAAGCAAAATCTTTTTATCATGGTCATACAAGGAGGCCCCCACAACAAGCCAATGGAGGCACCACTTTAACTTTTGAGTTTCCGATCTCAATTTTCCATCCAATCATATCGCTGTATTCTATCGCGCGTAGGCTTTTTTTTTTTACTATTATCCGCGCTCCGTCCCCCCAGCCCCTTGATCCACCCATGCCCTTGAATCTTTTTGTAATTGCTAATGATAACTATTTATAATATGATCCATTCAGATAAATGGATCAATTCAGTTATAATCAAAGCAGGGTTTGCCCCCGCCGCCACTTTTTTTATGCATGGTTAATGTTTGAATGTTTTTCAAAATGTCCAAAAAGGAAAGCTGATATTTTTTTTTCCATCTGCACTATCAATCCGGCCTTCAATGCAAGATGAACGCAAATGCAGTTTATTCAAAATATTGTGGGCCATCAGACTTGGAGCACTTTTCTTTATTTTTCTCTATACGCAGTAATTAGAAGGACAGGATGGGGAATGATGCGATGCAGCCACCCTTGGAAGGCACACATGCTTGCATGACATGGTCCGCGGTTTTGAAAGTGCTCCCTTACAACCTTCTTGAGTTTGAGATCTGTCACCACCCAAATAACGCGTCTCATCACTTGATATTTCCTCATACATCCGCGGATGTCAACCTTTATAACCATACGTTATGATGCGAAAGACAAGACGAGGAGGGAATTTTTATGTGGCGAAAATTAATTCGTAAGGTTAATTCTATGGACGGATCGGTCTCCAAAATGATTTATATTTGTGCCATCATTGGACTGAATGGATGGATGAGTTTTTAGGTTCGTGTGGATAGCAGTTGAAAAAAGACTCAAGGATTAGGACTCTCATATTTTGATTATGATTCTTGTGACGGTAATACCGTGATGATGAACTAATATATGCATGTCAACTTTTGCCGCTGCTGGCGAATGCCAATCAATGTTGGCTTGCAGTTACTCTCACGTCTAAAAGTTTTTTTTTGAGTTTTAAGGGGGTTGGGGGTTGCAAAATTTGTTTGTTCAAACAAGGAGGTGTTCGGTCCCATGTGAGGATTGGAAAGAAAAAAAGAATTAGGGGATGCCGTATAGAGTTTAACATATCTGGCACAAGAAACAAGAAAAAAAAGCTTTTTTTTTCTTTCTTACAGTTCTTCCTGTAACTATTCAGGCTTTTATTTGGTTTGATTGACATATATGAACAAGCCGAAAATGAGAACAAGATGGTTTTTTTTTGTTTGTTTGCTGTCGGGGCGATGCCGATGGCAAGTGGGGCTCTGAATGGAGTACGAATGTGTAGCCTTCGGAAGACAGCCGAAGTCGGGCATGGATTTCCATGGTGACACGAACAGCAACAATAAAGCAATGTAAGTCTCTGTCGGTAGTATCGGGTTGGCCCCGGACTAAAACGAAGCCTTGCACAGGAACAATGTGGGCAACACAAGAAAAAAAAAAGTACGCTCACTATGCTCTGTTTTTAAACTTCCTTTTTGGATATACAGGATTGTCAAACATGCTAAAATTTGGAAATCGAAATTGCTTTCCTGCCGATCAACAACTTTTATAAGAAATAATCTGCCTCACTCTTGACATCCAATTTCTTGCTTCTCCCTTTTTTTTGGGTCTTTTTTTTCCTTTTTACCTTTTTGTTTTCTATTTATTTTCGGTCCTCTTTTTCCTTTCTTCTTTGTCTGTTTGTATTGTCATTTTTATTTATCGATATATCCATCCATCTGGAAAGCATATAGCATGGCGGTTGATTTTCTCTCAAGCGATATCGTCTTTCCATCCGATAGCAATGAACCCAAATTGTCGGCCGACCCTTGCACGAAAATGCCTGAATCGGTGGATTGGGCTGTTTATGATTACTACAGCACCGCGCTTGAAAAGCAATGCACACCCTTACACTCGCTCACGGACCTGTGTCGATTAGAACCCGTAAAAGATGAAAAACCTTTGTGGAAGTATCCCCCCTTGTTTGCCCTGCAAGATAAACAAGATGATCAAGCCGTCATCCTGGTGCTCTCTAGCACATTAAAGACCGCCAATTACTCTCCCCCAATCATTCAACCACCATCACAGAAACAGGATTTACGAGCCGCGTTAAGAGGAGCATTAGAAATTGTCGAAAATGATATGCAACGTAACAATGCCTATGATCACTTCCCGTCAAGGAACCCCGCCACCGCTACTCCCACCACCACCACGAAACAGACGGCAGCCACCCATGCATGGAGTTGGAAGGATGAATTCGTTCAGCGCGCCACCAATAAATTACACCATTGGGATAAAGAGGATTTCGACCTTGATGGAGATTATCCCGTACCCTCGCCAGCTTATTCACTTATCTCCAATAACCCTGTGCTGCTGGAATCCTCGACGACCTCCCCCCTCAGCTCATGTCTCCAGGATCATCCCATCAAACCACGGTCATCGCCACCCCTTCAAGCAAGCCAGGCTTTGCAATTAGAACGATCAGGTCCGTCCGTTGAACCTGTAACCGAGTCGAAACACAAGGAGGAGCCAACCTGTTATGAACCTACGTCGGTGACGGAAAAACCCAGCATGACCCATATGAAACCTTGGAAATTACTGGTTCAGAAGCTGAAAAAATCATTCAAGAAGCATCATCAACATAACAACAACAACAACAAATCCGAATCATCCAATCGTTTCAGAAGATTCTTCCAACGGCAACCACCGAAACTCGATGCTTAAACGGGGAATTTCTTTATTTTGTTGTTTCTCTTTTGTGTATATACCATTTTTCTTCTTCTTATTATTACTAGTATTCTTGTCATCCATCACCCTCTTTCTTCATGTACATATGTACACCATTACAGTTTTTAATGCTCTTCACATCATTGTACAGTTGGTCGTAATCCTTCTCGCTGAGTGCAAGCAGGCTTGCGTCGAACTCAAGAAAAATCTCACCATCCCCCCCCCCAATTTTTTTTAACTCGCCCTTTTTTTGATATAGTATTTCTCATTGATTTTTCACACCTCTCTTCCTTGAAGGATGACGTCGATTGGACTTTATCTTTTAAAGAATTATTACTGAAAAAAAAAGGACGAAGGTCGGAGGAAGCAAAAGTGTAGCTGCTACTACTTTTGTGTTGGTTCCCTTCTTTTCTTTTTCTTTTTTTTTGTTTAAAAGCAAACCACATGAATTTCATATTTCTTAGTATCTCATTCATATTTTAGAATAAAAAAACAATCATCAAGTTATATTCGTCTATTCGATACCATCTTCATTTGGCCGAAAAAAAGGAAAAACCTTCTTGTGCATTTTGGGAGTTGCCATGGCTGTTAGTCATGTGGCACGACAGGATCGGAACGTACAATAAAGGACAAATCGGAAACGGCAGAGTGGCAACCACCGATGACACCGCCAGCATGGGTCTGAGATGGGTGACGGTACGGTAGGATAAGCTGTAGAGATGGTTATCATAGCGTCACTGCCATGTTGTCTCAGATGCTCCCCGTTGGTGCTACAATCAACGTTCCACTTGTGCCGCCATTGCCTCGAATGCAAGCTTGATGGTCGTTGCATCATTATCCCTTCATACCCGCGCATTCGTTCAAGAATGATAGCAGTATGACCCTGTCTTGAGGCGAAAATAAAAACGATCCTGAGTATTATTATTTTTTTTCTTCAGAAAAATTCTGTGTGCCATCATTTCATTGTGTCTCGATGACAAGTAACCTACGGATTATTCGACCGATTGGCGATGGCAACCAACCCATGTTCTTGTGTTGCTCTGGTGTTGCCATATCGGGAACCACGCGGGATGCTATCGTCTTTTTCCAATCAAGCACACAAACTTTCTGGCGAGTGTTGCAAAAACGGCACTTCAGCTGGTTTCTTGTATACTTCTTGCATTGAAACCCCTTCTGCATCGCCGTCGCCCCCTATTTTTATGTGCATCGGAGGATGCTTTGAGACTTCCTTATTCGGATGACAAAAACTACCCACAGTCGACGGGTTCCGGCGCGTACTCTCCACAGTTGACCAGTGAATGAATGATCCTGCAAAAGTCCATCCTGCCCGCTTGGGTTGGTTCCTCCGGGCAACCAAGGTCCGATGATGTGCTGTATACGGGTAAGTTAATTTACATCTAAATCTTGATATATTTCCGTTTGGCTACATCCATAATGCTGCCTTGTTATGATGTTTCCACTTTGTGTCTATCGGACTTTCTTTTTCATTCTGGCCCGTTGCTTCTTTATTTTTGTCATTTGACAATTTTTAGTTTTTTCTGACTTCAACTTGAATACACTGTAGTTGTTTAGATGCTTGTACATCCCTCATTGACCAAAAGTCAAAATCCGGTCCATCTGCAAAGCATGGCGCTTTGTACTCCGTATTAATGAATGTGATACGTGTGCTACCCTTTAGCTTTCCAAATGCAAAGCCAAATCGGATGTATGAAAGATTGTCATATCCTGCCGTGCTACGAATAAGATCGAATTCCCATAAACAAAAAAAAAGCTATGACGTTGATGGCTATTCGTGTAAAAAGCAAAGAACTAGGATGACGCTTTCTCAGGATCACCCGCCAATTTCCATGACGATCTTACGGCACATACCATTTGATTTGTTTTCATTTTTGTCGTATCGTATCATTGCTTACACTGTAGATTGAATGGACGCATATAACAAATGATGTCATAACCATTCGCTTGTTCATACCGCTTCTTTAATTCAGTAATACCTAGTAATGTAAAAGATACAGTATCATACTCTTGTGATCTTATAAAGCACTATGATGTTGCTATTATTTTGATCCATCCCATGATATTTTCATTGCTGTATGCGAGGTAGAATAACAGGTGCGATTTATAGTAATAATGCTTTGACTGTACATGATGTGTATTCTATTCAGGTTTGGTACTGTTTGATTGAAATTGAACCCAAGGTACACAACTGAGTGACCTTTGATTCACATCCGCCAAGTAGGGGGGGACCCGAACTTTTTTTTTTTTTTTTTTTTTTTGTTGGCAAGCTAATCCATCGGAATCCCGTCGCTTGTGTATGGTTTTTTTACGAGCTACTTCCTATCCGCGGACGCTTATTGGATAAATCGGTATCTGAGGCATCCGAGGTCCTCCGTCGTCTCCCCGATTGCTCGTTCGCATAAGCTTGTACACGACTTTGTTTGGTGGCGGCCGCTCGTCGTTTGACAAAATCGTCCGTCAAATCGGTCATTTCCTCCGGCACACTCGATGTCTGCGCGCGATTCAAAGCCTTTTCCACAAACTGGGTAATCGCTTTATGGTCGTCCTTCTCAACAAACGCCTTGACCGTATCCTGCAATTCGTTTTCGGGAAGAAGCGATAAATCCTTCAGCAATTCGCCCACCAGATCCTCCACCTTTAAGCGGTCCAGCCGCTCAGGGATCATGGAACTCAGATCTTTCAAAATATCCGTCGCTTTCTGTCGCTGTGATGAGGTCGTTGCACGGATACGTTGAAATTTAAGTATATCTTTTGGGTTCGCTACTCGGCCTGCGAATTTCTGTCCAAAGCTGTGGGCGTTGAAGGTTTCGAATCCATCGCCATACTGAACACGTACACGAATGAGTGGTAAAGGCATCGGTTCGATCCGAGGATGCGGCAGTGATTCGGATGCAGATGCCTGACGTGCTTGTTGCTGCTGTTCTTCCCACTCGGCCTTGGCACGGTTCATGAGATCTTCCACTACGCGAACAAAATAGGCCTGGCACGCTTTGGCATCGGAAACTCGGAGATCGGGAACCGATGTCAAGTCTATGCTAGTGTACTGGAACGGGCGGACATTGGCCAGACGTAATTTCTCCATCGTGTATTCTTTTCCGGTGATACGTAGTAAACCAATATGCTTGGGAACCGCCTCTCCTTCCGACAGACTGGTGGCCACCGAGGACCCTGGCTGGGTAATATCACACGCTTCTGAGGCTTCGGGATTGATGCGACATTCATGCTCATGACCCCATATCACCAAATCGAGAAATCCATCCAAAAATTCCTCGGGAATGTGAGATGTCGGGCCGTGAGCCGCACGGTTTTGATGCAAGACGAAAATATTGAAAGCTTCCTGCCATTCTTCATCCAACGGACGAACAAACTTGACCAAATGATCACGCCACGCTCGATGCAACCGTTCATCACGCACGTTACCTAATCCATACAACGCTAAGCGTGTGGTGCCTTTCTGCATGAGAATAGGATACAGGGTCAAATCGTTGAGGTTGTGACACCGTCCAAAATAATTCATGAGACCCGATACCGACAACACATTGAGCGCGCACAGATTACCGGCTCCCGAGGGATCGTCGTGATTACCGTGAATAGAGAAGATGGGATAGCTAATGTTGTAATTGTCGTCCAAATAATTGGCAATGCAGAATTCGTCACTGAAATTCAAGGATTGATCGCTTGCAATAAAGATCTTGCTGGGCTTATTTCCCATACAGTAACGACGCAACAGCTTGAGCGTAGTATAAAGACACGAACGCGACGGTTTATTGTGATGGAACAAGTCGCCTCCCAGGATAATGAAGTCCACTTCGTGACGCTGCGCCATCTGCAGTACTTCTTCAAACGCTCGAAAAGAATCCTGACCTCGCACAGGATCGTCTTCCAAGTAGCCAACGTGATTGTCCGTCGCCACCAATATTTTCATCGTATTCTCGTCAGCATCAGTACTCATGGGCGTCAAACAGATTTGAAGCTGTCAGCAATAAAAAGATGAATAACAAATCGTGGTCACAAGGATTCGATTTGGTTATTGAAAATCAATGCAAAAATTTGGGAAAATCATGTATTCCATGATTTCATGATTCACGATAACACAGAACAATTAGGGTTGTGACAAACATATAAATCGTAGTCGCTTCAATTAACAGTTGACTATTCCATCTGGAGAGCTTTTTCCAGCGACTATTTTAGATATTGGTCTTGGCTATATAATTTATTTCAAGGGCGGAAAAATACAAAAAGCTCCCCATCTCCACCAACTACCACCATGCTATCAACGGCATTTTAGGCCAATAAATTTGTTTCACGTCACATATAAACGCAAGTTCCTTACAGGAACAAAAGAGCAACGAATGTCGCTACAAACAATGACATGGTGAACGATTTTGTTGAGAAACCGGACGGGCCCGTTCGTTTTTTCCGGTACGGGTCACGTGCGGCCACGTAAGAAAAAGAAAAAAAATTTCGCCGGGGCCGGATAGGGCAGAAGCTGATCCGGTGAAATGCAAAAAATTCGCGTCAGGCTAAGACTGTAATAGTTCTTCATCTTCAAAGCATCGGTGTGGCTGTCTCTTGGATCATGCACCGATCAACAACGAGAGCATGGTCTATACTTCGTCAGTCGACTGCTACCGGGCGTTCGTTCGACCGTATTACAGTAACCGTACGTCCACGATGGCCGATATGCCCACGATCCATTCACTGTAGTGCAGCCATGTACGCAAAGCAAGATTCCCCGACTTTGGTAGGATCGTCAGTGGCGACCGACGCCTTTGAAACGCAAAGTTTTTTACATGTGTCCCCCGAAGTCACGATCGATGTGACGGATAAACCGTTGAAGCATGTTTGGAAAGAATATTGCGATCGAGTCGACAACAAGAAACGTTTAACCGAAAAGGATTTTCTTCAAGTATGCAACTTGCTGAAAAAGTCTCGATCGGCGGAATCCGTCAAACGTCTTCAAGCGGTACTGCGAGAAATCCATCAGCGTGTCCTTGAAAAAAAGTTACCAATGTCGACCTTTATCCGATGCTGCAATATGCTGATCATGATGTTTATCGAACGATCCGATCTGAAAACCGCCAGACTGGTCTTTGATGGCATGGTAAAGTCATCGTATCATCCCAATTCCGTCACCGTCTGCACTCTCATTGACGGCATGGCCCGTCTCGGCTCGGCCACGGATCTCCACAATTTCTATCAGTTCCTGAAAGACAGTGGCTTGTTCCCCAAGAGCATCGAACCATATCTGCGACTGATCAAAGCGTTTAGCGAACGTGGCGATATCAAAAGCTGCCAATATTACTTTGCGATTCTGAAGAAACAGAACAACCCGCGAGAGTTGTCTGTTTATCATGCCATGATCAAAGCGTATGCGGCGGCGCAACAACCCGAAGGAGTGCTGGCATTATACCGAGAAATGCTTCAGGAATCTGTGAAACCCGACCTCCGTATTTACGGTTCCATCGTCCAATGTTTGCAAAGCCACGGAATGTCCAAGGAAGCCAACGAGATCTGGGAAGATGTGCAAAAGACGGGGTTGCCGGTCGATACGGGGATCTACAGTTCTTTGGGGTTACCGCCGATGGAAATCTTGGAAAGAATGCGAACCGCTGGCGTCACACCTTCCATTCGAGATTTCAACAATCTCATCAATACAAGCATCAAGGAAAATAACATGGCGAATGCTCTTGAAGTATTCCGAATCATGCGTCAAAATGATATACCGCCCGATTTATTCACGTACAGTATGATCATCGATATCATTGCCAAGGATCACGAACAACCTCCAGAAACTGCCTTTGATCTGTATGAAGAAATGAAAACCAACCAAATTCAAAGCGATGCCATCGTTTATACCAGCTTGATCATGGCGGCTTCGCGTGGAAAGAACCCGTTTGAACGTGGACTATGGATCTTGGAGGAAATGCAGCGTCATCAAGTGAAACCCAATTCGTTCACCTTTAGTGCACTTCTCGCTCTTCTTGTTCACAAACGTCTGGAACCCAAAGATCTAAGCTACGCTGAAACCATTCGAGAAAAGATGAGAATGACCGGCATTGAACCCAATACACGATTTTACAATACCTACCTGAGCCTGTTGGCCAAATTTGTCGCGACCAAGAACGGGCAGCAACAGGCCATACGGAAAATGACGTCCATCTTCAAGCAAATGAAGCATTCCAAAGACACCATACGCCGACCGGATTTCGCCACTTATGCCGTCCTTATCACTTCTCTCCTCAAGGCGGGCCAAATTCGTCAGGCCCTTTTAACGTACGAAGCATCCAAAACAGAGCAGATTACGATGCCAGTGGTGGTTTACAACAACATAATGCAAGCCTTGGAAAAGGATAACCAGTTACCGCAAGTCATGAATATCTGGCAAGACATGAAAATGCTCAAAATACGACCCAATGCCGACAGCTACGAATTAGCCCTGGAAGCGTGTGCTCAACTGGGTCTGACCGAATCCTTTGCTGCTATTCGGACACAGCGGAAAACGGATTTCCAGCGCCTGGAAGAAATCAATACCAAAAAGCAAACGATTTTCAGAGATGCCTAAACATCACAGTCTGCGCTTATTGTGAGGCAAGCTTCTGATGATACTGTAGACTGTAGATGAGAAGTCATTTAGATTATTTAAACGAAAAAAGCCAACATTATTTGTATTTGCCTGTTTGCATATAATTGTACATTCATATATATTTTTTCTTCCATTTTTACACTAAAAACTCATGACAAAAGATCCGTGGAGTAGTCTTGCCGAGGTCTTTGGCGTTCAATATTGGGTATTTTTTCACTGATTTTAGCCATGCGACACAGCAAGGCTTCGTTCCACCATTCCGCCATCAGTTGTAATCCAACCGGCTTGCCATTTTCAAATCCAGCAGGCAGATTAACGGCTGGAATGCCCGTGAGGTTGGCCAATGTAGCGTAATGCATCGCTTTTACGGTCCAGTTGACGTTGGACATACCGTGCGCCATGGCGCCTGGCGAGATTTCAGGCGCTTGCATTCCTGTGGCGGGCGTTAGTATGAGGTCAATGTGGTGATGTTGAAAAAGATCCGTAAGACGATCCATCATGCGTGTGCGCATTTGTTGTGCACGCAAATAATCAATACTGTAAATGTTATTGGAAAGCCCCATCATGATCCGCGTATGCAAAAGAAACTGATGCTTTTGTCGTAAAAACTTGTTTGCATAATCGTTCATTTCCGAGCATATGGTAATGGTATGGGCTACAGTCATAAATGAGAACGGTTATCTTTCCATTGTTCTGGTTGACGTGGTTCCTTGTCCTTCAAACTAGGTTACCTCGTTTGGCCAAAAATAGTTCGGGGAGATCAATCTCAACAATGGTGGCTCCCAATCGCTGGTAAAAGTTTTTAAACTGTTCGAGACGTTCCAAAAATACCAGGTCGGCGTCCTGATTCCATTCAGGTACGACAGCAATGGTTATCCCTTGTAGACTGTCGGTCTGATCATAATTGGCCAACGACACTGGTGGTTGAAACAGGGTATACCAATCATTCTCGTCAGGACCGGCGATGATGGCATACGTTAGAGCCATATCGTCGGCTGTGGCCGCCAGCGGACCGTAAGCATTCAAGGTTGGATCCGATCTCTCTAGTAAACCGATAGCCAATCGTTAGATGTTTTGCTGTAACGCGGCAACATCTCTGAATAATCAAGCCTTTTTACCTCCGCCAAACGCCGATATCCGACCAAACGTCGTTTTCAGCCCATACAAACCACAGAAAGAAGAAGGAATTCTGAAACGTTGGTAGTGAGCCCTACATTTTCCGGTCAACCGTAGGCGCGGAACGCTTACCTAATCGAACCACCGCCATCTGCACCAATACTAACGGGACATAAGCCTGCAGCGACAATCCCTCCAGAACCTCCACTGGACCCGCCACAGCTGACATTGACACCGTACGGGTTCATAGGCGTGCCAGTGTTCGGATTGACGCTGAAAACGCTATAATGAACAACGCTCCGGCCATCAATAACATGGTGCAATGCCATCAATCCTGTACTTACTCCCAACCTAGTTCTTGCATGACGGTATGGCCCACAATGATGGCACCTGCATCTTTGAGCCGTTTGACAATGGTGGAATCGCTGGTCGCTGGAGAACCGTCATTGATGAACGAGGTACCTGCTTTGGTTTCCAAGCCCTGAATATCCAGCTCTTCTTTGATGCCTATAAAGACACCATCCAATTGACTGAGCGGTTGGTGTCTCGCATAGCGCTCGGTTGAGGCCGCCGCCTGGACGAGAATGTCTTTCTCGATATAAGTTCGTAGCCAGTGACAGTGTTCGGTAGCCTTGGCGGCCTCAAGGAAACGGGTAGCAACCTGTAAAAGGAACATAATGGTCAGGTCCCATATGCAGCTTTTTTTTTACCCGGTTGGAACATGATTATTCACCTTTGAAGGCGTTGTTTTACCACTTTGATAGGCTTCATGATAATCCCAGAACGAATGAAACGGGGAAATACTTTTTCGGCTGGCGTCCAACTGAAACTATAAAAGCGTTGAATATTTCGAAGCTGATAAACCCCAAATCTTTGTCCACCTACGTTTTCCTTCTGAGGAACGGTTCCTTTATGAATACAACGATTGGGAATGGGAAGCATCGTAGGTGTCTCGGTAAAATGGTGGTTGCGCAATTCGTAGATCAAGGAATCTTTGGTTATCTTGTATGAAAGTAGCGGAAGCCACTCCATGGCATACACAGCTGCTCGCAATGGCCATCCCGACAGCCCAGAGATCAGTAGTTGAGGATCTTTAGTGCTTGACATGTCACAATAAAGAAGCTAATCGAAGGTAAAATTTCATGCCTCGAAACTTGATTCAGGTCAGTCAATTTGCACGTGATAGTTGTTCGAAATTTTCGCACAGGCACCGATTATGTTGAGTTGGAGTGGACCCACATTCTCACGTTCCCACCTATTAGTCATGCATGCGCAGAAACAACAAGTAAAAGAATTTACATCTGTGGCGTAAAAGAAAAGACGGTTCTCTGTACAGCCTGGAGATGGGGGACTTGCATTAGGATAGTCTTGCATGATTTTTAAAGAGAAGATCGACCGCTGCCTGCATAAGTCACCTCCTGGCATCCCCAAGGCTGCCGAGAAGGAAGTGATATTGATCAGGTCATTACGACGGGGCTTTATGTATAGCCAATGAACAGAGTGACAAAGAGCGAGCCATACCATGGACGTTGATCCACGTTGACGAGGATGAACAGCCGAAATAAGCACACGTACCGTAGTATAGACACATTATTAATTGGGTTAATGAGGTCAATTTAATGCAATACAAACAATGCACGTCAAACAGTAATGGATACTCGGACCTGCAGTTGAACTATTTTGACGATGAATAAAGCCAGCGTTTTTACTTGGTGCTAATGACTGAAAAAATCGCACTTCATCACAGCCGATATCCACAGTGTCTGTGATTGGAGTCCTCTCACAGTTGGCATTGATTGTTCGTTTCACAAGATATACGCCCCTGGGTACTCCTTTGAAACCAGTCGAAGGGTAATCAAGCATCGATCATTCATATGGTTTGGTACGCAGAAATCCTTTTATTTTCTAAATCAAGGGCGACTCATATCATTTCTAGCGCCCACTGATATATTGGGGCAAGTTAGATGCTGATCGTAAAATGTTGATTTATCTGTGTCAACCGGTTTGTTGTGTTTGTATGCTGATGAGCCGTCGACTTGACTTCACCTGAAAATCGGTGTTCCCTTTTTATAAAGGGATACTGCTGCTTCTGCTACTACTACATAACACTGTCAGTGCAGGACCAAGGGATAGCTTGGTTTGACTACTGCACTGCATTCCAACCCTGTGGAGCCAGAAACTGAAAAAGGTCCTTGATTCATTCAATATTTTCTCGTCTTTGGTTTGTCATTATAGAAATTGTTTTATATTCAATTTTGTTTTGCAAATGGACGAAATTAAATTAATTATGTTTCGGCAAGTGGATAGGTTTAAATAGCAAAATGGTAAAAAAAAAGGAGGATATTTTTTTTAATAAAGGTAACAAAAAAGGGGATAGGGCGGGAAAAACTCAATCTTTTTTGGTTCTTTGTCCGACCAAGTGGGGTCCGCAATTCATGGCACCAACTGCTTATCAAGATTGACTTGACTTTCGATCTCAGGGATGGACGACAGTAGCCGATACCCGCATGAAGGCGGTGGAGATATATAGTTGGCAATCTTGGTGGTCAATTTTCGCTTGGAATGAGAATGACAAACCGCCAGTTGCTGTTGTTGTTGTTGTTGTTGTGCTTCTTCTTCTTGTCGTTGTTGATATTGTTGTTGAAGCAAGAAAGGTGTGAGATATTGGTTCCAACCATGCGGAGTTTTACTGTTTTGATCATTCCAGTGAAAGTCAAGCATATCCATGGACCATCGCTTCTTATCGTTGGGATGACCCGGGGTCGTCAAAGCTGATTGAATACATTGGGTTAACAAATTCTGTTCTACCGGCGCAAATGTCATATCATCGATTTCGATTTTCGACGCCATGCCGTTGTCTCTTGTCTTATATTGTCCTTTGTACGAAGAGATGGAAAGCGACCATTGTTTGGGTAACAGTCGTATAATGCTTCTGCGCTTTCTGTTATTCATCGAAGACGAATAAGAATGAGAAGGCGTTGGGTCAAATGTATACGATAAATCCGAGGATGAATGCCGGGAATGACCTGAAGTCGACGATAGAGGTGAGGTGGTCTTTGAGCGACGATTATGCCATCGACGCGGAATGAATCGATCAACAAAGGATATCATGAGACACGTGGCAATAATTACGAATTGCTTTTTTTTTCTACTGATGTAGAGCGTAAAGAAAAAAGAAGAGAACGAACAAGAATCCTCAGCGCGCTCTGTTTCTTTAAACTAGACGAAAGAAAAAAAAAACCTTCTTTTTTTGGGTGAAATCATGCAGGAGGTGTCAAACGCAACAGTAAAAAAAAAAAAAAAAAGACAGCAGCAGTAGGTAATTTCTAGATTTGTTGTTATTGTCGTGATTGCTTGTTATCTTGGCAACCATCACACAAAAACGTTCTATCGTTTACTGCACGTGTTTCATTTTTCCAAAACTCATTGAAATAAATGGATGAGTGCACTTCAAACAAGGGGAACCAAACCATTTTTTCGTAACCATACCTTTTCGAAGCAGAAATAACATGATCGACGTTGTTATTAGCACAGATTGCGTTCAAAATTCTACGGCAACCGTCATACCCATTGCTGATCTTGTTCTTCCAATTCAGGTGGATTGCGCCTGTATACGATCTTTATATATGTTCATTTAGAGCTTCTGCTCATCACTATAGACTGTGTAATATATTTTTCAGGGAATATAATCTGTTGAAAGCGATTTCTTCCACAGACGTCGATGTCCAGTATTTGGACATAAGCGCCATCGGCTGAACCCCATCTTCAAGTGGAGAATAAAATCACATAAATAAAAGCAATATTAAATGAAGCCAATAAAGTAAAAGATAATATTCTCAATGATACAATGAATTTATTGAAATGATTGCAAGAAAGTTATAGGAAAATTGACAAGACGTTCAGCATGTCGGATAGAAGATTAGCAGTCTTTGTGGTCTTTGTCACTAAACTACTTGTGATTACCATGGTGCTTATCGTCGTCATGGTGATCGTAACCCTTTCCATGGTGTTTATCGTCGTCATCATAATGATGGTCACCATGTTTGTCATCATCGTCGTAGTGCTTTCCGTCGTGCTTATCGTCATGATCATTGTACTTTCCATCATGCTTATCATCATCGTCGTAATGCTTTCCATCGTGGTTGTCGCCATGGTCGTTGTACTTTCCATCATGATCGTTGTCGCCATCCCAGTAACCAAGCTTTCCTTTGCCTTTGGTATCGATACTTCCATGGATGTTCCAGTCGTTGCCTTTGAAATCATGACCCTTTTCCTTAATGTCTCCATCATGCTTCTTGTCGTTATAACCATCGCCATGATGACGCTTATCATCATCATTCTTATCATGGGCCTTGCCGTGATTGTCCTCCTTATTGTCGTAGTGCTTGTCATCATGGTCCTTATCATCGTAGTCCTTGTCATCATGGTCCTTGCCGTCGTGATCGTTTTCATCGTAATCTTTGCCATCGTGGTCCTTGCCGTCATGATCATCGTCCTTCTTGCGATAATCGTTATCATCATGACCCTTTCCATCATGACCCTTTCCATCGTAATCTTTGTCATCGTGGTCCTTGTCGCCGTGGCCTTTGTCATCATGACCCTTGTCGTGTCGAATCTTTCTCTTGTGTTTATCGCCGTGCTTTGAGCCATGCTTTTTGCCGGATGCCTTCTTTCCCTTGTGGAGCTTGCCATCGTGATCCTTCTCATCGTAGTCCTTGCCGTGATCGTACTTTCCGTCATACTCCTTGCCATCAAAGTCCTTGTCGTCGTAGCCCTCGACGTCGTACTTCTTTTCATCGTAATCTTTGCCGTGACCATGCTTTCCATCCTTGCCATGGTGGTCTTTGCTGTCGTAGCCTTTGTCGTGATGATCGTTGTCGTGATGATCGTTGCCATGATGATCGTTGCCATGATGGCTGTTGCTATCATGGTCCTTGTTGCGCGAATACTTGTCGTCGTGACCATGATCGTTACCCCAGTAATCCTTATCGTCATGCTTGTCATCTAAAGCAGGAAAATTAGAATCATAATGGTGGTGGCCGAAAGTCGGAATACATACCATGTTTGTCATCATGATCATAGTCTTTGCCCCAATGGTCTTTATCATCGTGGTCGTTGTCATGATCGCCATCTTTGCCCCAGTGGTCTTTATCATCGTACTTGTCATCGTACCCAGCAACATCGACACCGGCCTTCTGGATGTTCTTGTGGATATTCTTCTTCACATCGTGGACAGCCTCTGTGTTCACAATACCAGAGAGCTTGCTCTTGTCACCGTCGTAGTGTTTGTCTATGTTTGCAATATAAGATAGATGATATTATGGCATTGATCAGTACAAGTACACACCTCCATGAGTGTCTGACTTGACATCGTTCTTTGAGCCATAGTGACCGTTCCTGCCATGCGAGTCACCCCTGTGGTCATCACCGTCGTGGTGGTCCCGGTCATCTTTGTGTCCTTCATCATGGCCGTATTTACCATTGTCGTCCCAGTTATCTCGGTGTCCGTCGTCATGATCATATTTGCCATTGTCGTTCCAGTCATCTTTATGTCCTTCATCATGGCCATATTTGCCATTATCATTCCAGTTGTCGTGGTCCTTATCCCAGTGATCGTCATCTCGATAGGATTTATCAGATTTCAAGAGCCCAGAAACCAGGTCAGGTGAACGGCCACTAGATCCGATATGGGTACCAGCCTGAACGGTAGCGCCGGAACCATCCCGTTTCGCCAAAGGAGCACCTTGGATGGTGGCTAGCATAGACAGAGCAGAGATCGATAAAGGTACAAACCAACGCATGATAGAATTGACTGATAATGATGGGAAATCCAACTGGAGCAGGTCCCTTTATATAGAGTCGGAACGGGGGAAAGATCCGTTGCAACCTTTTACGCGAGGGATAATACAAGGTTGCATATGATCCAAGACAGAAATGCAAGCTAATAATATGATGCGCAAGTGCTCAGATGCTTTCCCAAGCAAAGTTTTATGATCGACCAGATTATTGTTTACCAATTTTAAGTACATCCCTTGCACCAGCTTTAAGCCGTGAAGTTGCAAAATTTGGGATCATTCGATTTTCGCGCAGCCAAGCAAATGACAAGTGCATGTTTCTTTTTTCCTTTAGGCTAGACTTTGCGCGAAAAAAAAAAAGAGCATAGGACTTTTTGTTGGGACTCCCAATCGATATACTAAATGTGGAAATTAGCCAAGGAGCGTTCCTATCGATGCGGCAGTGGATGAACGTTCTGATAAATGAAACCAGAAACTTCGATTCATTTTCCCCGAATGGCCTAAACTCAAAGCGGAAGGTTGCGATCGGCTCACGGTAATGAACCTCATTCGTTAAAGGATCTTCTTTAAACTATAAGTCTTTCCCCTTGAATAGCACGTGCGCAAAAAGGAACAGATTACGTTGAAACATGGAGTGGATGACTATCCTTTGCTTTTAAATCCGTCAATTAAACTGAGGACTCTGGATCATCTTCCAACTAAATCCGTCCTAGTCTTTGGAGATGATTGAGAGAATAATAGGAACCTGTAACTGGATTTTGATGAATCTGCACATGTTCATTGAAATCTATGAATGCAAATCTCTTGTACTTGTTTAAAAAAGAAACGAACGAATAACAATTGTGATATGCAGCACCGATAAACTTTGGTTTGAATTGAACTAGCAATCATCGTTTGGTTACCATAAATAGCATATCCCATTTCTTATTCCGTTGGATCAGTTCAGAAAAGATCATCGCATAGATAATTTAGACTGAAACTGACTGCAACTCGATTTGAGATTTCTCGATGGCTATCCGCATTGCAATATCCATATCCAATTTGGCAATTTCAAAAGAATATTGCACCATGACTTCTCAAGCAATGGTGCTGATGCACGGTTGTAAAAACAGAAACTCGAACCACGCGGCTCGAGGGGTAGTACAGAGTGTCTGTGGTATCCAAACAGATCGTCAGTATTTTCCCATCCTGTAGTTTCTAGATAGGCTCGTTCTTGGCAATATCATAATAAAAGCCGCGTTAAGTGTACCATGGAGCTAATAACCTTTGTATGAAAATAACATGATGATTGCCAAGACGACCGTGGTAACCACCTCACGAAAGCGCAGTCAATTTACGATATTGCGTAGAAGCTCTAGTTACTTTTTCTTATGACCATAACAGCAAGTACGGTCCAAAAAGCATAACCAACTTGACTGGTCCGCATGATATCAAATGATGAAAAACTGGAAAAAATGATCATAGATAGTGAACAGCAGACGATGGCTCTAAAACTCCAAAAAAGCAAGATGTGGTTTTGAATGAAATGAAGGTGATTTTCTTATTTTTTTTTTTACTATGTGAAAGGCGTGCAAAAAAGGAATAAAAAAAATGACGCATATTTCTAGAAGATGATGATGGGATGGTAAAATGATAGGGCGATAGTTGTTTGCATACTTGATATTATCTTTCTTTTTTCGTCGTTGTTTAACCAAAGTGGAATTGGTATCCACCGTTTTGCGAGCCTGCTCGTCCGTATCCACCAGCACCTCCAGGGAAGCCGCCACCACCAAAGCCGCCACCAGGGAAGCCTCCTGCAGAGAATCCACCGGAAGAGAACCCACCTCGTCCTCCACCCATACCGCCCATGCCGCCCATGCCGCCGCCAAACATCTGCATAAAGACATCGTTGATATCCACTCCGCTGGCATCGAAACCGCCGCCCATGCCCATGCCGCCTTCGAGGTCCGCGCCAGAATCGTATCGTGCTTTCTTTTGAGGATCGCTCAAGATAGTGTAAGCTTCACCGACTTCTTTGAATCTCGCTTCAGCCTTTTCATCACCAGCATTCTTATCAGGATGGTATTGGAGGGCAAGCTTGCGATAGGCTTTCTTGATCTCGGATTCGGTCGCACTCTTTGATAATCCCAAAATCTTGTAATAATCTTTTCGTTGCGCCTTTTTCAGCTCCAATTCGGCTTTGCGCAAAAGATTGTGGTATTCTGAATTTCAAAGAAAAGCGAATCAATTTAGAGATCAGTTTTCCCAATGGAGACTACTCGTTTGATTTTCTTTTTTACCTCTGTTGCCAGCATCCACTTGGGTTAACTTTGTGTAATCGCGAACCGCTTCCTCATATTGTTCGGTTTCCATGTAACATGCCGCACGGCGACTGTATACTTTGGTGAAATCGGGATCCAGATCCAAGGCCTTATTACAATCGGTCAACGCTTCGTCGAATTTTTTCAACTAGACACACACATTTTTTCACTTGTTAGCGGTCATGTTCGGTCTACAACAAGTGATTATATCAAAGCATTTACCTTTTGCAGCACAGCTGCACGGTTGGAGTATAATTTAGCGTTCATGACATCGTTGGTTTCATCAATGTCCAGAGCGGCGGTGTATGCATCGTAAGCTTCCTGAAGCTGACCGGATTTGAAGGCAGTGTTGCCGGTTTCCTTTTGAGCCTCGATGGCTCGCGCTTTCTTCAACAATGTACGTGCTTTGACGAAATCGGGATCACAGCGAAGTGCTTCCATACAATGGGCCACTGTCTTTGCATTATCACCTTGACCGTAAAAGACACGAGCTCTCAGATACAGCGCGTCGGGATTTTGGGTATCCTGACGAACGATGTTACTAGTAAAGAAATATGCCACATATCAGCCTTCTAATCCAATGAACCGATCATCGGAGGGTGTTTCCCAAATTTTGGAAGATGCTCACTTTACGATTCGGCTGGCTTCCGAGTATTTCTTTTGTTCCAAAGCACACTCTGCTTGCCAGATCTTCCATTTGGTAGGGATATTTTCGACGTTGATAATAGCGATGGCGCGATCCAAGCTGTTGCAGGCCAAACCCCACTGACCGTTGGCCATATACATCTGAACTTGGGCAATATAATTCTTGACGTGTAGTAAGTTGTTGTACTCATTTTTAGCTTGAGCATTTTGACTATCGCGCTCCAACACCATTTCGTACTGCCGACCGGATTCTTCCAGATTGCCAAGACTGAGGTGACATTTACCGGCACGCAAGTAAGCTTTGACATTGTTGGGATCCAATTCGGTGGCCATGCGACAATCGGACACAGCATCCTTGTATTTCGCCATCATAGTGAGTGCCGCCGCGCGATTGGCATAATAAGTAGACGTCTTTGGAGAAGCAGCTATGACAAACACAAGCAAATTTATCACATCAACAAAAAAGTGTGTCTTGCAAAATACGATTCCCCACAATTTTGTTTTGTCGATCCAACCCACCAATAGCCTCGGTATAAAGTTTGACAGCTTCGTCATAGTTGCCTTGTTTAAATTGTTGGTTTCCCTGGTTTTTGATATCCTCTGCTGACCTGTTGCAGAGGTGGTGAGCACCGCGATACAAGGGAGTGGATTAGCGTGCATCATCGGCTCAGAGCGAATGAACGGTCCAATCTCGGTCAAAAGATAACGGGGTCCATACGATTCTCTGGTGGGGGATGAATAAGCACACATCTACTTACAGAGAGGGATCGACTTCCATAGCTGTGCCGCTCATTTTGACTTTGAATCGACAAAGGCTTACAACAACAAAAAAAAGTAAGGTGGAAACCTTGCAAAAGAGACCAAAATCCTTTGACTCGATTGTCGATTAAAATTTCTTAGTGTGATTTCTCAGGTCCTCAAAAAAAAAAAATATTTCTAGTCACCGATCGCCTTGGAAAATGCTAGAAAGAATCTATCCAATAAAAACTGCTTGGTGGAGGGACCTGAATTTTTTTTTTTTTCGCATTGCCAGCCGACGTTGAACACTCAGCAGTAACAAATCACTACTGCTAAAAAATGATAGTAGATCTGCGGTTCTCGATAATTGATCTCTTCATTGATCTTATGGTTTTAGGCTATGCCTAACGGATAACGGAGAATTTACCATGGCAATTTTGTATCAACACTGAACCCTTGTATAACTTTTTAAGCAGCTGTGACCAGAACATTTGAATTAGATTGTTCGTACTACCGTCAAATGATATGCGATGATATAAAGGTAAAATTTGAATGATCTTACAACGACTTGCATAGAAGACAATCAAAAGAATCCAAAGGAGCCACGTACAATGGGAAATGCTTTTTTCTGTGCCCTGAACAACCTCGATACGGCGAATGACACATGTGGGCTTTGTTTTTTTTACATTTCCAATTGTTTCATTATTGAAACACAGCGTTAGGCGACATCACATGTCTGTGGACTGCTTTCATCGACAGAAACGGTCATCCCTCCTTCCTCAAAAGCCTGTGTGTTCTGGTGGGCATGATGAATAACACTAACACCAATATCAATGCCAACAGTGAAGAGTCGTCGTCCACCACAGATCCTAGTGACCTCTTCAACCTAGGCTACTCGTTCAATCTCAGCGACGGGTTTAAACCGAATTTCAACGATCAGTCGTTTCTTGGATCCGAAGGCATCCCCCATGACTTTTTTCAATTTGTCACGGATGCATCATCGTCCGCGCCCGTTGCTGACATCAGCCAAGTACCACCCACCACCAATACAGACCCCTACGTTGAAAGTGACGGCGAAAAAAAGCCAGAATCCAGAGCAAGTTCTGTAAGCAATTCGGTGACCAATAGCGGATTTTCGCCCGCGGCTTCGCTGGAGAGACCCATGGCCATGCCGTCAAGGACATCGTCGGTACTGGCTGGACAAAAGCGACGAAGAGTTTCCGAGGACTGGCAAGACCAGGCCGTGTTCACCCTGGTGGTGGGCGGAAGAATCTTCCGCGTGAGCTGGGAATCGTTGAAAAGTGACGGACCCAATAATTTCTTCACCAACTACTTTAGAAAGCAAAAGACCACGCGCACCATGTACATTGATCGTGACGCCGATATATTTGCCATCATTATTCAGCATTTACGTGGCTATCATGTTCGGCCTCGAGACGACCTTCAAAACTGCGCCTTATTAAAGGATGCACAATACTACGGCCTCAAACGATTAACGAAAATTCTGCAGGAATTCCTCTATATCAATGTCGGCGGACGGCCCTTCCGACTGTCATGGGAGCTATTACGGAAAAGTAATGTGTCACTCCATGGCATTGAATTTTTATCTCCATGGATTTATTAATCGCGGTTTGGTTACAGATGGACCTCATAATTTCTTTACGGGACCACTCATGCATTCCCTGTTTGATCCGCACGGCACCGGCGTGGAAGCTCCGCCGATTTATATTGACCGCGATCCTGACAACTTTGAAGCGATTATCAACCATTTGCGTGGTTACACAATCTATATCAAGGACGAAATGCACCGCAAGAATCTGTTGAAAGATGCGAGCTATTACGCTTTACGTGGACTCATGGAGAAATTGCTGACGGCACGCAAGACGGTGGACGGTTTTGGCGAACAAGGCAGTCCCGAAGTGCTACTGTTACTTCAGGATGTGCGCGTGCGTAATTTGCTGCCTACCAAAGCCGAGGAAAAGGGATTTGCGCTCAACGTCTCCCCACAAGCCATGGGACCGCATGACTGGGGAATGGCCCAGTTGCAATACAAGCGCGAAGAATCGCCCCATGCTTTGCTGGTGCAGATGTCCGATTTTTGCATGCAGATCCACTATACGACGGGTTTTATGGCCACGGTGGACATGGGTGAAGCCGATCAACAAAAACTGAAAAGTATCGCACAAACGGTCAAGGCAGCAGGCGGCGTCAATCAACGCATCTATTTGGACGAAGCGTGCGCCATCACGGTGGATGATCGAGAAATTAGACAACTGGGGGATCTGGTCAACTATGAAGATATCCAATCGAATTGGGAACCGTGTACAAAATGCTCGACCAGCTGCCAACTGTTGAAGCTTATTTTACGGCGAGGCATGATGTCAGTCCACATTGTAGACGAGATGGTGACATTGTGTGCGGTGCGCCTAGAAGCCATAAGCTCCAGGTTACGACTGAATCAAAAACGGGAATTTCTGCCTGGCTCTTAATCCCGGGGAGTGGATTAGCTCTGGGATGCCCTCATCTTTATTTATTTGAGCAGAACGTGTATCTATGGGTTTTTCCTACGTATTATCGCTAAAACAAAACTAAAACCCAATCAGTAAATAACACCGTTTTTCTTGGAAGAGGAAACAGAGCTGAGAAAAATTGTGAATTCGATAATTGTTCGATTACAGTCGCCTGATTTAACAATACTGATCGATTTTTTAATTTAACAAGCCGTACACCCGCTGTGCAATGGATGCCGCCTGCCACCGGAGGCCGCCCTCTTACATTGAGCGACTTTCGTCAGACAAAAAGCCTAACGCATACACGGCATAACCTGGGCGAGAACTCTTGACGGAACTTCGGTATATTAATGACAACCTTATGGCATACGTTGCAACGTGATTTGTTTCTGAACACGCGCAGGGCAGCACTGGTTTCCCCCCCCCCCCCCCCTCAGTTCCATCCCGCCCAGGCTATGATAGATCTAGAAAGATGTGTGGGTATGTTGGGTATTTAAAAAAATGAGTTAGTAAGCTCTTTGATTGATTCAAATTTTCGTCAAGATATTTTACCTTTGTTATTTGAGTTTGCAATAGCCATTGATCGCTTGACACAACTTGGATTATATGACATTGAAAAAATTTGAATTAGTATACGTTCATTACATCATAGCAAAGGAAAAGAAATTGGACTTGCCTTTGAACCAAATGGTGTACCGGAAAAAAAAAGATGAATACGGAACACAGGTAAGCTTCTTTTCGATGCGGAAAATAAAATTGCTTCCAGGGACAGTTAAGCGATGGATCGGTGGTGTCAGCTTGAGCAGGCAAAAAACATTGACGTGGCCAGAAGTGACGGTAACTTCGAGTTGGATTCCAAATATCGAGAGTCCCCAAGTCTGTTTTGCCGGAGCAAAATCGATGGTAGACCACTCCACGCTTACCTTTTTGAGGATGATGGTCGATTTAACCAAGTTAGATACACGGGATAAGAATGGTCTGGATGATGGATGCGGATGGGATCTTGATACAATGATAGTGAGGGTTTATCAAGCAAACAGAAAGAGAGAGAGAAAATCAAAAGAAAAAAGATAAGATTGAAGACAAAAATATATGGTTTTCCATGGATGAAACAATAGTCACCCCACTGATGCATGAATTCATAGATCGAAGCACGTCTGCTTATGTATTATTCGATTCATTGAAAATTGAAAGAGAATGAAAGGACATATACAGTATAAATGACAGTATAACTGACATAAAAAAACAACAAATCGAATAATGCTACAAAAGTTAGAACGCCAGTCATATCATCAACCACCTTTCTTCAAAAAGAGCTCTACTCACATTTTTATTTGGAAGACGACATGCTCTGTTTGACCACAACTGGCGCAAACGGCACCTTGCTGCTGATTGTTTCGCCTATTACCGTGGAAGTGGGTAGCGAGGCATGGTTGAAAGATAAAAAAAAAAGGTTTAACAGGTCCTGATAACTTAGTGTAGATCATGTGATTTACAAAATCGCTAATTTCCAAAGATTTTAATTATGTAGACTAGTAGCGCGTGTGATCTTGAAGATCACAAAGTTTGGTTCTTTGGATGTGTAGTTTGTTGTTACTCTGATGCTAGTGGGAATAGTAGCTGATTAAAGATGCGTTTGGAATGGGATGCTCCATTTGCAATATTCAGAACTCCGCACTCGAATTTGTGTATCCAAAGGTCATGGTGTTCTCTTAACTCTAATCTTTTGTCAATAAGCGGTTGATTTTTCGGTAAGATTTAGTTGATGTGCGCATAAATCTTTGCGTATTCAATGGACAACAGAGTAGTACAGTCTCCTTTTCTTTTTTCCCGGGGGTCTTGCCCCCCCTGACCTACCGCCACATAGTGATCATTTTCTTCATCCACGACAGAGGAACAACAATATGTACACAAAGTTAGGAACAGAAATAGTCAGGCATCGTATAATATTAAATGGAGAGACAAAATAGATAACAGAAAAAATCGTACTTGGGGAAACATAGCATAAGGATAAAATCAAAAGGAACATAAGGACGAAAAGCATACAGTAAAACATAAAGGTGAAGAATAACTTGAAAAATCATAGCAAAGGATGAAATCAAAGGAGCATAAGACAAAATACATACAGTAAAATATAAAGGAATAATAAAAACAACAACATAAGGGTAAAGACGCCACCAGGACCATCAACAAAGAACAATCGGGCTGATTCGTTGCTTCCATGCGTGACACTCTGGAGAATTGCGTGGTATACGGCATGTTGATAACGGTTTAGGTACTCGTGTGTTTGGGGAACATTGGCAGCGTCTGCGATGAGATCGAATTGTTCTCTTACCAGTCTGGGCTGACGGCGAAGTGTGCTTCTGCCAATTTCTTGGCGATCAGGAAGAACAAAGCGATCGTAACTCAGCAGTGAACTCGATTGGCGGTTCAGATGCTCTTCAATGCCCAGCAAAGCGCGATCGTACACGATTTGGGGCGGCTCAATTTTGATGATCATTGTCTTGATTTTGATTGCTCCAAAAAGGTTAAATAGTCTTCTGCCAAATGCTGGCGGAACTGCATCCAAAGCGCAAACGGGTCAGGAGCCTGACATATTCTGTCATTGCCGGCATGATACATTGCTGCTGCAGCACGATCGTGGTCCTTGTAAACATACTTGTACAGGTATTTGACGCTTTCCAGAGAAGTACAGATTTCGACGTTAATGTGAGCGTTATATCTTGCACAGAGGTATCGATTGTGGGGAACAACCCATCTATGTCCAACTGGACATGGTTCTTGACCACAAAATCACCATTGTTGCGACGGCGGTATAACGGGTAACCACTGTGATCTTCGATAGTAGCTTCATTGAAGGAGCGCGGGTAACGCTTTTTACATGAGCCGTTTTCCATGCAGGGAGACCTCGGATGCGTTGTTCCACACGGACCGTGCACCATACATATGCTGACGGTGTCGTAGAGATCAGGAAATCTCTCTCTGTCCTGAAGTTCGGCACACACGATACGATCATAGTCATCAAGTGTTCTCGGCTTATCTTCCGGAGTAACACCAAAAGCAAATGAAGATGCAGTAAGCCTCGCTTCTAAAACTCCGCCGTGTGTACATGGGTAACGACTCTTCCCAAACATGGTTCTTCTTTAGATCTTCCATCAGAGCTTTACGCTTCATGTTATAAATTCGAGCGCAAAGGTCGGGCCGATCAACAGCTGTCTGGTTTCGTTTTAACCAATCATATATATTTTTTTTCAAAAATTACCCAATCAAAGCCGACAAATGTAGCAAAAACCCAATGTGACTGCCTTGTGGCTGAAAATTAGCGCGCATAACTCCCAAACATTTTAATAAGGTCGAGATATATATGTTTTAGATAAATTCTTGGTGGCTTCCTGTATTTATCAGACAGCAAAATGAATATCGGTATGATAGTAGCATAAATAGCAGTGTCTTTACTTCAAGGCGGCCTTCACTTGATGCCATATTGGCAGTAACCTTTTGAAGCTTCAATCGAACCAATCCTGAAAGGATTCGAAAGACCAAGCCATCAGGTTTCAAAAGCATCATCTACATTTTGACTTTAAATTTCCAAGCGCATGATTTGGTTTCTGATTCATGGGAAAAAGGGAGAGTGCTTTCACACGACATTTTCTTTCATCAAAACAACAGCCCCCGCCACCATTTTTTGTCCACAATATCGTTGAGCGCTTTGCGAGCAGAACAAAGCGCCTTTTTTTTTATTTGAATCCGAATCCTTTAAGAGGTAATTTCAGAAATGGACAAAGTATCACTTTATCATTCATGTTGACTGCGACAGGATATCGATGATCATCGATCATGGCAACTTGGCTGTATACGTATACATTTGGCTGGCTTGAAGATATGGAAGAACTGGATTGGACATCAAGGTTGGCAGCAATAATTGCAGAAATTCACACATCCCCGCGCACTGTCGGCAAGCAACGATTTTTCCCCGTGAACACCATCCTCAGCACCCTGAAAGCCCAAGAAACACAAACAGGAGAAACAAATGGAAGAAATGCAAGGGAAAAAAAAGGAAAGGCAAAGCCGTATAGCATTGAAGAAAGCATATGATAAAAAATCGTTGGTGGCTTTTCCATTTTTAGGAAGCCGGGAAACGGGAGAGCCCCCAATTTTCAGAAATCACAAAAGGATAGTCTTAATTGCATCGATTACGAGGCCATCAGAAATGGGTTGCGCGAAATCTTGGGTATGTGTTGATCAGCTAAATAAAGGCCGAGCATCAAGGCCTGCGTTATTGTCCCATTTGCATTGAAAACAGATACGTCAAAAGTTAAGTTTGCGTCGCTTATTCAAAAAATGCCATTTATCTGAATTTTCCCCGTTTTTAAGGGTCTATAACAAGCATCAGGAGAAAATAGCTGAAGCCGGAGGCAAAGGAACTCTACATTCAATCTTGGTCTGCAAAAGAATCAGCCTGCAAGACAATACGGAACCGAGCCAGATGTCGTGGCCAGTAGAAATTATGTGTCAAATTACTGAAAATCATCGCCAGTATCGCATAGGACAAAAGAGCGACCTGGAATCTTCCATCACGCTCTGCAGTAAAAGAAGACGGCTGTTGTTTGTAGTAATTAGCATTTCCAATAACTAAACATAGTCGGACCCCACACTCGCTTTGTCTGACAAATAACCTTCAGTCGAAAACTTGTATTTCAGAGGGCGCTTTCTACTGATTGGTTTTTTAGTTTCATTTTTATGCAAGATTACGGAAAAAAGTCTGTACTGTAGTACAAGGTTATGATTGGCCAAGATAAGCAGGAAAAAAAAGGTCACATGGTGATGGTCCAGTTTTGCCTGTAGTTTCCCACGAATTTCAAATGCGCTGGGAACAAAGCACTGCTTTTTACGTTTTAACAAATGTTTGCTTTTGTCACCGTCTTCTCCTTTTGAGCCGATTTTTCATCTCTTGATCTTTCCCAAATCACTTTTCTTATCTTTTTCTCAAAATGCCTTTTCGATGCAAATGCGGACGAACTTATGAGAAGCCGGATTCTTTTTCCACCCACACTTCGGCTTGTGCTCAGTTCCATTCTCGACGCATGTCTGATACAAGCGCCACTTCATCGGTGGTGCGTCAACCACCTCTTTTGCTGAATACAACTCCGTTATCTTTGACGGGATTACTGTCATCCGGCGGCTCATCTCAAACCAGCTCGCCCACGGGCGATGAAGCCTCCGCGGGCGGAAGTGATTTGTCGACTTCCATGCCGACCAATTTCTTTATGCCAACCGCTTTATCATTGCAAAATGCTTTTGAAGGAGCTAGGCGACGATCCATGTCCTATGGCTCATCATTCAAGTGAACAATACTGATTACAGATCTGCACTGGTTGCCTTTGAACAAAACCAACACAGAACTCAGAAAAATTCAGAAACAAGCAAAAAATACCCCAAGTTCATGTCAAATCCAACCATCATCTGCTTCCATCATCTTATTTCCTCCTTCTCCTCCCTTCTCTTTAGCCTTTTCATCTGTCAATAGTTTTTAGCTCAATTTTATTTGGAAAATGTCAAAATCTCCGCTCAATTTTTTTTTTCTTTACATCCCAACCAGAAAGGGAAAAAAAAGCCTATAAACATATTTTTTTCTTCAACACACAATAAACAAGCAAATGTATTCAATGTTCCATTATTGAGAATGAAAAAATGGCAAGACGGGGCCAAATTCCTGCAAGGCATGATGTAATAAGGGGATATCTGATGTAATCAAAAATTGAGGAATCAAACAAAAAAAGTCTTGTTAGTGGTTCTCGCACACAAGACTTGCTTTGATTTACATTGGCCAATCAGCAGTAAGCTTTCAGTTTGTGGCTGGTCCATTTTGCAGGCCACAGCAGGTCCATCATCCCGTCGCGGGGACCGTGTGTAAGCTTTGCAACAAATAAAAGATGGGTTCATTCTACATCACTGATGACTCCACAGACTAACTCGAACATGTGATAAGCAAACTAGAGCAGTTTTTTAGCGTTTCATGATTTTAAGAACGTTCTCAGTATCACTTCAAAGTCAGCTTGCGAATTCGCTTTTCCGGAACGCAAAATGCAGTGCCCATCAGTGGTAGAAAGTATGAGAGTTTAGATTGTCTTGGCAAATCTTTGCTCGATCGTGGTTACCTTACTCAAATGGGGTTGATAAACGCCCTTCAAAAACGACCCATGTCCCAGTATGCCAATCGAAGATAAACACCGATCCTTCTCGTCTTGCTCTTTAAAATAGTATACCCCTATATACACGCTTATCTGTAAAAATGCATGCAACATTATACTGAACAAGAGCGCTTCTATTTGAGAGACTGGGGGTGATCCCATTGAAAAAAATATTGAACGGAACCCAAGCCGCCGAACCAAAATGCGGAGATTGAAATTCCATGATGAATGAAAGTAAGGTCTTTTTTTTTTGTGGTCCAAATGTATACGTTGTTTGAATGACAGAAGCAGTGTCTTTGGGGACCTCGTTGCTTGCTGGTGATTCTTCACCGTTAGAAGTAAGCAGTATGACGGTGACAACCCAAACGATCAGTGGGACCGTTTCAATACCCTTGCCAACTCCCGATCGGCCCGCAATCTCCAGATCGTCGTCAGCTACCAAAGGCTATCCTTGTCCCTATGACGGTTGTACTAAAGTGTATAAAAAACCGTCCAAACTCCATGAGCATATTCGCGTCCACACCGGCGAGGTAAACTTTTTGAGTCCACATTTGCAAGTTCTCAAGTACTTTACTTACATTTTGAACGTCCATTTTCTTCCCCAGCGTCCATTCACTTGCCCTATTCCCGGATGCGGCAAGTCATACCGACGATCGACTCATTTGGCAGTCCATGCACGCACCCACGATCCAGAAACCACCAAAGAATATGTATGCTCGCATGAGGGATGCTCCAAATCCTTTTATACCAAACAACATCTCCAGCGACATGAACATTTGCATGTGGTACCACTGGCTTACAAGGTAAAAACCCCAAGCATGAGGAAGAAGCTGACTTGAAGTAACCTTGATACTTACACTTGGCTTTTTTGATTCTTGATCATCGCATCAGTGTACGTGGGAAGGATGTGATCTTGCGTTTGCCAAACGATTTCAGCTTCGGAATCATATGTGTACGCATACGCACCGGCGACCGTTTATGTGCGAAGTGGAAGGCTGCGATGCCAGCTTTCTCACCGGACACAAACTTTCAATCCACATGACCTCGGTTCATTCAAGTACGTGAAAATGGGAATTTTTTTTTGAGTGGGATAGATAATAGAAAACTCATTGTATACGTTTCCTTTGTATCTGCAGACGAGAAGCGATACATGTGTGGTCACCCGGGATGCTTGGTTAAGTTTAACAAATGGACCGAACTTCGTGCGCACGTCAATAGCGATCACCCTCACATTTGTCCGGAATGTAACAAGCAGTTCGATCGTCGTTCTCAGCTCCGGAAACATGTCAAGACGGTTCATGGAGAAGGCGACCCATTCGCCTGTTACTGGGAAGGTTGCAATCAGGTTTGCGCTTCGGTAAGTAGATGGGATGACCGTGAGCTTTTATCATCCATATCCATCTCATTCAACGATGATTACTGTCTTAGAAACGAAGTTTGAGTATGCATATTCGTATGGTGCATGAATCGGAAAAACACCTCCCCTGCCCGTTTGAAGGTTGTGATAAACTATTCGCATTCAAGTCTTTCTTGAAACGACACTTAAAATCGCATACGGTATGTATCTCGATCATTGTTGTTCCTTTTATGTCATCCGCGACTCATGACGGTATAGGATCCAACCATTCCTCGAAAACGTTCCCGTGAGCCCTCCAGATCGTTAGTTGAGCATCTTACTGGTTCCAATTATGCTGGCGAAGGCAGTAAACGACGCTTCGCTTGTCCTTTCGAAGATTGCAATAACAAGTATATCCGAGAGTATGATCTCGAGCGCCACTTGCGCAGTCGGGCTCACGCCGCCGATGTGGCTGAATTCATGGAGCAATCTAACGAAGCACCATGATGCCTGCCGTGATACAATCTTGCCGAAACCCTCATCTACCCGAATTCTACCATGTCTCTTTCACAACTTTTGTGTCCCCTGTTCATCCGATGCTTTACCTTTTTTTACCCTCATTTTTGTAATTTTGTCATTCTTCTGCATTGTAATAAATTTGTTTTTATGGAACTGGAACTGCGCTAGTTTTTTGCAAAGGATGAGACGTTAAAATGAGGAAAAAAAAAAGAGGGGGGGGAAAAGAAAGGTATCTACATGGTTTGTTCTTTTTGATGGATCATGGCAAATGGGATGTATGTATCAAAGATCAAATTCGTCTTCTGAGGTGGTGTCCCCCAGACCATCATCAGTGACTTCATCTTCACTGTCTGTCATGAGAGCCGTAAGCTTTTCAACATTGAGCGGATTCTCAACGAGAACAAACGGGGTGACTTGGAAAGAGAAGGCCAGATCGTGCAGGTTGAGAGATTCTGTTACAACGTTGGTATTGTCGGAAGTTGATTGATCATCGTCCGTGGAAGAGTTCATCGGAGCCAATTGTGAAGTTGTGGCTCGTGTCTGCGATCCCGTGGCAGATGCAATGTCCTTTTGAGATTCTTGTTGATCAGAAGCCGTAATCATTTGAACACCAATACATCGATTGACTCGTCGTTTGCTGATCGTGTTGGATATCGCAGACTTGATGTAACTCTGTGTTGGAACAAAGAAGAGCTTCTACTTAATACATCGTTTTCTCCCCCGTTTTTAACGCAGATGATCACCGTACCTCCATAGCAAATAACATTGCATTTACGGCGTCCTGTTCGACCCCGCCTGCCAAGCCATGTTCTAATGCAATGCTGGTCATTCGTGAGTGGAGGATGCTAGGAGACGGCAGTTCTTTGAGATCGATACACAAGGGTGCCAGTAATCCGCGTGAATAATCATTCATGTAATCTACACAGATCGTCAATGAGTCGATCGATTCGTTTGAGCTTTCTAGGTCACATTAAACTTACTTTGAGGAGGGAATTGATCCGGAGCAAACGGAAGAGTAGGTTGTTTACTGACACGGGGTTCCAGTAACTTGTCGATGAGCGGTTGTAACTTGTTTTGATCGCTTGACTGGAACGACATGGAAAGAACGACAGTTAGCAAGCAATTTTCTTCGAATGCATGAAAACCGTCCCAATGATTCAATGACTTACTTTTAGCAGCGTTTTTAATCGTTCTCGATCGACTTTACTGAGCGACATGATGTCCATTTTGAGTTTCTTTTTGCGAGGATCCATATCGTGATCGGCATCGGTGAGCGACCCGTCTCTGGCCCGTTTTCGCTTGGCCCAACCCACGACTCTGTGCTTGGAAGGAGGATATGTGTTTGTTTGCGCATTGTGAATCGTGCTCAGAATGAATGCGTTATGTAAATGAGCTAGCATGCCAACAGTTTCAGTTATTTTCTCGTTCCTTCAGGTGGGGCGAATTGTTTAGGGACTCCCCAATGCAACCACGGGATCACACCTACCATGTTTACGGCTCAAGTACAAATTGGCGTAAAAGTCGAATTCCTGTCGGTTAAGTTTTCCCATGACAAAGTCTCTGAGGGCATCCCAGTAAAGTGGGCCGTTTTCTCCCAAAGCGTCGGCCAGCTGTTGTTTAATGGCTAACACGTCTTGTCGGCCGTGATGCGTCGGATGCGAAAAGTGATTGGACCGACTATCGATCCCATGTGAATGAAGTCTGTCTGTAGATCGCATCGGTGTCACCATATTCGGGGTCGAAGTTGTTGCGCTCGCCATGAGGGAAAGAAACAATGTTCACGAAAAAGAATCCTGAAAAAAAAAATTACGCTCACAACCAAAGGGCGGCAGGTGGAGTTCAAAGGACCCACAATTCAGGAAGAATGGCGACTTTTCAAACGCCGAAAGCTTCCCACTACATAAAATTCAGCAACCAAATTTCCAGCCACCTGAATCAAATAGTAATCGTACTTCTTAACAACAATGTTTATTTATTATAAACTCGCATGATTATGCTCAGATTTTTAACCAATTTGTGCTTCATGTGGTCAGCAAGGCCATCCTCGTTACACTTGCCGCAGCTTTGCTAGTCATTCGAGGTCTTCAAGGCAAAGTCTCTACAACACCAATGGACTGATTACATTGTATCCGTAGCCCACTGACGTCCATTCCTACTCTTGCGGTCAGAAATGGCTAGATCGGGATTATTATGACTTGTCTGCTGCATACCTTGCAAGTCATCTCCAGAATGCAAAACGAAATAGAAGATAAAGTGTATGATAACAAGAAAATTGTTAGTAGTCGTATTAGTGCAAGCGAATCAACATTAAAGTTGTCAAAAAAAATGAGAAGTTTTTGGAATAACATTCGCAGTTGGGTGAATGAATAAAGCAATGTCATTTTCCGTGGCAAAAAGATACAGTTACATCAACTTGTAACTTTTAACGGAACAGATCTTATACCACTATATCTGTTACGACACGCTCTTAAGTGATAAAACTTCTAAATGAACTGATGGTTTTATTCTATATATGATACAAGTTTGATATAAAAAGAAATAGATATACAAATTATACAGTAAGTTCTATGGAAAGTGTTTTAACCCCATACATCTTCGTTGTAGCGCTTCTCGTCAATGAGTTTTTGCAAGAATTGGTTTGCTTCTTCTTCGTCTTTGGCGACACCGAAACTGACGGCCAGATTGAGGAAAGTGCGACGTACATCGCGACTCATGTGACCACTGCCACAGATATAGATGGAAGCCGGTTTGGCCGAAGGATCGGAAGGCACCAAGAGTGGCCAGATCGTAGCGGCGTTGGCCAGGATTTGATGTTGCACATACTTGATGGACGAGGGAGGCGTTTGACGCGAGAAGGCCACATACAGTTCGTTCAGGACGCCTGCTTGCTTGTATTCTTCCAGTTCTTTGGCATAGATGTAATCCTGATCGGGATGACGGCAGCCAAACAAGAGAACTGTTTCGCCGACCTCGATCTGATGCTCCTTTTGATATGCGCGTTCCTGCAAGAAACCTCGGAAAGGAGAAAAGCCTGTGCCTGCACCAATCATAATGATAGGAACCGAAGGATCGGAAGGCAAACCGAATGCATTCTTGGACGATTTAAGCGAAGCGCGGATCGCCACATCCGTTGAAGTACCCGCTAGGAAAGAAGAGGCCAGACCAGGATAGTGACGATCATTGACAACATCGTCGACCACGCCCACGGCAAGATGCGCTTGCTGACCATACTTGAGCGGCGAAGAGGCGATCGAGTAACGGCGAGGTTGCATCACATTGACCGCGGCCAAGAATTGGGCAAGATCCAATTGGTTGACCTGAGGATAAGCGCGTTGAAGGTCCAAAAGCGTGCGATGACGTTGGATAAAGAGCGGATAGCCATCCTTGTTGTCTTGATCGGGCATGGTCAATTGTTCAAAGGCATCGGCCGTCTCGGGGGCCGACAAACGAAGCTGGGCCGCGAAACAAGCGAGCATGTTGCGCGAAGGAGGAGACGAGATGTCAGCATAGTACAACAGGGCATTTCGCACAGTGCACGGGCCACGGATGCTGGCTGCCAACGAGCGAGGAGACAAACCGTCCAAGGAGGAAGGATCCACTTCAAACACTGAGTCAAGCACCCAGCCAAAGCTGAGAGCAATCGCCTCCACCAGAGCAGGATCATTCTCAGGCATCACTTCCAAATGGTCACCGGCTTCGTACAGGTGCTCGTCACCCAAAGGCGTGACACTCGCAATATCGATCTCCAGGTGACGCGTGCTGCGACCGGATCCTTGCCCTTGCAACTCCTTGTTCACCAAAATCTTGGCGTTGCACTCGCCGTTGCGGTTCTTCTTGGCGGATTCCCACTTTTCCTTGTCGTTGGGGCTGATAAAGTGGATCTGGACATTGTTGCTACGACCGGTCTTGTTCGCCGTCGCCGTCGGCACCACCGAATGGCTGTCGGATACAGCCACACCGTAATAGTTCAACGTATGCGTCCAAAAGTGAGCGCACCTATGAAGAAAAAATAAAACGTCAATTGAATTGCACTTTTGAGGTAATCCGGCTTTAGCAAAAAAAAAAAAAAAAAAAAAAAAAAAGCTTACCATTCATTGAATTCGGCATCCATATCCTTGTCGGCATTGCCTTCACCTTGAACAAAGAAGCGTTCAGCACCCAGTTCTTCCAAGCTGTTGTCGACCATAATGGGGAAATGTTGGTAAGTGCGCCAGTTCTTGTTACCGAGACCAAACACCGCATAGAGCAATCCGTTCAAAATCTTTCCGTGACCTTCTTCTTCGGTCTTGGCCTTGATAAACTTGTGGAAATGTTCAGCGGAATCCGGAGGTTGCCCGTTGTAGGTGGCAGTGCAAATGACGACCAGTTCGCGTGCATCATTTTTGCCTTGACCGCCCGTGTACTTTCCGTTCTTCAGTACCTCCCATTTATCCATTTCGCACAACGTCACGTTCTTGAACCCGAAATTGCGAGCTTGACTGGCCAGCTGCGACGCGTAATCTTGGGCAGTACCTGTCTGTGTACCGAACAAGAAGGTCACCGATGGCAATTCAATGCTACCCGAGTGCGGCACGGTCGCCATCGTAGGCATGGTAGGTGCAGGCGTGGCTGGTGAAGTGGCAGATTCGGCTGATTTGGTCATCACCGGTGCAGACGCATGAGGCTCAGGCAAGTCTGTACGGGGAAGAATATGCATCTGCAAATTCAATGGTTTGGTGGTAGCCATCTTGGGATCAAAAGGCATAGGATGTGGACCATCTATTGATCAGCAGCAAACATCAGTGACCCTGAATCAATCAAGACATATTTGTTTTTTTATGCCAAGTGAACTTACCATAAGTGAACTTGAAACGATGCAACATCATGGCCAAAACCGTCTTGGCTTCTTGCAGAGCAAAGGCCATACCAATGCAGGCACGTGGACCGGTACTGAAAGGCAACCAGGCAAAGCGCGATCGCTTCTGTTCTTCTTCGGGGGTCCATCGATCAGGGTCGAAACGGGTGGGATCAGGGTAAATGTCGGCACGGTAATGCATAGCGTAAACGTTGATCTGGACGGTATTGTCGGCCTTGACCTTGTAACCACCGGGAACAATGCAATCTTTTGTGCAGTACTTGTTCAATGCGCGAACGGGAGAATATTTACGGAGGGTTTCCTTCAACACTTGATGCATGTACTTGAGACCGCTGATCTGTTCATGAGTAGGCAAGGTATCGTGGGTGATGCCGTTGTCGACAATTTCTTGCAGCACCTTGGCCTCCACGTCGGGGTTATGCGACAGTTCATACAGTGTCCAAGCCAGAGTATTAGCGGTAGTATCGTGGCCTGCAATCAAAAAGGTCACGACCTGATCACGAATATTTTCATCGGACAATCCCAGGTCGTTCTCATCGCGTGCGTTCAACATAAAGCCAAGCAAGTCCTTGTTGATGTCGTGGGCTTCCGGGCTGGCTTTGCGTTCCTGAATCACTCGGTCGACGGTCTCATGCATCAATTCAACGGATCGATCGAAACGACGGTTGGCTTCGGTGGGTAAATGTTTCATGAATTGAGCTTGCTGGACTCGGGTGACCACGCGTTGCAGACAATATCCCATGGCTTCGATAAAAGGATGGACCGGAGCATCGCGCTTGTCCAGCAGATGGAAGTCGTAGCCAAAACCAACACGACCGATGGTCTCAAACGTGAGATTAGTCGTCCATTCAATAATTTCCACTGGTTCACTAGGATCAAAGGTTTCCAACAACTTGATGGTCTGTTGAGCAATAAGACCCATTTCCACTTGATATGCCTGCAATATCACGAGTTGGAAAACAAGACAGCACAATTAGATCTCCTGTTGTCCAAAAATCATGAGATTCCATCTCTTCCATTCACGGTACCTTGATAGCACGAGGACTGAAGGCCGGCATCAACAATTTATGCGCCAGTTTCCAATCCATCTCGTCCGTGTCAGTGGTAAACAGACCCTGACGACCAAAAGCTTTGACTTCAGATAGAGGGGTCACACTGACTTTCTTTGTAAAGTATTCGGATTCCTTGACACAAATTTCGGCAATTGCAGGGTCGTTGGTACCAATGATTTTTCGACCCAAAAGCGTCACTTCGACCAGAGGTCCATACTTTTCAAACTGCTTCACCCAGCCTTCGGTACTAGAAAAATCGCGATTCACCCAGTTCAGTATCAAATATGGGAGGATGCAAAAAAAAAAAAAGCGAGGCGATTTCATGCACTTACATATTAGGCAGCAGATCGTATAAATTTCCAACAAACGGCAGCTTGGCTGGGCCTGGGATAATTTCTTTGATGTGATTTCGTACGTCCACGTAGACGACTTGTTGTTGGGATAACTCTCCAATGCCATCGAGAAGACGATCGTGGCTGTCGAGAAGTAAGATATCGTCCAAGGCGCCTACGATCGATAACTTTTCCGCCACCAAGCCGCGGATGGTATCGAGATTGGCCCCGGTGCCAAAACGGATGATTCGTCCTTCGTCTTCAAGGTTTTCAGCCCCTTTCAGGGCTACAATAAGTGATATTGTTTGAGAAGTCATGATAAAGTGAATAAATAATAATACAAGTGAATTTTTGTGGAGTTTTCCATTATGCATGGCTCAGGTATATATATCATGGCCACCTGTTTTAGCCGCTAAAACAAATTAGCCTTTCGGAGACAAATGTTTAATCTTGCAAATCGAAAACCTTTTCTGCTTGGAATCGAGGCTGTCTGTGCCATGACTGGTCAGTTCAACCCCCAAAAAGCCCCATGATGGACTCTGCAAAAAAATATATCAGATGCCTAATGCATGTTACATATAACACCCTACGCTTGTTAATGAAGAAAAATGGATTGAAGCGGTCCACGCAAGGGAAAATGGAATCCGGTTCGCAAATTCGGAACAACCGTTCCAATTTCTGTCATAAAAGCTGAACAATTCAAATTTGTCATGAGAATAATTGAATGTCCGCCTACACCCAAATCTAAATTTAAGTAGAGCCCTATTGATGAGAAACAGCCTTGCACGTGTGGCCGGCGGACATTTGCCTTTTATAGAAATTCCAGGATTTCCTTCTTGGATTCGCAGTCTTGTCGTGGAAAAATCGCTGTCATGGCTGCCGTTTCATTGTTGCTTGCAAATGAGACTGGAGAAGAAAAGAAACACAGTTTGATCTCCGTTTCGCGGCTAAATCCGTGGATACGACAAATAGCAAAGTTCTAAAGACGCGCTAAAGCTGTATAGATTTTCCTAACAGCCGTTAAAACCATCCCAAGGGTTCTTGGTTGAGCCGCTAGCAAATGGGCCGGAATATCATCAAACCCAAAAAAAAAATTGAAGCCACTCGTTTACCTTTTACCAAGGAAACTTGATGAACACGGTTGCGCAAAAACAAGGCCATGTTTCTTTGCCATGTTGTAGACCCCGTTAGAACTCATCGTTAATTGACTTTGCAACTGCTCAAAAATGGAATACGTCTTTCAGTGACATCCTATGTTTATTGGAGATGATTTTTTTAAATGTTTTGTCGTGCTATTGAGCTTCGAATTCATAATCACTGCACACAGCCCGCTGGTGCGCTGTATCCATAATAAAAATACAATCATTGAACTGACATCGTGGGCGCCTTCAATCGTGTTGGTCATTTAGGCTGATTAGTCCGTGTTGACAACAAGGTATGCTGGGAGGGAAGAAGGGGATACATTGCATTTTCAGAGGAGCAGTGGTGGTACAAGATGGGTCCGTCATCAGGTTGGCAGTCGAAAGCACATTAAGCGAGTGAAACACGATCGAGATCGAGGAAAAAATAGCTGACATCGGATTTAACGATAGGAATGTTTACTCCATCTGGTATAGACCGAATCAAGATCGATCGAGCGTTGTGAATAAGAAAAAAAAAAGGAGAAACACGCCTTTTTCTCATCGACTGTTGATCATCTAAGCAAAGCGAGCTTATTGAATTGAATGTTTTGCGCGTCCTTTTTTTGTCATGTTACAACATGCATGCTCAATAATTTTCTTTTTTGGATCGGAACTTTGAAACATGCTTCATGGGTTATGTGGGTGTAGTCAAAAAAGAATGGGTTCAAAGGATAAGAGATCGGTCCCGCAGCAGAACCAGACACCAGAATTCCGGAAATGACACAATGGCGTTTTGCTAATGTCGATGGGTAGCGTAGTTTGAATGGCCATCCCTCATGTTAGTTTGAATTTCTTTCTTGTTGGACAATAAACCTAAATCCCAACTCCTTTTTTTTTTAATTATCCGTGCATCCTAACCTGCTAGGTGATTAGGCTCGATTGACACGGTTCATCGGACGTCGCCTGATGACGAAAAATAAATACAAACAAGAGAGTTGATCATCGTCGAATTCAATCGGGATTTGAGGGAACAATGGCTGGAAAAACATTTAAGAAATGAATAGCACTCTGTAGCACCTTGCAAAAAATTTCATTATGGATTTCTGAGCGGTGAACGGTTCCATTAAAATTTTTTGTTGAACCATTTGATGAAAAAGATGGGTCACCCACGAAATATGGTAGTACGATAAAATATAAAGTTGAACGTGGAAATACATGGAATCTTATTTATCATTCGTGAATGGTCAACCTTATATAAACCCATCAAAAAGAAAATGGCCCTTCCTTTTTCCTTTCCCTTGTCGAGGCACATTTGCGTTTGAAAAATACGAACTTGACTTTTTTTTTTAATCGATCATCTTTCATTGAAAAAATTTTGACCCATCCTTTTGCGCAGTCATTGTGGTACAAGATGGTTCCCAAGTGTGCGTGTGTAGTTGTGTTTTTCCCTTGCATTTTTGTGATCATGTTTTATTTTGGCCGAAGCTTTCCGATTGGAAGAAAAAGAGTGGCAGTATCTGTGATATTTTGTTCAACGCGTTGAGCAGAATGATGTTATCATTGTATTGAGGAAGAAAAAAAAAACCCGACGACTTGCGGCACTTTTGCGTGGGCCGGAGACGGCGTCAACTCAGCAATGTCAGTTGATGTTGAGGTGATCGATGACCAATGAGAGAAAAGCGAAAAAATACAAAAAACTATACTGTCCTTTTTCGGTAAAGTCGATGATTTGTGTTGCGAAAGCCATAATGTGGGCGGTCATCAAGAATTCCGCATCTTAATTTCCGCATTTTCAAAACTGAAAAAAGGGTTTCTCCAAACTCGCTCAACGCCGTTTTTCTTTCACTTTAAACGATTTTCCCCATTTCTCTTTTTTTGTTCCCCTATTTTTTTTTTTTCTCTGTTTCCCTTAAATCGCTGATCACCTTTTTTTTTCCCTTTCACGCTAGTGCACTTACCCTTAGTTTAAGCCTACCTTTTTTTTTTTTCTTTATCTTTTCTTCAAAGTAACGAAAAAAGAACACGCAACAAACCCAATTCCAAGTGAACAGAGAAAAAAAAAACAAAAAGAAAAGAAAAGGAAATAAAACGCACCTTAAAGACCGAAAATATACGAAAAGTAAGCGAAAAACGAAGAAGAATGATCCGTTGGAACAATAATCATAATTTTTTTTTGACAACATGGCTTATTTTTCAGTATCATATGACCCATCCTCTATCAAAGAAAAGCAAGTCGACGTCTAGAAAGCGATGTCATTCGTCAACATCATCATCAGCTTCATCGGGTTCGCCACTTGTCTCTGTATTTTCCAACCCTTCCTCTTCCGACTCCAGTTCGTCTTCCATGTCTCCTGTTCGAATACAGGATGTGAGCAAACGACAAAAATCTGTTACGGATAAGCTCGTGTCTACCGCACCTTTTACCTCTCCTGGAACCATTCCTGCCCGCTTATCCAGCAGTCAGCGTAACGTTCCCGCATTCCTGAACAAACTTTACACGTATGTTTTGATTTTTTTTTTTTTTTAAAAAAAAAGGCTACTCTTTCGTGAAGCAATCACGGAAAAGAAACCAATGGAACAATTCACAAACGAAAAAAAAAGAACGAGAAAGAAGAAAAAAATTTTCGACACGGTATTTAGTTTATTTTCCCTTTTCTGTAGCATGGTCGACGATCCAAGTACCAATGATCTGATCCGCTGGTCTCCGGATGGCGCGTCATTCATAGGTAGGTTGTTTGCAAATGCTTAAAACACAACATCCGTATTTTTACGCTCCTGTAATGCCATCATTCAAAACATAACTAAAGCGTATTGTTTGATTTCCAAATGTTGATAGTGGAAAGACATCAAGAGTTTGCACAAGCGGTATTACCGCGATACTACAAACACAACACGTTTACTTCGTTTGTACGCCAATTGAACATGTACGATTTTCACAAGGTGCCTCATCTTCAGCAGGGTGTGTTGATCACCGACCAGCAGCACGAAGTTTGGGAATTCAGTAACCCACACTTTCAGAGAAATCGATCGGATTTACTGGTCTTGGTGACGCGTAAACGAAACCGAGAGAATGAACTCGCCGAGATCGACAACCTGAGTCTCACCACCGTAGTCAAAGACATATCGGCTATTCAAAAGAATCAAACCACCATCAATTCCGATTTACACGACCTGCACCGCGACAATGAAATCCTCTGGCAAGAAACACTCGTGGCAAGAGAGAGGTACCACCGCCATCAAGACGCCATGGAAAAAATTGTACACTTTCTCAACTCTGTCTACTCAAAGGAAGCACCGAGTCTGGAGGATCTGAATAAAATGGTATTTCCATTGCAAGACAAACCATCTTTCAATGCTCTCGGTGATTCCGTGGCTTCCTCAAGCAAACACATTACCTACGCAAAACCTCACCCAACGTCCGCCTCTTCCTCATCATCAGGAGTAGGTAAGTTTCATCATTTTAGTCTCTTTCATTTTATGCCAAGCGCCCATGACGCGACGATCTTTTTTTTTTCTCAACTTTTATCATGGAACGACAATGTTTAAAGCGACCTTTTTTTTTCCTGCTTTTGATTAGAATATGGCGCTAATTCAGGTAGCAGTCGAGATACAGCAGCCCAGACGACAGAAACGAACAGTAGGTATTCATTACGCATATCCGCGCAGTATATAAAGTTAAACAGGGTGTTGATGATACAGTGGCTACTGGATTCCCTTCCAGCAAAACGTACGACCATATCCAACGAACGCAACCTCTTGCTACGCCAGATTATATGTATTCATACAAATCTCATCAAGAGCCTCCAATGGCACCGTCTTTTCAAAAATCAGCAACACATGCTTCATCCATTCAACCCTACACGGTGGTTTCGGGTATCTCCGATGTGCTTGACTTTGCCACTGATTCCGCGCAAGCCATTTCGAGCGACATAAATGCTCTCGAGAACGATGTGGAACAATTGGCAGATACCTTGGGTATAAGCTCTCACGATATGGGCAACGAAACATATTATCCAATGGATCTATTGCCATCCGAGGTCAATGACACAGATACTGGGGCTCCGTTTCACCACTCGTTGATGCAATCCTCTTTTAATGATAATCACGCAAGGAATGGATACAACAACATGGATACAGATGACGGGGCATTCTATCCAAATATGTTGTCGTCGGAAGGCGGTCCGGAATCGCTGAGATCGCAATCAATGTATAACCCAAACGACTCGTTGTTACCATGGGGAAATCCTCAAATGTATCGACCAACCCGCGGCACTCAGTCATTTCCCCCACCGTCGGTCCCGCCATCCACTCCTTTGGAGGAAATGTCGACCAGCCCGTCCTTTATATCAAGCTCTGACTACATGTCTATACCTTGTTCTAAGCCCGTGAGTAACCCATCCACCATGATGCCACCATCAGTACCACATGCACACGGTGGAGGAGGACCTGATGCTCATCCGTACGATCCTCAATTTATCAATTATGGTCTGAATGATCGTTCTGCACCATCTCAAAGTAGGAAAAACCCTCATTCTTAACCCATTTCGAATTCATAGTTTTTTGCTCATTTCTTTCTTTCGCCTTCCTTTGTTCTCCTGCTTTCCTTGAACTATCACCTTCAATTTTATGCATCCTCATGATAACGAATACACGCATCTATCTATGATTTCATTCACATTTCGATTCTTTTTATTTATTTTTTTATTTTTTGCTTGGTTAGCTCCCTTGGTCTCTCATTTTTTTTATTTCTTTTTTTTTTTTTTTTTTTTGCCAACATAAAAAAATGTTCCGTGGTGTGCTCATCTTATTCTGCTTGCATGTTTCAGTCGAATGATTTCCGGCCAGGGATTGAGATACCTAAAAAAAAAAAAGGTGGGCCTCCACTGACATGGGCTTCGAGTTCTCTTGTTTTATTTCTTTATCCTTTGTTGTTTTTGCGCCATGAAGACTAGAGACAGTGCTTTGCCTGAAGCTCAAGCATTGTATGATCCGGCATATGAAAAAGAGGCCTGCGGCGTGGGGTTTATGGTCCATGTCAAAGGTCACCGGTCGCACAAAATCCTCAGTGACGCCAACGATATCTTGTGCAATATGACGCATCGTGGAGCAAGTGGAGCCGATATACGCGACGGCGACGGTGCAGGTGTCATGACAGCCATCCCTCATCCATTCTTTGCTAATGAAATGTTACGCGACCATGCCGTTCAGTTGCCGCCCGAAGGTCAATATGCAGTAGGCAATATTTTCATGAAAAAAGATCCTCAAACGCAGATCGACACCAAAAAACGTTTCGAGGATATCGCCAAAACGGTGGGTTTGCAAGTGATCGGCTGGCGACCTGTACCGCATGATTCAACCATTCTCGGGCAATCGGCCAAATTTAAAGAGCCCGCCATTGAACAACCCTTTGTGACCATGACAACTCAGTTTGCCCCACAATCATTTGAACGACGCCTTTACCTCTTGAGAAAACATGCTACCTACGCTATTTCTACCAAGCAGTGGTTCTACATTTGTTCTCTCTCCAACAAAAACATCGTTTACAAAGGTCAACTCACCCCCAAGCAAGTGTACAAATATTTCCACGATCTCGTCAATGTCCAATACACCACCCATTTTGCTCTCGTTCACTCTCGTTTTTCCACAAACACGTTTCCCTCGTGGGACCGTGCTCAACCCATGCGCTGGTGTGCTCACAATGGTAACGATATTTTCATGCTTAAACCTTGGGCCTTTGGAACCCATGATTCACGATTTGCATAGGCGAAATTAACACGTTGCGAGGAAACAAGAATTGGATGCGGTCTCGCGAAGGCGTGATGACCTCGGACGTTTTTGGTGACAGCTTGTCCATGCTTTATCCCATCATTGAAGAAGGCGGCTCGGATTCAGCCGCATTTGACAATGTGTTGGAGTTACTCGTTATCAATGGGGCTTTGTCTCTGCCTGAAGCGGTCATGATGATGGTGCCCGAGGCTTGGCAGAACAACGATGCCATGTCTCCCCAACTGAAATCCTTTTACACTTGGGCAAGCGCGTTGATGGAACCGTGGGATGGGCCTGCTCTTTTCACGTTTGCTGATGGACGGTACTGCGGTGCGTCGTTGGATCGCAATGGATTGCGACCCTGCCGGTTCTATGTGACAACAGAAGATATCATGATTTGCGCATCCGAAGTAGGCACAGTGCACGTGGACCCATCCATAGTGGTTCAAAAAGGCCGATTAAAGCCCGGACGTATGCTTCTCGTTGACACCGTGCAAGGCGTGATTGTCAATGATAAGGACCTCAAAGCGCAAACTGCCGCTCGGCACGATTTCTCGGCGTGGATAGCCAAACGCATGTTACATATCAAGGACATTGTTCAGTCCATAAATTTTTCCTCACCATCTGTCGCCTTGGATGACACCACTGTGCACACCGATCCCCGGTTGAAAGCGTTTGGATACACTTTGGAGCAACTGAATTTGTTACTTCTGCCCATGTGTTACAGTGGCAAGGAAGCACTGGGATCCATGGGCAACGACACCGTGCTGGCATGTTTAGCCACCCAGCCTCGTCTTGTGTACGAATACTTTCGACAGATGTTTGCTCAAGTCACCAATCCTCCCATTGACCCCATTCGTGAAGAGATCGTCATGTCCCTCCAGTGCCTGGTTGGCCCTCAAGGCAATCTGCTCGAGATCGATGAATCCCAGTGCCAACGGCTGTCCTTGCCCTCCCCTATTCTGACCCTCGAGGAACTCGAGGCGGTAAAATGCATTGACCGGCACTCTTCCGACTGGAAAACTACCAGCATTGATATCACGTTTGAAAAAGAAACGGGGATTCGCGGTTACGTGGATGCGCTTCGTCGCGTTTGCGAAGAAACAGAAAAAGAGGTGGACGACGGATGCAAGATTGTCTTGCTCACGGATCGTGCCATTTCTGAGCATCGAGTGGCATTATCGTCAATCATGGCTATCGGTGCGGTGCACCATCATTTGGTCGGCTGTAAAAAACGAAGTCGCGTGGCATTGATGGTTGAAACGGCCGAAGCGCGTGAAGTGCACCATTTCTGCGTATTATTGGGTTACGGTGCCGATGCCATCTGCCCTTACCTTGCGTTTGAAATCATTATGAAACTATTCCGTGATCGAGCGGTGCGACCCGATATTTCGCTTCCTGCCATGATCGCCAATTACAAGAAAGCGGTGGACAATGGAATTCTCAAAGTCATGTCTAAAATGGGTATTTCTACCTTGGCTTCCTACAAGGGAGCACAGATTTTCGAAGCCTTGGGCGTCGATGATTCGGTTATTTCTCGTTGCTTTGCAGGCACGGCGTCACGCATCAAAGGAGTCACCTTTAGCATCTTGGCTTTGGATGCTTTAGCATTGCATGAAAACGGGTACCCTTCACGTAATTCCGCTCAGCCAATTGCATTGCCTGAATCGGGCGAATATCACTGGCGCGACGGTGGTGAGCCTCACATTGCCGAACCGGCAGGCATCGCTAACCTACAGGAAGCGGTACGCGAAAAGGACCACGCAGCCTATGATGTGTATGCCATCAATGCTCATGAAGCCATCAAGAAATGTACGCTTCGAGGCTTGCTAACGTTTGACTTTGACAAGGCGACGCCGGTGCCGATCGATCAAGTAGAAAGCTGGCAAAAGATTGTACGGCGATTTGCTACGGGGGCCATGTCGTACGGGTCGATCTCCATGGAAGCGCATCAGTCCCTCGCGATTGCTATGAATGCAATCGGCGGGCGTTCCAATACGGGTGAAGGAGGCGAAAAACCGGAACGGTCGATCATAGGCGAAGATGGGGTCAACAAACGGTCGGCCATCAAACAGGTGGCATCTGGGCGGTTCGGTGTTACGAGTTTTTATGTAGCCGATGCGGACCAACTTCAGATCAAAATGGCTCAAGGTGCCAAACCGGGTGAAGGAGGTGAATTGGCAGGTACCAAAGTGTCGGAAGAAATTGCCAGTGCAAGAAAGACCACGCCCGGTATCGGTTTGATTAGGTAGGTCTTTTTTTTTTTTTTTTTTTTTTGTTTGCTCGCCTCCTACGGATGCTAATGCATTTATATATCATCTTTACGCGTTTTCTTTGCAAACCGCAGTCCGAGTACCCATCATGACATATACAGCATCGAAGATTTAAAGCAGCTCATTTATGATCTCAAGTGCGCCAATCCACGTGCCCAGATCTCGGTCAAGTTGGTGTCCGAAGTCGGCGTGGGTATCGTGGCTTCGGGTGTCGCCAAAGCCAAAGCTGATCACTTGGTGATTTCCGGTCACGATGGCGGCACCGGCGCCTCGCGATGGACCGGTATCAAATATGCTGGTTTGCCCTGGGAATTGGGTCTTGCCGAAACCCATCAAACCTTGGTCCTCAATGATCTCCGCGGACGCATTGTCGTACAAACGGACGGCCAGATCAAAACCGGTCGTGATGTAGCCATCGCTTGCTTATTAGGTGCTGAAGAATGGGGATTTGCCACCACGCCTCTGATTGCTTTGGGATGTATCATGCTACGCAAATGTCATTTGGTAAGTGGATAAAATCTATCAATCTTGCCGAGGGATTTTTTTCTCAATCTCTTTGTATAGAATACATGTGCGGTTGGCATTGCTACTCAGGATCCAGTGTTACGCCAAAAATTTCAAGGGTCGCCCGACCATGTGATCAATTTCTTTTACTATGTTGCTGAAGAGTTGCGTCAGATCATGGCTCGGCTTGGTTTTCGTACCGTGGACGAAATGGTGGGACGAGCTGATATGCTCAAAGTGGATGAGTCGCTTCGTAATTTCAAAACCGCCAACCTCGACCTTTCACCGATCCTTACGCCGGCCAGCTCCTTACGGCCCGACGTCCCAAACCATCAGACGATCAAACAGCGTCATAATTTGCACACAAGGCTGGATAATTACTTTATTGAAGAAGCCGAACCGGCCCTGGAACGTAAGGAGCACGTGTTAATCGACGCTCAAGTGGTCAATACCGACCGTGCCTTGGGCGCCACGCTGTCGTATCATGTCTCCAAACGTCACGGTGAAAAAGGGTTGCCTCACGATACAATTCATGTGTGCTTGACAGGGTCCGCCGGTCAATCCTTTGGTGCGTTTTTGGCTCCTGGTATCTTTTTCGAACTGGAAGGTGATTCGAATGACTACGTCGGCAAGGGTCTTTCCGGTGGTAAGATTGCAATTTATCCTCCGCGAAACTCTTCGTTTGTACCCAATGAAAACATCATTGTGGGCAATGTATGTCTTTACGGCGCTACGAGTGGGCAAGCATTCATTTCCGGAATTGCCGCGGAACGTTTTTGTGTTCGCAATTCGGGCGCTTGGGCTGTCTGCGAAGGTGTGGGCGATCATGGATGTGAATACATGACAGGCGGCCGAGTGGTGATTCTGGGTAGTACGGGAAGAAACTTTGCCGCTGGTATGTCCGGTGGTATTGCGTATGTTCTCGACTTGGCCGGTGATTTCAAAGAAAACGTCAACACCGAAATGGTGGAAGTGGAAGCGGTCAGTCAGTCTGAGCAGGTTGAAGAACTTCGCAGCATGATCCAAGATCATTATGCACACACCTCCTCACCGATCGCACGTCAGGTCCTGGACCATTTTGAGGAATATCTTGGTAAGTTCTCCATGGTGATGCCGACCGAATACCGTGCTTTGCTACTGAAACAAAAGCACGCGGCCGCGGCGGCAACAGAGCTCGCAAAGGACGTCGAAGCAGTGGAAGCGGCGGTGACCGATGCCGGCAAAAATACACCTGCCATCGAAGACGTGGAAGATAGCGTGCTTGATGAAAAAACCATTTTGGCTCGTCGTGCCAAACTGGACAAATTGCGTGGATTCATGAAATACAAGCGTCGCAACGATCCATACCGAGATCCAAAGAAGCGAATCAATGATTGGAATGAGGTGACCAACCGGTTATCACGATCCGCACTTCACGAGCAAGCGGCTCGCTGCATGGACTGTGGCGTGCCTTTCTGCCAATCCGACACCGGTTGTCCCATTGGTAACATTATTCCCAAGTGGAATGAACTCATCTACAAGGATAACTGGAAAGAAGCCCTGGATCGCTTGTTAATGACTAACAACTTTCCTGAATTCACTGGTCGTGTGTGGTAAGTACTGATTTTCGTTTTTTTTTTTTCTTGATCTGCCGAATTGTGTGATTCAATGGGCGGATCAGATCTGGAATTGAATTATATTCAGAGGTTATGTCGTTTGACATTTTCATCCATCTCTCAATCAATTCTGATCCTTTTTCACATGATACTTTCAAAAACGATGCTAATCTTCTCTATTTTGTGTTGTAAAAAAGCCCTGCTCCTTGTGAAGGATCTTGCACCCTCATGATCTCTGAGGTAAGCTTTGAACATTGATTTGAAAAACCTTGACCGTCTGTGGAATGGATCGATTTACCCTTTTTTTCGCGTGTTTGTTAGCCTCCTGTAGCCATCAAGAGCATTGAGTGTGCAATTATAGACCATGGTTTTGATAAAGGATGGATTGTTCCCAAACCTCCTGTGCATCGTACCGGAAAAAAGGTGGCTATTATTGGTTCTGGCCCGGCAGGTTTGGCAGCCGCCGATCAGTTGAACAAAGTTGGTCATCTTGTTACTGTGTATGATCGCAATGATCGTATGGGTGGCTTGCTGATGTACGGTATCCCTAACATGAAGTTGGACAAAAAGGTGGTGCAACGTCGTCTCGACTTGATGGCCGCTGAAGGCATCACCTTCGTTCCCAATGCTCACATTGGTGTGGATATGGACACCAACACGTTACGGGATCAGAACGATGCAGTGATTGTTGCTACGGGAGCGACGTGGCCTCGCGATCTGAATATTCCCGGTCGTGCATCAAACGGTATCCACTTTGCCATGGAATTCTTGCAAGCCAATACCAAGAGTCTGTTGGATTCTCAACTCAAGGATGGTCACTATCTCTCGGCCAAGGACAAGCATGTGGTTGTGATTGGTGGCGGTGACACCGGTAATGACTGTATCGGCACGTCGGTACGTCATGGTTGCAAATCCGTGGTGAACTTTGAATTGCTTCCTCAACCACCGAACCAACGTGGCAAGGATAATCCGTGGCCTCAATACCCTCGTGTTTTTAGAGTGGATTACGGTCATGCAGAAGTGCAAGCTCACTTTGGTAAGGATCCACGTGAGTATTGTGTCCTTTCCAAAGAGTTCGTATCGGACGCCGATGGTAACGTCAAGGGAATCCAAACCGTGCGTGTGGAATGGACTAAAGATGAAGCCGGTCGCTGGGCGATGAAGGAAGTCGAAGGTTCCGAACAATTTTTTGAAGCCGATCTTGTGTTGCTGTCCATGGGTTTCTTGGGCCCCGAAGAGGCGGTGGTAAAGCAACTATCACTCGAGCAGGATGGTCGTACCAATATTGAAACTCTCAAGGGTAAATATGCCACTTCGGCTTCCGGTGTGTTTGCGGCTGGCGATTGTCGTCGTGGACAATCATTGATTGTATGGGGTATCAATGAAGGCCGTCAATGTGCACGTGAGGTGGACCGCTTCCTGATGGGTCAGACCCGCTTACCGGTGACGGGAGGTATTCATCAACGGTTGGGTCAACCTACTAAAATTTCTAGCGCAGCCGTACCTTCGTGAGGCGCAAATATGTACAATTTTTTAGATATAGAAAGGTGGCATCGTTATCTTAAAATCAGAAATGATCAAAAATAAAAACGTTGTCTTTTTTTGTGAAGCTGTGGCCACCCGGTTTGGGTGAACGTGCCTGTGCTTCTATAGCTGATTGGTATATTCTATCCCAATTTTTGTTTGACCAAAGGAAAATAATCCCAAACGGGGTGCACCACTTGCATGACACTGATCGCCTTTCGTCTATAAAATCAGGGGAAACTTGGAGACCAAGGGTTAAATGAGAAGGAAATCATGACTTTATTGGTCTACAAAAAAAGAACCATCCGTAGGAGTTTTCCAGGAGTTTCTAAAGAGTAAGGAGATGTAAAATCAAAGCTAAAAGTGCAAGGTAATGAAATGATAATTGAATTTATGATGAAAATAGTGCATTTTATAGCCCGCGTGACCATGACAGCCTCGAAACGTTACGATCATTTCGCATCACAGTAATGTGTAAGAAAGAAATCCCCCTTTTTTAGCTGATCAAGTTAGAAGCCGATAGGCTCTCTTTTATAAACGAGATGTTAACAGGCTTGCTCTAATCCTACTGCATTTAAGTTCACCTTTATGTTGATTGCCACGTATTGTTTATGAATTTTACGAATAACTTACATTGATTGCTTGACCTATAATCACACAAATGAAAAAGATTGTCTTGCTGATGGTCACAGTGCTACTGTCAGTGAAACCATTATTGGCCGGCCCAATAGTGGCCTGTTCGTCGTCCAAGTACCGACTCGATGTATTTACGAGGACTCAGTATAGAGGCTTGGCTCAACATATGCGAGCAGATGATATAATAGGTACCTCTTCTAGTTATACTGATGATCTTTTTCTCACTAACCGGCAAGTTTCTTAATCGCACTGGCAGGTACACCTCGATGTTGGAACTTGGCGTCGAAAAACGTTGGGTCGCTCCAAAATAACGATCGGTCCGTTCGACTAAAGTTTTACCGGGTAAGTGTCCTGGGGTCGGATCGGCGGTTGTATATTACAGAAAGCTGAGTGTAGTTGCAGTTACCTGATTGTCGTGGTGCCTCATTCTCCACTTTACAAGGAAACCATCGACGGAATAAAATATTGCTCAAAGCAAGATCCGTTTATGCCAGCAAAAGAGAGTTCTGAAGATAAAATGATCTCACCGGATGACTAGCAACCGCAGCACAGCAGCCGATTCCGTATTATTTCGCCAGACAAAAAGCGATAATCTTTCATAGCTCACGAAGCGGATCGAAATAAAATATGTTCCGTAGCCTTCTCCTCTTCTCTTTGTCTACCAGCATACGCTTGAGACTCGTGGCATTGAAAATTGTTATTTGGACATGTGCACGTATCTTGTTTTCAAATTTCTTACAACGGAATCCCATGAGCATAACAACTGAGCTACTGAGAGCAACGGAGGTTTTGTTAACTCTGTTACTACTGCATGACAACCATAATGACCGATGCGATCATTAGGGTAATATCAATCAATTCTCGGATCAAGTTCCCTGGTTGTCGATTTATATCTAAACAACGTTAAATATTGATTAATTTCATCACACTTGGCATAAGAAGGCCCAATCCACTGAACAATAAAATTTCACAGATATTTTGCAATGACATGTAAGTGATATTGCACTGGTGGGAAGCTGTTTTCTGTTTGAATAAAAGATAATCAACGTGATTGGCCAAAATGAGTTTTTTTGCTGCAAGTGTGGTAAGCAACAAAGATGCTAAGCGAACAAAAGCCTCCTAGAAGCGTTAGGCTAAAAAACAATTTATTAAATTTTTGGTTCGCAAGCGCCAAAAGCGAATTCCAGCTGTGTGTTGCAGAATTTCCACAGAAATCTGCGAGTCGGATTCTCTGCGGAGAAAATTATGAGATCGAACTCGTAGCCATACCAAGAAAGCGATCGCTCTTGTCTTTCTTTTACCAGCGAGCGGTACAACTATGAGTCTGTATATCTCTAACGATTTCAGAACAAAGTGAGATAAGCTTTACGTGGATCGTATTTAGGCGATGGCGTTTATACCATGTTCAACCCTTGCAACAAGCAACACGCATAGATGAACATGGCACCCACATATTTGGTGTAACCACGGAAACGCTCCGACAAGTTAGTATGTTTATTTTGTTGATGTTTTCTTTGTGTGACAAATTCTCCCATTTTTCTATGCAGTGAAAACTTGCTATATCTGTTCTTTTTTGTGGAACGCTGCGAACGCGCACCAATGACAGCAAATGTCACGCTCCTTCATGACAATTCGCACGCTTCTTCGAATTGTACGGGAATATCCCAACTGGATCATCCGGCTGGGTCATCCAATTGTCAAAATTAGCATTGCGATTGGTTTTATTTGCATGTTCCGCCTCTGTTTCTTTGCGTGTTGCAAGAGAAAATAAAGTAAATATCAATATTTGCGTGGGACCATACATCATTATGTTGATCATTTTTCCCTCGATCTTGTTCATGTATTGATTTATATGAACGAGAGCTAAGCTTAAAACTCACCTATGTCGTTTGACTTGGCCTAAAAAAAGAAGTAGGGTATCCAACTGCTGTCAAACATACCAGCAGACTCGTTAACAAACACGTGCAAGAGGAATCATAACCACATAAAACGAACTCGATTTTGAATGAACTGTGCGCGTGTGTATGTGTATGTGTGTTTCTGGGGAGAGGAAAAGAAAAAGGTATTTGTGCTAGAGATAATGATAATATATAGGATTGATGGATGGACATCGTATATTGTGTTTAAAAATCTTCATTGGCCTCTTGAATTTCTCGTAACAGAGCATTATCAGGATTTAAACTTCGGAAGAGCTGATAATCGAATTTGCCGTTGGCCATCAACCTTGCTGACATTCGATCGATCGCAATCACGGCCAAGACCGTTTGGATGTAAGCATCGATTAGATCATCAATACCAAGTCCCAACTGATTGAAATCCTTTCGATCCATCAGAATTAACCGTGACGTATCGGTTGTCCAGCTACCATCGGGTAATTTGATAGACAAATTGGTGCCAAGCATATCCCATGTTTCTCCTACATACAAAGATCAGACCAACCATGAGTTATGAATGACATGATCTCTTATCCAAATCCATCTCCCGTCTCCGCCTTTACCATTGGGATCCAACTTGGAGGTCAAGGGCAAACGTGCTTTTCGCCCGTAAATACACACAGGTGCAAACCCCTGCTTGCTTCCTATTTTTCCCAAAAACGAAAAAGAAAAAAAATCGCTTAGTACTTGCTGTGGAAAATACTACAAGCCTTCATCATAACCAGTCATTTACCTGTTACCATCATTCGCAGATCACTGACAAAGGTATTGCTCTTCTTATTGGGAATGGTACCGACGTGATAAAATTTGCCTGCACGAGTTTGACTGGACCATGATGCGTTGCCTACAAGCGATTGGACGATAAACTATAAAGATTTAAAGGGCCCATTGGGAATAAAAGGTGAGTACGATATTTGATATTATCTATCAAACGGTTTTGAAACCGGCGGTTACCTTGTCATAATGATGGTCTTGTTCCAAAAAGTTGCCCAGTTCAGTTTCATTCGTGATCGTGTAAACGCCTTGACCTACCAAAACCGCAATAGACTGAATGAGAAATCTCCATTTCATGCAACTGAACCCTATTTCTATTTTACCTGCATTGCTGTAAGGCACTTTGAGTACAGCATGACCACCCATGGAATGCATCCAAAGCGGGATCTCCCCACGTGTAACGTTGTTGATCGTTTCTGGAGTACGAATATTCAATCCCGTATCCACCAGTTCCGAATTGTAAAAATCATACGCTCTGGCCGCCATCATTTTGTTTCGACCTCCTGCCAAGCAACTGATGATCTGATTCATGACAACCGTTCTAGTCTGAAGTGGAAATCGATTCCATGGCTTTTGTGTCAGATATCGGAAACAAGCTCGAATAGGATGCCAAACTGTAAAAAAAAGAAAAAAAAAAGTCGCCTGTCAAGTCAACTGTCATATACACACCCCAATACTCAAACTAAGGACATTCTGGGAGGTTTTTACCTTTCTCTTCATCTCGAATGTACAGAACACGGTCGACAAACTTAACGCTGGGGTCTGGATCACCAACATGCCATTCGACCAACCACACGTCTTCTTTGGCGATGTCCGCCAACACCGCCGCGTATCCACTGCTTTCCATCATGTTTTTATCACACACCACAGCGAGCCCGCCAAGATTTGGGTCGGCTTTGGAAAGTTGTTCTTGAAACGCAGATTGGATCACCTGGCGATAACCACCTTGTTCATTATGTTCATCGGTTTCAGACAGAAGCGGCATGGACTTCTGACCAGATGGGCAGGAGTTTGTTTCAATGACGATCATTTGCCGTTGACCAGAAGCGGTCGTTACATTAAACAAATCGGAACCTTTAAATGGGATAGGTTGAGTTTAGTAAATAACACGTTCTCCATACTTGTGATTTGCAGTGAAAAGCGGGCATCCCTCTTTCTGTCTGCCTTTCCGCCTCCGTGCTTTTTTAGTTCCATGTTGGATGAATTATAATTACCTGCCCAATGAAAATGCTGAGGTTGATAAGATAGGACTTCCTTGAGATCTTCTGGTTTGACTTGTGGATTGAGATGGGTATACCGCGCAATGATACGTTCGTTTCCCAGGGTAAAAAAGGATTGGACCAGTGGATGGATCTGCGCATTGAGTACGCGTGGATAAAAGTGTTGTTCCGGTTCGAATTCCCCTTGCGAGACCACACGAGCCCTATTTTCATATTGCTTTTCACTGGGAGGGGTCTTGGGCGGCGATACACCAGTTTGGGTGGAGACAGATTCTCGACGAACGTCTGTCAGCACTTTATCATCGGGGTCAATGGGTGGTGATCTGGGTGCCAGAGGCGAGAAATCCATTGGTGTAGCCATTTCTAGAGATATTGATGTAGTATAAAAAATGGGGTTGTGTTCTATGTTGTTGATCTTGTTGTTGTTATGGTTGACAAAAAAGGGGACGCACGATAGAATAACGAAGAAAAAACCAGGCGATGAGAAAAACGAATGGGCCGCTTATTTTATATTGTTTTTTTTTTCCTTTGATTCAATGCATAACGTGCGAATTTTATTGGCTGAAGCCAACTTGAATGGGGAAACGGTGCTCCATAAGATTGCCGAAAAAGGCAATTCATTGATTGGAACCAATCTTTTTTTTTTATCTTTGAACGAACAAAGTTGGGCCTCATGCGGCCTTATCCCATCCCACCCCTCTTTTTTTTCATTCTGAAACCACATCTTGCTAGGTTACACGGGGAGTTTTTACTTTTCCATTGCCGAGCAACCACGGCGTTTTCTCAATACCCATTCACGGCATTTGGGTCAAAAGGGAGAAATGGGGTTGTCATTGGACGCTCATCCCCATCGACGACCACATTTTTCATTTTTTTAGCCGACTGAACTAGTTCATAACTCATTTAATTGCTTTTTTAAAAAATTACGCAAACATGGTATGAAATGTGTATCAGCCGCATTTGACGTGAATATGATGATGCCGAAAGAGAGATAGGCAAAACCAAAAAAAAAAAAAAAAAATAGTTTTACCTCTTTTGGCCCTCCGTTGATTCTTGAATTGTCAGCTCCATCATTGTTTTTCGCCAATCACAGTATGGCAACTTGGAAACCAGCAACTTTGCTTGCACATATGCTTGCGGCGCTCCAGCTGATTCGCCAAAACACTAGGTGGCCATCATGTGTACCTTTTCTCAATTTTTATTTTTATCTCAATTTTTTTAATCTCCTACAGGCATGAGGATCCATCTTTTTGACCATCCGTTGAATGAATTCATGTGCATCCATCTTCAATCGCTTGTCGATTCAAGAAAAACAACGATGCATCATTCTTTCTAAATATCACCCCGGTGTCAAATGACGTGATACAGACAACCTGGACTACCTTTCATTGGCTTGAGTTACACTGGGAGATAACGTAACGACCTCACCGTGCAACCATGGCAAGTCGATCCGTGTTTTAACCATTTCTTCAACATTCAAAATCGTGCGCTTAATCCAAACGCCGCTGATCCGCGCCTTGGTGAAAGATAAAAAAAAAAGCGCCGCATTGAAAACGGAGGTGAGGGACGGCTAAAAGACAATCTTTCCCTTTTCACTTCGTTATCATCTCCTTGGATCTAGAATCTAAAGGCGATCTATTGCATATCTGCATCATTGATCACATCACTCCTTTCAAGAAAATTTTTTTCCCTTTAATCAATGCCGGGCCTTGTGTTGCAGTCTGCCGCCATTGTCATTTTCACCATGATACTAAGCCTATGGAATTTCTTTTTTGTTTTTTTTTTGTTCGATCGTCATACTGTATCATACTGTGGGTCGCACGTAATACCCAGAGAATGGCGTAGCTTCGGCTTTTGTTATCATACCATGCATCATTTCCATTTGGCTGACAAAAAAAATTGTCTATAGCGATGAGTGCACGCCGCAGGAGACCCTTTAGGAGCTGACTGCTGGGTTCAATGCTCCCTTGTTGACGGATGAATATACAGACAGACATCTTATGGTTTCTTGATGGATTGGCAGCATAACATCAGGGGTTAAGCCACAAGGCTTTTTTTTTCGTGATAATGTGGTAGAACAGTGAAAAACAATGGTGGGGCGGTGGATATGAATGATTGGTTATTATTTTGTCTCATATTCTTGGACGACCTGGAAGTCAAGGCCACATTAGAATACCACAGTGAGTGGGATCATTTTGCGTGGAAAAAGAAGAACACGGTGTGGAGCTTAGAGAATAGGACAACATGAATCAGATCGGTCTGCAAGCAATGTCGGTTTAAACATGTCCGTGTGATTATGTTTATTCGACCTTTCCCGCCTCTCCTGAATCACCGTCAACAGCCGATTTAGAACAAGCCTGGATATCCATAGTTTTCGTTCTCATTATAAATAGGTACGCGGCCCAAGGAAAAAGCGGTAAAAAGCAGAGGAGAAATCTCTTTTTCATTATATGTTCAGCACCAGCGTGGCGTCGACGCGATCTGATTTCACTTCAAAGACCCGAATATTTCCTGCCGTAATGATGTTGGCGGAAGTTATTAAACCAGTGAATCTCGATGGTGGGCAATGGTAACAGTGATACATAGTTAGACAATACGTCCATCAATCCACTGATCGGTAACTTATATGATGGATCTGTTTTTCTTCCCTTTGGATCGTTTTTTAGTGCCTGGTGCGGTAAATATGGTCATCAAAGGACCACTTGCCCACTGTTGAAATGAGACATTGCCCATTCCTCCACTCTATCTATGCCACAGCTTGGTGAGGGGCCACCATTAGAGGAAACAGCCTTTTTCCCCCAATGACACGCTCTTTTTCACACTATTCTTGCTTTTTATTCCTCACCACATCGAATAAGCAAGCACGGCAGTATGCGTTTTAAGCCCCAAATCCAATCATCCATCTACAAACCAAACAGCAAACGCCTCATCGATGTAGGCATTTCCATGTCCAGTATCTTACCTATCCTATGCGAACCCAACAAAAATCCAACATGTTATGCGTTATTATGATTTCGGCCGTGCACTGTCGTTTCTTAGTTCACTTTTTTTTTAACAATATCATACGATAAAATATTCTACTACTCTTTACCCAAAAAATTGACATTCTAAATTTTCGAGAAATGAGTATAGAAAATATAAGCTTGCAGAGTGTCGTGTGGGGATTTTTTCTCATGCTTGTCTAAACCTCAGTACAGTATTTTCTGCGAGGCGCTGCAAAACCCCCTTCTACATGACAGAAAGACCCTTCTGGGCCTCTATTCCATGCAAGTGTGCACTATGTCACAATGACTACCATCCATACAAACCATGTGTTGCGAACGAGCCATCCTTTTTGTGGGTTTGTGTATATAGCGGTTAAATCATTATATGGCTATGAACGCACCATGAAATTGCTGTGCTTTTTACATTCTCTCTTGGCATTATTTATTTAAACATAACAATTTTTTCCCATAGTGTATGACTCGATCTTTGGGCATGACGACTGCTTTAAGATGTTTGAAACAAAGGATCCATGGTTATGTGCCCAAGGATCATTCGAAAAATTTTGATTTGAAGGCTATTGACGGCCGACTGGAAAAAATGAAGCTTAGATACAATGATGTTGTGATTGGGTGAAATATTCGCCCTCCGACATACTACGTCATCCTCTGATTGGTGGTGATTGGTTGGCGCGGGTTTTCCGCACTTGGGTCGTTCTCCTGTCCTTTCCTTTTCAGCAGCTGTATCGATAGTCCAGGAAAACGACACGTGTAAATAGAAACAAGTGGCCAATTCCTACAAACAATTAGTGTATGTGATTAGTTGTACAATTACCGACTGTATTATTGACGCTTTTTTGTTTTCTCTGTTCATCAGTTATCAAGATGCAGATGCTTACGAAGGTAACATCAGGCTCTACTGTCGAGTGATGGTCGCGTGCCTTTGGAATGACTAACCGCTATCTTCCCATTATAGTTTGAGTCGAAAAGCAACCGCGTTAAAGGCATTGCATTCCACCCGAAGCGTCCGTGGATTTTAGCGTCGCTGCATAACGGGTGCATTCAGTTGTGGGATTACCGCATGGGCACCCTTCTCGAACGATTTGACGAACATGATGGTGAGCTCCCAAGTTCTTGGCGGCATCTCGGCATGCTGTGTTTTATACTGACGTTTTCTTATCCGTAGGTCCTGTTCGAGGTATTGCCTTCCATCCCACTCAGCCTCTTTTTGCATCCGGTGGTGACGACTACAAAATCAAGGTCTGGAATTATAAAACGCGCCGTTGCCTTTTCACCTTGAGCGGCCATCTCGACTACGTTCGTACCGTTTTCTTTCATCATGAGAATCCTTGGATTATTTCAGCTTCAGACGATCAGACTATTCGCATTTGGAACTGGCAATCGAGAACCTGCATTGCCATCTTGACAGGTCATAATCACTATGTCATGTGCGCTCAGTTCCACCCGAAGAACGACCTCGTGGTCTCCGCCTCCATGGATCAAACTGTCCGTGTTTGGGATATCACCGGTATGAGTTTTATTTTGATATACAGCAGAAAATACGTGGGAATGGTGTGGCCAAACGAGCGTTTTGTCTGACTTTTTTTTTTGCGTTTCGGTAGGTCTTCGTAAAAAGAACCAGGCACCTACTTCCATGGCTTTCGAGGATCCCTTTTCTCGTCAGAGTCCTCAGGCTGATTTATTCGGAAGCACCGATGTCATGGTAAAGTATGTCTTGGAAGGCCACGATCACGGTGTCAACTGGGCATCTTTCCATCCCACGTTGCCGTTGATCGTATCCGCAGGTGACGACCGTCAAGTCAAGCTTTGGAGAATGAGCGGTAAATGTCTGATGACTTGCTTTGCTTGAGAAAACATCGCTCTCTAATCTTCAGCTATTGTCATTTCAATACCACAGATACACGAGCTTGGGAGGTGGACAGCTGTCGAGGTCACTTTAACAATGTGTCCAATGCTATTTTCCATCCACGTCAGGAGCTCATTCTGTCGGACGGTGAAGACAAGTCGATCCGGGTATGGGATATGACCAAACGTACCGCGGTGGCCACCTTCAGACGAGATCATGATCGTTTCTGGGTACTGACGGCTCATCCTGAACTGAACCTATTTGCTGCAGGTAATGACTCTTTATTTTTTGCTTCCTTGAGCACTACAGCCGACGACAAGGAGACACTCACACCCAATCGATATCTAGGTCATGACAGTGGTTTAATCGTATTCAAGTTGGAGCGTGAACGTCCCGCTTTCCAGGTTCATCAGCAACAATTATACTATGTCAAGGACAAAATCATTCATGTTCACGATTTTGCAAGCACCGCTGATCAGGAAGTATTGAGTGTGCGCAAATTGGGTTCTCAGTATATTCAACCCCGCACCTTGTCCTATAACCCTGCCGAACGCGCCGTGCTTTTGACTTCGGTAAGGCGCTCTTTGTTTGCTTTTTCTCTCCCTGACTTTCGTGACTAACGCTACAGATGGAAAAATAGCCTCATGAAGGTGGGATCTATGAGCTTTATCACTTGCCCAAGAACTTGTCGGGTAGTCTGAAAGAACCGGCCGATGAAGCCAAGCGTGGTACCGGACAATCGGCCTTGTTCATTGCTCGTAACCGTTTCGCCGTGTTTGACAAGGTCAATCAGCAAATTGAAATCCGTGACTTGTCCAACACTGTGACCAAGTCCTTCAAGACGCCCACTCAAGTCAATGAAATCTTTTATGCTGGTACCGGCAACCTGATTTTATCGTCCGCCAATTCCGTCATTTTGTTCGATATCCAGCAACGACGTATTGTCAATGAACTTCCAGTAGCTGCAGTGAAGTACGTTGTATGGTCTGCCGATTATGGCATGGTGGCTTTGCTTAGCAAACATTGTAAGTTATCTAAATAACATTTTACTGGTGTGGATGGATTTTTCTAACTTCATGCTTCTCTGTCAGCCATCACGCTCGCCGATAAAAACTTGACCCAGATGTGCCAGATTCATGAGACCATCCGTATCAAGAGCGGTGTTTGGGATAATTCGGGCGTCTTTTTGTACAGCACATTGAACCATATCAAATATGCTTTGCCACAAGGGTAAGTGTGATGCTAGGTTATTTTGCGTCTTATTCCGTTGTCACTTACGATATGCGTGTTTTTGATGAACTGCAGAGATAACGGCATCATTCGCACTTTGGAACAGCCCGTGTATTTGGCCTCAGTGAAAGGAAAGACGCTGTACATCCTCGATCGTGACGGTCAGGCTCGCTCCATTACCATTGACCCTACAGAGTATCGATTCAAGTTGGCTCTTATCAAACGTCAATACGAAGAAGTGCTCCACATCATTCGCAATTCCAATCTCGTCGGTCAATCTATCATTGCTTATTTACAAAAGAAAGGATATCCTGAGGTGAGTTATCGATCGACGGCTCGAGATGATATAGGAGCCATACTAAACTACGATGACCTGCAGATCGCCTTGCATTTCGTTCGCGATGATCGCACACGATTTGAACTTGCTTTGGAATGTGGTAATTTGGATATCGCGGTTGAAACTGCCAAAAAGATGGACAAGTATGATTGCTGGAGCAAATTGAGCACCGAGGCTTTGAGACAAGGCAACTATAAGGTACGTTGAGATGCAACTGCTAATTTTTTAATGGACCACTGACGGCTGGCGTTTGTTGACAGATTGTTGAACTTGCTTATCAACGCACCAAGAACTATGATCGCTTGTCCTTCTTGTATTTGACCACCGGCAACGAAACCAATCTCCGTCAAATGATGAAGATTGCTGAACTCCGTCAAGACCCCATGTCCCGTTTCCAGAACGCTCTGTATCTCAATGATGCTGAAGAACGGGTTCGCGTGCTCCAAGATGTCGGTCAAAGTAAGTATCGGCCTTGTTGCTGATTAAAAACTCTTACCAGTGTGCTCACGGAATACTTTAGTGCCGTTGGCGTATTTGACTGCCAAAACTCACGGACTTCAAGAACAAGCCGATGCTATTTTGGCGGCGGTGGGCAAGACCGAAGACGAAGTGGAATTACCCAGTGTATCCGAGCGTTTGCCTTCGCCCATGACACCTAAAGTGCAATTAGAAGATCCCAACTGGCCTCTGTTGACGGTTTCCAAGAGCTATTTTGAAGGTGCTTTCGCGCTGGCTGAACAGAACCCTACTGAAGCCGCTGCGGCTCCTTCGTTCTTGTACAATGACCAAATGGATGCTGCGGAAGAAGCCGGTGGTGCGTGGGGTGTGGATGATGATGACTTGGATATTCCTGGTATCAATAACAAGCATGCCTTGCAACCTGATGCCGATGCACTGGAAGCCGAGCCTGGTTTGGAAGCGGATGAAGAAGGCGCTGGATGGGATGTGGATGATGATGATGATATCCGCGCACACATTGATTCCGAAATCAGTCGAGCGGCAGCACAAGAAACGGCCGAATTCGTCGCTCCTACCCCCGGCACGAGCGAAACAGCCGCCTGGATACAGAACTCACCTTTGGCCGCAGATCATATTGCAGCAGGGTCCTATGATACTGCAATGCAGGTATGGCAACTTAAAAGAAAAATAGGGATCTTTTGTTCCAGCTAAAAATACATTTTGTTCTAATCCCATTGGACGTAGACCTTAAATCGTCAAGTGGGTGTTGTCAATTTCGAACCGTTGAAACCCTACTTCTTGTCCATTTCGCAAGCTTCTTGTGTCTATCTATCATCGATGCCTTCGAATCCAACTTTGCCCTTCTACCTTCGCCGCCAACCCGAAGATTCGAATCCACGCACCAGCTTGCCGGTCACCGTTCACAATTTCCAACACATCGTGTCCAACCAGCTTCAACTGGGATACAAGCTTTTCTCGGACGGAAGGCTCGCTGCGTCGGCCACTCAGTTCAAGCATGTTCTGCATTCCATTCTATTCACAGTGGTGGCTAACAAAGTGGAAGCCGATGAAGTGGAACAGCTCATTGGTATTTGTAAAGAATATATCATGGGTCTCGCGATAGAAACCAAACGTCGAGCTACGGCTGGTACCGAACCGGAAAGCTTGAAGCGTGCTTTGGAATTGGCGGCGTACTTCACCCACAGTCAGTTACAGGTTCCCCATCTTCGACTGGCGCTCCGTCAAGCCATGAAACAAGCCTTCCGACTTCGAAACTTTAGCACTGCCACCCACTTTGCTCGACGCCTCCTTGAATTGGCACCACCCCAAAAGGCTGCCGATGAGGTATGAATCTTTTTTAATTTGTTGTGATTATTAACACTGACTGATGATTTTTCGCCCCCCAAAAAAATAATAGGCTCGCCAAATTCAAAGCGTATGTGAACGCAACCTACGAGATGAAATTGAGTTGGAATACGACCAGTACAATCCTTTCGTGGTGTGTGGTATTACGTTTGAGCCGATTTACAAGGGTTCTCCTCAGGTCAATTGTCCCTTCTGTCAAGCCAGCTATAAGCCTGAAATGAGCGGAAAACTGTGCACTGTTTGTGAAGTGGCTCAAATTGGAGCCAACGGTTCTGGCCTTCGAGTCATGTTATAAAATTTTTGCTTAGCTCAATTTACAACCATTTTCTTATCAAACACAGCGAGCGAGATATAACAAAAAAAAAGCCAAAACAAAAAAGATCCCACAAATACACTTTCTATATATTATTTTCTTATTAGAAGAAGAACTATGATACGGGTACTCCTGCAAGGTATTTTGATATTTAGATAATTAGGTCCAGAGATGGGAAAACAAAGATATAATTAGGAATAGGCAGTAATATTATGAGCGTCCGCCGTAAGGACAAATGACATCCAAGTAAGGATCAAGCGTGCGAGGAAAACCAGGCACTTCCGCATCCAGATGAAGGCCTAATCGTAGAAAAGGCTCAACAAAAAGTGGGGCAGTGAAAACCATCCAAGCAGCGGTCAATAATCGTGCTGCCGAAGCAGGGAAGATTGGAATCCACGAAAACTTTGGAGATGTGACGACGGTGGCTACTGCTTGAAGAAGGAAAAAAATAGTCTGATAACCCAAGATGCCGGGCTGATTCCAGTTCTTGTAGCCGAGCATGACCAATACGATGTAATCATGCATTAAACCGGAAAGAAGAAATACGGACACTGTGCCAGCAAAGGCGCCGAGGACCTGATTCTTGCCAAACAGAGCACGGACGGGCTGATAGGCTATCTGTTTGAAGCCAGGCCGAAAAATCTGATGCCAGCGCCTGGACCATAGTTCGTGGACGTTTCGGCTCAGCCACGGTTTATCAAAGATGGGCGGCTGAGCAACGAACCGAGCCAGTTGCTGATGATATCGAGCGAGAGGAGTGTTATTGGGAACGAATTGAGCGAGGAAAAAGAGATGCACAGCAGTGAATAGCAACTGGAGCACTGGCACGATAGCGACGTGAAGGTGTAAAGTAAATCCGACGACGGCATGATAGTATAAGCTGCGTAGAGAGACAGTGTGCTGAACAAACTTATCGATGTAGCCTACATTGGTTCGAATCTCTGGCGGTTCCATACACACACGAAGGAAACCGTCAAAAAGAGTCATGGCCGGGACAAACAGTAACATGTAAACCACGGCCCTCAGTAACCAGAAGCGTGAATCTCGACGGATCGTATCGATGTTTATTGACTGTTCCTTGCTGTCCACTTTGGACGGTACAGACTTGAGCGGGTTTTCGTTCCAGCGTCCCAGGACATCGTAAAAGGGGGCAATTTGTTTTCCATCGGCCGACTTTTGACGACGATCTCGGATATAGAATCCCATACATGCACTCATCACGACCGCTTTGATTGCCACCAAGGCCTTGTCCAATAAAACGACATGCTCATCGCTGGTCAGTGGCATAAGCATTTCCAGAATGAGAAGCACAATCAATAGTCGCTTCGACACTCCCTTATCAGGGTTGGTAAAAAAATAAAAGAGACCGGTTGGTATTGAACATCGCACAAACAGCCATACTTGGGCAATAGATATCACCATGGCAAAGGGCAAGATGACTCGGATGAAGCAAAGCGATGTGCAGTTAAAACCTTTCTGCCGCTTACAAGTCCGTCTCCCTTGAGCTTTTTTGTCATACTTGCCAAATTTGGGCATCCGCATTTACTTGGCGGATAATCGCTGCAAGTTCAGCCTGATGTAAATTAATGCTTTCCCGTGGAAGACAGGGAAAAAGGAAAATCAGCGAGGTACTCTGTTTATATCACCTGTGTCATCAATGTATTCTCGAAGAATGATGCAAAATTAATAAGGGTAAACAATATTTCATTTTATTGCTCGGTTATATGACATTTTTTCGGGATTCTCCTCACCATCAATCCAGCTCCGGTCAGAGGACTTCTCATCAACTCTGGCGAGCTCTTCCTGGTATCATACTCCGCGCGGATTCTATGTTATTCTTCAGCTGCAGTAGAGTCATTCATATCGTAGCTCGTTCGTTGTAGCTTGAGATCTCTCAATCAAATCAGTTTGGTCCTTAAGCTCACCCCACAGAGACACTGACGGATTATTATCCCGGGGACTGCTCGATGCATTTTACTTTTCTGCAAGCACAAATTGTTTCGCCAAAACCATCTTCACTCGATGCAGTCAAGGAACACAAGTCGACCAAGGCGAGCTCCAACCCTCGTTGTGCTGCAAGCCTTCAATTCTACCATCATCGAAAATGATCGCAAAAAGTTCCCGAATTTTCACCAACACCATTTTCATATTGATGTAAGTGGGCGCTATCGCTTGCTAGAATTTATACGCTCGGTACATTAAATGATCAACCGCTCCTGCGATCATTAATACGGCCTGTTGATCAGTAAATTCGGGCCTGAACTTCCATGAAAGCCATCAGCGAGCTGATGTGAGACAGGACAATAAAATTCGTCGAGAAACAGGTCAGGAATTATCGGCAAGTTGTTTGTATCGATGGTGGTGAAGCGTTTGACGAGATAAAATAAACATCCGATAGTTGGTGTTTGGTTCGCTCTCGTGAAGGAGGTTCTTTCGATATCCCTTGGCAAAGTAGAGACTTTTTCTTCGGAAGTTTTCTTAGTGGACAGGAACCCCTTCTTAACGCTTGCTGAAAAGTATATCTTCACAATATCTGTTGTTGTGGAGACGTCAGGGTTTGTGCGCTCCGATTAGAGATGTTCCCTCTTGTCCCAGTTGGAAGAGATCCCATGAGCGACATACACCGAGAGAGCCTGGTCTACACCAGGCTCGGATATGCCACGGATTGGAGAACTTACGGGTCGCTCGTTTGCCTTGAAGGCTCCTCTAGGAGTGTGGAAGAAGAGGATGGACTACATTTCTCAAGTATGCGACATTCATTGGCCGACATGGGCTTATCACTCCGCTAGGTTTGAACCAAGTCATTGAGCAGGAAGTTGTGGGATGTTTGCTTAAAAGAAAAGAAGTGAGAAAAGCCGATTGTTTGAAGTGGTGAATGGTGATCTGTGGGGTGAAAGATTGTAGGTCATACGTCACTCGATATATTTCTCAATGCGTTTCCTCATGCCACGCATCGTTTTTGACATTCAGAAAGATGTTCACCCAAAATGGAAGGGATGATATCAACAAATTATGTCAGATATCCCTGCCATGGTCCGCTGCGGTTCATCTTTTGCTGTTCTCTTGGTCACTCACCAATGGTTCGTATGACTAAGCAACCGTTCACGTTGTATTCCCAAGCAATCGGGTTGCCATTGGTTCCTTCCTCCTTTGAACCGTCAAGGGGATGCGTAGCCATTGTCGCAGTAAAACTCTTGCCAGATAAAAAAAAATCCAACGGTGCGGTTTCAGCTCAACGGCGATTTTGCCGCGATAAGAGCGGTTCCCATCGATTCGTCAATTTCATGCCAAGTGCGATTTTCAAGATACGCTTTTCCTTTTTTGGAATGACTTGGAAACAAACCGAAGTTGGTTTTTCGAGCATTTTCTTCGCGAGAAATTTCAGCCAATCATTGACAAGGATTCTTCGAAGATTGGAGAAAATGCTGGCAACTTTTTCAAATGCAGGTTTCGTTCTATATAAGGAGCTTGTGCAAGCTCACTTTTGATATTTTCTTTAGTTCTTTTTTTTTTCATCTTTGTAAATTACATCCTTTCATAATGTCTGGAGGCAAATCTAGTAAGTATTATTAGCTAAATAACACACGACGCACAGCGTGTGTTAGGATTGCATTTTGTATTATTTCATGTATACTTACATGTAACTTCTTTTTTTAATAGTTGGTATTGACTTGGGTACAACCTATTCCTGCGTTGGTGTGTGGCAGAATGATCGTGTTGAAATCATCGCCAACGATCAGGGTAACCGCACCACTCCCTCCTATGTTGCTTTCACCGACAGCGAACGTTTGATTGGTGATGCCGCCAAGAATCAAGTCGCTATGAACCCTCACAACTCGGTCTTTGACGCCAAGCGTCTTATTGGTCGTCGTTTTGCCGATGCTGAAGTGCAATCCGATATGAAGCACTGGTCTTTCAAGGTCATTGATCGTGAAGGCAAGCCCGTCATCCAGGTGGAATACAAGGGCGAGACCAAGACTTTCACTCCTGAAGAAATCTCCTCCATGGTGCTTTTGAAGATGCGTGAAACCGCCGAAGCTTACCTTGGTCATGAAGTCAAGAATGCCGTCGTCACCGTTCCCGCTTACTTCAATGATTCTCAGCGTCAGGCTACCAAGGATGCCGGTCTCATTGCTGGTTTGAATGTTCAGCGTATTATCAACGAACCTACCGCCGCTGCCATTGCTTACGGTTTGGACAAGAAGACCGAAGGCGAACGCAATGTGCTCATCTTTGACTTGGGTGGAGGTACCTTTGATGTGTCCCTCTTGACCATCGAAGATGGTATTTTCGAAGTCAAGGCTACCGCTGGTGATACCCATTTGGGTGGTGAAGATTTCGATAACCGTCTTGTTAACCACTTCATGCAAGAATTCAAGCGCAAGTTCAAGAAGGATATCTCTGGCAATGCTCGTGCTGTCCGTCGTCTTCGTACCGCTTGTGAACGTGCTAAGCGTACTCTCTCTTCGGCTGCTCAGACCACCATTGAAATTGACTCGCTCTTTGAAGGTGTCGACTTTTATACCTCTTTGACCCGTGCCCGTTTCGAAGAATTGTGTCAGGATTTGTTCCGTTCTACCATGGATCCTGTTGAAAAGGTGCTCCGTGATGCCAAGATTGACAAGGGCTCCGTTCACGATATTGTTCTCGTCGGTGGTTCCACCCGTATTCCCAAGGTCCAGAAACTCGTCTCTGACTTCTTCAACGGCAAGGAACCCAACAAATCCATCAACCCTGACGAAGCCGTCGCTTATGGTGCTGCTGTCCAGGCCGCCATTCTTTCCGGTGATACCTCTGAAAAGACCCAGGACTTGTTGTTGCTCGATGTCGCTCCTCTTTCCCTCGGTATCGAAACCGCTGGTGGTGTCATGACCGCCCTTATCAAGCGTAACACTACCGTGCCTACCAAGAAATCCGAAATCTTCTCGACCTACGCTGATAACCAGCCCGGTGTGTTGATTCAGGTCTTTGAAGGTGAACGTGCTCGCACCAAGGACAACAACTTGTTGGGCAAGTTCGAACTTTCCGGTATTCCCCCTGCTCCTCGTGGTGTTCCTCAAATTGAAGTTACTTTCGATGTCGATGCCAACGGTATTTTGAACGTCAACGCTCTTGACAAGACCACTGGCAAGTCCAACAAGATCACCATTACCAACGATAAGGGCCGTCTGTCCAAGGAAGAAATTGAACGTATGGTCAACGATGCCGAGAAGTACAAGGCCGAAGATGAGGCTGCTGCTGCCCGTATTACTGCCAAGAACGGCCTCGAATCCTATGCTTACAACATCCGCAACACTCTTCAAGACGAAAAGGTCGGTGGTGCTCTTCCCGCAGATGACAAGGAGAAGCTTACGGCCGCTGTCGATGAGGCTATCAAGTGGCTCGACGAATCCCAGGAAGCTTCCAAGGAAGAATACGAATCCAAGCAAAAGGAATTGGAAGAAGTCGTTAACCCCATCATGATGAAGTTCTACCAAGCCAACGGTGGTGCTGCTCCTGGTGGTATGCCCGGTGCTGCTCCTGGTGCTGCTCCTGGTGGTTTCCCTGGTGCCGGTGCTGGTGCTGACAACGATGGTCCTTCTGTTGAAGAAGTTGACTAAATGCAGCGACATTCTTGGTTCAAAAATTAAAAAAAGCCAACTACCCTTCCTTCTCCTCTCGCATGTTACATAGTTTTCCTTTTTTAAACCTTAGCTTAGATGTTGCATATTTTATCATCATGCTTAATATAAAGGTCGACTTGGATGATTAAATCATCCAGTCATGTATTATAACCTATAACCTTTGTCTGAAATTATTGTATCGTGAACAAAATTTTACAGTAAAGAAACAATTCTCAATGCCATAGCATTAAACAACGGATGCATACAGTGATACATCAGTTTGACTTACAAGGTGGTATCAATGGGCCATCGTTACTTAGCTAATTCTGCAGATACATGATTCGATTCCTGTGATTTTTACATAAAGTACAATAGAGAGACGTTTAGTTTCCTGCTATATGATCTGAATAAGGTTACTGTGTTTACAAGTCATTTGTTTAAAAACTCCGGAGTCACAGAATGGCAAACAACTGTGGGATCGTAATGTAGAAAGCCTGTTTGATTTACAACGTTTTAAGAAAGATGCATTATGAAAGCAGTTTATTTTTATGATGACAAAGAAGATTGCTGGATTGTTTGAGCCAACCGGCGTACAGTCGGATCATAATGGTTCTATGCAAAAAGGTCGTGTCAGCCATATCTTATTCCAAGTAAGTACTCATTTTTTTATCGGTGACACCTACCTGTAAAAGGAATAATTCATAAAGACTGGTGCCGAAAGGATTACACAACTCAGGATCTTTCAAAAGCGGAAGATAGATACCACTGGCAGCTCGATCTTCAGATTGTAAAAGGGCATCAAGACGGCGATCCTTCTAAAAAGGACGAAAAAAAGTGTATTAACAGTATCAGTAATAAGCACCGGATTGCTTTGGCATATAAGTGGACGCACCTGAACAAGTTTATGAACAAAGGACAGACATTGCTGAACGGATTTACTGGGCATATTCAATGCGACCAGGCAGAATCGTTTCACAAACGCAGCCAATCGGTCAATAGGAATCTGAATGATTTGGGTCAATACCATGTCGCATTTTTACCGTTGTGTCAATTCATTATGCTGTACCTGTCTCTTTCTCAAGAACATTTGTTCCAAGCCTTTCAGCAGCAATTCGCTCTCGGATGCAATATTGGCATCTTTTTTATCTTCCAACTTTGTGCGGAAAGCCGATTTGAAGAGAATCACATAAATCTCTGTATAGAAATCCTTGAGATCGTAATTGATCGCTTCACCTAAACCATAGATTTTGTCAGTATCGTATTGCACACATCATCTGAAACTCATCTATACTCGGCTTGCTTTACCTTGGCCAGACAGAAGCTGGAAAGCTGTAATGATACACAGTAAACGCTTGCGGGTACCACCACCTCCTCGGGTGGCTTCACTTGTATCTTCCATGGTATGCATCACTTCTTTCAGAGCGTTGAGCAAATCGTCAAAGAAGTCGATATTGATGAGATGGGCAAATCGAGCTAACCCTTCCAAAACAGCCGGTAACAGCGGTGACGACGACTGTTTCTTCAGGACTCGGAAGTAGAAAGTAAAGATCAACTTTAACGTTTCTGTATGCTACAGAGTACAAATATAAAAGATGAGACATATTGAACAAAAAAAAAATGGATGCGTCTCGTGTGCTTACATTTTTATCCTTTTCTTCTTTGCTGACGACGGCTTCCGCTTCCTGGAACTCTTTTTCGATCTCCCGGGTTTCTTTGAGCGCCTTTCTTGCCTTCTTGGTCAAGAAATGTTTCTCTTGTTTCTTTCGCTTTTTGCCAACCGTGTCGGCCTCCTGGTAAGCCACAGGAACCATTTCATCCTTCAATCGAAGGTGCAAGAAGGTGTTGACCACATTCTCGTGCACAACATAGCCCTTGGATTTGATCATACGCGTCAACATCTTTACAGCATCTAGCGATGTTCGTCCAGATTCATCGTTTTCCATCACCGTAATGATAGCCTTGCAGCACATATCAGCCATCTAAAACCCCATCCAAAACAGTAAACATTCGTCAATCATCACTACAAAACAAGCATTTGTTGTATCATCGTACCTCGTTCCACTGCACAGTGCTCATACGTGCTACGATGGCAACCATGATTTCCAAACGGAAGTTGAAATGGGTTTTGCTGGTGAGAAGTTCACATAAACAACGAGTGGCGACCAAACCCATCGCTGCGTCTTCTTCCGTCTTCTTTTCTGTATAAAAAGAGAAGCAAGGCGATATCGATGATTAGTATAGGAATAGGTAGGTGCATAGAGTGCAAGATCAACTCACTCGTCAAAAGAGAGCCCAAATCCTGAAGATATAATTCATAGTTTCGGAGCAATGTTTTTTCGTATTCTCTCAGTTTCTTGACATCCTTGGACACTTGTACACCCTCTTCTTTTTCGGTAAGAGGACGGATACGGTAGCTATTGTAGGAAAAAATTTTCAGTCGCTGCGTTCCTTGTTTCCCTCGTTAACTCTCGTTTGCTATACATACCCGGGAATAACATCCTTGTACACAGCCAATTGTGTCAACAGAGCCAGCTTTTGAACTGTGCGGTCCTCGTCTTTGAAAATGTTACGGAGCGATTTTAGTTGTCCAATCTAAAGCCAATGTGAATATCAATGTTAAATCGGATGCTGTCAATAAGAACAATGCGTCGATCATTACATTAGCTTCGGGATCTTCTTGAATATTGGAAGCGATAGTAGCAAGTTCTTCCTTCATGGACAAGACGTGCGCCTTTTTCGATAACTTTGGTGCCGGCTCTTGCTCCTCTTCCTCCTCCTCCGCGTCCGATGCACCCGCAGCTTCAGTTACTTCTTCGGTTTCTACGTTTGCTTCATCTTCAGATTCATCTTCCTTGGGAGTTTCATCGAGCTGGACAAGTTTGCCACCCGACAATTTGATAGGCAGTTTGTTGAAGTGATCTTTGCGTGTCCATTCACTGGCGACCTTGCGTGGTATTCTCTCGTAGTCCATTTCCTCATCCGACTCCTCAACCGGTTTTTTCTTCTTCACTGGACCTGCCTCGTGCATTGCCTCCAACTCGTCATCCATGTCTTCCAAATCGTCAAGATCACTGTCATTGTCCAGATCCAGGTCATTATCGATTTCATCGTCGAGTTCGTCTTCAGAGGAAGAAAGCGCTTCAGGTTCAGGAATAAGCGCAGGACCGCTACTTTTTTGTGATTTTTTCTTGGTCTTTTGTGTGTTTCTAACAAAACGATTCCGCTGTTAATGGACGGTTTCCTCGTGAAAGACTGCTTAGTTTGCACGCGATTATTCTTACCTCGATAATTCTTTGGGATCCATGGAAGTCAGGAACTGTTTAAAATCTTGATTATCGGCAAAGAATTCGAGATCATCGTCGGATATCGCCAGATCGTCGTTGTCTACTTCTGGTACGCTCACGAATTCAGGAATAGCGCCCTAAAAACCGTCAAGACCATTGTTAGCATCATTGATCGACGATGGCTTTGCATAGATTTCATACCTTTTCCTTGCCCTTTTTACTGGCTTTATTTTTCACATCCGATGTCGGTTTCGGCTTGCCTTTGGCTTTGGTCGGTGTTTTTGTTTTGGTAGACACCTTTTGGATGGATCTTTTAGGCGGCATGATCTAACAATATAGCGATGCTTAAACGACCCGATTTGATCCTTTTTTTTTCTTGTGTCTAAGGAAATTGTGACGGTTTATTACAATGAAAGGAAATTGCCGGATTTGGAGCCTCATTACTCCGCACAAAAGAGTTCAAACACGGCTGTTCAGGTTGCATCGTTCACTAACACCATAGTTGACTTGCATCAAGTATGCGTGGCGCTCATTTATTCTGAAATAAAAATGGCAACACAATCTTAAACTGCCAACTTCTATTCATGATTCGGGTGATCGAATGCATTTGTGGACGATCCGCAGCCTAGTTGAGTCTTTAGAAAATCCGTGTTCGAAACACTTCAACTCAAGGCTTTCACGGAGGCGTGTGCGAACGTTGGAAAAAACTACGTCCTTTTTGCACCATTATCTATGAATGGTATTATAGATTCCACTTGCTTTTATCAGTTGACTTCAATGATATGCGAACTCATAAAAATAAAATCTGTTATGCAAAACGGCGTTTCTTTATTACAAGAGAATTTCAAACCCGTTTAATAAACTAGGAAAGGAAACTATTGTATCGATGGCATTTAGTTATGAGTTAAGACGGGTGACCCCCAACCAACAACTTGGCTGGGCAAGTTGTTGTAACTTCTTCCCCTATCCCAACCCCGTCCAACTTATAGCTATGCCATGGGCTCGGGAGCCGGCTCGTCTGGTCGGAAGCCTACAAATGTTAGTACCACTGCCCTACAAAAATGTTAGTACCATCAAACTGTCCTACAAAATGAGTACAGCCAAAACTTGCTAAAACGCCAATCAGCGGACACCAAGTCGTCGCGGGAAGGCAGAGCGGAACAGAGCAGAGCGGAACAGAGCAGAGCGTCTTGAAGCCTACAAAATGTTAGTAATATCGGGAGGTCGGTCGGCAGTGATTGTCAATGGGTGCGTTTGGCGGGAGAAAGAGGGGGAAAAAAAAGGAAACGGGGAGAGGAGGAAAAAGAACAAAATTCTTTGACGTTTTCTTTTTTTTTCCTTTTCTTTTTTCTTAATGCAATGGAAGGTTGAAGGGCAGCCATCGAATAAAAAATGGAAAAAGACTAACTTCGCGAGAATTAGGTGTAGAGAGACGTGCCGCATTTGTATCAATGCTGCAAAGTTAATTGATTGGTATCCCAGCAACAATGGGGAAGAAACAAGAAGGTTTCTGACTATGAAAAGTTTCACACACGCCTTCAAGAAAAAGACAAAAAGGACTATGCATTGAGGAAGTCCAAGCGGACTTTTTGATGATTTCAAGTCCGAAAGGCATCGAATAAGATGGAAGCGGTCGATGGGTCCAATTCACTTGATCCTGTCCCAAGGCACGACATCCATTACTTTTGTTCAGATTTTGATCTATCCAAAACTGCCTTTACAAGACGAATTCGTATAAATTCGAAGCATCTCTGTAGAGGCGCACCGGCCGAGTTACGGTGTTTCCCTCTTGGTTTTTTATCCCAACCATCAGGATACGGCTAATGCGCCAGTAGCAATGAACTATCTTACAAAGAAAACGCCGATAAGGACATAGAAGAAATCAAACCAAACGTTAAGCAGGCTGCGCACACTTGGGGATCCTCGGAGTCGCAAACTCTCAATCATGCAGTTACTGATCCCAGGGTCGGTTACTGAATTTGAACACACCACTGTTTGTCTGACATCTCGTTCTTTCTATATCAAGCTGTCTTTTACTTCAATCAAAAAAAAAAAACCTGTACTTTTTTTCTCTCTTAATCCTCAGAGTCCTCAAGCTTGGGAACGATTCCAATAAATCATTGTCCCTTCTCCACAGGAAACATCGACAAAGTAACCGTAATCATCCACGCTAACGGGAGACCTTTGTCAATCACCAAAACTTGGAAACAATGATGAAAGAAATAATCTTTTGCCGCTGACATTCCTCACCGAGTTATGCGTGGCATCCATGCGCACAGTAACAGAGTTATTCTTTAAAAACCGTACCGAGTTTATTTATTATTTCATATGATTTTGAAAAATAAAGGCTAATCTTTAAACTATGATAAAGCATCATGCTTTTCAACTTACCTCAATCTATCCCGTGCTCCGAGATGCCTACAAGTGCCGTTACCATCAACAGCGTCATATTCGAAGAAATGACCGGTTTCTTCAATTCTCAGTTGCACAAACGCAAGCAATCACTCATATCATTATGTAGACGCACGATCTTCTTCAAAATAGCACTGCAGCGCCTTGTACACATGCATGTCCCCGATCAGAAAAAACTTCGCGGGACAAGAGCTTCACAATCCAAACCTTAGAATAATGAAATGATAATCAACATGATTATCATCTCGGAATGTTATCTATAATATACCATGGTCAAAATGTCGCTACCTAATCGAAGCATCTCGTTGAACTTGGCCCAAGGAACTTGCGTTGCGTTTGCTCGTCAATCCAGTTGGAGAGATACGCAGAGATGGGCCCTATTCTCAGGCCCTCCAAACTGTCTGGAGTTTGTATGGAAAGTTACATGCACAAAACCTCTGTCAACCTCAAAAGAAGAGACAGAGATTTCGCTTCAAATCCACAACAACGAATAGCAGGCCTCACGCAGCGCTTCTTCGGACGATGGCAGGTATATGCTGACGAACAAAGACAGCGTCAGGACATAATAACCCCCTTTAAAAAGGTATAATAATAGCTACAAGACTTATCAGATACCTACAAATGTTCATAATAGGAAATGTCGTCTTGCGAATGCGAAAGCGACAGCAGGGGAGTCTTCGGCAAAGGGTCCGACGGACTGAACAATAGCAGCAGTGGCACCAATGATGGTTTGAGGGATGGAGATGACCTACGTGCGAATGGATAAACAGAAAGAGAAATGGGGACACCAAAAACACGTAAGTCAATTAAAGCAGGAAACAAAAAAAAAAAAAAATATGTTCATGCGTGACAAACGATGACCTGCGCATTGGCAGCCATATGACACCATACTCAACTCAACTCTCCCCTCCCCGAAGCGAATAATCGCATTTCTTTTTCTTTTCTTTTTGTTTCTTCTTCTTTCCCACTTGTTTTCTTTGGTGAACGTCCCATGATACCAATCCACGCATCTGATGGCAATTTGTCGATCAGTTCATGGACATGGGTTCTTGTTTTGAACGGATGCTAGCGGCCTGTAGCCTTTTTTGGTGAGCGTCCTAGACACCAATCCACGCAGCTGAAGGCTATTTTTCGATCAGTTCATGGACGTGGGTTCTCTTTGTATAACAAGTTGCACGCGGCCATTAGCCAAGTTACGAAAACAGATCTTTTTTTTTTTTAAGTGAACATCTACTGTCCATTATGTGCACATTCAAGAAAGTACGATACGATGAAAACGGTGAGATTTGTCACTGAATCCAATGTCACTTGACTAAAAACGATTGTCCTCTAGAAGTCTCGTGATATGATTACCTGTGTCTAAAGCAGACCGCCATAGATGTGTTGTTATGGACCCCAGGTAGAAATTCTCAGCCAAAGACATGCTACTGCCTGTTTGCACAACCCGTTACTGGTCCCCATGACTGCGAAGGTGTCTCCTTTTTCTGGATATACTACGTCAGTGTTGACACCTTTCCGGAGCAACAATCCTAAATCGGAAGTGCGTTGGCCGGTTATTTGTTAAATCTTAGCTGAAGTAAACTGCTTGCATCGGCACAAACCATAACCCCAATGACCACTGTACGTATGGTTATAATCAGCTATCTATTCATCGATGCTTTTTTCTATTTCGCTTCTTCTTTTTTTTTTTTTATAATGACCATTTATTTTATCCTTTTGTTCGGTTGGCTTTATTACTCTTGATACCTAAGTGGATTTTTAGAACCCATAAACTTGTAACTTAACCTAATATGGACGACGTGATTATATGATATATATCCGTGAACTACTGTTAAGGCGCCACCTCTTCGTTTTGTTCTGAAGATTCCAACGATAAGTTATCTCTGGAGTTTACAGTTGGGCTTTTATGTTTCCGAAACGCAAGTTAGCATCACCTGGGATTTTACAAACAATGAATGGAAGGTTTAGCTGAGGCATAATGCCGCACTTGCTGAAATTTGTACAGCTTTGCTAGGTATTCTCAACGACAAATCATCCATTGTTATAACAAAATCCCATTCTAAAAAAATCACTAATAAGCATCGTTTTGGCCAATGTGGTTTGATAAAAATTTGGGCACACAAAGGGGACAAATGTGATCAATTTCAGTAAAGCGACATTTATTTTTGGTTAAAACGGCATTTCAATGACAAAATTTACCACCTTTTTTTATTGCATTTGTTGGGGAAATACAAAAATGTGCTTTTTTTCATTCAATTTCCGGCGGCCGAAGACAAATAAAAAAATAATTACCCATTATCGCTTCAAGCGACTAGAGTATCCGCAAAACAGAAGCATATAGAAAAGAAAAAAAGACTCAAAAAACAGCCATGCTAGCTATATCGCGAGAACTTGCCTTATCGCTAAATTTTGAATACCACGAGCATGCTGACACCTTGACCAACCTCGAGAAAAGGTTGACTTGTCATCTCGATACCATGGAAATGTCACCGGTCGATCTACTCGATGCCAAGGAATATGTAAAAGATAGAGGTACATTGCCAAGTTGACCATGGGTTGAATCGCTCAATGGACCCTATTAACCCGGTTTCTCTTTGTTTCCTTTGTTCTTCTATTCCACATTGTTTTTCTACGGAATGCAGTAACCTTGTTCAGGTTTTTACGGGATGCGGATTTCGTTGAAGAGTATGCTTTCAAACGTTTGGTGGACACAATACAATGGCGAGCAGAAATCGGAATCAGTCAGCTTACGTGGGAAATGGTGGCGCCCGAGTTTTTCGAAAATGGATTCGCCTTTTTCCACAAACAAGATCTTCTCGGTCGACCGATTGCTCTGATTCGTATGCGTCATTTTCCGAAATTTCGGGATACTACCAAATCGTTGTCGGATTACATACCACCCTTCGCCTGTCTCGTAATGGAAATCGCTCGAAAGTTGACATGGGATATCACGCAGGAAAGACAGCAACACATAGACGAATATACATTTGTTCTTGTCTCTCAAATTGTGGTCATCATCGATATTGCAAAGGCTCCCTTTGTCCCCATGGTAAGTTGGACGTTCCTATGATGGTATCATATGATACGTTGTTTCGGCTCCATGGTTCGTTTCATCTAACCTGATAATGTAGGAGAAACAATTGATGCATTCGTTACGAGATATTACAGATAAACGGTTTCCGGGATTTATTGGTTCGGTGTACATCATGAATTTTGGTTGGATGTATCAAGGATTGTGGCAAATGGTGAAACTGATGTTGAGCGACAATGCCAAAAGCAAGATCAATTTTCCCGGTGTCAAAGATATTCTCCAGGCGGTGGCTGCCCAGGATCTCCTCATAGGTAGGTGGACATAATTCAGTAGCGTGAAGAATTATGGATGAATTGATGCATGATCTACAGAATTAGGTGGCGTGGATGATTTCGAATGGTCTATTGAATCCGATCAAACACTGCAAAAGTATGGGCAGGGACTGGTCGTTGAACCGTCGCCGGTACCGTCACCAGTGCCTTCTCCAGTACCGTCATCAAGTGCGAAAGACGAGGGTGTCATCGAAACAGTGTACGACGATTCGGAAGCCGAATCCGATGACGTTTTCTTTGATGCGCGGGAGTCATCGTCCCATCGATCTAGCATATTCCAACCTTCACCTGCCATCTACCCATCGATGAGTATTACGTCGAGTCATTACGGTACACCGGGTTCATTGACGCCGATTACGTATCACCGACGACCGTCATTGTCCTGGGCCGTTCCTCAGCAGTTGATCCAGTCTCCCTATTATTGGACAGGCTTACATATTGGGGCGAATTTCTTGACCTCATTTTTCCAGAAACCGGGCCCCGATCCTCGTGCGGGAGGCATTTCTTCCGCGGCTCTTGCCAATCGATTGGAAAGGCTAGCTCATGAGCAAGGCACGCAAACCATCGATCTCGATGATCCAAGCAATATCGACGATTTAAATCATTTCACTGTTCTCGTCCAGCCACCACCTCATTATCCTCACTTACTCCCGCCTGATAATCCTCAATCCGCCTATGCTATTGCTCCCTTGAAAACCCATCTCATACGCTCCGAACAACGGTTGGTCCGCTTTTCACGTCGCCTGTTCCGACTGTCGTTTGCGTATAAAGGGGCGCTCTACTGGATCGTACTATACATCTTCTTGAGAGGCCCCGTGGAAAACAGTATGCGGCGGGCTTTGGCCAAATTGCTGGTGGCCACACCTCAACAAATCACATACACCACCATCGGTGTTACGGCGACACTGGCTGCCGCCTTTGGATCTACGTTATCGACCGCCGTCAATGGTCGTCGGTAAAAACCCTGTACTTTTTTCTTACAAGCATTGTGCTCCATGTATCATATATCATTTTACTCTTTCTCCCCTCTTGCCACACTTAGTTACCACCCGTAATAAATTTTAAACCCTTATTGCTCCTTTACCTGAACAAAATATTATTCGATCGATTCATTGCTTGCAGCTAAAAATCATACCGTATCACTGTTCTTTTGTAGCTTTCGTTCTTCCCAAGCAAACGGTTGAGAGAGTCACTGGTCCAGTCACCGCTTCATGTAAGAATAATCGAGGCAAAAATGGGTTTTTTTTAATTTAAACAAAATGGATATAAGGGTAGTGTATGTGTGTCGTCTATCTATATACAGTCTAGGTTAATCCCCAGTTATCGATGGCTTTGTGCAATTCGTCATAGGCTGGCCCTTGCGCATCCTCGGCACCAAAAGCAGGACCCAGCAATCCGTAAGTTTCCACCAAGTAATTCCACAACTCGGGCGTCACAATGCTGAAGCCACCACTAAAAGCGCCTCTTGGTCTCGCGCTGGGGTTCAGACGACCGTTTTCATCCGCCAAGGCAGTATTATCAATGGGTCCGACCCCCACTTTTCCATCACATAATCGCAAAAACCATGAACAGATCCACATGCGATCGACAAAAAAGTACTGCCCCGAGGTCAGAACAGACAGCCGATCACAATCGTGTGCATACAATTGTCGCTCGTCCATACATTGTTTCCGTCGTTCCATCGCTCCACGTCCTAGCTCGCTGTCTCGAGTAATGATCTCCAACAAATGATCGACATATTCGGCTTCACTTTGGTCGCCTCTCGATTCACCAAGCTACACAAATCCAACAACCGTAAGAGACAAGCAAATTTCATGATACTGTTATGTGAATAACTTACAAGTCGCGAACACGTAAAGCAATACATCTGCAATACGTTCATACGAAACATGATTCCATGACGACCAGGGATCGAAGCGTGGTATCGATACGCACAATCTCGACATCCTATTCATGAAAGGCAAACACACATAAATTTTTTTGCCATTTTTCTTAAACGAACGGGTACATTGTACTTACGGAGACGAGTGTTGCCTTGCCAGATGTACAAGCATAAACCGGCGTCCTGTTGATTTTGACCGCAGGTTCGACAGTTAAGGTTCTTTGGGAGCCAATTGAGGACTTGATGATAACGTTGAATATACGGTTCGAGACACTTGGCGTTCACATCGCTCAGATGAGGACAGATGCGATTATGTTGAGGATCATCGTGTTTGCGAGTGTACATCTCCTTCCAACTTTCTTTGGCCATTTTGTATCCCACGCCAAACTTGTTGATCAGCATTTCCTTCCAGACCGCATCGCTGTGGCAAACAACGGCCAACCGGTGGCACACTTGCGACAAATTCTTGAGATCCTCGAGCTCCAAATGGCCTGCAATACAGGTCAATAGTTCATTATTGAAATCCAAGAGACGATGTCGGGCCATGACTTGGATGGGAACTATCGAGATCTACAGCAACACAACCACCCAAAAAAAAAAGAAAAAAAAAAACTATCTCGATTTTCAAATTTCAGTGATGTCACAAATGCTTTTTACTTAGCATGCACCAATGGAAATGCAAATTTGTTCCTTGCATGTCCAATGACATTGGTTGCTTGATCGGACTTCATTGAACTCTGCAGCCAAACAGTGGCAACCGGCACCTGCGCAAAATTAGAAAAGCAGTGTTGCCTGGGTAATTCGATTGACAAAATAACACTGATTTTATTTATACAACCCCCCATCTCAAATCTTTATTGAAAAAGTTATTCAGACACCTTATAACCCAAAGACATGCTAATTATTGGATCTTGTTGACACAGCTCTTAATGGCAGGATTTTGGTTCGAGGTGCCTTGATTGATCCAGTCGTCCAAACTGCCGTCACCAATAGCGTCGGCCAATTTTTGGGCATAGGTGACGAGATAGGTTCGGTTACAGATCAAACGAGCGAACTTCATCTTGTAGTTCTGGGTAATCACGGTTGTCTTGCCATCCTGAGTCTTGCTCATGTTCAGCACGACCCAATTGATGAAAATGTGCATGGTGCCATCCACGTTGGCCACGGGAGATTGGTCAAACAGAGACTTGTATGCACTTTGTTGCTTCTCGGACATGACGGCCTGGATCAAACCTTCGATGGAGTCGATAAGATGGTTCACGTCCACCGAAACATAGCCGTCATACGCATCCTTGAGCCGAGACGCAATCAGCTGCACGTTCACTTCCGTCAATTCAAAACCTTCGTCGGAAGTATGCTCTAAAAAGAAACCAGGGAATGTTGTTACGTACTCGATATAGTCGGTAAACTTTTCAGCGGCTTCGGCTTGCGACAAAGAAGCAGGGGTGTAACCCATCTTGGTACCACAGTACGTAAGAATAGCGCCAACTGCATCAGGGTGGTTCTTGGGATCATGGAACATATCATAGGCCGAGGCATTGGGATCGGATGTGTTTTTTCCCTGGGCAAAGGGAGCGGCCACCGACTTGTCTGCGATGCTTGCATCAGGAAGTTTAATAGGAGCTTTACCGCGATGGCGTCCTTTCAACCATTCATCAAGAGCTTGGTGGCCTTTCTCAATGTCAATAGGTGTTTGGCGTTCCATGTTTGAAATGGTAATGAATAAAAGTTTACGATTCTTATCCGAGTCTTTATCATGTCGAAATTTATATGCAACTTCTCGATACAATATTCTCTAGTTTTCAACAAGTTGGCCAGTTTTTGTATTATGTTAGTTTCGTTAATGCAGCGGAGAATGTTGCCGTAGTGACTCACCACTGGCCACAATCTTAGCAACAGCAACGTTAAATTCTCGTTTGCTTTCTGTTCCTGTTTTGTACTTGATGGCCCTCAAATTTTTGAGATAAGAGTTCAGCATGCAGATATAAAAATCCCACCTCGTATGAACAATTGATAGTTACGTTAACCGACAGCATGAACAAAAAAGAGTGTGCGGAGATCACAAAGAGCAGATCCCTTGTAATAATGAACAATGTCAATGAATATCAATATTCAAGTTTAATAAAGGGTCTCTTTCCAATTTCGAACTTTTTTTAGCCTTTCGAGCAGGAAATAAGCTTGAACAGACTTCTTGAAACATTGACACCCATTTTCACGATGCGATTTTGTTTTGCTGTAAAGTGAATCACTCTTATTAACAAACAAACAAACAAACAAACAAATGAGCGTACCATATGCAGTTATTGTATGGGGCTCGCAGTAAAACAAATAATTGTATTCTCAGTTTCTGTCTTCCCAAACTATACTAAGCTGCTGATTACTTGTATAAGAGAGCTCAAAATCAAGCTTTTCTTTTTTTTAGGTTATTCTGCTTCGCGAAGAGTAGTCCATCAAAAGCGCAAGAGCAGGAATCCTTCTTGAAACCTAAAGGGTTAATCCAAAATTATGCGTACTTGATGTTGCGCAAAGAACCAGTCGCGATGCTGGCAAATGCAGTTGCATAATGTCAATGCGTAAGCATGTTTCTTGGAGCTAACCATTAGCGTACTTTATACATTAATGATGTGATGATCATGTACGGATAAGATATAATATATTCGAAAGTCCCATCTTTCGTATGCCGCTATCATGTCCAAAAATCGAAAGTGGTTGATATTGAGACGCAAGTGATGCGATTAATAGATTTATACTGTATCATGTGTTCCTGCAATTTTGCATACTGTAATTACATGCAACCCGTTTTAAGGAACCTCGGTAGGATGATACCTTCCATTTAGTAGGATTATAAACAACTGTTATCCGCTCGTATGAGTAACTAGACGGTTGTCAATCATGCGCATATCAAGCTTCAACCTGGAATTTTTTTTCTTGCCTTGTAGTTACTGCAAGATACATCAACAACAGCACAATGATGTTATGTCCGTTCCTACAGTCCCATTAATAACATAAGTCGCGTTGGCTATTGCAAGATCGATTACGGTAAAGCACTCGCTTGCTTTCTGATGGGGGAAAAAGCATTTCACTGTCCACTTGCTCCGACACGATCCCACGGTGCTTTGTTTATTCAGACAATTTCCTGGACGTCAGCTCTGAAAAAAGAAAAAAGACAATGACTAGTTACGCTTTGGGTACGGCTTACGAGAATGCATAAAAAAATGTCAACGTCAAAAGTTGTTTAATATTGAAACGAAATGATACTTGGAGCTCCACGTAATGGGTCTTTTTGTGATCGAAACGAGATTTACATTGTACTTCATCGGTTACAAGTCCCTTGCGGACAATTATCTTAATAAATTTGTGTCGCAACGCGCGCAATAAAATATCGCTCAGCTCGAGATTGGTTAGGAAGGACGTGATTACCCGAAGAACACGCATCATCCTTTTCGCGAGAAGGCAAATAAGGTTGCAACCGATCTCCATAGTGATCGTTTCTGAAAAACTGCATTAAAAGCAACTTCAAAGTCGAAAAACTTGTCTTGTATACAATAATTGCCATATATGCTTAACTACTGTAGCTCCCGCGCTGGGCTGGGGCTCTCGGCATTTCTAACAAGATATAGATTTAGATCCACGTATCCGTGCTCGATCTTTCCACAGGCCAGATATTTGAAGACAAACGAAAATATTGTGGTCATCTTCTTTAAGCTCTATCCGCGCAAATGGGACGATGAGTGCAATGTGAGAACATGATAATGGAGAACAGCCCAGCGCGGGGCCAAGCGCCGGGCCAAGCCTGAACCGTGATCATAGCGACACATCCTCAGAAGTAAAAATTTCCAATTTCCTAGACATAGCCCCTCATCGTCCTAGCATTTACTGGGTATCACAAAAACAATTGCACGGATTTCGTCAAAGTGTGTAGCAAACACACTGACAAAACAAAGGCTCATGCCGATCGACAAGCTAAAATTAGTTTTTCACACAGACCAGATAATCAAACCTCGCCGCAACTATGTCTTGAGATTGCAGCAAAACTGCCGCTTTGGACTCGATCCTAATGTAAACTATCGTTCATATAGAACAACACCGATTGCATCATACAAGACCAAAATAAAAAGAACGTAATCATCAAGTAGAGCAATCTATCAGGTATATGATCGAGCTCACGTGCACGACCGTACGACAAGGTGAGGCTGGGTGGCAAGCCCGATGATAAGACTTTGGAAGGAGTCGCAAACCTGGAATTGCGACGTGCTGATCGAGATAATGACTTATCTGTATGTATTGAGGATGGGAACTTCCAATTTAGAGCAAAGGTCTACGGCTATTATTCAAGAATGGAACTTCATGAAGTACGTTGGTCGCCATTGGTGACGGATGCATTCAGCCTAAATCGTGCGACACAGCAATGTGTAACCGTGCGTTGCTTGCCAAACCTGAAAAAGCAGTCGAAGCGTGTTCGTTGGTTCCAAATATCATTGATAAGAGAACTAAAAACTAAAAGTTGGCATCTATTCATCCAGGAGACCTTCTGAAACTGGTTAGCTTTTTAAAATTTCAAATTATGCATAAAGGGTCAGCCAGTGTCCATTTGCGAGTGAAAAAATCGCGCGGGATACAATCGAGATTATTCTTTGGTCGTTCGTTACACAAGAAAAGAAGGATCGATTCGTTTTCTTTTTTAAAATCAAGATCATGCGGACATGGCGACTTTAACAGGTACATCCGAGCGGAGGGTGGCTGTGATTGGTGGTGGCGCGTAAATTTATCGGTTGACCCACAGACTGTTTACATTCGCTCTTTTGGATGGGTGCACTCGTTTTGCATGAAGTTTTTCTTTTCGGGTATGTTTGGGAACATCTTCGCACACCCACACAAACGATAAACTTGGAAGAATTTTACGCAAACAAAGTACCAAAGATAACCTATGAGAATCTACGCGACCTGAACAGAGGAGAAGCGTATTTCTTTCTATGGAATCTTTCCGAGTCAATTTGATGACACGATAAATCTGATTGGCGCTTTATCGCGGTCATGCATTGGTAATGCCCTTTTTTTTTAAAAAAAAAAAAGGGCATTAGAAGAGGAGTTTTCAAGGGTGTGTATAATTAGGATGGGAAAAAAGTTCACGGAGATAGCTTTACAAAAAGGCAATAGTGAATGTTACCTCGTCGCCATGCCAATGGCGAGACATGACGGATATATTCATCGATTAAGACCGAGGACTGTATATTTTTTTTTCACTGTGGGTTGGGTTGATCATTAAAGATATAAATACGACAGACGATTTGTACCTTGTCGATTCATTATTCAAAACTTCCTTTGCTTTTTGAAAACATAACAACAATCATGGTCCAAGAAATCGAACGCACCGCTGCTGAACTCGACAACTGGTTGGCTAGAAGAAATCTCCCCCACCCCCCCTTGAAACTCCCAATGTGGACAATGCTGACAAGGGGGTGGCTCATCCTTTCTTCCAAGGCGAGAACACGTCGGATACTGTGCGCACCTCCTTGGATCTTTTCCAAAATCCCAAGAATCATCCTGATGCCGTCGGTACCATCCTTACCTACAGTGGCAGCCGTACTGGTTACACCCCGGCCTCTTTATCCCAAGCCGAAACCGCGTCGAAATTTATGGATTACATTTCAGATGTCTCCCGTTTCCCCGGTTTCTTGCTCGAGCACTCATCCCGAGAAAGATTCGAATTGAATGAAGTCAACATCAACCTTATTGCAAACCGCATCAAGGAAGCTTACGAGGGTTATCTCAAAATTGATATCAACCAGGTTATCAGCTCCATCCAAGGTTTGGTCAACGCGGTCATGTCCGAGTCGCAGCAAAATGCATACAAGTCTCTGTTTGACCAGTCGCCTGTCGTCAATGTGGATGGTACGCTCGTCATCTTTATCAACTATGTGACTCTCAACATGACCAAGACCCAGAGTGGTAAGACAACTGTGAAGACTCAAACCTACGAAATGCAGTTTGCGCGCTTTTCGTTGAACAGAGGCTTTATCATTGCCAACGCACAAAAACTTGCCGATGCTTTGGGTGACGGTGGACTCGATAACTGGCTTAACCAAGGAACTTCCCCTCAGAAGAAGGGTGTCAAGACATGCTTTAGCAATAATTAAATTAGGACATCTTTGTATCTTTTTGCAATTCAAAAACCCTTTTTGTAATGCAATAAATCAGCGATTTTTATGTTTACGTTTATATAACTTGTTGGTTTAACGAATATATTTTCCACTTAAAACGTTGAGCCGTACAACCAAACTAGTGTATCAAAACCAGTCAAAACAATGCTTCTATTGATTTTATCCGTGATTCATGCGTACTTATCCACCCATGACTCCTAAGTCTAGAAGGATGATGGCATCGAGTATTCTAAGGGTAGCAAATGCTCTTTTTTATGGGTTCAAAATTGAAAAAACCCAGTATATTGTTCACTGCAATAGAGTTCTATTTTGCGAAACGAAACGATTAATGAACACCTTTGTCAATGAAAATAAGAAAAAAAGATAGACTGAAAAAAGCAAATGAAAGATAACCAGTAGACGCAAGATCAGAATAACTATATTGAATGAATCCCAACGTCAATAAACCAGACTCATGTTACAGCCACCGTACAGATCATCCAGCCCAAAATATTTTCTCTATCCATGAACGTATAATCAGTGGATTGATAAGAGGACGACAGTATAAAGAAGCTGCGTCATGTCAACAGCATTCCCTCAAAGCTGCACCAAATGGGCTCTCCAAAATGACGTCATGTCGTTCCTTCGGGCGGCGTTTGAACGTGCTGTGCTGGGTTCGAGAGATGTTCTCTATCCTTTTTTCGCCATAGAACTTCAACCTCTTACTTCTATTCTGTGCTTGCATTGACCGTTAAACCTGTTAACGCAGAATATTTGGAAAGATGCCGGTAATGTAGTTGCACTATGCATTTAGGCAGGGATTGACGAGTTGGATGGGAAGCTCTACCTCTTTTGATACAGTCAAGCAAGCCGAGCAACCCATCCAACGCCAAGGCCTTTTTTGCATTGGCAGCTTTTTTGTATTGACGTTGCTATTATTATTCATTGCAGGCTTATCATTCACAATTTAACGATGGCGACTTTCAATCCATTGGCAACATGTTCCTGCTCCCCATAAAAACGAAATTCAGAGGCAACGCGCCTATGGGTAATATATAGAGAACGACAACTGGGAAAAATTTACATGTCCGCATCGAGTCGCCAACTCATTCATTTTTAACTGCTTTAGCCGATCCAAACAGCGAAGATATCGTAGATGAAGCTCTGAGCCTTTTCCGAGCCAACTGTTTATTCCGCAACTTTGAAATCAAAGGCAACGCCGATCGTGTGTTAATCTATTGCATCCTCTTTATTTCCGAATGTTTGGGCAAGTTGAACAAAGCAACACCTCAAGGTGAAGCAATGAAGCAGTTGAGCACACTGGCTGTCTCCAATTTCGCTATTCCCGGAGATCCCAACTTTCCCTTGAATGCCATGTACACTCCTCCTCCCGACCGATCTCAAGCTGGTACGTCAGATCTATGTATCACTTTGGCTGACATGATACTAACCGAGCCATCTCTCCCCCGATGAATGGCCAATAATAGATCAATTAAGACAATACGTGCAACAACTTCGTCAGGAAATCGCATCTCGATTAGTGGAACAGACCTTTGTGGATGGAAAGCCTAGCAAATGGTGGATGTGCTTTTCCAAGAGAAAGTTTATGAACCTTAGCCTGTAATTAGATGTGTCCAACTATTAAAAAAGCAAACGAACGAGTCGATCTTTAAAATCGATGAAGAAAGGATCATAAAATGTATTGCTTAAAAAGCACTCGTTACTGGCGTTAAACATGGTTCATTACCGACCCCGCCTGAATGCTTAAAAGACGCTCACTGTTGTTGTATCCCGACACGTGGGATGTTCTTGGTTGCCATACAGTCCCTGTTCCGCACCGTATTGCACGATTGGCATGCAAGTGAAGTGTGGAGTTTGGCTCCTCTGTTGCTGGCTGAGATAATTTTGTCTGCAGTGCAAAGTCTCTCTTTCTCGCCACATTATTTCCCATCAAGACTCCAGATTCCCGTACAGAGTTTTAGCCACTTTTATAGTTCCTTTAATGGAATTTTAGGCACGCTCCATTATTCTACTATGTATCTGGAGAGTTACAAGATGAGATGTGTTTATTATTACATGATGGTTTTGAAAAGCGGTGTGTCAATATGAAAAATGCATGCAAAGAAAAAAGAAAGAATATTTTAGTAGCCCACGCCACTGACAATGGCATAGCCCAAGAGAATAGCAATAATGCCGGCGACAATTGAAGCTGGTATGCCACAAAGAATGAAATCTTTGATCTTCAAGTAGGCTTTGCCCGCAGCATCTTCTTGCATGATAGCGTTCATATTGGGAAATCCTGAAACCGGCAGACCCATGGCGACGGAGCAGACAAGACCGGTGACCATGACGAGCAAATTCGGTCGGGGAGGAGTGAGTTGCTCGCCGACGTGTTTCACAATGGGCAAGATAATCAAGGCGGCCACGGTGTGGCTGACAAAGGTGGAAAAGACCAGCACCAAGATGCCAAAAATAAAGATGATCGCAAGTACTTGGAGATCTTCGACCCCCGTGGCGATACGGTGACCAATAATATCCAGTAATCCGGAACTTTTAACGGCAAATCCAAGGGCCATACCACCCTGAGCCAGGACCACCACCGACCACAAGAAATTATTAAGATCCGTCTTGGTCAGCATGCGGGTGCCAAACAGCAACACAAAAGGAATGACAGCAATGACTCCGTTGTCGCCCCAGAAGTTGGCCAAGGCCGATTCGGCGCACCACAAGGCGATGGTCAAAATACAGATGAAACATACCCACACTTGGCGGAAACTCGGTTTGCCCTCAACCTGGGATTTCACCTTGTTGATATTCGGTGTTCCATGCTCCGGTCGGAAATACAACAAAAGCAGGACCCAGGTGGTGGCCACGGTGATGATAGCAATAGGCAATGCGGCTGCAAACCAAAGGCCCCAACCAGGATTGGGGTCCATAAGGTTAATGGTGATGATATTCTGAGGCGAAGAAATAGGCGATGCAAGGCCTCCGATGCAACTTGCCAAAGAAATACCGAGAATAAGACAAGGACCGACCTTGGAATGCGGTGGTAAAGTTCTCAGAATCGGCTAAAGGTACGATCATATTCATGTGAGTATTTTTTCAATCATAAGGGCAAGAAATGAATTAACTAACCTGAGCCAATGAGAAACAGAGGACGGGCGTTGCGACGTTACTGATCCACATGCTCAAAAAGGTGGCGAGATACATATTGACGAGAATGACCCAACGCGGCTTTGTACCGGCACGACTCATGACCACGGCGGCAAATGCTTTGGCAATACCGTGCTTGCTGAGCGCAGCGGCGATGGCGAATCCACCTAGTAACACCATGACGGTACCATTGAACATGCTCGAAAACACAGCCTCGGCCGCCACTGCGGCGGAGACTACTTGGCCGTCGATTTTGACAATATCCATGAGCACGATCATCAATGGGATCAGATAGGCGGTTGCATAGAGCGGCAAACTTTCAAAAGCCCATAGTAAAGCGGAGAACAGGAGAAGGGCGAGGCACTTGTTCGCTTCACGGTCGCCAATGACATCGACGGACATGAAAATGATATAGACCACCAGACTGAAGAGAAAGGTGATGAAATCCGTGAGGACGGATTTGCTGATCGTGGTGTGAATGAAAGGAATCTTGATTTGAGTCTCTGCCACTTCTACGTGTGCATCGCGAATGCGACGTTCCTGACCGATCATATCCTTCCACACAGTGGTGCGTTCAAACTGGATATGATCGCGCATGTGGAGTTTCAGTTCTGCCAAAGCGGAATTGACATCGCCATTGGTAAAGATAGCGGCATACATATCCGCGATGAGTTGCATGGCATTGCTTAGCCTTCGAAGGTGTTCTGGTTTGAACGGGTCAGCGTTCATAACAATCTTGTCAAAGTAGTTTTCCCTTAGGTTGCTGTTGGTGACTTTATCCCACTTCTTGAGAATCTTGCCAAAGGCGGTTCGGTTCATGATGGCATAGGATCGGAGTTCGGATAGTGAAATGTAGATGGCCGCACAATGGGCACGGAAATTGTAAAGGCGGTTAAAGTTCTCGATCCCTTCGGCTGGACCAATCAAGGAAGGGTGTGAACCGTATCTTCTGAGAAAAGAGAGCCCGGGATTAATGATGCGGTTGGGAGCAGCTTCGTTGCGTTGGCGAAATCCGTCCTCAACAGTAGTGGCTCGGCGTCGCACTGTCGTTCTCTCCGGTGTGGTTGGCTGGGATTCGGAGGGCCGCTCAATCATGGACGTGGTGGCTCGTCTTCCGAGTGAACTGGGGGTGGTAAAGGATTGCATATTGCCCAGCTCGGTACCTTCCAGATTCTGTTCAGTTGGGTCGTCGACGGTATCCATGGAAGATTGGGTGGAGACGGTGGATACCCGTCGATTGGTCTGTGTATCCAGCTTCTTCAAGTCATTTTCATTGCCGTGAGGTATCGTTTCAAGAGTTGGTAACGAGACACCAAATGAATCAAACTGATCATTGAGGGCTCTTGCGTCCTGCATAATCTCGGTTTCCTTTTTGGCGTAAAATTTAACGACCTTTTCCAGCTGTTCATCGAGAGCTTTTGTGAATTGCTGGTCCCTTGTCCACAAGAGACGTTTCTCATCCAAGCTTTCTTGCTGTTCGGTCTTTTGTTCACCTTCTTCCATGATGATCGGTACGTTGGTTCGGCGTCTGGCCGGTTGTTGCACAATTTCGCGCTCCACACGATAGACGATCTTCTTTAAATGGTCATAACTAGACACAGAAAAAAACGTGAGCGGATTGCTACGCCTATCATACCGAGAAAACCGGATGGGAATTCCAATCGGAGGGCCAACTTACTCGACATACTGGTCGATCCATTCCGGCACAGCATTCAGTATAAGTGAATGAGCAAATTTCATTATTGCTTGAAAAAACTACACTGCTATCTGCAAAAGAAAAAATATAAATAAGCAAGGGAGGGAGAAAAAGTCCAAATAAAAAAAAAATTATCAATATCTTTTTTTTTTTTTTTTTTTCCTTTCATAATGTAAGATTTTTTTTATTTTTGTAGGGTGGATGTGTCATTTGAATCGGTTTATGCCAAGGGTTCATTTTCGTATATCCAATGAAAAGCTTTGATTTTCAAGAGGAAGCGAAACCACAGCGAAAAAAAAAAAAATATTCCCTTTCCTAGTCATTTTTTTATATTTATTTTTTTATTGTAAACGACAAGGAGTGAAGGCCAGTGATTTCCAAGCTTCTCTAAGACTCTGTTTGATGAATTCACGCTTCTCTTGTTCGTTCTTCAAGCTTAAAACCTCTCGGAGCAGTGGACAAGTAAACCGCTTGTTGTCGTTTTGCAATTCGCAGTTAAGGACAGCTTTGCGTAGTTCTTCAATGTAACGCTGGGTATGTCGGCTGGTTCGTACGTTACGAGTGGAGGTGAAAATAACCTGAGGATCAAACGATCGGGACGAAAGCTTATATATACGACGCAACTCGGCGACGAAGCCCTCTAAAGAAATGAATTCATCTCTAATTTAGAATATACACCGAGCGCTTGTTGCACATGGAAAAAAAAAAAAAAAAATAGCACGTCTCCAAAAAAGCCTGCGTACCTTGTGGATCTTCAATATGAGCTCGATGTTCGCTCATTTCATCATATACCTCTTCATCCACATGAGTGAAAACAAGCACCACAAATTTCCAAAACTTCCTTCCAAGCAATTCCTGCAACAAGCCTAACATATGCTGAGTGAAAGCATCCAATCTATAGCCCAATCGGAGAGTACGAGTCGCGTTACGAAGGAGTTTTAAAAAATCTCGGATCCTGAATAAAAAAGTGCGCTTTTTCTTTTTTTCCCCATCTTAACATACCTGATTTCGTTGATGCTCAGCACCAACAGAAAGGCACTAACACCGTTTTCCAGCCCTCGAATGTAACGGGTCATTTCATGGATGGCGTTGCGATCGACGACTGAATCGGCTAAACCCGGGGTATCAATTAAATGGAAATAGTCGGGACTTGTTGAAGTATACCATCGTCGTATTTCACCCTGCACCGTTTGTGTGGTGCCCTATCCAAAGTACCCATGTAAACATTCACAAACCAAAGGCAGTCCGTACAAATCAACGGTCAACACCTACTCCACCGCTTCCCGTTGCAAAGATATACTCTCCCGCAATGGCATTCAATAGACTGGATTTGCCCGTTCCTTGACAGCCGACGGCGCTTAAAACATGGGCATTAATGTCTCTCGCTTGAGCCTGACGTGTGGCATCCAAGACAGTTGCCGGTGAATAAGTCATATGGGCTTTTAAATGAGAATGCCAAAAAAGCCGAAGAAGAAGAAGAAGAAGAAGAAAGAAGAAAGATAGCTGTTATCTAAGCCCCCAAAAAAGAAGATCATCCTTTTTGTAATTTTTTTTTATGGTGCGACTTTGTGCCACCTCAGTTTGTGCGCTAGATGATTAACAAGGTGTAATCGGGATGATGTGGCCTTCTCAACACGAGTGACTACTGTATTCTTGGCCGTTTATTCTTGCACCACTGGTGACGCCGAAAGGTATCACTCATAAGGACAAGCATCCTAACCCGCGATGATCTAGCAGTACTTGAAATGGGCTTGTCTTTTTTCTTTCATGCAAAATGTTTTTTTTTTTCTATTTTCTCTCGGAAGAAAAAGCGCCGAGCTACTTTAAAGAAAATTTTGTACAACGAAATGAAAAAAGAGAGCTTCGCATTTTGCATTTCGGCCTTTTTGTGCTAAGTGACAAGAAATTGAGAAAATTCAGCGATGCCCCCTAATGTCAAAATAAAGCAGTCACAGGATATCCAATGGCAATGCTTGGATGAACGAAGGATTAGTCGAATTTCCATTCCCTCCTTTTTGGAACAACTTGTTTTTTGCGTCCTTGATTTTTCGCCTTTCAATTCTTTACCATGGCTGATGCGATATCCTTGGAGGAGACCAAGTAAGCTCTCCATTACTAGAAATAACTTCTGACAATAGTTACTCATCAACGACTTCTTTTTCTTTTCTTTTCTTGTCTAGTGCTCTGCGAGCCAAGCTCGGTTTACCACCGCTAGCTGGTGATACCGAAGAAACGGTGGATCCTGATCGAGTAGCCTATGAGAATTATCAACGCATGAAACAAGATCAAGAAAAGGAAGCAAAAGCAAAAGAAATCAAAGACCGTATTGAAAAGTGAGTACCTTTTTCTCTATTTTCGTCGGATGCTCGACTCGGGTGAAAGCTGACCATGCGACGTCATTGACCATAGATCCAAGAATCGAAAGAAAAACCTGGAGAAATTACAAGGTAAAGGTCTCGGAGAGGAGACCGAAGAGGAAGACAGTACATTGAACTGGATTAGGCGAAGCCGGCAACGTGAGAAAGAATTGGCGGAAAAGCGGGCTCGCGAATTAGCCGAAATGGACGAATCCTTCGAGAATGGCGCCAATGCATATACTTCGACCGATTTGAGCGGCCTTCGAGTGGCTCACGATTTGTCTCAATTCGACGAAGGCGGCGAGATGGTGCTGACATTGAAGGACAAGAATATCATGGATGAAGGCGAAGGCGATGACGATATGGACGAATTGACCAACATTCAGGTCGAAGAAAAGGAACGCCTCCGAAAGAAACTGGAAGAAAAGAAGAAGAAACCAGGTTATAATCCTTATGACGATGAAGAATTTTTATTAGGAGGAGCTAAACAAAGCATCTTGCCTCAGTATGAAGAAGATGATGATAAGAAAAATCAAGGTTTCACCATTGGTCAACGAGGCACTATCAACGTTAAAAAAGACGCTCCCGAAGAATCTATTTCGGAAAAATTAAAAGCGCAAACCCTCGCTTACGAGAAGATGCAGGAGATCAAAGACTACTATACCCAGGAAGAAGTGAGTCTATCGTTCAAAAAGCCCAAGAAGAAGAAGAAAGTAAGAAGAAAGGCCGCCGTGGATCCCGAAGACGATTTGACATCGGCACCCCCCGCCACAGACGAGTCGGCCCCATCGACACAGAATGCGAGCCAACGACGATCGCCCATGGACGATGAGGAAGCCAATTTTGTGGACGACGATGAATTACAAGCTGCATTAGCCCGGTCACGACGAGCAGCGAATAAACAGAAGCAAAAACAACTAAAGAAGATGACCCCCGAAGAAATTGCACAGAGTATTGCCGAAGCTCGTGAACAAGAACGAGAGGACGCTCAAGACGATGAGGGTGGTTTGGTGTTGTCAGAAATGAGCGAATTTGTCAACTCATTGGGCGTCGTACCGGCATTTGCACGAGAACCTCGCGAGAACCAACGAAGGAGCAGCGAAACACCAGGCATCGAAAGTCCAGAAACAGCATCATCTTCACATAAACCTGTGACGGCCATGGAGGAAGAAGAAGAAGAAGAGTCGCCCGAGACATTGAAAGAACAACCATCTGCAGAACAAGAAACGAAACTATCCACAGAAACCGCCGACGAAGCCGGCAGCGGAGATCAGGCTACGATCAAAAACGAGCAAGAGCCAGCCACTGTCATGGAAGAACCTCTTGTGAGTGGAGGATTAGCGGCGACTTTATCTTTGTTGACACAAAAAGGTAAATAGTACGAGTAGATAATTAGAGAAAAACAAAACAGGTATACTGACGTGGGGCTACGGTAGGATTCCTTGCGAAGCCCACCCAAGAGCAGATAGAGAAGGATAAGCGTACAGCCGCGCAGATTCGATGGCAGAATGAAGAGCGCAAGCGTGAGGCACAAAGAGCAAGAGAACGAGAAAAGGAACGTTTGCGACACAAGGGACGTGATTCGGATCGTGGCCGTGAAAGCGATCGCAATCGCGAAAAGGAAAGAGAACGAGAACGTGAACGTGAAAGAGAAATGGAAGAACGCGAACGTTTGCGGGAAGTGGAAGAACGTATGAAGAATTACAAGCCCGATGTCAATCTTGTGTACGTGGATGAACAAGGTCGTCAAATGAATACCAAAGAGGTAGGATTTTTTCATTGCATCTTACTGAGAAAACAATCATGGGGAGAGTTTAGCGCAGCAGCGACTAATGTATGATTTTTTTTATTAGGCATTCCGTTTCATGTCCCATAAATTCCACGGCAAGACGTCTGGCAAGCTAAAGACGGAGAAACGCATGCAGAAGATCGAGGAAGAGTTGAAACTGAATATGATGAGCAGCACCGATACGCCGTTGAATTTGGCAGGAGCGCTTCTTGAAAGACAACAACGCACAGGCAGCGCTCATGTTGTATTGAGTGTGGGCAATCGAGGAGTGGTGCCGCCCGAAGTGCCTTTGGCGGTGAATGGTGAATCCAGCAAAAAGCGAAAGGCATCCACAAGTGGCGAAGACTCGGACAAAAAGAAATCCAAAAAGTAAAATAACCATCATATCATCCCAAGCAATAAATTATTCTCATTTTGTTTCCATTCAACCTTTCTTTTTCGTCTCTTTATCATACGCTGAGGTCCGAGCATAACATTTCGAAGTGCATGACCGTTCTTTCACGCTGCTTTAAGCGTTTTAAAACGAATGACGAACGGTAATTGGAAAAAAAAAAAAAGCTTAGTATAGCTCGTTTTTTTTTCATGTGCTTCAGGGAGGTTATTTCCGATAAAAAAAAAGATACAATCATTGACATCTTGATGCTTCATTTGACACATCCTGAAAAATAGCACACTTGTAATTAAAGCATAAAAAAGGAGAACGTCAATAAAGTTGTTTGTTAAGACCAATGTTCATTTTGCATATAATGCGTTGTCTTGGAAAAAGCAAGCTAAGGATTTCAGTTGTCATGATAATGCGACGTCCGTGGCCATTTGCCATTGATATCGTCGATAAATCAATAAAATCATGAATGATAAGAAAACTATGGACACGACTAAAGCGTATAAAATAAAACATAAAGTTTCTATTTATGGTGAGCTGTGCTTTTTTTGGACATGCATGTAAATAAATTAAGCAATACTTTATAATGAATGTCAACCATTTAGATCCCCCATTTTATTCCATGACTTGCAAAGGTTATTTTATGTTTTTGAATGAAAATATGGCTAGGTGGTCTTAATTGCTCGTTTTTCCTTATATCACTGCACATCCAATAGCCCAACGTGTGTGTGCATTATGTGTATGAGATATTCTAGTCCGAACGAAGAAAAAAAAAACATGAGGAGACTTGCATGAACCCCATAATTAGGATTACCCGACAATGAAGTGACATTGACATTGATTTTATATATAAAAAGCGACAAGCCATGCCATCCCATGGTTCAAGCAGAACAATTCGCGGTCCTTTTTCTTTTCCTCTGTCATGAATGATCTTTTATCCCATGTACCTGTCAATTTACCTACGACTGAGTCCGACAGCAAGCATGTCACCGAAACAGACGCTGCACAAGCATTGCTGCAGCTGCACTGCCCAATGTATACGCACGCCTCCACATCATTGACATCTTTAGCCTCTCAATTATCGGTATCATCCATTTCTTCCAGTCCTTCATTGTCTACAGCTTCGTTTGCATCGTCCACCGGGCCAACCGGTCCGAATCCTACCCCCTCCTTGAATTGTTCGTCACCTCAGACACGCCTTCCGCCATTTTCACAGCTCATCTTTTCTCCCGATGAATACCATCCCGCCGAGCTGTACCCATCGATCCACCATCCTGCAGCGTCCTACGAACAGTTACCTACCGCTCAGGACCATACGGCCTATTTCCACAGTGACCGCTACATCGCCGAGCCTCACGTCAAGGAACCATGCGCTCCCGAATTTCGTCGCACCATTACGCGCAAGAAAGCCATGCGATTTATGGATATGGCATTTAAACAGGGTCAAACAGAAACGCACATGGCGGAAACGCCTCGATCCGTGCGTCGAATGGCGACCATGACACTCGGTCGGAAAAGTTGGCGGAACCACGAAACAGGCAAAAGTTTCGGAAATACATCTAAAAAACGCGGCAAGAAGGAAGAAGCGCCTCCGGTATCGGGCAGTGATGGGTATTCCAGCAGTACCGAAAGGTTATTGTGCAAACCACGGTGGCAAGACGCTGAACGTTTGGAACTGTTGGAAGCGATTGTACAAGACAAGCAATTGAATAATATGGCCACGTTTCGATGGGACCGTATCTCGATGGCGGTCGGCCGGGCTAAAAAGGCATGCAAGGATCAATGGCGACGGGAGGTCCTGCCTGCCCTAATGAATAGTCTAAAAGCACCCACGGTCATTATTACTAAAAGTTCTACCGATAATGATTCAAAATAGATTAATAAAGAAAAAAAAGTATGTTTTTAGAGCATCTTTGTTTTATTGGCATGTCTGATGGCCCATGTGTACGTGTATATGAGTACAGTGATGTATCTGTGTTTAGAGGAACTGTCGACGATGCAAAAAGCTGATGAGATCGTACTTTGTTGCCACACCCAAACACCATTTTCGTCCCACATCGGTGACCATGGCAAAGGAATTCTTTTCAAAGAATTTTGCTACAGAAAGAAAAAAAAAGCCCGGTTTTTATTTACTGCGATCATGACCAGGGCGGAGCGAAAACCAAAAAAAGAAGAAGGAACTTACCAAGATCAGCCAGACTGGTATCGGGTGTAATGAGTTGATATTTTGATTGAGCGCCGGCTTGTTTTTTGAAGCTAAACATGGCTTGTTCAATGGAATCGCCGGGTTTGATAGACCCTTGTTCCAACCTTGCTTGTAAAGCGTCCAAGGATACGTAACCGACGAGTTTCTTATTTGATGCATTGATGACCGGCAGCTGTGAGTATTCGCGCTCCAGCATCAGGTCCATGGCATGCGAGGCGGTAGCTGAGGGGGTAATCGTGACCGCAGCAGGCAACTGCAAATCTTCCACACTGGCCTAAAAAGCCAACAACAAAAAGCCGGTCAATGCTTATTGACTTTTACTAGAACTGACCACCTAAACACTTACAGCGCGATAACGGTCATTCGACAAATATTCCAATTCACGCGAGATCACATCATCGGCAAGATCGTTCTCAAAGAACCAGTCATCCGACAAGAGCGTGGAAGTGTAATTCTTGGCGGTGTCGTTCATGACCACCACTGTTCGATATTCATGCGTGGTGTGCTCAGGAACTGTTTCTGCATGTTTCAAAGCAGCCGAGACGACGGCACCGGAGGAAGGACCTTTTTTTTTTTTTTTTTCGCAAGTATCAGCACCTTGAGAAGGATCAACATGACCGTTTGTATCTAAAAAAGACAACCTACCGCACAAGACACCGTTATCTCGAATCAACCGTCTCGCCATGGAGAAGGCTTCTTTATCTGTAACCTTGATCCATTCATCCACCACCGATTTTTGCAGAGTGGATGGAGTAAAATTGTTGCCAAGATCTTCGAGTTTCCAGTCCTGTAGCTTTCGTCAGTCACGGACATCGGCAATGGAGTAAAGAGGCTCACTCAAAACACTTACGGCGCGAATGGGATGACCGTGCGAACCGCTGATGATGGATTCGGTCGGTTCAACAGCAATCACTTTGACGGATGGCAATCGCTTTTTGATATAGTTACCCAGCCCTGTCACTGTCGCGCCGGTCTCTACACCGACCACTAAGAAATCCAACTGCATCTGAGTCTGCTGAAGGATCTCTTCCGCAAGGTCATCGTAAGCAGAAACGTCCCTCAGAGCCACCTAACAAGCGGATTAACAAGAATGCCGGCTATCCAGATTTCTTAAGGATTGATGAATCCCACCTCGTCCAAAACATGAGCGTCGGGAAGCTGTTCAGCCAGACGTGCTGCCACTGAATAAGCGCTTTCGGGCGCTTCTGGACGAGCTTCATTGGGCGATCGCAAAATTTCGGCACCCAACGCTTTGAGAACCGAAACACGATCATTGGACGTACGTTCGGGCACAATAGCGATGATGCGATACTTTCGTTTGGCGGCTAATGTCGCGATGGCAATACCGAGATTACCACTGGTAGGAATGATAAGTGTTCGTTTCTTGTTGTCCTTGGGGTCCATGTCATGACGACGTTCAAATTCTGCAATATGGGTTTAAATACACACTTGTTCCCCCCCACGCCAGCACTCCCCATTAATATTACCTTGCAGTAAATACTTGGCCATGCGATCCTTGATGCTTCCAGTAGGATTCTGAAACTCGAGTTTAGCCAGGATTTGAACTAAGACCAGCGTCATTCCATCGATGTTATTTCCTTGTGTCTTCGTTCTTTGACCTTCGTTGTCTCTTACCATTACTGTGGGCGCCGATATCAAGCATAGGCGTCAGGCCAATACCATCCGAGATGTGGGTGGTAATAGCCGGTGGTTGCTGATCGAGAGGCATGGGAGAAAATTTGGATGTAGGACAAGCAGCCAAACTTTGACAGGATAAGAAAAAAAGATGAGAGTGCCAAAAAGAGGGCTGTTGTTCTTTTTGGTATAAGGGTGGTTGGATGTCCGCCAATGGGAGATACGGATTAGGCTTCTTTGGAATACGAGATGTCCCAAATCGGTGAATGGATTGGGGAATTCATGTTCCTCAAGAGTTTCAATGGCGTCCACTGACATAGCTACTGTTCACATAGGATGGTCAAAGCACCATGGTTGCAGTCAGGTTCATGATCTTTGCTTCGGAGTGATCTTACAGTTACAACTCCGAAGCATGTCATGTTGCAAATTGTGATGGTGTCGGTTTTCCATATCTGCTTTTTATTTTTATTTTTTCTATTTTCTTTCCGTTCGCATCCATCACTTGTGGTTCGTGAGTATCGTTGGATAAGATTATGACCATGATACTTATGCGGAGATAAAAAAAAAGACGACGACGAAAGCCCAAAGAAGCCATGTCCGAGCAAGAGGAAACCCCATTGAACACTGAACTTGGTCGCCTTGACAAATTCGTCGATGCCGCTCCTCGTCATGACTACACCATTGACCAAACCAAGCAACAGTTGTGTCGGCAATTGCCCAACGGACAACAACAATGTATCCATCTGAACTTGGAATGTAAGTCTCTTGATGAATTAGAAAGTGGCGTTTGATGTACAAAAAACAAGGGGCACTGACGCTGACCCACCACTGGATATACGGTTTTATTAGATACCCAGATGTTCTCGCAGATGCAAAAGCTCGGTTTTTTTTGCGCGTTACCTATGGATCCCACGGAAACCCATATGGAATGTCAAAGAGTCTAACTATAACTTATATCTATTTTAGTGTCATGATGATTCTTAATTTGCTTGAAAACAAGACAAGAAAGAAAGAGAAAAAAAAAGAAAAAGGAGAAAAGAAAGTGATGCGTGGCAGTGTTATGAATTGGGTCATCATTCGTCGCAGATCATTCATATTGATTCCCCTTGTTTCCCTTGGTGAAAGAAAAAAAAACATTGCGGCTTTACCACACGTCACACAGCGTGCCAGTTTTCCTAAAAACGCAATTCACTGGCTCCAACGTGGTGAGATTGGAACTCGGCTTTTTTTGTTTGGTGTGCCTACAGACTTGGCTTTAGTGGTTTTTTTTTTTTTGTAACTTGTTCCCTTTTTACCGCCTTTGCCTTATCCTCCTCATTCCTCATTCCTCACTTGTTTCCTTTCCCCTCATTTTCGTCCCTCTTCTTCGTCTTAAAAAAAAAGGAAAGCTACTGGTTCTCTCTTTTTTTTCATACCATTCCCGTGTTTTGTTCTTCGTTTGCATAAAATAGTTTTAATACAATGATGAGAGCTAGTGCAGAAGAAGAAGCTCACGCAGAAGCATTCGTGGAATGGGTATGTTTCAAGTTTTCCAAGAGCCAGTCGAAAACATTGAAACCAAGTATACATTTTTTGCCTAGATCAATACATTTCCCAACATCTCGCAAATTTGCACACACATTACCGACTTATCGAACGGCATTATTCTTTTTGAAGCACTCGCTGATATGTAAGAGAGAGAAAATTCTACCGAAATAAGAGACAGCCTGTCATTGACCTTGAGAGCAATTGTGTTAGTGATCCGAAATGGTTCAAGCTCATTCGCTCGGCGGATGTGGGCGATAACTGGGTGTTGAAAATTAATAACCTGAAAAAGCTGTACAAGCTCGTTTCACGCTATTACGAAGAAGTACTGGGACAAGATTTTGCCAACATGCCAGCCGTCAATTTGAATATTATTGCAAAGGACGCCGATATCCGAGAGACGAATAAGCTGTGTCAATTGGTATTATTCATCGCTGTACAGTGCCATAACAACCAAATCTATATCGGCCGCATCCAAAGCTTATCACAACGAAGTCAACAAGCCTTGATGGTTATCATTGACGAGGTGCGACAAAAAAAAGGACCCCTCTCCCCAATCAATGCACACATTTATGAACATCGTATTCATCCAACCGAAACCCCCCCAAAAAAAACAAATTGCTTTTTTTAGATGATGAGTTTGGTGCAACCAGGAGGAATGGCGGATGATGCGCAGGTGTATACTGCGTCTGGTCAACATTATACCCAGCTAGAGTATGTTGTCGAGCAAAACAAAAAAATGTAAACGTCGCATCATGTGTCATTGACATGTCACGGTTGTAGGGAACCTGTTTATCCAAGCCATCATGATATTTCCAAGGCCGTGTACGATAAAGAAGAATTGGAGGCGTCACATAAACAACTGATCGAAGAACATGCCCAACTGCGCTTTCGATATGTAAGCACCCTAAATCAACGACGTTTTGGGTTTTGTTTCGTCTCATTGTGGGTGTCAATCTAGGATGAACTCGAGTCCGAAAAAGAGGATTTGCAGCTACGATTACGCGAAATGGATACCGCCGTGGCCCAAGCCAACGAAACAGGTCGAGCAGACTTTATCATGAAGACCGAAATTGAACACTTGAAACAAGATTTGTAAGTATCCTTGGGTTCATCAGAAAAGTTTTTTTTAATGACGTGTACCTCCATCAGGCAACGAAGTGAAGATCGACGCCAAGAAGCGGAAATGCTTCTCGATACCCAATCCAACACGATCGAAGAGTTGACAAGAAAAGTAAATGACCTGAATGCAGCCAACCGTGGGATTATTCCTGTTGAGCGATGCTCATTCACTTTGTAGGGCGCAGAATTGACAAAACAAGCAGAACAAGCAATCAAGTTGAAAGATCAGCTAGATGAATATCGCCATGCCGCCGAAAAATTGCAAAAAGCAGAAAACGTGATTGAAAAGTACAAAAAGAAACTTGAAGAAAGTGCCGATCTCCGACGGCAGATCAAGGTAAATAATACCCATCCATCCAGCGTCTAGCGCACGGATCCATTATCGCGTTCTTTTTTTTTTTTCTAATCGGAGGAACATGGTTTCTATCGTAGGTCTTGGAGGAAACCAATCACTCGTTGATGGATCGCAACCAGCAAATTGAAGATGAATATCGCAAAGTATTGGCGTTCAAGACATTAATGGATTCGTACAAGGATCAGGTGGCCATGCTTGAGACGAAAAATAACGAGCTGATTCGAGAAAAGAACAAGATGGAATACGAGATCAGTCAGCTTTCGAAAAAGATCGAATCATTGGAGGTGGATAAGACCCGAGATATGGATCGTATCCAATTGCTGGAAGATCATTTGCAAGAAGCTCAATTGGGCGTTAATTCGGCGGAACGATCGATCATGCAACCCACGGAGCTGGGAGACGATGACATGGATCTAGACGAAGATGATCTGAGAGGATCATTAGAAGACTCGCTCAAGGAGTCGAATGTGACAGAGTTGAAGCTTTCCAAACGGCGTCTTGAACGTCAATTGAAAGCATTGCAGGAGGAAAACGCAGCCGATCGAAATCATAAAGCTGTGGTGTTGCAGCATCTTTTGGACGATGCCAATCGTCTGAAGAATCAGTTTGAGAAGAACTACTTGCAAGTCTCTCAAGAACGCGACATCTTGCAAAGCGATATGGCTCGTATTCGCGAAGGCATTCCCGATGGTCTATTGGATCAGTCACCTCACACTTTACCCTTACGATTGCACATCAATGACCTTGAAAAGGAATTGAAGTCGTTGCGAGAAGAAATCGAGACGCTACGCACCAAGATGGCGGAAAACCGATTCAGTTTTGGAGAAGGCGCCGCCGACGATCTCAAGATGCAATTCAAAGCCATGGAAGAAAAGTCGCGCAATCTCGAAGAGCAAACGAAAAAGCAATTGCAAGATATCAATCGCTTGTTGCTTGAAAAGGACATGTTGCAAAGTCAGAGCATTGAGACCAAAGATTTACTGCTAGAGAAAGAGCGATTGAACAGGTAAGCCCATATTCAAATGATGCGCACAAATACGATACAGAGGATATCGTCGTCTTGGAGACATGACGTGGAAATCTATTTCTTACATTCTATCCTGGTCTCCACGTAGTGAAATGAAGGCATCCCTTGCGGCATTTGAAGCCAAAGATGATGAACCACTTAAACAGCAAAATGCGCATCTCCAGCAGCAAGCGATTCAACAACAAGAACAAATTCGTGAATTGCAAGTCAAGCTGAAAAAGGCAAAAGAGGTAAAGAAAGGATGATTTGGACTTGCCGGAAGAACAGAGGAACATGAGAATAATCATGCCTTTTTTTGTTTGCTACAGTTTATCAAGCAGCAAGATAAAATGCTCAAAGAAACCAAGATGGGTGACGATGCCGGTAATTACGACGAGGCGGTGGCTTCCCTCAAAGCGGAATTATTACTGCGCGACGAAGAAAATGAGAAATTAAAGGTAAGAAATAATCGGTCATTTTTCACTTTAGATAATTTCATACAAGCTAACAACGTACCTATTAAGAAACAACTCCATGAGCATCGTTTACAGACACGACGTGAGCAGCAGTTGATTATTTCTGCATGGTACGATGTAGCTCGTCGAACCCACAAAGAGCTTGCCCATTCCAAAGTCTATCCCAACTCATGGCTTGGACAACAACGACGTACATTAGATAATCAATTAAAGCGACGTTAGAAGCAACATGGAATGAAGAGAGAACAACAATGAAAGAAAAAAAAAGGATATGCAATATAAAAAAAAAAAGTTGGAAACAGTAAGACCCTTTTGTCCTCTCGATCATTGAATGCTGGGTGTGTCTGAGCTTTAAATTATGAATTGTCGGCGAGGTGTGACTTGCTACGAGGAGAAGCAGCGGGGAGGCGGAGGCGCATTTGCCCAAGGTGAAGCCGAGCTGGTGCATAGTTTGAGACTTTCCTCTTTCACTTGACAGATTGCCAATCATGGTACGTAGCATGAAGCTAACTCATTCCGTTATCCAGAGAGAAGAAAATAGGCAAAAAACGAAGAATAAGATGTGGATGGATGAATGGATCCCAAGGATGGATGAATGGATGATCGATGGATGGAACGATCGGCCTGTTTCCCTGACGATGATGGTCGCCCTTCAAGGTTTCCGAGTGATCCATCACATACTATACGTTCTTACACCGTCCTTGCTCTCGTCGTTTTTTTCTTTCTTCTCTCCTGGATATACAGCCACGACCGTTCGTTTATTCGCCCTGCTAATGCCCTGTTTTCCTCTACATAGCCTTCTAACAAGTCATTCAGAACCAAGGTCAAGCTTGGTAAGGCTCAGAAGCAAAACCGTCCTTTGCCCCACTGGTTCCGCTTGAAGTCTGATACTAAGATTCGGTAAGTGACGAGATTAAGCTCGATGGTGTGTAATGTGTGTAGATTAACTAACCTTCGTCTTATTTTTTTTCCTCTTTGTTATTAGCTGGAACGCCAAGAGACGCAACTGGCGTCACACCAAGTTGAACATCTAAGTTGGATGTGGCATAATGGACCTTTGGGTCATGTAATGCAAAATTGCATGTAGTATCACCTATTCTAATTATTTTGGAATTAAAAGAAAGGTCCATCACTGTTGTTTGGTTCTCTAAAAACTTCTGCGTTTTTGACGTCTTTCTCCGTGATATGGATGGAAAAAAATGTTGAGTGTCCCTTTTTTAGCGAAAGCAAAGTATATTCTGTACCAATTTATTACAGAGATCTGCGAATACAACAACGACAATGTAGTATAAAAGGAGGAGACTGCGGAATTGATTATGGAAAGAAAATCAAAAGGGATAAAAGGACGAAAGATAAAAACAATGGGAAACAGAGTTTATTCTGCTGAGCATCCAAATGTATTTTCGCCCGAATATCTGCCATAAAATGAATAATTGTTAATTTTCTGCTTTCCAAACTCGAGAGTAAAAGAGAAAGGAACTTACGTTATATACAGGAATCCATCTTCATCTTTATGTTCGTCATAGATTGCATTCATCAGCGCTAGAAAAGGAAAAAATAATAAGTAAAAAAGATATTGATTGCAATGACATCCGGCTAAATGGGGTTTATTTTGAAAGGTTATTACCTGCAGTGGGCGGTAAGATTTCGTTGACAAAGATAAAGATGGCCTTCTCTGGACTAAGCTTGATACGCTTTCGAATCACATAGACGAATTGACCCACCGTGAGGTCGGCGGGCACCAGGTATTTTTTCTTGTCAATGGTCGGAATATCGCTCTTCTCCACTTTTTCGCATATCACAGGAATTCGATCGGGATATTTCTGACGAATTCGTTCTGCTTCCGCTTTGCGTTTTTCTGGTTTCAATGAAGAAAAAAAGAAACCAAGAAGGTCATTTATCAGTCTCTGTTTTTCTGTGAATGGATGCTCCTTTTACTACGCCACCGTGTGCTCAAAGTCCTTTTTTTCCCCTCCATCCATCCCTTTCAAGACGGTTTGAACTTGCCCACCGGGTCCTTTTCCACATGAGTCTGTGGACCTTTTTTTCCCCATATGCTTGGCATCATGTCAGGTGGTCCCATGCATTACTTACCGTAAGGGTGTTCATCTTTAAATTTCGAACGCATAATGAGTTTTGACTGATGCTGCAAGAGACAAGGGATAAGTAATTGCCAACTTTTTTATGTAGTGGGTTTGTGTGTGAAAAAGACTTACGTTATACAGACAGGTAAGTAAGGTGAATGTAAGAGAAACTAGGTAGCAAGAGAGTGAGAAAGAGAAAAAAGAAAAAGGAAAAAAAGAAGAAGTGGAGAAGGCGTAATTCTTGAGGGAATAGAAATAAGAAAAAAAAAAAAAAAGCTGGCGCAGGACTAAAGAGATGTGCATGTGACATTGCAGGTGATCATGCTGCGGGTCAGCCAACAAGTGTCCTTTTTTACTCTTTTTTTTTATTACTTTTTATTGCTTCTTTTCAAAGCGTAGAAAATCGACGGCAATATCAACTGACTTTTTCTTGTGGAATTTGTACATCATTGGTACATCAAACTAGGAAAAAAGAAGTAACAAGTATTTTTGCTGCGGTTAAGTTTCTTCCATGTAATAAAGATGTATGCCATCCATGTGGATGAACACTCGCTCCTTTTCCTATTGGGCGCCTTGCCCATTTTAGAAATGACTTACTTTTAACTCGGCAATCACTTCACACGTCACTCCCCATTCCTTTGCCTTTTTCATGATATGCTACAATAATATGGTTGATCAAAAAACGATACATGCCACTTTCAAATCACCACAGTGAAATTTTTACCTCGCGAGTCGATGTCTTGTGCAATGAATAAACAGCTACTTTTGCAATCTGGATATATCCCCGAAAATCATCACAAATCAACCATGTCAACACAAAATCGTCACTTGTTTGCTGATACTTTGGTTTCCCCCTTTTTCTCTTACCTCAATAGCCTTTTTCAAAAGTACCATATCAATGCCTTTGGTCTTGGTACCAAAAGGTGGATTCATTACAATGGTATCCAGATTGCCGCGAAATCGTTCAGGCACATATTGACTAAGATCGGCCAACACAAAATCGATATCCAACTCAAATTCTTCACAGTTCTCTTGGGCTATTGCAATCGCATCGGGATCGATATCAAAACCGACATTGTACCCTGCGCCCAAGATGCCAGCGGCAATACTGAGAATGCCGCATCCACTGCCAAAATCTCCCACTGCTTTGTCTTCAATATCGCCATACACGGTATCTGCTGTATATAACATGCGTGCCGCTAAATGAGCCGTTGTAGGGTATTGTTCATATTGAATCTTTGGGTCGGCTAAGTCCTACAACTATTGAGAATCCTTCACGCCAACCGAATTCGCGTACTCAACAGGTCCCTGAAAAAATAGACAAATATACTTACAAAATACCGCACAGTCTTGAAGAATACTCTCCAATTCTTTGAGTTTCATGACAGTGCGAAAAAAAAAAAGAAAAAAAAGAACCCGGGGTGTATCAAACACAAAGCCCACAGAAAAAAAAAATATTGGCCAAGTAACAACAAAATCACGAAAATTTCAAAGTCCAACGCCAAACGGAAAAGAAAGTACCACACAAAGCGGAAGCGCACCGCGACAACATTTTGTTATCTCACCACTCAATTATTTTTCTTTGCTGTCTACAGGAGCTTCCTTTTCTTCAGCCAGCTTTTCCCTTTTTTTTGGTCACGTCGTTTAGCTAAAGACAAGCTTGACAGAGGCAGGTCCTTCAGAAAGAGGTGGTTACGACACTTCCGTTTAGGTAAAAAAAATAATAATCGGAACGGAGAATTCGCCATCGAGATATTCAAGGAAACCCTCGGATTAGAGTTGACATTTTGTATTACCCGCATGGACAAAACGTATAAACTGCCGTGGTTCTTTTTTGGCTTATCGATCGGGAAATGGATCTTGGATTTATTCAGAAATGGAGTGATCTTTTAGGTAACAAGGAAAAAAAAAAAGACAACCTGTCTTAAAAGATTATTATATATACAAAAATAACCATCGTATTCTTTGGCAAGAGAGCAGAAAGAATCACATCCGAAAAGAAAAAGAGACAAGAAAAGAAAAAGAATCTACTAGTAAATGTAAAAAGAAAAAGATAAAATCGTATGAACATGAAAATCCATCAAGCGTCACGAAGCACCGAGATGTAGAGATAAGGGGTATGTAAAAGAAGCAGAAGACGAAAAAAAACTGTATGTATATCTGGTATAAACCGGTAGATGCGATTCGAGTCTTGGCCGCAAGACCGCCATAAGTTGCTTCCTTTTTAATTCGGTCGCTTCACGGGAGCAGGATAAGGTCTGGGAAGAGCAGGTTTGGTAGGTCTATCCGGAGGCATGGTAAACAAGTAGAACAAATATCAGATGGAGTGAGAAGTAGTGAAGATATAGAGAGATAGAGAGAGAGAAGAGATCAGAGAGAGATCAGTGGATGATGTTGTTGTTGAGTCTTTGGTAGTTAAATGATTTCCTTTATATATCTTTTTTTTTCGATCCTCGATCGGAAGCTGAACCGAGGGAAAAAAAGAGGGGTTCTTTCTTTTTTAGAGGGCTGAGGGGGAGAGAGAGAGAAAAAGACAAGGGGGGAGAAGTGAGATAGATTGTCATTCTCCACAACGTGGTGATGATGTTTGACAGCGAGGTACACGAGACAAACAGTTTCATTCATGTAGGACAAGACTTCAAATTTTATAACCCCACCGCTTCTCCAGTTCACGACAGACATACTAAATCAAGTAGAGCTTCATTCTACTGGCCTTGAAAGAGACATGAAACGGTTGATAAACATGGTAATATTATTGTATACAAAGCATCAAATGGTAGTTTCGTTTGGAGACCCCATTTCATTCTTGCTTCACTTGCCGACTTCTTGTTTTTTTCCCGCTTGTTTGGGTTTCCTGTTCCATACTCGCTTGTTTTTTTTTGTATCTCATTTGCTTTTCATCCTACAACCCCAAGGAGAAAAAGGCAAGATGGCAAAATAACAACAATAACTTTGTCATACAACTCCGCTCCATGAATTGCCGTTTTATTTTTTCGCATGGTAAAGCGTATGGCGTAAAAAAAAAAACAATCTGTCCGATGGCAAAACCCATTACAGTAGGCCATGCATTCATCATCGGTTCACTCACCGCACCCGATGACAGTTTTCTTCATCACTACAGCTCATTTTGAAATCTTTCTCATTCATCATGACCCCATTGCCAACATAAATGACCCATGCATCCTGTAGCAAGATCAAAATGTTTATTGGTTTGAAACATGAAATCATAACAAATTTCATCATTCGCCAGAAGTATCCACAACAACTCAATGAGACCATTTTATTTTGACAACTATTTGCGAAACCCCAACAATCAATGACACTATCGTATCTATTGAGTGGTCAGCGAAAAACGGCGGCGGTGATGGTCAACCGAGGTTTTTTCCTCCTCCCCCCTTCCCTCCCCCCTAAATGGTAATTGAAGCAATATCAACAATGTAACATCCTTGACTCAAGATTTACGCTTGACAGCTGTTGTGCAATGGCGACGTTGGATGTTTATCTTCTCATGTAAACACAAAAACCGCCTCCTATCCTTCAAACTTGACAGATAAGACAAGTCCCATTTTTGCCCCTGGATTTTTTTTTTCGGCTTGACTTTGTTTTGTTATTTTTTCCCCAACATTTAATCTTGATGATCATCCTATGGATTAAATGGCGTTGATTCCGTTTCTCCTGTTGGAGCGGCAAAAAGTAAGGTCAAGATGACCCCTCATTTACAAGTACACTTCCTGTTGTTATCGGGCGTCTTTGTAACCGACCAGTGAGAACTTTTTTCTTTGAGTTAGATAATTAAAGTTGGATGTTTCGTGACACAAACATGCTTGGATTTTGCTGACGACTTTATTTTTTGAACACAATGAACCCTACTGTCAAGGACGACAAGGAAACCAATGCCATTGGCTGCCATTGGATGATTAACTTGTTTTTATTATTATCATACTTTATGTTTCAGTACGGTTTGCAATCAAAGTTATTCTTATCGCCCCACACTTTCAGTCATAAAAGGAAACAAGGTTGGGTGGCGTTCCTTGTTCAACGGGAAACGTCGAAATGTCGAAACCTTTTAATTTTTTACATTCTCGTTTTCGGTTGGCTTCTTTTTCCCTATTCTTCTGATTCCTCTATTTGGGTGGTTTTATTTGTATCTGTGATTGTGGAAGGAAAGTAGTTGAGTGGTTGGTACTGTAAAATGCTTCAAGGGCTTTTGTTTGTCTTTTTTTTTGATGTTATGTGTTTTTTTTCTTTTGCCTTCTCTTGCTCTCTGTCTATTTTTTTTTTTTTTTCATGACTGTCTGAATTTGTCTTTATTCATTATGAAACAGTCTAGTCGCCTTAACAACGCATTGCACTAATGCCTTTCTGTCATCCTTTTCTAAAAGAGCTTCCGCCATATCTTTTCCAACCGTCTCTGCTAATTCCGTCTTATCTTTATCCGAAGCCGCTGTTTCATCTTCTTCCATTCTCGTCTCTGATCCTGCAGAGTCATCTGATTGACGTCGTATCATGTTCATATCAGCTTGTCCGATATGTCGCAGAATATCCTGTAACCCATTCATTACATGTTTGATCAGTCATTGCGATCTCCCGATCATTCCCCCAATTCTTTTCTCTTTTCCGACTTACCACCAAAGCATCTTTACAATGCCGCGCTTCTTGTTGTCGGATAGAATTATTGCTTTGTAATGCATGCTGTAAGAGATTTTCCATGTAAAATTGAATGTCAGGCACAACATGCACACGAGTCACTTCTGATCCCAAATGATCCAATCCAATTAAAGCACCATAATGTGTCGTCAGCGGTCGAGCCGGATCCAGGAAAGCCCGCGTAAGCGTCCTTGTAATACGTGGTTGTAAAGTGTGATAAGCTTGACCGTATTGGCGACAAATAAAAGCAATCAGAGAAGCGGCCCGTTCACGTATCGACCAGTGATCCTGTTGAGGATTTTCACAAATAGTACGAGCAAGCAAGCACGTCATAATAGGAGGAATGAGTTGATGTAACTAAATACACCAACGTGTTAGTCACCCTGACATCCACTTCCATCGTTCTTCTCATCCTTTTTGTTTCAACGACAGTTCAGTTGTATATGCTGCGTACTTACATAGGGTTCCACAAAGAGATGCTTGTTGTTTAGCAGTGAGTGAGCCATGGAAAGCATCGCATCGAGCACCTCCAGATTTTTGTGATTCTGCGTCACCTAAAATAGAAATGAAAATGAGTCTCCTTTATCTGGATAGGTACGATGTGAGACGTTGTGCTCAGTTACCTTTTTATGAATGTGTTGTATAAAGTAAGGCAATAGCTGATGCAAGCCTGGATCCAAGCGGAGACTTTCGAAAGCCTGCGATCTTAATCGTTCCTCTGGACTCAAAACCGCTTCGGTAATGCGTTCAAAGTACATTTGTAATTCCTTGGATAACACGTGCTTCACAAGTGGTTTCACATCCACTTGGTCGGTATTGATGCCATTCGACGCCGCATGGTGTTTGGGACGCTTTGTCAAAAGGTCGGCCTTGGCATCTAACCAAAAACAATAAGTTTCCTACTCGAGAACAACCTCTCGCAATCCTGCAAAAAGTCTTACCACTGGGAGTGGGATTCTGTGGTATGGCCGGTTGCACGCCTTCAATGGCCAACCAATGTGCTGTGAAAGTGACGTCCAACGGAATTTTCGGCAACGGTTTGTTAAGAATGGTATCGAAGTCGACTTCCTCATCTTCCACAAAGTACAGATCTGTGGCATTGGCCGTGGTTTTTCGGAATCGAGGTGTCTCGCCGCACGCATATCCGTAAAGTGGCTACACCCAACCGGTCAGCACAGTTATTTGACATTGGCCATTAACCATCCGCGTAAATCAAAAACGATGCCCATCCAGGTACCTCTACATTTTTCACACGCAGTGCTGCATTAATATCGTCGACGGTTAATTTGGATCGCTTCGAGTGGCGCATAAACTTGCTCGCTTCCTGAATGAGCTCATGCACTCTGTATTCTACATCTTGTGTCAAAGCAGCTGCCACTTCGTCCTTGAGATTCGTCACACCCAACGATTCGCCAATATTCTGTTCGTTCAAGGCATCAATATCTTAGTCTGCCAAAAATAATGGTAATGGTTGCCCTACTTTGATGGTTTCTTTGGGGAATACACTCATTATAGCCGCGCAGTGGGGAGGGAATAAAAAGAGAAAGGGCAATAAGAAGGGATGCTTGCTCCATTTTCAAATTCCGCCTCCCATCCCCTCACGTTTCTGCAGTGGCTTGGTTTGAACGCTCCCGCTGTCTCTTTCATGTCTGTTGCCACGCAAATCGAACAACGTAGGATTATATAACAATCACATTGGTATTATCAGAAGCTCACAGTAGATAACTAGTCCTTGCCGAGCGGGAACATATTGCGGAGGATATTCTAATCAATAAACAACTGGTACGCTACGCGTTACTTTATGTGTCTTTCGGCAAACTCATTTTATGCAACATCTAGGTCATTGATTATGATCGCAAACGAAATAGTAATCGAGAAGCGCTGCGTCAGATAGATAAGAAGCTACATAATGGTAACACAAGTCTTTATAATGCTGGTTCAGAGCATATTGCTTACTCCAAAGCGGCATTTTTTGCAGAAAAGAAATTGTGGGTGAATTTTGGTGACATGTTTATCAAACTTCCGACCACCGATACCAAGCAACTCATCGAAGCCGGTATGGATGACAAGAGAACGCATATGATGGCATGTAACGGTTACTGATCGATTGGCTATAGATCAAATAAAATTGGATGAGCAAATCGAAGCGAGTCGCGAACTGATGAAGGAAAAAGCGCGGCAGCTCGATCGATTGGAAGGGACGAAAACCATGCTGGGTCTGGATTTGCAAGGCATGTCAGCCCAAGATCTCTATCACATCAAGAAGCATTAATTTCTCTAATTGTAAATATGAAACTTTGAACACCATGCATATAAAATTCTTTTTGGAAAAAGTTGAACAGACCTGTCATGCTGCATTGAGTTGTGAGAGTCTTCGTCGTCTCTGTCTTGTCTATTTCGAGGAATATGAACCAAGTTGTAAGTTGCATAAAGAGAGTTCCAACACGTCATGGGTTGGTTCACATCCGTCACAGGGACTCCTGTCGCCATGGACCGAACATAATTCCAATATTCGACCAACGTCCGAAAAATGTCACTTCCAAAGCATTCAATTAAATTAATCAAAATAAGGTAGTCCACCGCAATGCTGGATTTTGTTTTCTTGGTATAGAATTTCGGATGATGCGTCGAATACTGCAGATTAGAATTTTAAAAGTTGCATCGGCATATAATGATGAGAGCATATTATACATGTGGATAGATCAGCATACGTGGGTATCTGCGTCTTAATAGCTGCGGTAGTTGTCAGAGCTTGCTACCGTAACAAGAGTTATATAAATTCAAGAGCCACGAAGCCTGATCCAGATACCGTTTTATCGAGATGATTTGCGGGGAATGTTCTGACAAAAGTAACTCTTTTTTTGTCCATTCGAAGAAAAAAATGTAAGCCAACTTGTATTTTCTATCGCAATTGTATTATAGGCGCAGCATCTCGTTGGTTAACATGACGACCGAACATACCTACTCCGGAATGCTCAGCTAACGGATGGATCAACGAGACAAAAGAGGGAGGCTGATTATTTCACTTTTTATGATATTGCTTATATCAATTTCGGCTCTCCTTTGTAGGCTTGTTTTATAATGTCGAGCCTTGTCGAGAAAGACAAATTAGCCATGTTAATTTTGGAATACGAGGGCATTTTTACTTTGATACCGACCTTGAAGCTGAGGGTTAGTCTCTTTTTTCTACAACAAGTAACTTTGAGTAATAAATAACAATACTTCAATCCATGGACCATACAGTATTGGATTACACATTGCTGTCGGGTTGTTTGTCATGAAATTGCAAGTTTTTTCGAGATGCAGTGGAAAAGACATTCATTTTCTTACATATTGCAAGGTGCTTAAGAATTTTGTTTTCTCAACGACATATACTGATTGTCGCATTGCTTTCAAGATTGTTTTAGTAAAGCGTCACCGTCGTATGCAATGTGAAAAAAAAGCATCATACTGTACACCAGTGCTATCTTATGGCTCGGTATGCTAATCATTCCTTCTCAATGTACGTTATTATACTTTGCGGTTCAAATTGCATGTATCATACTGACCCTAGTTTGAGGAAATGCAAATAATCATAGACTACAATAATGGTTAGTTCAGTGGCCCTTGTTATCGTCATATTTTCTTCTTTGTGCCACAAAACTTGTTGATGGTTCGAAAAGTTTTTTAATTTACAGTGATCATTTCACACGCGTTTTAACATCATTAAGCGTCAACCACAATACAGCAACAGCACCATACATTGATGGTGCCGTTCCTATTGAAAACTGTTTTAATCCTTTCATGAAATTAGCAACGCGCGGTCCCATGTCATGCTATGCTCGGAAGGTCCTGGACCATGTTAGCCCGGTGTAACTAGATTTTTCTAAACATGTAAAATGCCCATCTGTCAATGGGGTTTTAAAAATTAGTTTTCAAATTTTCGCCGGCCTCCATTCAAAGAAGTTTAAAAAAAGATGTCATTTCGCGCCTTTGTTGGTTAACAAATTCACGACACCATGTCCATGTTGCGCTTTGTCATTGTGGATTTTCATTTGCATATGCATGGTGCAACACAATGAATACAAGTCTAACGGTCGAGAATCGCCGCTCCGCATGGGCGGTCGTACAAATGAACCATTGTACTCAATCCGCGTTCGCCACCGTCCGTTTAGCGTGTGATATCACAAAAGCCAAACTTTACCATTCAGGCTCTAGATTGAGTCCCGGTTCATTGGGCTTTTTGCCAAAAACATCTAGTTTTTTTTTTGTCCCGGATGAATTTGCCGGTCCAGGAAACACAAAGACACTAAGCATCATCAGAAGGGGTACCAATACAATGCAAAAACCAAGCAATGGAAGTCTTCAATACAAAAAAATAGGATGTTTGATTGCTCAATTAACTGGTTTCACCGAAGTAAAATGACGTGAAATCTTTCTTGGAGAGCCGACGAATGATAAATGCAACCGTTCATTGTGTGCTCAAAAAGATCCGCTCCTGCTTAGGAGCAAAAATGAAGATTGACTGTGCTAAAGAAAAAAAAAATCGGTTCAGGGAGATGATGGGAGAGACTTGCGGTTTTGATTTGAAGATCTTGGTAATCGGCATGGTGAATGACAAATTGCCTGTTTTGGATAGGCATTACGATAACGACGTAACAATAAAAGGAAAAGGTCTCGAACTGTCTCCTTTTATTCATCCTCAACTTGAAAGGGTTCTACTCACCTTTCCTTCTTTTTTTTCCCTTCTTCTTTATTTTTGTGTATTATTTTTTTTCTTCCTTTCCATTGACCTTTTGCCTATTATTAATTTTTTTGTATCTAATGTCCTTCTGCCGTGCATCGTTACCTCTATCTCCGCCATTGACGACGGATCGGGAACTGTGTGATTCACTCTACAATAACAAAGAGGAAGAAGTACCTGCTTCAGCGCCCGTATTTGAAGGTCATCTTTACTTGTGCACAAATAAAAGTGGAAAAAAGAAATGGCAATGGCGACTTTTCCGCTTTGACGGTACCTCATTGAGCTGTTTATCCAGCCGAAAAGTTAAATTGCCGCCTGATACTTTTATTGATATGCCTGTTGATCCCACTCTTCGATTAACCCAACTCGACCAAGACCCATGTTCCGCCACGTTAAATCTATCTTTGACCTCGCCATTGCTAGCCACACCTAAAACCAACCATCGCTTATCGCTACTGAAACGTCGTCATTCGGACCGAACTCACGGGCCCAAATTAGCAAGCTATTATCAATACCCTAAATGGACGGTTGATATTACCAACATTTCGTCCATTTCTATTCTCAAACCAGATACACCATCTTCCAAACAAATCAACACATTGCCACTACTCAACCTGACGCAGTCCCGATGCTTTTGTGTTCGCACCTTTGACGGACAGTGTCACGTTATGAAGGCACCAAAAGATAAAGACCTCGAACGATGGTTATTTGTATTGACCAAGATGTGGAAATATGCCAATGCGGTGCGGGATCAATTATTGGCTCAATCGCAGCCGATGGCGCGACCGATGAATAGTAACGACTTGGTAGGTTATCCGCCTCTGGCTACCGATCCTAACGTCCCTACCACTGCGATGCATTCTGCGACTCCGCCACTCCGCGACTATGGCATTCCATCTCCTGCGCAGGAGAAATCCTTTTTCGAACCGTCCGACGCGCCCAAACATTTATCACTGGAAAAAGCCCAGTGGATCGACGAATGGAGCCGGTCCATTGCGGAATTGGTTGCTCAAGATCCTCATGTCGAATTTGTCCCACCGCCCATCGAATCTATTCCCGACGACGATCAAATGAGTCTCGGGAGTGGCATGACCAGTATCAGTGCTCGAGGCAAAGCAAAACCGGTCCTACCTGCTTATGACCACCCACAGGGGGAAACACAGTGGAGAACACTGGAAAAGGATAAGAACAATAGCGACCACCCAACCCCGTATCCGCAAGAGTCACCTGTGGAAGGTCGACCTCATCCTGTACTCAGGAAGAAACGGTCCGACGATGTGAAAAACTGGATCACTCGACAATCACCGACGGACCAAGCTCCTGGCGAGCATCACCATCGGTCACTATCCCCCTCACATCGTCGTCAATCGCTGAATATCTTGTCCTCTATGCGTCACGACGACCAACCATCCAGTCCTCATGTTTCTCAGCTACAGTCGTCTAAAATCACCCGTCGAGCGTCGGCAGGTTTGATATCTCACTCCTTCACCAATTACCGCAGCCAGAGCCAGCCACTGAGGGATGATATCGACGACAATCTAGGGAACGACGGCATATCTGTGCATCCAACACCTCCCCTGCACCACCAAGACGGGTACAATGACATCCATCGAATCCATCCGTCCTTGTTGTCAAGGACACCCAGTATGCAAACCCTTCAACAGCAGCATCAACAGCAGCGAGGAACGGCGGTGCATCAACCTGGCGTTGATGATGATGATATCAGTTTGGCCGATTTACAACGTTCTTTACGACGGTTAAGCATGAATACTCCGCGACAACCACCGCGTCACAAGCTATCAAGATCGTCGATGGACTTGCAGCGACCTTATAGTGTATCATACGATTCGCTGTCTCCGTATTGTCATCCTACTCAGGGTGCGACGGGCTTGATGACATCCCATAGCACCAGAAACCGCATGTCTCCACTAGTCGCCCCTGCTTTACCGCCGATACCTAGAGCCTCCAGTACCCCATTGACCACACATCACTTGCTGAGCTATCCAGCCATGGTTGACACGTTGAAAGAAACCCATCGTGTTCGTTACAGCTTGGATGACCCACGTCTACCGCATGCCAAACATGCGCAACAAGCCTATCCTTTTCACCCACTTTCCAGATCCACATGGGACATGGCGCCGTGCCAAAAATTGGCTCCTTTGAAGGTGAAATCGCAATCAATAGACAAAGACAGATCCCACGGCCTGGGCACTCATTATCAACGACACTCTGTTGATCTATTGCCTGATCAAACACGGTATTACAGGCCATAAGAAAAATAAATGAAGCGGTTTTCGACATGTATCGGTGCCAGAAGATCTTTTTTTTTTCCTTCCTTCCTTCCTTTCTCCCTCCCTCCCTCCTTTTTTCCCTTGCTCCTTTTCTCTAATTGATTCATAGACTGATTACTACAACGAAGCGAAAGAAAAAAAAAAAGATGATAATTCATTATTATACTACACAATAACCGAGAGAAGCCAAAAAAAAAAAAAAAAAAAAAAAAAAAACCGCATGTTACGGTACAAGGAGATACATTAACAACCATCTAGAAATTATTACAATACACGTTCCAATGCTCTTTTTTTATTATTATTTTCCTGCACTATCGAATTGCTGTTATGCTTTCTTTTCTTCGCATTGAGGTTGTTTATTCTCGATGAATCAGGACAAATAGACCGAGAATGCCCAGTAAAACGGTCTTGAGCCATGGATAGTCATTCATCAAAATAGTCACCATACCCACATACGGAACAAAACTGTTGCCATGAAATAAAATGTGTCAGTTCAGAACGGAATGCCAGGGACATTGGTTTTCTATTTACCCTTTCACTTTGCCCACCACGTGATGTTGATGGATCCACATTTGTCTGCGATCGTACAACCCTCGGTCGTCGCCAGGGTTATTGTCACCTTTGGTCAACAGGTATTGTTTTTGTGTTTTCACACTGGAATGTAGTTTTAGTAACGATAATGAATGATAGGTTAAGTTTGAGACCACTCACTCATCATGAAGTTTGATCACTCGATGTACGATGGGTATATCCCGTCCCGGTAGCTTGAATACGCAGATATCATTGACATGGATTGGGTCATTTTTGGGTAAATGAAGGAATAACAGATCACCACGGTGGAAGGCCGGTTCCATACTTCCACTAAAAACCAACATGATAACGGATTTAGGACACGTCTTTTTTTTTCATGCGCTTTTGGGGAATTTTATGGCATAAAAGAAAAAAGGCCACGCTTCTAGTGGCCCTCCTCCAAAGCTCTTGTTTTTCATTTACCTCAATACCACTACAATAGGGCTTTCTGTATTGGTTACAACAGATAAACCTTTCCAAATCATCAACGCTGAGGCGGCGATCGTGAGGATATTCAGAACCTGTAACGCGACCTACAGCATCCGCATTAGCTTGCCTCATCTTGACATGACCGAGTACGATTTCGCTAAAGCATCAAGATAAAATAAGAAATCTACCTGTCTCGCGTTCATACGACGCAGTTCCGCAAACATGGTGAATGACAGGCAATTGAGGTTGAAGAAGGGGAGAGCAGAAAAGTGCTGTAAGCGGTGATTAGAAAGGCGGTGCCAATCATCAAGACCATTTTTGGGATGACACGTCACCTCCGCCGAATGCAGCACGTATCCAAGGTTTCTCAACCTATTTCGTCGGTCATAAAATAAAAAGGGTTCTTTCGCGGGAACAAGGAAAATTGCGATATATCGAAGAATGGTCTTGTAGGCAACATGGTAGGTTTTTCTGTATGTCGCTAGTATGAAAATTCGCGAAAACTGCAACTGCCCATTAGGGCTATTTTTATTCAACCAAGCTATCTCATTTAATGGCACACAATCGCTCGTGCTTCGACGATAACGCACCGCTTTTAGATGTGTGGCGCGCAATGGATATGAGTTGCACAGTGTTTTGCCGATGCATAGACCCTTTGAAAAAATTGAACCCATAGGTCAATCCCACTCCCACCCATAAACAAGTGAATAAAAACGTAGTCTATATCTCATAAAAATAATAGTTGTATTCATTCTATAGCCCTGACCGCTACGGGAGTTGATCACCGAGAGATTCTTTGTCATTCGAAAAACGCTGATTCATTGAATGCCAAGCGATACATGGTCCGCCGTGACCGAAAAAGCACGCGTGTCGGAAAAAGGAAAACCGACCCACATTGCTGTCTTAGAGATATAGTCGGTCTGGGAAAGAATCAATAATGTATTCAACTTGCTCAAATGAGGTTAGAAATGCTATCTTTACAGACAAATAGAGCGAAAGTGGTGGGGCCAATGCTTATTCTGGTTGGATTTTCTGCAGCAGAATCCAATTCAGTACTTGGAACCATGAGGCACGTATAATATGTTTCTGGTCATTATAGAAAAAAGTCTAAACTATTATAGTTGGATGCGACCTTGAAGTGGCTAGAAAGCAATAAACGAAAAACTAAAAAAAGCACGGCTTTTTTATTTATTCTCGCGTGGACGGAATTATTATCGCTCCAGCCAACTAGCCCCGAACATGTCTATTTTTTTTTTTTTTACCAAACCACCATACACGCTCCCCTGCAATCCTGATAGAAACTAATGCGCTTTTCAAAAGTACGATGTTATGGTGTCTCAGTAACAGATAAGATAAAAACAACTTTTTCTTGGGTGTTGGATCCATTGATGGGGAAAGTGGATAAAACATGTAATGAGATGACGGTTGTCTAATACAAGACGGTTGTCTAATACAAGACGGTTGTCTAATACAACCTTGTGGAACCATCAGCCACGTTGCCGTAGTCTGTCCAACAAACGCGCTTCTGTTCCATTTTTCTCTTGGTGAGGGAAACTTGGCCATGTCAAAAGCTCCCGTAAAAAGCTACAAATGCATATTAAAGAGAACGAAAACCATACATACCAACATGTATGCACTATCGATAAATATCGATTTCAACTTGCTTTATATTTTGATTTTATTTTGCGAGGATCTAAAAAAATGAACGATTAACGGTGGGTTTGCTGACATCATGGGTTACACGGGAGGTGCATTTTGTAGAAACGCACCAGCATCCCGAATTTCTTTTGGCTTCACCCTTTGACCCATTCCTTGAACCGGGCTTCCATGCCTACCACTAATCACCATGGCCAACTACTACACGTCTCTTTCTAAAAATCAGTCCACTACCACCCTCGACGCCCTATATCAGGATCTCGATAGTTTCATTCATGAACTCTCTGTCGATCTACCGCCCCAATCAACTTCAGATGGAAAGAATATCATCACCACTTATGAAGCAATAACATCCACGGAAACTGTAAGTATATTTCACGTCAAATTTTACATTCACTCTATTTGATTTGAACAAACCATGAGATACTTCTTTTTCACGATGTGCGAATATGCCCGCCCTAAACTGGTCTGTCTAACCTTCAACCGCTTGATATTTTTTAGTACCCATGTATGATGGATCAAAAAGATAAGCATGATTCAGCCACTTTTAGATACTACGGCGAGTGTAAACTTGATGGAAAACGGGATTCTGGCTCTTCCACTGGCCAAGAAACCGTGTGCCCTGAATCCTTGGATTGCGCAGCACGAAATCCTCGCCCTGAATCGACTTCCCCTTCCGATCGTTCATTCGCTTCCGTCGACGCGGAACTCCACCAATCGTCGACGTCGCTGCATGGTTCAAAATCATCCAGTCTATCCACTGCCTCGTCCTATGCCAACCCCACTGAAACGTCGTCCCCATCATCCTCAGATCCTTCTGCTCCCCGTCCCCTTCCGTCTCATCCTCATCCTACCATTAGCACCAGCACCAATACAATTACCAACGATGCACCAAAAGAACTCACCAAAGTATCAGTGGATGAGCACACCGTCGTTTATACAACAAGATCCAGTTCTCTGAACCGTCAAATGTCAACCTCTTCAGAAAAATATGCTGGCCCCACGTTTATGCGATCCAATAATTTACTCAGTCCCAAATTATACTCCACACCTACCTCCCCACTGGCCACCCATGTCGCTCGTTTTACATCGGAATCATTGGCCGCATCGCATGCCCATTCCCCTTGCATCGTCTTTCCAAATTACACGCTCATGTCCGAGCTGGGAGAAAAATTTATCGAAGAAGTGTATACAATGACGGAGCGGCGAAAAATTTTCTGTTCCGCCGAATATCCTACCAGTTTTAGTGGAGAGGAAGCCATGGTGAGAAACTTTAGCAACGGTGTTACACCATCCATGATTGACAGTGTGAGGTATAGGATATTATTCGATCTCTGTTTCCTACGGGTTTACCAGATAATACGTATCGAAAGATCGCGCGATCGTTGATTCACACTACACCGGCGCTTATTTACCCTTTATCGTATTCCGAGAAATCCGTTCGAAACAACACCTTGTATGACTCGCCCCACGAAGTTTACAATTTGGCAGAAGAAGCCTTGGAAGGCGACATCCCACAAGGCGTGTTTACCCAACTCACCCCGTGTTACTCCAATTTTTGTTTACCCGGTCAAGGAGGCTGTTATGCTCCATGTTGTCCTAATCGATCCTCCGCTCCATCCAGTGAGACAACGGTAAGCTTGTCTGACAGATGATCGTCTACTTTTTATACTGACAAAGAGGGAAAAACACAATGGCAGAAACGTCATCCCGATTTGCAACGCCATACCTCCTTGTCGTCATCCATGGCGTCTTCCCATGATACGGTATATTTTTTGATTGATTTTGAGCATCATGAGTGTGAAGGGTCGATTGTTGAATATCATGCGGTTGTTTGTTCTAGTCGGTATCGCGGGCATGGTCGGCGTCGGTATCGCGTGAAATCCTTCAGCGGACCCCGGACGTGGAGATCAAACGACAGGAAGCGATCCATGAAATTATCTACACCGAAGAAGATTACGTGCGCGATCTCAATTTGCTGGACGAAGTAAACATTAAGCCCAATCATGCCCTGCTGTGATTTTCACGAATTCCATTTCACCAATACATATTCGTTTTCCCATAGTTGTATGCGACGCCGTTACGAACTGCTCAGTGTCTCGAAGAATCGTACCGCGAGGCATTTTGCGATAACGTGTTCAATAATTACATGGAGATTCTGCAAATCCATCGCCAACTGTATCGAGATTTACGCGACCATCAGAGCTATTGTCAATCGCAAAATTCGGCAGGGTTTGTGGACAAAATTGGTGACATCTTTCTGCGCCATCTCCCCAAATTTAAAGACGCTTATACCCGTTACGGACCGCACGTCGTTCTCGCCGAATACGCCGTCAAGAAAGAGATGGGCCGTAACATTCTTTTCCAAAACTTTATTCACGAAAAGCAACGACAAGCCGAGTGTCGAAAACTCCCCTTCCGCCACTTTATCATTCTGCCCGTCACACGTTTGCAACGGTATCCGCTGTTGATTGGCGCCATCTTGAAGAAGACCGCCGATGATCACCCTGACAAGCAGTCGCTCCTCCAATGCGCCGACATGCTGAAATCCGTAGCGAGCGAAATGGACGAGCGGACGGCTGAGACGAAAAACACGTTGCGCATCTGTATGATCAACGATCGCATTGTTTACAAGCCCAATGAAATGCATGATCTTCGTTTGTTAGCTACAGGACGCAAGTTATTGCATGAAGGCATTTTAACGCGTCGATCGCATATGGTGGTTGAAACCGTCGAACTTCACGTCTTTTTGTTTGACCACATGCTTGTACTGACAAAGTTGCGCAAGAACAGTGCGGGTGAGGAAGAGTATCACATCACGAAACGACCGATTCCGTTGGAACTGCTGCACGTTCAGGAAGCCACGGAAGGATTTTCGTTGGGTTTGCGTGCCATGAGTAGTACCTATACGTCGACATTTGCCTCTCATACAGGCACCACGGTCGGTTCCTCCCCGTTTGGCACTCATTATCCTCTATTGATCCATCATTTGGGTCGTCACGGCGCCGATCATTTACTTCACGCCGAAAATGCTGAAGCGCGATTGGCTTGGAAAGAGCAAATCGTCCAGGCCAAAGCGGCCATGGAACGACTTCAACCCGATCGCCAAGTCTTTGAAATCCGATCCCTCAGTGACACCACCTTCACCGGCGCCACAGCCCACGGCGCTTCATTCAATCACGGCAAAATCACTTGCTCGGTGCCGTTTGGTACGTGAATTTCATCCGTCAATCTTATACGATCCCTGTATTGACAGTCGATACTCATCTTTCTTTTTCTGTTGACTGACTTTTATGTGGATGTGTAGTGAGCACGAGGGGGATTCGAATGATTGCCATAGGTACGCTTGCTGGTATTTGGATGGGCATTGAAGGCGACACCAATAGTATCCATCAAGTGTTATCGTTGCAAGACGTTCAACAGCTCGCTGTACTGGAAGAACATCGCATCCTTATCATTCTTGCAGGTAAAGCCATCCCATGATTCTGATTTGCAGACGACCAAGTCATGATAAACTTATGGAGCTTTGGTATTTTTGTAGATAAATCGCTGTACGCGTATGCCTTGGACCCGTTGGACCCCACTCTTTCCAAGAAAACCGATGAGCGACCAAGTCAGAAAATTGCTCAACATGTGTCTTACTTTAATGCCGGTATATGCAATAACCGGACATTGGTCATTGCGATGAAGAAACGAGGCATGGACAGCCATTTCAAAGCCTTTGAGCCCATTTGCGGCGATTTGCGCGATCCGAAAAATGCCAAATTTATGACCTCCAAATCTAGCTTTTTCCATAAAGCACCATCATGGTTCAAGGTGTACAAGGTAATATATAAAAATGGTCATCCTTTCTTTGTAGGTTGCTTGTGTGTTGACGAATGAACGTTTCTTTTAGGAATTTTATATTGGAGCCGACTCGTCAGCCATTCATTTCTTGAAAGCGCGCGTGGTGGTTGTTTGTACGCGAGGATTTGAAATTATTGATCTGGAGCAGCTCCATTTGAACCGAAATATCCCTGATTTGAATAATCCTGACTACGGATTCGTGCAACAACGAGGTGACGAGCTTAAACCGCTGGCCATGTTCCGGTGTAAAGAACATTACCTGCTTTGTTACAATGATTTTGCTTTTCTCGTCGACAGTCATGGTTCATTTATTCGTGATGCCTATTTATGGTAACGCTTCTGTCCTGGGATTGAATGATATTTCCGAAGCCCCTGTTCCAATCGCTTAATCCATTCATTATAGGATTGCTTGGGAAGGCACACCTCACAGCATTGCATTCTATTATCCTTATGTTATTGCATTTGATTCTCGGTTCATTGAAGTACGGCACGTGGAAACGGTAAGCTTTTTTTTTTTTGTTTTGCGCAAAAAAACTATGTTGTACTATTGTGGCATGTTTGAGACTCACTTTTTGTACGCTACTCTTTATGTTGCCAGGGACAATTGGTGCAAGTCCTTGCTGGCGTCCACATGCGATGTTTGCAGTTCACCAATAGCGCTTTTGCGCCTGTCATTCATGGTTGCATGGCTCATCCTTTCAAGCCTGAATATCAGTACGTTTTCCAACTAATCGCTAATTTCGAACCACCTGTATAGCAGGCTCTACACACCCGGATTGAGAGACGGCTTTTGATTATACAGTGCCCCTAATTTATAAACTTCACAAACTATTCATTCTCATGAGAATACATCTTCTTTTGTTATCACTATTGGTTAATTTAACAAATCAATGAAGGGGAAAAAAGTGACTTGTTGACTGAAAATACATTAACTCAAAGATGTATTCGAAGGCACTGACCAGTGGTCGCTCGCTTATCTTTGTTACTTGGTAACATGTCTACAGTTGTCTGCTTTGATTTGGCACTTAGTTTGGAAGTTGCGCACCCAGCGATTCCTGCCGCCCTCGGCCCCCATTCTTTCCGGCATCGATTCAGTCAGCTTGTTCCATTCTTTTGGTGCCAAGGAATTCCCAGGTTTCACAAAAACACGCGGCTATTGCTGTGCATGATTTGTTCCTGACATGGTTCCAATTGGCAAAACTCTTTTGTAACTCACGGAATATCATAATAGTCACGGGACGTTTGTTTGGTGGCAATGCGTCTACATCAGTTGGAAGATGACGTTACACAAGATCTGAGGCAAAGGTGTCGAGCCACCGATTCAAGGACCCACTTGCCACAGCATTACATCTAATTTTCATATATTCTTCATATCTGTTTCCCCTTCAATTAGGTTGGCAGAAGCGGCTTGTGGCAGCAATTGATTTATAATTCCCCAATTGTCACTGCAGCACAAAAGAATTAGTGCGCTATTTTTTGTCCCTTCCATAAATAGAACAAAGAAACATCTCATGTAGGCCCAAAACACCGATGCTCCGGCCACCCGCTTTAGTGTGGATTGGTGCACGGCCGTGGTTGGCCGGCTGAGTCGCATCACAGGCGGAAGAGGAAAAAACCCTCGAGTGCCCGAACTATTTTTTTTCAATAGGCGCATTCGTCTGGGGTTTCGCTTGACGGTAAAAAGTGCCATCCCGTTGACAGAGAGATCACAAAATACGACTCCATCTTTGCACATGTCACAGTCGCAGCATTTCAATCCAAGTGACTATCCTGTCGTAGTCGGCATCGATTTCGGTACACTTCATGGCTGATCTTGTTCCGTTTTCCGACTTCTGATGACTTGTTTTTTTGAATTTTCAGGCACCACCTTTTCAGGCTGTTCTTATGCTTTTGTGCAAAACGACGAAGTTGTGGATATCGTACGATGGTAAAGATTCTTCACCGCAAATATCCAGTGAAGAATTCTAGGTTGACCAATTAAATATTTTAATAGGCCTAAACAAAATAATAACGTCTACCCAAAGGTAAAAAGCCAAAAACAATGACACCAATGATACATAGAGAGGAAGCAATACTCAACTGCGACTCATTGTTTAGACACCTACGCTCAACTTTTATCAAAACAACTCGAATCAGTTGACCCAATGGGGAAATGCTGCCCGGTTAGAAATGCAACGACCATCCGCACGGAATTCCGTGTTACTGAAACAGTACAAATTATACCTCGATGAAAATATCGCCAAAGACCTTCCTCCTCTCCCCAATGGCCTCACCATTGTCGACGCCATTGCAGATTATCTACGAGCGCTGCACGAGCATGTCGTGAATGAACTGAAAAAGGGATTCGCACGAAACTACGGACAACACCAATTCCGATATGTAGGTTTCGTATAAGGGTCCATAAAATCCGGTGTCCGTCGTGTTGACGACCCTTCACGTGTAGTGTTTAACCATTCCTGCCATGTGGTCCGATCGAGCAAAGAGTACGATGCGTGAGGCTGCTATCAAAGCTGGCTTGATAACAGAAACCGATCACCGCGATCGTTTAATGCTCACTTCCGAACCTGAAGCCGCCGCATTATACTGTGAAAAGAAGTGCGAACAGTTTAATCTTCGTCACGGCGACCGTTTCATGATCTGTGACGCAGGAGGTACGCTGAAAATGGAATGGAGGGCTTCCCAGGGGTTGCAAAGAGCAATGTTAACAGTAATGGGATCATGCGATTAGGTGGTACGGTGGATTTGATTGTCTTTGAAATTGATGAACGCAGTGGACGCAAGTTACGTGAGTGCACCAAGGGACACGGACAATCGTGTGGCTCGGTGTTTTTGGACCGTCGGATGCGAAAACTGTTAAAAAAGAAGTTCAAGGAGTACCTGTCATCGATTCCCGCTTCGGCTTTCGAGACCATGATGGATACCTTTATTGATCTGATCAAACCTCAATTTGACGGTGTCGAAGAGCAATTCATTTCTCTGCCTGCATCGATGAATCTGGGGTCACTCGACAATCCGGCCATCGGTTTGGAAGACGGCACCCTGTGCTTGACGGCGGCGGAACTGAAGCAAGAAGTGTTTGAACCGGTGATCAAGGAAGTGCTGGCATTGATTGAAGATCAGTTGCTCAAGGCAGGGACCATGCAAGCGATTTTCTTGGTGGGTGGATTCGGATCGTCCAACTACCTGTTTGAACGAGTGCAAGAAGAATTTGCAACACGGGTTGGCTTTGTCGCTGTGCCACCACGTTGTGAGTTGGCGGTGGTTCGAGGTGCGGTTTACTTTGGATTGAATCCGCGCGTGGTCACTACGCGTATTCCACGATCCTGGTACGGTATCGATACCACCACTTCATTCGAAGAAGGCGTCGATCCGCCAAGCTATAAACTCATCCGTGCCGACGGAAGCGTACGATGCGACAACCGATTCTCAGTCTACGTTCGACGAGGAGAAGCTTTGGGTAATCCTTGCAGAGATCATTAATGATATTGGGTTTGGACTGACATTGAACATGATTTTTCTTTGTTTGGGTTAGATATTGACAATTGCGTATCCAAAGATTTCTTTGCTTATTATCCTCATCACACGACTTGTACGTTGTATGCTGCCGATACCGAAGAACAACCAAGATATACCACGAGTCCCGGTGTGCGTAAAGTCGCGAATTTCACGATCCCCATGCCATCGTTGACCGGAGTCGCTCAAGGCGAAAAAATTGATTTAACCATCAAAATGTATTTCGGCGAGGTCGAACTTCGAGTGGAAGGTAAGAAAAAAAAATCCTAAATAAAAACTGCCAGGTGGACTGGCTTTACTGATGTTTTTTTTCTTTGCAGCTGTCATTCGAGGTACAACCTACGGCACAACTTGCAGCTTTGAAAGCGAATAGAAACTTTATACACACTATAAAATAAAATACATCATTACACTATTATACTATAACTTGGGGTGCGTGAAAACAAGATAAGGACAAAATCTAAATCCCTACCTATTGGCAGATGCCTGCGATGATGAGGTTTATTTAAACGGCCACGAGAAGGCCCGGAAAAGTTATGTGGTACCCTAAGAAATCACAAAGCTTCTCCCAAGGCGCTGTGTTAATAGGAGACTCTAACAAGCCGTACACCCGCTGTGCAATGGATGCCACCTGCTACTGGATGCCGCACTCCTACATTGAGCGACATTCGTCAGACAAAAAGCCTAACGCAATACGGCATAACCTGGGCGAGACTCTTGATGGAACTTTGGTATATTAATGTCAATACTCTGGCATACCATGAAACACTTTTAATGAACAAAGCAGCACTTATTGACCCCCTCCGTTCTGTCCCGCCCAAGGTTATGATAGATCTACAAAGATGTATGGGAATGTTGGGTATTTAAAAAAAATGAGTTAGTAAGCTCTTTGGTTGATTCAAATTTCGTTGAGATATTTTACCTTTGATGTTTGATGCAGCAGATACCGAGGGCTTCCCGACCGAAATAAAGAAAGGATACAAATATAAAAAAAAAAAAGTAAATACAATAGGTGCGTCTGTAAAAACCCCCTAAAAACCCTGTGGGAAAAAAAAGGAGGAAAAGACTGCAAGAAGACTATTCACTAAAATACAAAATACATACTACAACTACAAAATAAAATGGTCGGGAAGAAATATCGAAGGCGATACCACGGGCAGCAATCCATATGAGAGGAACCTGGGGAGGACGCGTCAGCGTTTCCTGATGAAAAAGAGAGTCACACCACCGACGATGCCTTTGACGACAAAAACCGGATTGGCCACAATCTGGTGCCCGAACAAAGTAGAAAGGTTTTGGAGGGATGGATGGCTTGAATGGCTTGCCAGGCAAAAGAAAACCGGAGAGAAAACCAAAAGCTAAAGACAGAATAGAGAAAAAGGACAGGTAAATTTTTTCTTGTCGAAAAACGGATAGTCGTATCACACAAAAGGTACCTTTTTTCATAATAATCGAATCGACCGGATCAGATACACGCCATAGTCTGGATGATGGATGATGGATGCAATGATAGTGAGGGATTTCCAGGCAAACAGAAGAGATGCAAAACTAAAGAAGAAGAAAAAATTCGGACAAAAATATGTGATTTTCCATGGATGAAACAATAGTCACCTCACTGATGCATGAATGATGAGCTACACAGATCGAAGCATATCTGCTCCATGTATCATTCGATTACTGAAGAGAATGAAAGGGCATATACAGTATAACTGACAGATAACCCAAATTAAATGATGCTACAAAACACCAGATCGTCGTATCGTCAATCACCTTTCTTCAAAAAAGAGCTCCACTTACATTTTATGTGAACGGCGACGATGCTCTGTTTGACCACAACTGGCGCAAACGACATCTTGGTGCTGACTGTTTCGCCTATTATTCGTGGAAGTGTTTCGTGGAGAGAAATTTGGGCAACCATGACTTGTAGAGCGCTGATAATCGTTGTCGTTGCAAGATGGGGACCGAGGCATGGTTGAAAGATGAGTCTTGGTTGCGACGACGGTACAAAGGGTAACCCCTGTGATCTTCGACGGTAGCTTCGTTGAAGGAGCGCGGGTAACGCTTCTTACAGGAGCCGTTTTCCATGCACGGAGACCTCGGATGCATTATTCCACACGGACCGTGCATCATACACTTGCTAATGGTATCATAGAGATCTGGATATCTCTCTCTGTCCGGCAATTCAGCTGACACGATATTATCGTAATCATCGAGCGTTCGTGGCTTGTCGTCCGGATGTAACACCAAAAGCAGATGGAGGTGCGGTAATCCTCGTTTTTGAAATTCCACAGTATGGACATGGGCAACTACCCTACCCAAAACATGCTTCTTGGTCAAATCTTCCATGAGAGCTTTACGCTTCATGTTAAAAACTCGAGCGCAAAGGTCGGGCCGATCAACAGCTGTCTGGAGTGGAGCCAACTCGTCCTGAATTTCCAACCACTGAGGATTGCAAGTGAAAGTAATAAAGAGATCCGGCTGCCCGCATCGACGTACGATATTCATCGCATCATGGTAAAGTTGGCGCATGTGTCTCGGGCTGCCAATAAAGGTGGATGGGAGAATGACCCTTTGCCCGACGTTTTGGAGGTCATTGTCGCCGAGTTCTACCGCATCTACGATACCTCGGTACAGTTCCGTGCGCAGGTTTGCCTGGTTTAGCCGCAAATACCTGAGTCGGTTCTGTTCCATTTTTGCATACATATCCACTATATATTGCTGGAACAATCGGCCGTACAGGTGCAAATCGTGGCTGTTATCGCGCATCATCAGACGGTAGCTATACCATTGCATGACGGTAATGCTTCGACCGCTTGGCGGGCGTGAGTGGATGTTCCACCCGAGATCACCATGCGGGAACATGAGGACATAGTGGAGCGCGTCGTAGTACTGGTGCATTTCACTGATGCGTTGAAGCCCATAGCTTCTCGATCGGAGCACAATATCGCGGCTACTGTTTGGTGTGATCGTACTGTCTACCAGGATCACTCCAACTTCGCTAGCTGTGGGTGCATTGTAACGACGAACATCAGGCGTGTTTTCCGCACTTATGAGTAGCCTCACATCTACGGCTTCCTCAGATTCACGCAAGACCTGGGCCATCGACTGCAGCAACGGCACGAACGGGTTGACTTCGGTAAGCAGATCTTGTAGAATGAGAAGGGTGGCATTCTGCAGATAGGGTGCCACAGCATGCCGGTGTCTAAGTTGTGTGTTGGAATCATAAATGTACATTTGGGCAAACGCAGGGGTATGACTCTCGGTTGGTGGTAGTAGACCACCGATCTGGTGGTAAGTGCCACCTTGGATACGGTAGCAGTAGGCTCCGTTGGGATTGTTGGCCACGGATTCATCTATTGGGGCGCCTACCGAAGTAAAACTCAAATTCATATTATAGGCGCGGATCTGCTCACGGAAATCTCGCCCTTCTTCATTGTCGCTACGAAGGAGACGGGCGATGGTTGGAGGTGTAGGCTCCAAAGGTGGAAGCACAGCGGAACCTTGGCCACAGCAGAGTTGGAACTGCGGATTGGAGTTCGATTCAGATGAGCTTTCTTTGGCCAACATGTGTGCCTGACAGAAATTGCAGACAACATTCATGCGTCCCAAGGTATGTCTCTCTCGAAGTTCCCACTCGTTATTTCGGCCACTGTTGACCGTTCCTGATTGTTCACTTGACAGCGTATTAGCATGATGGTCGAAATCTGCTTGGGCAACGGGCGCAGGTAAAGTACGAATACGTTCCGTAGTGTCACTTTCTCCAGCCACCCTCATAGCCAATCTTGATGGATTCAACGGGCAAGCGAAATGGTTGGAACGTTGGTGACCCAGTTGTTGGCAAGCTCTGCAACGGACTTCGCTTGGTCCTCGGGTTGTAGTAATTCTACTTTGTTGGGCACGTCGGGGGTTGTTGGGGCAGTTGCGGTTGGTGGAGCGAGCATGTCCTGGCAAACTGCAAGAAGCACAATAAACGTTTGAAGATGACATTGAAATAGTTTTACAGAGGAAGAATAAGAAAGAAGAAAGGAACAGGCCTGGATAATGCAAAGCAACACGATCTCTTGCATCCGTGTATGTATCACGGTCTATCTATTCACAAAAGGAAGCACAAATCATGAGCCATAATTCAACATCCGCTCAGATCTTATCGTAAATCATGTGATTACAACAGTTTTATCCAATCAACGTTCATTGAGTTTGAAACTACCCAATCATCAGCGGTCTTTTGTCGGCAAACAAATGTGACGGTGGAATATATCCAAAGATGGCAACTCAGAGGCAAACATTTTAATAAGGTTGAGATAAGTAATGGGCAGACTGATTTGTGAAGTTTACTAGAACACAGTATTCGGTGCTTTATTGCAAAATGTATCGACCGTTTGAGAACCTCGCACAAGAGAAGCAGCTATTCACGGCAATCTCATGACAAATAAATCAATTTGAGTGCATTCTGTTTCCACGGACATCCCCATTGTAGTAAAAGCTCGTTACGATTTTTATTTACTGTAAAATGTTAAGTCCAAGGCAGTTCCATATAAACACTAGTACAATATAATTGGGGATTGTGAAGATCTCGATGTGGCCCTTTCTAATATAAATCATAATCAGAATCGTATACTTGGCATTGCCCGAGAAGATCTTGGGCGTATCGAATGACGTCGGGTTCTATCGAATAGCAACCATTCACTCCCAACCATATCAATGTCCGGCATTGTTCCAGCAGCATACGCACGCCAACGCCTGTGACCGAGGTATGTGAAACATCGACCCCCTCCAAATGCTTCAATTTGCTCATCACTTCCAGTACGCGATCAGTCGTACGTCCTACACGTGACAGATTAATGACTTCTAGCAAGGGGGCTTTTTCGAAAAAGGCACACAGATGGTCTTCCTCAAATTCCGGAGAATCTTTCAGCGATACTTCTCGTAATTGGGGCCATGCATGTTGGCTCACAAAACTGGGAATTCTACAGGGTTCCGGCAATTCTTCCAATCTGAGGATTCGTAGTGTTTCTTGTTGATTATCAAGTGCAGCTTCGATATATTCATCCGGCGTTTCCTTCAAGCATTTTATCGCAAACTCACGTAATCTCCCTCGCGTTGTTTCCTTTTGCATTTGAGGGTTGTCGTAAAATGGGTTAACTTCGTCCATAAAGAGGGTCGCATCGACGCAAATGCTTTCTAAAAGCGGGCAATGTGCTCTGAGTATTCGAAAGAGACCTGAGGCGTCATTGTCGCGATGGAATAAATAAATATGTCGAAGATCGGGACATGCGGCGATCAATAATCCGTAAATTGTTGCAGCAATGGGACGGTGCAAGCGTGGCATAGTTAGAGATATTGAGCGAAGTTTGAGTTTCGATGGGAATGTCGAAGGGAGTATCCAAGGTTGAGTCCATGAATTGCTGGATTCGCCATTGAGAATCGATAACTCTATTAAGGTATTTTGGGTGTATTGGATCACTTGGGACATGGTTTCCAGGTCTATCTCGCATTCATCCAACCGCAAGTGCGTCATCTGGTTGCCAATATAACCGAGCGTTCGAAGGAAGACAGAAGATGGGAATCGACAATAGTATAGCTCTGTGAAATACATACGGTCAACTTTTTAAATTTCTTTTCTGTCACTTGTTGGCTAATCAAGTATTTTTTTTTATTTTTTTTTATTTTTACTTGCCCAGTTTCCGGATATTTTCGCATTTCTTGTCGACAAGCATTTGGAGGAGTTTAACCATCTTCTCCTCATTGAGATAGCCACCCACGCGGAAAACAGAAAGGCATCGTAAATTTGCGGAAAGCATGTACCTGAAATAGTGGGGAGGAGGATTTGTAAGGTAGTGGGGTTCTTTCCACAACGGGCCCCAGTTCATAATAAAATTGTGCCAGGTTTTGGATACCTCAGGGCAATGACGGAGCAATTCATCGAAGGGCAAATGCGAAAAGATAATGCCTACTATTTCCTGAGGCAGCAAAGATACAAAATTTTGAATGCTTATTTTGCCGTTGGCGGATGGTATTGTTGGAGGGAGCAATGTTGATCGTTTTGGCTTGAACATGATAAGGTTCGAAGGAAAACAGGTGACAATTCAAAATGAAATAGGCAATTGCTTCCTTATTTTGAGTTATTGAGAAAAAGGGTTTAAATAGTCATAAGAGTTGGCGTTACATTTTGCGTACTTGTGTCGCATAAAGGCGCATTGTGTTGTTCATTGTAAGACCTCAAAACACCTGGTTATCAATCGGAGTATCAGGCCAGAGGCGCAGTACCCAAGTCTCAAAAATTTTCGATGTCCAAAATCACAAAGGAAGTTCCCTTTTGGCAACCGTCAATGAAAAACTTTGCATGACTGGCAAGAAAAGCACAATACATTGCTGAAAGCTACTGCTGTTCAAGCGGATATGTTACAGTAGGCGACAAAGAGCAATACGGTACAGAAATACGCAACAGTAAAAGAGCAGGAGCTGATTTACCCTATCTATAGTTACCATTTGCACGAAATGTGGTCTTGCAGGCCATAGAGTCGGTAGACCACAAAATTATGCCGAAAAATACCAGGACCAAAGAACGTCAAACGGTAAGATAAACCACACAGCAAGTGTAATCATACAAAGGAAACACTGCTAAGCACTATTATTTCCATCAAAGGAGGGAAAAAAAAATAAACAAAAAAGACAAAGGAGAAGTAAAACAAAGAAAGAAGCGCCTGCAGGAGACCAAGTGGTCTGAAACGATAATGCAGGTCAGACTCAAAGTCCGATCAGAATTTTCTTGCACAAAACTCACAGGTCGCGCAACCATCTCTCCTGACCACAACCTTTTTGAAGATTGGAACTACTGAAGTTTGAAAGCCATTCATCATTTAACCACAAAGTGGTCACCAACACATCTCTTTTCATCAAGTCTCGTTTTGCAAAACCAAGTCGCTTCCCATCAGGTCTTTTTTGGGTGATTTTCATCGTCTTTTGATGAGTGCAGAATTCCACTTTGCCATTCTTGGTTATCCATGGAGTCCTAATAAGTGTGAGGTGCTTAATGCCCCGTTGGTGAAAGCTTTCTATTGTACGATCAAGGACTCCTCTCCCAGCAACTTCCAGCAAGTTTTATTTAACTGCGTGTTTCGATTGCCACTCAAGGGAAACATGTCATCCGAAAACATATATGTGCCCTAAAGACGTAGTGAAAGCCGCACAGCCCGACCAAACTATCGATACGACAAAAGATATAGACCTCCAAGAACTGCAGGCGGTATATTGCGTCATCGGCGACCAGCAAGTAGAAATTCTGGAGAATGCGTTCGATTTTGCGCTAGATCTGAGAAAAGTTCGCGCTGGACGGTAAGTAGTTTATGCATGTTTCCACATACACGAATAACTGAGTATGCTTTTACTTTTTGTAGTGGATCGACTTTTGCCAATATCACCACCACTAATGGTTACAGCTGCAGCGTGCGTTTTTTCCGACCACGTAGATCTAACGCGTCATTACTAGATCTGGAGCCCAACGATTTTGCACAGTGGGAACTCGATTAGGTTCGCCTATGGGGGATCGACCTAGGACTTTCCGACATTTTTGTGGCCAGCGATAGATCAACCACCCACGACGATAGACCAATAGAGAACTTATCACATGAAATACGCCAATTTTCGAATGCGGAATACTATACCAAAGCAGGCTACAAGAGCTTCACGAAAATTTTGCAAGAACGAAAAGTTGCAGCCGATATCACCGAAATCGATAGTCGAATTTGCTCATCGAAAGTCACCAATATACCAGAAGCAATCGCGTACATTCAATCAATCCTTGCAAACCTACATCGCTTGACAGAATTCTACGGCATCAATTTTGGAAAATGGCGCTTCAAACGCTACGTCAACGAGCAGAAAATTAATAGCGAACTCGTCATATTTCCGGTGGCAAAAAATACGGACAGCTGGCGCAACACCAAAAAGAACCCTCACCAACACCAGCGTACACCGGAAGACGACCGACGTAAGTTAGTTAAACCGTGTGAGTAGTGATTCACGGTTCTGACCGATTTTATTTATATACGCCAGCAAATGGCGCAAAGCCGCAATTCACAATGGCCAGGCTCTTCCGGTTTTGGCGCTCGGGGCTGCGTCATTTTCGACGACCCAAAGGGGTAAAATCAGCGGGATCTCCAGAAAATTTGCAAGATTGCTGAAAGAAGTCGAGAGAAATGGCAAGCTGCTAGTTCTCAGCATTGTTGTAGGCACGACCAACAATAGTACTCTTGACGAAGCGAGGTGGAAAAATGTGGTACATCCACTCAATTGGTGCCAGATGCTTGTCAAGAAATACTTTGGATAATACTGTATGTCTTTATCACCGCTCCCTCAAAAAATAAGTAAAAAAGGTTGAATTCGAATGTAGGACCACACAGCGTTTGTATTGAAGGGGAAATGGGATTATCGTCTTCATTTTATTTTTATATGCAGAAGGAAAAAAGGGCAGTCATTGGAGCCTGCATCACCTTTTTTTGACTTTGCTTCAAAAGGAGTAATGATGAATATAACATATCCAAAGTACGTTAAAGAAAAAGAACCAACCATAAGCTGAAAAAGGGGACGAAGAATCCATTTACGTTTGCTCATTTGCGGCAGAAAAAAACGATCAAAATCATCAAAAGCTGTCAGATCAGTCTTTTGCTCTTCAAGGTTTCTTCGATTTACAGCATCCACAAGAATCGCTGTTGCTGATTTCATGGGCTATGACCGGTCAACCATGTTCACGGGGCATAACAACAAAGAATCTTGCGGAACGATTCAATGGCACTTTGTTGAGGTCTTGTGCGGCATCTTGCCTGAAAGGATCCGAGTCAATGGGATGTTAGTCTTGCCGGTGACCTCTACGCCCTGTCGTATGCATGGCCATAGTACCATCAAGATATGGCCATTCGAATTTCCGTTTGGCTTACCTTTGCGTCACCTGTCGAATGATCTCCTACAAAGTTGTGGGAATTGAGCGTCCGGCCGTTGGGAGGTTATGCTTCTGAAACCGAAATTCAGGAACCGTTTCTTTCAATGTGTGTGATCGTCAAACCCAGTTTCAGCAACCGCTTGAAAAAGGAAAAAATTTTCATTTGCTTTTTTTTTTTTGGTTTCGTATAATGATAAGAAATTTGCAGCCGCAGCTTGAAGATGGATCAAGAAAGAATCAACACCTTGAAGTCGCCGCGCTCCATCCGTTTACTCAGACACAAGTCATTTTGTCAAATATTTATGGAATATAAATACCCACTGGTAAGTCTGTGTGCCATTTTTATAGTTTTCTAGAAGGTTAAGGTTTTCTCCGTTCGCCGCTCGTGGCGGGATTTATGGGCCCCTTGCCCTAATAATAAGTTGTGGGTTAAGAAAAATAAAAAAGTGCCGATAGATCCAGATATCTGCATTAAACATGGCGCAACTGTTGCTGCATCGCTTTATCTACAAAAAGGTCGTTCGTCTTTAATAAGTGTAGCAAAATTGACAAAAGGGTCGTTTATTGTCTTTATTTGTATCCAAGGCTGCAAATATGATTCACTCTGACTTGGATAGACTTGTTATACGGTGTGGTTCAGTTATCAAGGGATGGCATTCGAACGGCTGTTCATGTATGACTGCTAACGCAACACAGTGCAGCAGATCAAATATTTTGCTAGATGTTTATATATGTCGAACCCTCAATATTTAATAGGTTTGTTTGCCCTTATACAGTCGTACCTCATTCAACACGTTGATTCTGGCGGTGTCTGGAAGCTTGACATATGCCTGTAGAAGGCTCCTCCATTTGTACGGCATTTTAACAGGCTATCAGTAGATTACCCGTGAATTTTGCTATGGTTTTGCGCTTGCCTTTGAAAGAGAAATTAATGTACAACATGTGCTGAGCAGTACTGAATAGGTTATGGCGAAACCAGGGATGCCCATTGTTTGACAAGACACCGGTATTTACTTTGTACTCAGAGATCCTCTTCGTCACAAACTCATCTACTTAAAAGACTTGAGAAAGCCATCTTTTCCGTGAAGGCTTCCAGTGATCCGAGCATTGTAGACAATGGTTTGCAGTGACAGAAATTTCATCTCCGCCTTGGCACATTTGCAGTGAGCAAGCAGAAAAAAAACAAACGTCATACGAGCGAGGCAACTTTAAATCGACGGCATTTTTAGAGTATTGAATCAGGGTCAACCCGAGTGAGAGAGAGTGAGAGCAAAATGGCCGCCATGCAACATCCCGATGCTGCGTCCATTCACGCTCAATTCGAAGAAACCTGTTCTGACTTTCAGGTAAACCCAATTTGCTTCATTTCCACCACTTGTACCAACAAACTCTTTCTCTTACATGATTCCGGATCCAGGTGCCGGCGACTCGAGCAGCCGCAGAACAGATCCTCACTTCATTTCGTCAAATACCCCAAGTTCTTTCAGTATGTCGATATATTCTAGGTTGGTGCTTCTTCCTCTCTTGACCCTTGCAAGAGCGATGGACTTTGGACGTACTCATCTCCTTTTCTTCAGATCATACACAGAGTCCCATGGTGCAATTTCAGGTCGCTTTAGCTATTGGTGATGTCGCCATGCGGGATTATCTACTGTATTCTCTCGACGATCTCACGGGACTGAAAACGTACCTTATCGAGTATTGTTTGCAACGACCAACGTAAGTCGAAGGAAAAAAGAAGGACGGATCAAGCATATGACGGTGTCAAGCTCACATGGAAAAACGGAAAATATAGCTTAATGAAATATGTGCGTGTTCAACTTCTGCGAGCCGTTGCGCTGATCACCAAGCGTGGTTTGTTTGACATGGCGGATAAGGAAAAGGAAGCCATATTTCTGCATGTCAAATACTTGCTGGAAATGGATAATGAGCCATCGGTAAGTCGGCCGACTCGGGATTTTCTCTTTATAAATTCGATGTATTTGACGTTTGCGTAGCAAATTCTCGGTGTGTCTCTGGCCATTGAATTGTTGGATCAATTTTCGAGTGGCAAATCGCTTAGTGTGGGGCTTACATGGGAATTTCATTACAACAGCAAAGTTTTTTTCGAGGTAATTTCATCTTTTCAAAGGTTCCCGGCAATGCAGTTTTCGCTAAGAAGGGTTCGTGCCTGCAGAGTCATATCCTGCTTCCATTATTCCAGCAACTTATCGGCAAGTTACATACAATGATCGGATCCCATCAGCCACAACCGGATTGTGTCCCGCCTCTGCTGATCGAAATACTTACCTTGCTGGAAAAGATATTGCAGTGGGATTTTGAAGCGACCAATACCACTGCCGTCTTTTCAGGATCATTTGCCAAGGCTCCTGATGCCGCGGATGATTTTGATCGCGAAGATGGTCCTACAGTGGTCAAAAAAACATACTCACTCTTCCCCAATACCTGGCAACCGGTCATTGGCAATGCCGAAGTGATTTGGCTCTTTTTTATGGTAAAAGAGTAGAGGCATGTACTTTTCATGAGACCACTACGGGATTGACGATCGTATGGTTCAATAGACTTATTCCGTCGTCCAAGCCGATGAACAATTGGCGCATCGCTGCAGACAGTGTCTTGTGCAACTTGCAGGATTCAAGCAAGAATTTTTTAATAACGATACAGCAGCGATCAAGAATTATGCTACCACCATGGTGCATGGAATTTTGAAAATGACGAGCGGGTAATTGGATTTTTTTTCGTGTTGGGGCTGCAAAAGTGATACACCTCATATATTGACTCTCGGATCACAGTATTCTCGCTGGAGGAAATCATATTGAGGGGCTTGCAGAGCAAGGGCCTCAAATGCTAGGCACCATTCAGATGATTCGTCGACTACTGGAGAACATGCCGTTGCCTGTGCTGTGCTCCATTCCTGAATTCTTCCAATTTCTTAATGAGATTGGCCAGCTTCAACTTCTCAGTCTGCAGGGCACCATTAGCGATATCGACGAGGGATGGATTGGCGAAGCTTGCGATGAATGCTTGCAAACATGGGTCAAGCTAGGTAAAGCCTTGAAGCAAAGAAAGAGAATAGGTGGACACATCTGAACTTTTTTTATCTGTAACAGCGGATGTCGTTCAGCCTTCGGATCTGCGTGGCGCGGATCCCAAAGCCGGCTTGTCTCAGACCGAGATCCAAACCCTCACGCAATACATGAGAAATGTCGCATATCAGATTGTGGAAGCCTACATCAAAACCCGTCTCGAATATGCAAAACGCAGCCTTGAAGAGGACGAAGAAGAAGAAGAGGACGAAATTACGAGCGGCTTCAAAGATTGGGTAAACTCATTTATTCAGGTGATAAAAAAAAAAGTCGAAATATTAAGCTGTCGTGGGTGTTCCTTTGCTAATTAGGATACATACGCGGATCAACTCACATGCATTGGCATTCTCGGTCGATTAAACCCACACCAAAGTTTACTGATCTTGCAACAAGTACTGGATGAGCGGTTTACGCAGCTTAAGGCCTACTTCACCACGAATGTGCTTGACGCTGGTAAATGGGAAAATTTAGCCCTTTCGCGTTCTGAAGGATGTTAAATTCATTGGGATTGGGCGGTTAGATCATCATCTGTGGGTGCTTCACGAACAAATGCATTGGATCACGTTGGTAGCCAGCCACATCTTGGCCGATGCAGGCAAAGGCGAGCAACCGATGATTCCCGATAGTTTAATGCACTTGTCAGGATCTCAGGTAACAACTACCGCGCGCTTTCAATCGAGACTCCGGCATGGCAGCTGACACTTGCGTTTCTTAGCCTCTCAATGAAGATCAAGTTGTCAACTTGTGCAAGCGATTTTTGGAAATATTCAGCTTTACATCAAGCTTTGGCGCCAATTCCATAGAGGTATGCTATCCTATCCCGCTTTCAAAAATCATGGGCAGGCAATTCACAGTTCGTCAGGCCTCCAACTGCAGCCCTCGCGTAGCCGAAACATTGATATGGTTCATGGAACGCTGGAGCAGATCTTACCTGCTTATTGATGAAAATGAATACGGTTTCATCAGGTAACTTGTTCACAAATCAGCTTGATCCCGTATGAGTACTAAAGGTGATGGTTGTTTTCGATAGTCCGAATATCGCCAAGGCATTTGGCCGACCGGGCCCTTCCGATGGTGAAGGCATATACATTGTCGATTTCTTTATCCAACAAATGAAAGCGAATTTTGTCTTGTGGAACGCCGAACAGGATGTTTTGCTTCAGGTACAAAGGTGAAATAGAGATGGCGATCCTTGGGTTATTTACTCCTCTCTTTTTCTTTGTAGCTTGTCCGATGGCTCGATACCTGTGGAAACTGTACTAATTTACGGAATGGGTTGTTGCAATCGAGTAAGTTTCCACACCTTTCTTACCGTGATATTTCTTTTTGTTTTCGTGGCACTCATGACAACTCGCACTGTCACAGACAGATATCCCGAACTTGTTCGTTTTGTCACCGAGAATCTCGATCATCTTCCCGTAGTGATCCACAAGTAAGCTTCGTGTCTTTTTTGATTTTAGCAGCATGTCAACCAAGAAAGTGAGCTGACTGTTTCGTTTTGGGTAGTTCCTTGGTGCAGACGATCACTACCATTTCTAGTGGCGCAAGCGATCCCAATATTCGTGATACTCATCTGGCCCTGATTTTTGGAATGATTGAGGTTCGCGACGATTCGTTGATCTGCTGTGTTTCATTTTGATATGCTCATGCAGAATGTCATGGGTAGGAACGCTTGGGGTCGGTGTTGCATGATCCCAATTTCAGTCAAAAATTCCAACAAGCAGATGTAACCAACAATCTTTTAAATGTATTGGAGGTAAGGGATCGTTTTTCTACGCTTCAAGAGGAGTCAATCTTGCCAATTCAAAACTCACACGGCATATCAGATGTTTGACGGTTTGGCGCTTGCGAGTCAATTCAGTAATACGGCCATCATTTTTACATTCTGCTCGAAATTTTTTGCCAGTTTCTTGCAGTTGATGAATATCTACAGGACAGTGCTGGAAGTCCAACTGGCTCTCCTACAGTTTTTCGCCGATCTGGCCAGTCGGATGGTAAAGCATTGAAAAAAGAGAAAAAAAATATCGTCTACTTGCAGATACAGGGACTAATATGATTATTAGGATTCGGGACAGTTGGAAACTGGACAGAAGCAAACTTTCTATCATATTATCATTGAAATGCTGCGATCATTTGGAGCGGCTAATCAAGGTATGGAAATTCAAAGCAAGTACACACTGATATAGACGGTGTAAACATTTTTTCTTTTCATGCTAGGCAAAAAGCGGCTTCATTCCCAAGAAGAGGAAGCGGATAAACCCTATGCAGACATCTCGGTTGTTCTTGCGCTTTTATCAAATTTGATGGCATTTGAACTGGAGGATTTCAGTAAGTCCTCCTGTACTTTTTTGAAAAAAGTCATCATATAAATTTCACTTAAACATTAAATTAGATCATTCAACCGACAACCGCGCAGGTTCCGCGAGCCACAGTGATGTTGCGGATGTGATACTATTCGGTGTCAACACTGTGATTCCAATGATTGATCTTGAGATTTTAAAGGTAAGCACTTTTGAGAGGCCTTCCAAGGATACGAAGGTACAGTGTAAATCTATAAGTTTTTCCGACTCTTCTTTTTGCACAGATCCCTGCAATTTGTCAGCAATATATCAAGTTGATTTCCAATCTCATCGAGATTTTCCCGGACAAGCTGGCCGGTCTCCCGTCGGAACTATTCAATAACCTTATTGCCAGTCTTGAGTTTGGTCTGCGCCATGATATCGATGATATCAAGATTTTGACACTTCACGCCATCGCTCCTTTGGCCATGTGGACACACAAACAAGGATTAGATCATGGTACGTTTTGTCTTGGCCTAGAGTAGAGCGGAACCCGAGAGTACAAATGAAATTTCGGTAGACCGCTCAAGGAGGAGGGCTTTCTTTTCGATCTGTTGGTAAGATGTTAGCTAACTAGTTGAATGTGTAGCGAATGTGGACTTTATCAAGCCGGCACTGAGCAAATTCCTCAGTGAGTTGCTCAATCTGTTGTGTTTCCAGCATGTCGATATGAATATTATGGACGCGGCCGGAGATGCGTTAGTGTCATTGATTTGCGTACAAAAGGTATACAACTCTTGAAGAAAAAAAGGCCTCGATCTATCCTGATCAGCGATGGATGTAACCGTTTCCTTTCTTGTTTTTAGGATACGTACATGACGCTGGTGAACCAGATCATTTCGCAACAACCGGCGGAAATTCAGCCTCGGTTATTACATGCTTTTGAGGAACTGGATAAAGTGACGACTAAGGACAAGTTACCCACGCTGCAGGAAGCGTCCAACTTTAAAGAAGCGTTACTCTCTTTCCTTATGAATGTGCGAGCCGTGCTGCGTGTGAAATAACGGTCATCTATCACTATGTTAAATAAAAAAAATAATAAATTCATTCTGTATTCTAATCACTTGGGTTTTCAATGCAAAATTATCAATCTTTGTAGCAAAAGAAAGCAGAAAAGCTTCATGGCAATGCTTCATTTTTGAGTGAGCCAAAAGAGAGAGAAGTGTGACAGAAATAATAAAAAGAAAAGGATTCAAACGACAAAGCAACCTCGCGACCTCGTGACATATAAAGGAGACAGATGTATGCAAGAAAAAAATAGATAAGGGCAAGGAAGTAACGGATGAATGGCTGGGTATACATGGTCAGAATGACTAGTGTAAAAAAAAAAAAAAAGATAAAAGAAATAAGAGGGGAAGATATGCAAAAGATTCAAACTAAAACTCTTCATCGCCCGTGACACTGCGAATCCGATCTCGTAATGCCTCAATGGCGCCAATTTTCATAACCAACACTTCGTCCAAGTCGGCAAGGTAGTCGATGAATTCACTGGACGTTCTCAGATCGTCTTTCAACGAGGTTTTGCCCCCTTCTTGCAATTCGCGACGACTGGACATGCTGAGTGAAAAGTTGGAAAGCAGTTTGGTCTCTTTTTTGCAAAAGTCCGTCACTTCACGGATTTGCGCGCGATGCACTTTAATAAACTTGTCGATTTCCGCCGGTTCGAACAAGGGACAACCGTCCATCAGTTCTTTTTGCGAAGGCGGAACCGAGGCCGTGGGGGGTGGAGGTTGCGTCGGTTTATTGGTGTTTCGAAGGTAATCGTTGAGAGAAGCCGAGGACACACTGCGATTCATCGAATGGACCGAGGTATCGCGCGATAATGGCGGACGTAGAAACGGGTCACCGAAGGATCGGCCGATCTCTACATCGTTTATATCCAACGATGCATCGGGGGAACTGGATAGCAAGCCTCTGTCAAAGCGCGATTCCTGTGAACGGGCCTCCATGCCGCTACTACGCATGCGTGGTGAGTCCATGGACGAGCGCGGTTTGGCTTGGGTGAGTCCTGCATTACTCGTTCGTTCATTGTAACTGTGGCCGTGTCGACGCGGTAAGTAGGGAGGCTGTTTTCCGGGAGAATGAATGTCTTGATAAAATCCATTGTTGGGGTTCTCATGGGGGAAATCTTCGTCCAAGATATTGATGTCGGCTTCGCTTGGGAATCCCTCATCCTGCAGGAATACATCTTCATCTTCGGCTTCATTGTAAAGTTCGGGATCATCGGATTCCAAATACTCATTGTCGCCATACCCATCGTCATCGGGATATCCATTGTCGTTGCTGTAATCTTCATCATCGATCCCTGTGGACAATCGTGCATTATTGTCTTCCGCTGTATTATCCCCCAATGCACGTCGATCCCTTTCTCCTTTAAGCTCCTTGACTCTGTTATCATACCATTGTCAATAAATTTTAGAGAAATTCCCCTCATCGCAGCGTCATGGTTTTACCTGTCGGCATAACGCAGCGTATTCAATGTGTGTTCACTGTTGCTTTGGTTGGGAGAAATCGTCGCGATCATGCAAGTTCTTGAATTGCCCACAAAAGAATCCTTCAATACCTGGTATTGAAATATTGGGTTATTTCGTTGGAGCGCAGAAATAAAAGTAAGGACAACAAAGAGCGATGCAACCTCACACGTACCTGAGTTAATTTACTCTGACGGAAAGGTGTGTGTCGTTTATCCTGATCCAAGGCTCGAATGCATTCCTTGAGCGCCAACAGACTCTTGTTAATTTCGGCACCTTCCATTCTACCGATGCGAAAAAATGAGAAAGGAAATTCGTACACGCAATAATTACGGTCGATGGATACCTTGTTTTCACGTCGGCATCGCCTCGATCGGCTCCACGCTCGCTGCCGGCAAGATCAATAAAGCACAGTTTTCCGGCAATCTTTTTCCTGCTCTTGGTTGGCTTCAGTAAAATTTGAAGTACAGCGTGTGATCTTGAAGAATCGGAATTGGCCCCCGTGCTTCCTAGATTCCATACAAGGATAAACGAGTTAGCGCTGAATCCATGATCAGAGAGGAATAGAGAAAGCCTTTACCTGTACTTCTTGCCAGGCTGCCGTACTCAAACACTTGCATCAAGTCTTCAACATTCTTGATGACATATTCCTTTAGACCGACAATGACGACATTTTGTTTGCCGTCTTCGCGAGCAAACAGCTTTTTACGGTTATTGAGAAGATCATAGAGCTGGCCCTGGTAGATTTCATAAAACCCTATAAAAGCCGATAGATGCTCATATTGAGGTTGACGAAGCATGGTAAACACATCTCTTGCCGCAAGCACGTAAAGACCTTGCTTAGGATCAAGCATGGTATACGTCTTGCCGGAACCGGTTTGGCCACTTATTTTTTTGAAAGACAAATAGTCAACTGTCTGCCATAAATCAGCCATGTGAAAAAAGGGCAACTTACTAGGCGAAACAAGTGGCTCTGCCACCGTCAAATACGTATTTCACCAGTGGTTGGGCGGTGCGTTTATACAACTTTGTGCAAAATATAAATAAATGACAAAAACTCGAAATTTTCGGTAGCAAACTTACTTGATCATTGGACGCATCACTGTCAAACACATCATCAAAGGTAAAACTGTGTTGTTCAATGTACTTTGTTAAATCCACCTTCGTTCTAGAGGGAAAAGGATAAATAAAAGTGAGTGAAAAACAAGGATTAGTAAGCAAAAATGAAGATGAGGTCCATTGGAAACTCAATCTTACTTTGGTTCGTTGACGTTGATGCTGCGAATCCCCACGGTGGAAGAAATATCCTTTTCTCCCTTTTCTAGTTCTTTCTTATTCAATGGCCGTTTACGAACGACGACTCTGATTTTCTGGTTCAGATCACTTTGACCGGCTGTGACGGGAGAATTGGCATTGGCAACGGGAGAAGTGCCACCGGTGAGAAAGGCCGGCATGGCCAGCGAATTCGATCGTTGCTGATTGTAGCCCGTGGATCTGAGTTTGTTCTGAATGGGAATACCATAGGGATTCAATAAAGGGCCGGAACTTCGACGGATTTCGCACCGACTTTCCTCGTCGGAAGATTCGTCGTCTTGATCTGCGGTTAAAATGTGCTCAGGCACAGCGGCGGGGGATTTGCCTGATTTTAGAAATTCAGGGCGTTGACTCTGATCGGGCAACGTACGTGATCGGGACCGTGTGGGTGGTGGCACATTCAATGAAGCGGCCGTGGATTGAGGTGAAGCGCCTGCAGCTGAATTGGGAGGACGACGGGACATGCTGAGAGTCGATAAATCGGGAATAGCCGACGAAGGAATAGGCGAGTTCTTGGGAGTAAGATCCTGCTGGGGACGACGTCGATAGGACTGAGGTGTTTTCAATCCGGTCGGTGTACTTGCAAGTGAAGGAGAAGAGATGGTCGAGGAATTGGAAGATGGCGACGAAACGAGCCCATTTTCCAAAGTTGGAAGTTCTTGACGTAAGCTCTGCACCAACTTAAGGTTTTTTTTTTTTTTTTTTGTGAGGCATTTAATTCAGGTCTTTTGAATACACGATCGTTCAAAAATCTTCAAGGGTTACCTGAAACAGTTTTTTCCTGTCACCTATGGAAGTGATACCGAGACTACTATAATCCTGCATGGATAACTATGCGACATTCAAGATGAGCCCACTGAATTGCCGATAATGGAGTGTAAGCATGTCCGTCACAACAAGAGATGCGGGTGTACCTGAGCCAAGGATTCCAATTGCGTAATGCCATTGGAGGAAAAGCTAGAAGAAAAAGGCACAAGATGACGACAAATAAAATAAAGAAAAAAGAGGTCAGTTGTCTAATGACGGTAAATGGTATAGCCATGGGCATGTGTGTACCTAGAGTAATACTAGATGGGATTCAATAAGCGGCTTCGTTCGATAAAAAAAAAGGTCATTCCGTAGACGGACTGAGATGAACGTACCTGGTCGAGTTCAGCTTTTCGTAGTGTATCCAATAGCAAACCGGCCATGAGCGATATATAAGAAACAAAACACCAGTAAACAGCCGAAAAATCAGGAAAAAGAAAGTATGGATAACCAAGGAAAAAGGGGGGGCTTTCTTTTGAATTATCTCCTCGCAAGAGTATCCCAAAGAAAATAAACAACAGCAAAAAGGATGTTGAAGTCGAAGCGCGGGGCGGCGGAAAAAGCGGGGTGTGTGTCTCTCCAACTGTGAAAGGGGAAGGATTTTTTCTCAGCTGACCTGAAAATGGCAAGCGTTTGACTGAAGGGTGATACAACCCACAGCCTGTGTCTTTTTAACATGGCGGAAACTAAAACATGGGAGTTTTAAAACCACCCTCGCTGTCTTTTTTTGTGGTTTCTTTCAAAGTTCTTGAAGTCATTCACTGTGTATTATACCGCGCTACCGTAATTTATAGGCAAATTTGTCGATTCCTTGAGTAGGCCATTCAAAGCAGACTCAACAAAAATAACGGTGATTCCTGCAAATCCCACCGGTCATTCAAATTCCGCCCTGGAACGGTCTTTTTGGAAGCATAAATTTTTTCTCAAGAGTGGGTGGGCACTCCACTTTGATGCCTGCCATCGTAGGGGAAGAATACGTTCGAATTACCGGTTGTCGCATGATTACTTCAATAAAACAAGATGACAAGGAAAAATCGCATGACAGACAAACAACAAGTATTTCAAATTTATCATTTTGCCTCGGGTTAGAAATATGCACGTATTTATAATGAAAGCAGGTGAAGAAAAAAAAAGAGTATCAGAAGCCGGCTAGAGAAAGAGAACATGAGAAGTAAAATAAATGTAACGATTGATAATAACGCGAGTCGTTTCTTTAAGCTTTGGAAATCGTTTGTTCTTTTATGCATAGTGCTTCGTCACGTCAAGCGGTGTTTTTACCTTGTTTTGCTTCGGCGTATGCATCAGGTGAGCGAGGTCGTACTGTGTAACAGGTTCACTTTTTTTTTTTTTTGGTTCACTCCGGTGACCACGGGCTTGAATTTCATTTAGTATTGAATAACCATCTGCTTACTTGTCCGTTCTCTCTTTTTTAGGGCATCCACTTTTTGGAACTCTCAAAGAGTCACTCGGTCAAGGTTGGACAGTATAGTATGAAATGACAGTGACCGATACTGTGATCATCCTTTGTTTTTCACAAATAGTTTCGTGTTGCATCCAAGGCAAATTAGCTTGGTGAAGAACCTTCGGTTTTATATGGGTAGCCGATGCAAGTACGGAGACCTTTTTTTGCACGACAGTAGGACATCAGTTTGCATCATTCGATAGTCGTGGTGCCTTGAGGAGATGGCATCATGATAGTTCGCGTCTTTTAAAAAAAACGATATCTGTGTTACTTGCCATGTCACCCAATGTATCCGGTCCTAAAAGCCTAAAGATCTTCCGCTCTCAGAGGATTAAACGTAATGCCGAGAAAGACAGATGGAAAAAGAAGAACTACGTCTTGCAGCTGCAACGCTTGTTTTCTCGGTATACAACACATGGAATTTCTTTAAACGGCAGAACTGTTTGAAAAAGAGAGAGGGAGAAAAAAAAAACCATGGACGTGAACCCCAAAAAAAAATCACCAGACTATAGTACATATTATTATGAATACGAGAGGGAAAAAGAACACAGTCATGTTACTTTTGTGATCTTTTTCTTTTTTTCCAAAGCGAAATGGGGCGGTTGGAAGGAAGTGCTTCATGATCATATTTAACCTTTAACAATAAAAGGACGATGAAGAATGCCGATACATAAAGGGTAGTGTGGTGAGTATGTGTGTGTGCAGTATGTGTGTGCGTGTTTGCATTTGGCAGGTTTGGAAACAAAACAAAGACGTTGACTCGATGAAATCAGCATGAAGCACCGCGCCGAGGTGGTACAAGAAACCGTTTTTTTTTTAAAGTTTCCCACCTTCTCATTCAAAATGGAGTCAGTATAAAGAGCGTGGATTTTCTCTGGACGCTTCGTCTTGTTTTCAGTTTTTTTTTTTTCCACTAAAAAACCAAAAGGGAACATCCCATGTCGAGACTCCACATCTTTCAAAAGGTGGCCAATGTTTTGGTCTACCTCTTCTTCCTTTCTGCTACCGTTTACAGCCTCGTCGCCCCTTCTTCGGACGATACCATCGCCGAAGGACAAACTTATATCACTCCTTGTACGTGAAAAATTGGGAAAAAAAAAGTTAACCAACCAAAGACTAACCTGTGTACTGTTCTTAGCCTTCTGGATCTCTTATGTTTGGACCATTATCCATTTGCTTCTTGGTGGTTTCGTCATCTACCAATGGTTCAGCCCCGCTCATGAAGTCGCCTTGCACGGTGTCGGCTGGCACTTTGTCATCTCCGTCTTGCTCAGCGCGGCCTGGCTCGCTCTTTTGGTAATTTTTTTTTTCTGTTTGGATTCCAGCTCGCCATGCATTTTGAAAATTTATCCTGTTCACCTCAATTGTAGAAAACGGGTCACTACATTATCGGATTCATCTTTGTTCTCTTGACCGCCTCGTCTGTCTCGTACATTTTCTGTAAGTAATTGTGGTCAACAATTTGGGGTGCTTTTATCTTGCTTTCAAACGAAAGAATTGTTTCTTATACTTTGCGCGCGTTTATAGACAGACTTGAAAAGGAATATGACATCAACAACTGGTGGGATCTCTTGTTTGTGCATGCTCCCTTCTCCTTGTGGCACGGCTGGATTGTCTTCTCCGCTGTCATCAACTTGTTCCAAGCCTTCACCGGTGTCAACGAAGATGGTCCTTCTGTATTCATGAGAATCCTCGTCATCCTTGGCATTGTCTTCCTCTCCTCCACCGCCGTCGGCTACGTCCAGTTCAAGAAGAAGAAGGGTGATGTTACTGGTGCCATCGTTATCGGTCTTGGCTTGATTGCCATCTTCACCAACCAGAACGATCCCTGGATTCACTGGTAAGTTTTCATAAACATGACCTCATCCCGATGTCACTTTATTTTAATGTTGTCTTGCTTTTTTTTTCTTTTAGGCCTGCTTTGGTGGCTGGTATTGCCACCTTGTTGTACGCAGCCAGTCCTCTTGTCTGCAAACTTCTCGGTCGCTCCTCAAGCAGCGAGTCCGCCCCTCTTCTCGGTTAAAAAGATATACCATTTAGCCATCTAGTAATAATTAACCGTCTTTTTTTTTTTCATGTCAACGACACCACTTCAAGGGTGACTTTTTTTTTTCTCTCTTAAAGCTTATTTCTTAACTCTACGAGAAAACAACAAAAACAAAAAACCAAAATAAATACTTTCGCAACTCCTGTTCATTATCCACCAATAACAATTCACTGTCGTTTATCGATCGGTCGCCAATATGAACAATTTCACTTTATCGTACCACCCTGGTCGCCACTTCGCCCCGTCGTTCACTTTCTTAAGTAACGTTACTCAGAAAACGTATAAACATCCCGTTTTGCACCCATCAGATAATGATGAAAAAAAAAGAGCAAAAACCAGCCCGTCACCAATCATAGACATCAAGTATCCACACGTAAATACAGTTAGAGCATCGCCACATAAACATTGAACTCCAGGAGAAATAAAAGGGTTTGGTATATTAAGTGTTTTCATGGTGATAAAATGTTTACAGAATGAATAATCCCATTCAAGAAAATAAATAGAGCAGCCAGTGTTCTTCGGATCTCCTTCTGGTGGTTATTTTTCCCCTTTTCTTGCATTCTTCTCGCACTTTGAGAATCTAGCTAGAAAAATGGACTTCTTTATGATTGTTCTTCCGTTTCTTCCAAGCCATACGCCCCAAAGTCCAACAATTCAAAGGAAGTGACATTATCCCTATACAATGTCAAGAGTCGTTTGAGAATGCAGGTTGCTTACGTTGGGTTCATTGCGAAGGGGAGAAGGTGTAAAAACTTCCATGACCCCATGAGCATCATTTCAAATGACTTACGTGTGGACGGCCGCAATACAGCGACGTTCGTCAAACGCGACTCTCCATACACCTGTGACGCCCGTAATAAGATCCTTTATCAACCGACCGGTTTTGATATCCCACATTTTCAACCCTCCTTCCGATCCCGAAATCACTTTTTCATCATCGTGCTGGAAACAGGTAATTGCTCCTTGATGCCCCGTCAGAACGTGATTGCACACACCACTATTTGGCGACCATATACGCAAAGTCGTATCCGCCGCACCCGACACCAGGTAATTCGGAGTGAGACCAAGCAATCCTACCAGGACCGAATGCCCTTCGAGCACCCTTAGACATTCGCCTGTCTCGTAATCCCAGATTCGTACCGAACTGTCCAAGCTGCCACTCATACACCGGTGCCGTGGTGCATCGATGACCACATCGTATACTTTTTGCGTATGTTCTTCCATTCGATGGATCATACGGCCCGTCTCCAAATTCCACACACCGACCGAATTATCGTAACTTCCGCTCACGAGAATGTTGCCGTGCGTCGCAATTGCACGAACCGAATGACTGTGACCTCGCAGTGTACGCACATGGTATGGATCCGAGCCCGTGCTTTCTTGTGATTCCTCATCCTCTTTCGTCAAATCCGGTAATCGCCAAATCCGGATCGTCGTGTCTCGCGAGCCTGTAATGATCAACGGTTGGCTCGGTTCCATGCGTCCGTTGATCATGGTCGGTAACGCCAATTGCAAACACCGCACTGTCGAGGTGTGTCCTCTGAAAATGTGTGTACATTTCCCCTTTTCAATATCCCACACACGCACCGTGCGATCCGTCGAACCACTCACCAAGGTGTTGCCGACACATTGCAGAGCCCACACTCCGCCGTCGTGGCCTGTGAGTGTGCGAAGAATATTACCAGTGGCAGGATCATACACGTTGATGCGGCAATCTTCTGCACCGGAAATGATTTTTTTACCATCATAACGAAGGCACGTCACCACGTGACCGGGATGACCGTGAAATTGGATGCGTTTGGCTCGTCCCAGTTTCCAATTGCGTTTCAGGATATATTGACGTCGGTACATTTGTTTGTAGGGATGCTGATTTTCGGCAGTGCGTATTAAATTGTTCTCGGCGGGAGGGCAGGGGTGGAAGGAAGTGAATTGCATGTGTGGACTGGTATATTTGAAACCATCGAGGGTCAGTAAACGCCGCCAAGTGTCGGGGTCGGAATCAATCAATGATCGCCAATGTTGACTGACGGTGGCCGCTTGGCACAGCGATCGTACGTCGAGATATCGAATCACTTGAAGAGCCAGCTCCAATGGCAAGGATGCCAAGTAATCTCTTTTAAGGACGGGGGTAATGACTGAGTTGACGAATTGGAGGGTTTCGGTGGATGAGCGTTTCATGAGTTGGAAGAGAAAGTACGATTTCATGTCCTCCGGCAAGGTATCGTAGATGGATATCACCGTAGGCAAGTGATGAAGGACGGCATTATCAAGGTAGGCGGGATCGAAATAAGTAGGGCGGTCATGTTTACGTCCATTTTGTCCAATTTCCACCACAGGAGAAGGTGAGGGTGAGGGTAAATTGCCTGCACAAGGATTGGCAAATAACGGATGGGTGGCTGTTGCATCATTGACGCAATTTCGTTTGCTGGGTCGGTCTTGTAGGTCCGATAAATCGTGATCAGCTGATATGGATCGTTTACGTGATGATCGATGATCGTTGTGTTTCTTTGATAGTGGCATACAGATGGATTTCTGACAAACGATTTCATGTGCGAGTTTCAGTCCAATGTCCCCAAATTTATCACCACTACCAGAAACCATGTCGAGTTGCCCTTGACTTACTTTGAAAAGGGATAACCAGGTGGGATCAGAAGCGCATTTCGTCAATCCCATGGGGATGGCCGAATTGGCTAATGGGTAATTGTCCGTCGGTCGGTTGATGATGGTATCTGCAGAAGCAACGGGATACACTTTGAGCGCTCCTTTGTTGGCGGATTTCATGGCTTTGAAGGAGGATAAGAGAACAGAGAAACTGATGGGATGAAGAGAAGATGAAAAAGAGAAAAGGAATTAAATGAAAATGAGGGTTCTAGTATATCAAAGCAAACACGGCCAACGAAAGGTCGATATATAAGTTACAGTTTGTATATGTGAATAATAACAGGTCAATACAGAGGGAGGGAAATGGAGGGAAGAGGGGTGAGGGTTGTTGTCGAGAAAGAAAAAATATTTTAAAGGAGTATGTAGGCTCGCCACACCGTGAAAAAAAAAAAAAAAAGAAAAAGCAAGGAGAGGTTGCTTTTCCGACTTGTACAGATTTACAACAACTTGATGCAATACAGAATGGACACGATGTAAACTATCCAACGACAGCGGAAAAGAACCAAAAGAACAATACAGGCAATTGGCAAGCCAAAGGTGGGGAAAAAGCAGGACTGGGACTTTTCCTTCGTCCGGTCGGATCACCCAAGTCACACCGGACCTTCATTTTGGGTTCATCTCTTTTTTCGGGAATGCAAAGCCTCATTGGAGAAAAAACAACAAAAAGAATGGACCCACTGTCCTTCATTGTCTTTCTCGTCCCGTCTCCATAAGTCCTCTACATATTCATACTTTATATTCAATCCATAACCAAGTTGAACGATTTCTTGATATTGGATTTGCACTTCATTTTTGAAAAAGAGTCAGTTTTTTCGCCTCCAAGACGCTAAAGGCTGTGACGGGCTCACTTGATTGGTGAGTTTGTTAATTCCTTGTTAGTTTCCCAGTTAAGCATCGAGATCTTAATATACTTCAAAACCATGGAATCTTACATGAGTTACTGATAAGAATTTTAAACATCACACGATTTTTAAATACAATTCAGTGTTCATTGGCCAAAAAAGAAAAAAAAGGAAACGGCGCGGAGCCTCGTTCATTAGCACAATCCCCCTATACAATCAACCAAAAATCTATCTCAACTTGAGATTGTTCTTTAGATGACGCTGGGAATCTTTTCGAGGTATTTAGAGAGGGCTTCCATGTTGGCGGCTTTTTCTAACTTTTTTAATTTCAGCTGCCCCGACCCCCGCCAATCTCCTGGCAGGTCAACCAGTCAGGTCGATGTAGGGTCACACTGGTTGAATGGCCAGCAATTTGGACAATGGAAAACACATACTCTCTCTGTTGTGCATTATCGTGCCACTTTTTCATAATATGACATTTTTCAAGTCGGCACAGTCTTTCAGAACAGTCTGCCATTACATATATGAGCCCTCTTTCTTTTTTATTATTCTGTCAAGTCTGCAATAATTGGCAACGGTATTCCGTTGGTCAGGAAGACCGACTGCGGATATGACATCGACGTAACTTGTGGTGTACTCGCCGGAGGCATGTCATTAAAACATTAACAAAAGACGGACTGGAATGAAGCTTTGCCTGTCTTCAAAGCAAAAATAGATGTTGTCGCTTTTGAATCCTGTGGTAGCTATAAACAAAAGGAGCCTTAGACCCACTTTCGCAGACCTTTCGAAAGCGGGTGGCAGGTGAATAATGCGGAGGCGTGCAAATTGTATGACCTACATTTTTACCAACAATGTTGAGCCTGGTTTTCGACCAATAAATTGGTGTGTATCATTCAACATTGGCCGAATAGACCCCCGCTGCTCAAGAAAAAGAAGAGATGTTTAGCAACTATATTGGTGGCCAGTCATGAGACGGCTACTCAGTACTGTGGTGCTTCAAAAGAGTCTTGAGCTGGTTGACTCTGTCAATATCCTCTCAAGCTATCGCCGTGACACACCGCATCAACCCTGGCACACCAACAATCATCAGTAAAGTCGAGTACAGACGGACTTTCAAATTTTCGAATGACGTGTAAGAGCTTTTTCTTATATTTTTTTTCTTTTCGGTCTATTTTTTTTCGCCTTGTTCTCCCCCCCCACAAACTTTATATTCCTTTTTCGAAGCTCACAGAAAAAAAAATGATGTCCTTTGCAGTCATCCGTAATGCGGCCTGTGCTTCCGTTCGACAAAATATTGCAGTTCAGACTGCCGCCATGCGCTTGGCACCTTCTCTGAGACGCACCTACGCTACCGAAAATGGCCAAGAAAAGCCAAAAGAGGAACATAAGGAAGAAGCCAAAGAATCTGTCAAGGAAGACGCCAAATCCGAAACTGACAAACCCAACCAAGTCGCCAAAGATGATCTCACCGCTAAATTGGCCGAAAAAGATAAGCAGATCGCCGAGTTAAAGGTACCTTTCCCTCTTCTACTTTGACATTCCCCATTCATACCGAAAGAGTCTTGTATAAAAAAAACCATGTTACTAAACGAGTGACTATTTTTTTTAAAAAAACAGGATGCCTATGTTCGTGTGTTAGCTGATCAAGAAAATCTGCGTGAGCGTACTCGCAAGGAGATTGAGACCACCAAAGAATACGCTATCCAAAAGTTCGCCAAAGACCTTCTCGATACCGTCGATATTCTCGGCATGGCCTTGACCGCCGTTCCCAACGAATTGCGCAGCAAGGAAAACGCGACCAAGTCCGAGCTTGCCCAGGATGCTGAAAAATTGGTTGATCAACTCACCAACCTGTACACCGGTGTGTCTATGACGGAAGCCGAACTTGTCAAGACATTGAAGCGCCACGGTGTCGAGCAACACAACCCTGAAGGTGAAGTGTTTGATCCCAACAAACATCAAGCTCTTTTCCAAGCTCCCATTCCCGACAAGGAGGCTGGTACTGTCTTCTCGGTTCAAAAGCTTGGCTACATGATCAAGGACCGTGTTCTTCGTCCCGCTCAAGTTGGTGTTGTCGCTGAATCCCAGTAAAATAATAGGCTCCTCTACCCCTACCGTTTTTTCCGAATTTTCATGATGTTTGTTTCCGGGCTTTTTTTTTATAATTGTCTTTGTTGTTGTTACTGTCATTGTGTGCCTTTCTAAACCTTATTCTGCAAATATCCACCCCTTCTCTCTCTCATTCTCTCTAATAAAATGTATCATAGACTTAGAATATTGCTACTGATCCATTCGTTTGACCCCGTAGATTTCGTATTTTTCTTTATGTCTTTCCTTGCAGATTTTGGGAGAGTAGATCCTCTGAAGCATCGAGTTAATTATGCATGGGTCCATTGCATCTAATAAAGCGACATTTCGGCAGCGATGGATATCACCATACTAGAGTGTAGTTTACTATCGCCTTGTTTCGGAGAATCCGACCCTAAACAAAGTTATTTATCAGCCTTCGATAACCGGGAAGGACCGGCCTGTCACAGTACGCACTGCGGCACATTTCGATAACCCAAAGTCACTGACTGTGATTCGAGAGATGGGCTTAGTCCGTTTGGTTGATTTGTCGTGACATTCTTTTTATATTATTGGCAGTTATCGCTTTGGTTTTAAAGTTTTACACGATCTATCAAGCCATACCGTTTGCATTTCGAAAATCCAATAGTACAAAGAACACGTAATATTAAACACACAAAGAACAAAATATATGAGGGCTGTAAGCAAAAGGGGCAAGGCGATAGAGTAAAAGAAGAAGAAGAAGAAAAAAGAATAGGAGTTTTTGAGAATGAATAAACTTATGATTTCATATCCTCCAGAATGACAACCTTTGTGAAGAAAAGAAGAGTCCATGAATATTTGAATTATTTACTATGGTCAATTATCTACTTACCTGTTTGTTCGATGTACATGCCGCAAGCTTATCACCATCCTTATTGAAGTGGACTTCAAAAATACCGCCATTGGCTTTGAAAGTTTTTTGAAGTGTGCCATCCTAAAAAAAAAAAAAAAAAAAAAAAAAAAAAAAAATTGGGTAATTTAATAAGTTGACCTTGCTTGAGAATGGTTCAGGTCTTATTGTCATTGCACAGTACCTTGGCGTTCCAGACATTTAATACTTCATCGAAACTGCCAGTGGCCAGCAATCTGGCATCGGGACTAAAGGAGATCGAATAGACTGCCTCTGTGTGATTTTGCAGCACATGCAAACATGTACCCGTGAGAGCGTCCCATAAACGCACCGTAGCATCAAAGCTAGCCGTGGCCAGGATTCTCGGTGCATCCGTATTCTCTTCCTGATATGGCGCCCATTGTAATGTGTAAATCTGCAATCGATGTCCTCGAATCTCTTGAATAGGTTGATCCGATGATAAAGACCAAATCTTTGTCGTCATATCGTCTGAACAAGAAGCTAGATAGCGTCCCGTAGGGTCCCAACGCACCGCGTTTACTTCATCCTCGTGACCCACCCATTTCTTCAATGGCTTCGTCTGTCCAACACGACAAATATAAATCGTCTTATCGGATGAACAAGAAGCAAACGTGCTATTGTCCATCCAGTCCACATCCAAAATGGCTACTAATAATAAACAACATGAGATCAAACATGAAACCCCTTTTTCTTTCTTTCCTTGATAATTCATCTGGAACTTACGGGTGTGTAACTCAAACTGCTGTTTCATTTCACCCGCTTCTGGATCCCACACCACCGTTGTCGTATCCGCGCTGCCGCTCAGTACCAGATCACCCCGTTTGTTCCATTTTAGTGAAAAGATAGGTCCTCGATGATGCGCCATCATGAATCGTAATTGACCTATCATAATACGCACGTTCTCAGTCAAATCTGAGAAAACAAATCATTTCATTCCAAAATTTACCTTTCTGTGTCCATATGCGTGCTTGACCATCATAGGATCCTGTAGCTAGCAGCGTGCCTGATGGCTATAAAGAGAAAACCACCCATTCAAGATTAGCAAGAGTTTCGCCGTCTTCCATGCATTGGACTTACATTCCAATCGAGGGTAGTGACGTCTTTGTTATCGTTCAGATTCGGTAAGTGATTTAACACAATTGGCTTGGATACCTGATCCTTTCCATCACCAATTTGCCATAATCTTGCCGTAGCATCACCAGAGCTGAAAGTACGCACCGACATCATCAAACGATTAGCAATCAGTATATTTTTCTTTGAGTGCAAAAAAAAAAAAAAAGTCGGCTTACCCTGATGCCAACAGATTGGGTACGACGGGATTCCATGAACATGAAAATACTTCATTTTGATGACCTTCTAGAACAATGATATCGTTGGGATCGATCGTTTCACGTGGTTTTGCCATGCCTTCTTTCTCGTCGTTTGTTGTATCGTTCATCACAACTAGAATGATTCATTTAGTATTAAGACTGGATGGAACGTAGAAATCACAACGAGTTATCTTCATACCGTCAGCTTCTTCTTTCACCGTATGACCATTGACGGGAGCAGCGGGGGCGGGAGCAGCAGCAGCAGCAGGCGTCGAAGCAGTTATACTTGAACTTGTTGATGCTGGTGGCGCGTCGGATTCGGTCGTTTCCACGTCTTTCCGTGCTCTTTTCTCTCGTTCTTTTTGTGCTCTTCTTTCTTCTTTTCGTTGTCGCTTCGCGGTAGGATTTGGCGACGGTTCGGAACGTTCATTTAAACTTCTACCCGTAAGATCGCATTGGTGTGGTTCAAGTAGGGAAAATGGGTTCGTGCATTCCAATAATTCGCCGTCCTAGCAAAACGTTGTGGTGAATATGGAATGTAGAAAAAAAGATGATCAACCCGTCCTTTCTGTTTTAGGGTTGGGTGTATATACCTCGCTCATATGCGCTTCAATCTCCATAAACTGTAATCCTTTGTGAATGACATTGATAAGGGTTCCCGGTTGTATGTTGACATCGAAATAAGGCGATCTTTGTATTTGACTTTCGTATTGAAATGCGAACGAAGAATGTCGGAAGCCTAACGTCGACGAAAGAGATAACAGATAAAATTAGCGAATGAGTCGCATGGAAAAAGAAGCGAACGAAAAAACGCACCGGATTCCTGTAAATATCGATATACTATAATGTTGACTTCTTCACTTGTAAGCGTCATGGAAGAATACAACGGTGACGGTGGCGTGTGTGGATGTGTGTATTGTGCGTTGTGTGGATTAAAAGAAATACGGAGGAATTATATCCACAAATTTTACACGTCATCCCCAATCCAAAAATTGTTTATTTTCCCAATTTTTTTGAGATTTGCCAATTCGGAGCCAATTTACAGTTTTCACGTGACCGTCGTCTGAGGAAAAATGGAAAACGGAAAAAAAAGAAATAACCTTTCTGCAGGATCAACGCAACCGTAAATTCAAAGTTTTGTTCGTGCCACAACACATGTCACTCTTTTATCCTCCGGCGTCACAATTTCGATATGCACTATGTATTCTCCCTGCAAAAACATAGGTAGACCATCGGTCAGAACCAGGTCAGAAAATCTCGCCACGCATTATTCCGAGAATTTACAAAAAAAAAAAAAAAAAAAAAAAACTCTCACTTACAGAGGCTGTCATTTTGCACAGATCCACCCAATGAGAAAAATATAACCATTTTGTTAGTTCAACAAAGTATGCAGAGTGACAACAACCACCTACGTATATCGTCTGGTAAATCCACGTCTTTGCTAAGCCGATATTCTCCGGCCTCGAATGGACAACGTTCGCCAAACTTGTCGGCTTCGTCGCAAAAATCATATTTCTTGTGAAGCATTTGCATTCCTCGGTATTTGACCACAACGTCCACGTAGGTACCATTTCCTATTTCTTCTTTCAAAAAGCCCTTGAAATCCACATGAAGTGGTTCGCCTTTGCGCGGTGGATCAGGACGTAAAGCAATGTAATCTATCCTGAATGGTCGCAAACAATACAATACTGTAAGTCATCCCTTGGGTCACTCGTTGCCTTGTGGTGCTTACGATAGCAGATCATTTTCCTTTCCACAGTTTCGAATAATTTTTGTGGAAGGTCGGTATAAAACAGGTGTCTGATCGGATCGGTCGGTGAATCTTACACCATCTGCCGTACTTAAGAAAAGCGCCACGAGGGAAAGTGTCTGTAGTTTCATGAAGAGAAGAGGACAGAAAACATATAAAGCACGCACATGCACGATTTGGGGTGACATGGTTGGTTTTGTTTTCACTGCTGTAGTTATTTGTTTATGTCCTTTTTTTTTTCTTCGTTCCGCTTTCCGCAGAGGCTACACATTGTCATTATCCTTCGTAATGTGAGCCACTAATGTCTGTCGAAACATTAGCAATAAAGCTATAAAAATAAACCTGTTGGCCTTCTGCTGACCTTGGCTCGCGATCATTGTGAAAAGCTTCCAATAAAGTAAATCTCCGCCGTTGGGCGCCCTTAATTCGCCGATGAAATGACAAGCAAGTTTTTGCGATTATTTCTTTGACCAAATCGCCCCGTAATGTTTTATTTGTTAAATGATAAATCTATGATGATGCTTCGCCTTGTTTGGACATGTTCTTGGAAATGGCAGCGATCATGTTGTTGCCGACCGCGGTGCTTTCTGCAAACCGGTCTTTGAAGAATACCGCAGTGTCGGCAAATCGCTTGTGATAAGCATCCATACTGCCAAGGGTTACACATTCAGCCCAACCACGCGCACAAGTGACAAATTCCATATCGTCAGAACGAATCTCTTTTCGGTGCAATGCAGCTTGAATCGCTTCTTCCAACATGGTCGGACTGCGGAAAAGATACTCAGTAATACCCCTATTATTTTTGGTCAGTCTTCCATATTAAATTGATGCGATGATAAAAAAAAAGGCCACCTACATCCACAGACGGAAAAGAGGAGTTTGGCAAACCATGTGTTCATATGGATTCAACTTTAACGTATACCAACAATCGACCTACAATCATTTGTTGAATAATTTTGATTCATGTTATGTAGAGTACATGGTTAACCTACCATGGCCAACAACGACAAGTGCGAATTGGGAGTACGCTGGTCCTTTGGCATTCGTGACAAGGAGAATTCATCTAGGATTTGATCGGACAACAGAATAGGAACATGATCTTTTTGTAAACCACCAAATACATAATCGCCCGCCTGTCAACCGTCATTCATTTAGCGTTGACCATTTTCTTTTTCAATACCAACACAACAACTGACCGCTCGAATACGAGATCTGAACTCGGCCTCCTTTTCTTGAATCATGAGCTTAAATAGATCAGCTACCGATTTGGCGTACTGGGTAATCTGAATTTTGGCGGTGGGGTTCATGATTGCCAGACCTAGCTCCTTTTATCAGTAACAAGCTTGACAGGGATGATACTTTCCAAGTAGACTCACCAGCATACACGTGCCATTTATTGCTGTAAATACGCAAGGCTACATTGACCTTGACGTTTTCAATACCACCTACAAAGTGAGGAACGAGCCACTACGATGAGTGTGTGAGTGAGTAAGATGGTTGTTAAGCCAGAGATCACCTACAAAGCACTTACAGGGAACTGGTTATTGGCTTTCCAAGCACTTCCCATGCTGCAAAAGAAAGAAAGAAAAGACAGAGTCAGCCGTTTAGACCTGTAGAGGGTTTTTTTTTTTTTTTTTTTTTTTTTTTTTTTTTTTTTTTTTTTTTTTTTTTTTTTCTCCTGAATAGCCATTCAAGCAAAAGTACCTCAAAAAGGCGGCGTGGGTGACAGCTTGGGTATCTGCAGTAATACGATCGTGTTCTTCGGCACTCAGGTGGACCAAGTTGGATTCGAAGCATGACAAGATTTTAAGCACCAATTCATATTTTTCATCCGTGGCGCGTTCACGAATTACCACCAACGGCTGGTTTTTAGGATCAACGCCTGGACCGTGCATCGAATGGCACGATACAATATGCACATCCGACGGTATATGTCGCAAAAAGGCAGCGATTTCCGGTTGCTTCACAGACGTCTACATGATGCATTCCTGTTAAGCAACCTTTGGATCCTACTAAAAGTATTGCACAAGGCGAAAAATGTATCTATTTTACCTGACCACCGACAATGGCACCGATCTTCGTGGCTATGGCACAAAAAAATGCGAAGAAAAGACGGTATAAGCATCACTTGTGTCTTTGTATTCAGCATCACTCTAGATGCTGCTTTTTTCTTACCGGGACCGTATTTTGCTACAACGGATTCGATATATTCGGCTTCCACGGCGTACATGATCCAGTCACATTTTCGGGAGATGTGAAACCCGTCAGGCAATACATGGATGGGGCTGTCTAAAAAAGCAAGGTACAAAAAAAAATTGGTTGATACGTGCGACGCGAGTTTTGATGGTCTTTAATATGTACCCTTGAACTCTTCCTTCAGAATGTCGTACTTTTCCGGAAGATCGCACACTGAGACACTAGACAGCAGCCGCGGGTGTTAGATTAGTTTTGAATTTCATTGAACATTCTCAGTCCAAGCGTCGTACTTTTTCCAACCGGCTTTGGCCAATGTGCGAGCATAGAACTTGCCCATGCCACCGGCACCAATAATGCCGATTTCCGTCGTTTCTTTTACAGGATCGTGCATCGCTGCCATTGTCGTTCAAGGAACTTTGTCAAGTCAGAGACGAGTTTTTAGGACCCCGTTTGGCTCAACATGGCTCATCAATTTTTTACAAGTCACATCTGGGAGCGTTTCAAAACTTACAAGCATGGAAAAGATGGAAACACGAAATGAGCGCATTGGATTTTAATAAGCAGATTACAAAAAATACTAAAAGTAGGCGAAAATTTAAAAAATTAGGAATAATAAGAAAAAGACGGTGTTATACGTGAAAATGATGTGGATGAGAACCTCGCTCAGCAAGGTTCCAGTGATCAATATCTATGTTTCCAGACTCCTCGATGCCACTTTCGTACAATAGAAGATCAACATCCATTGATTTTTGGGTTGAAGTAGCCGGTATACTAGCTGAATCCAGTGGCTGATTGTTGACAGCATCTATATACGTGTTGACCAGCAGTTCCATGGCTTCAAACCAGCTGTATTCCTTGGCTTTGGCAACGGCTCGTTGAGCCATGGTCTTGCATAGCGCGGTGTCGCGTACAAGGGTCATCAGATGATTTTTGTAGTGCGTGCATTGTTCTTGTGATGATAATCCCGAAGTATTCAGTAGCAGACCGGTGCTGTTGTGATCCACGAGATCGCACACCCCTTCGGCATCAAGTCCGACCACGGGGAGCCCTGAGGCCATGGCTTCCAGCACCACTTGGCCAAATGTTTCCGTCACGGAGGGAAATGCAAAAACGTCCGCGGAAGCAAATGCGGCGGCTAGAGATTTGCCTTGTAAATATCCGGTAAAAGTGACGGGTATATGGTTGCGTGCGCACTGAAGTTGGAGTTCGTCAAAAGCAGGCCCGTGACCGACAATGACAAGATGACATGCGTGGTGATCCATTGTTTTGTAGGCGTCCACCACGAGTCCCAGGTTTTTTTCAAACGAGACTCGACCCACGTACAGAATGATCGACTTGTGCGCCGACTTGGTTTCGGACGTTCCCAGCCAGTGAGCACGCAATTGTTCGGAACGTTGGGTAGGTGAAAAGAGCGAAGTATCGACGCCACGTGGCCAAATGCGGACATTGCGGAATCCGTGTTGGATTAAAATGTGCGAAGTTGATTTGGAAGGACAAACGGTGTAGGCACATTTGGAGTGGCAAAACTTGTTCCACTGCCACATCAATGGACTGAAAATCCCCCATCCGAAATGGCCGCAATAAGTAGCTAAATTGGTATGATACGAAGCCACGATAGGCGCTTTAATCGCATACCATCGACAGATGGCCAGTGCGGCGGCTCCGAGCCAGACTGGATCCACGAGATGAATGACGTGCGGTCTGAATTCGAGCAACTTTTTCGTAAAGTGGGGTCGCCACAGATTTAATCTGAGTTCCGGGTAGGGAAAGAAGGGCAAACCAGCGGTGCCAATGATTTCCGCTCCGGCATAGGATTCCATCCCGCTTTCAGGCCCCAACAGCAGCACCTCATGTCCAGTGGCATGCAAATGCTCGAGTAATCGGGCTAATGTGCGAGTAACGCCATCTACTTTGGGCAACCAATTTTCCGTGCATATGAGAATTCGCATGTCATGAACACTTGGTATTAAAGTTCACTCGGAGAGGAGTAAAAATGTATATCGCTGGTGTTTTTGTTGTTGTTATTCGCGAAAAGCAATTGAAGCAATAAGGATCGGGAATAAAATGGTATCGGGCTCACGTTACGAGAGAAACAGGCCACAATAGGCACCCGATCGAAAGGAAAGGAAAGAATTGGAGATAAAAAGATGATATCGTTGAAAACAATGATTTCGGAAGCATTGATGTTGGCCCATTTTTTCCCCCCAATTCTTGACCTTGTGACTGCCATTTGATAATCGCCTTTGCAGAAACCCAAAGAGTCAGGTTGAACACCAGGATCTGTGGTGGCAAAATCAGGAAAATTGTGCCGTTACTGGATAGTGTACGACAGAAGTAATCATCACTTCTTTTTTTCCATTTCATTCATTTTGATTATGACCTTCTTATCCATGGCTCCTAAAAATGAGTCCAATTGAGAGACGACCTTTCTTATGTTGTGTTGTTGCTACTCAAGCGATTCGACATGAAATGGGGTAACGTGCTTTCGCGAATCCAGTCAAGTAAAAGACTGATAATGACATGTCGGTGATTTTTCCTTCAATTATCATGAATGAAATTAGTTTCTGGAAAGTATGCTGAAGAAAGCACAAAAAAAGGGGGGAAAAGGAGAGAAAGATGGGATTTACCAAAATGAGAAATACGTCGGGAACAAAAGGGTCAGCAAACAGTGAACGACCAACTGCAATGCATGGCGTGGGTGGTCAGATCATCCAAACATGAAAAAAGGAAAAGCTTGGCACTCTATTGACGCAAAAATCAGACTGCAACTTATGGTTTATGCGGTAAAAACTGCGCAGTGAATAGCATGTGGCTTACTTAAAGATATAATAGGCGGCACACTATTTCCGGTTCACGTCGGGATATGGAAAAAGTCCATCCAGCATGCAGAGACCGTCCGGTGACTTGCTATTTTGTCCTAGCTATAAATCGATAGATATAAATAAATATCAACCAGAGAGGAATAAGTGGATGGGGATGCCAAGACATGGGTGAGTGATGGAAAAAGAAGGATAAGAAAAAGATCATGTTCAATGCCGTTGATGGTTGGACGGGGCAGTGGAAAAATGGATAACCAATCCCAGCGGGGTTTCTTCATCTGAAAAGTTAAAAAACATGAGCTCCGATTCTGGCGAAGCCAGGAATAAAAAAAAAAAAAAAGAGCAAAAACCCGCACCCAAAAAAGGGACGCCCTTATTTTTCAAATTTTCCCAACCTTTTTTTTTTATCGACTATGAGAATGCGCTACTTGGCCTGTTGTTGGCCACTGGTCATTCTCTTGCTTTTTGCATCCACTGTTCTCGGTAAGATCGCGCTTGTTGATCTGGGTGAGAACGGTTTGGGAAATGCTTAACTAAACCAATGGAATATATTTAGGCCACAGCGTGAACAACCGAAGAATCAAGCGAGTCGAACCCCTGACACAGATTCATCTCGACATTGCACCTCGACCTGAAAGTTTCTTTGAGAAACGAAGCCTCACACGAAACCCTTCACACGTTCCAGGCGTTCAAAGTATTCAATACGACGATATCCTTAGACTGGCCGTACCGGCTTTCAACCGGACTTTTTATTTGCACTTGGCGCCTAACCTCGACCTGTTTCACCCCAACGCCGTATTAACCCATGACGGTGCAGAATATCCTCTTCAGCACCACCAATTTAGAATTTATAAAGGCGTCACCGTTGAAGCACCCTATTCCGATGCTCGATGGGTCGCCGATAAAGCCGGCGTGCGGCGGGACGATACCGAAGACGACGAAGGGGTGACGGGATGGGCACGAATGATCATTCGCCATGATATCAAGTAAGACTTGCAAAATTGTTGCTTGGCCATGAAACAATGCAGTCTCATTCATTGTGAACCTAAAAAAAAATATAGACATGAACTTGATTATCCCCTGATAGAAGGGTCATTCCAAGTCTATGATGACATTTACCAAATCAAAGCGGTTTCTAATTATAAACTTACGAAACGTGCTGATGACGCCGAATTCAATGCCGGAAATGGTGTCCATCTACTAATTTACCGAGACTCTGATATGGTGCATGTCCCTCTTGTGCAACGTGACGGGTCGGTGGAACCTGCGCCTCAATGCGCACAAGATCGTTTGTTTCAGCCCCACATGCCTGTCAAGCGACAAGCCAAATTACGGCTTGGCCACGCCTTGGGCAACGGACTCGGTTACTATGCCCCTGACGATCCCTTTGATGTCAATGTTTTCAAACCTCATACCACTGCCGGTCTTGCCAAACGAGCACCCGCCGGATGCCCTACCACCAAAAAGATTGTCTACATGGGTGCCGGTAAGCGCACAGGATCAACAGATCCCCACATTCAGTCACAGCTAACTTTCCTACTTGGACTACCCCTGTAGCCGCCGATTGTACCTATACCAAGTTTTACAAATCCACTGACAACGCCAGAATGCAGATCATCAACGATTGGAATCAAGCTTCCCAGGTGTACGAAAAAAGTTTCAATGTGATGCTCGGCTTGATTAATATCACCATCCAAAACGAATCCTGTCCTCCCAGCCCTCCCTCCAGCGCAGCTTGGAATCGTCCTTGCTCCGAGTCTTATCCGATCGAAAACCGATTGAGCGATTTCAGTCTTTGGCGCTCTAGAATGTCCGACGATGGCGCCGGTCTCTGGCACTTGATGACTAGTTGCGCGTACGTATGCCTACACTCAAAGCATCGCTCTGGTAGTCATTTTTTTTAAAAAAAAATCTTTTTATACATAGTACGAATGTTGAAGTCGGTGTCGCGTGGACGGATCAGTTGTGCACGGTGGATGCATCAAAGCAACCTAGTAAAACCGGTGGCACAGAGTATGTCTCGGGAACAGGCGTTTCATCGATCAGTAAGTGAAAAAAAAAGTAGATCCTAATGCATTTTCGTCTAAAACATAAAATCTACTCTAGTTCCGGACGAGTGGAAAGTCGTAGCACATGAAATTGGCCATGGATTTGGTAAATTATTACATAATTTGGTGTCCTTGACTGCGGATTGACTCATCATTGTTGAATGCAGGTGCGATGCATGATTGTAATTCTCAGCTTTGTTCATGTCAGGGCTCAACTCAGTGTAAATGTTGCCCGTTGAGTGCCAACCAATGTGATGCCGGGGGCGCCTACCTTATGAACCCTTCCAGCAATGCTTCAGCAAATGCGTTCAGCGAATGCTCCATCAACACCATTTGTTCCAGTCTAGCCGGAAAATCCTGCTTGGAAGGTGAGACCATTTTTTGGAAAGTTGATTTACCCACGGTATGCCTTTGTATTCTGACATGTGTGTTGTCCGTTCTGTCTGTTAGATCCTGGTCAACGAAAAATTCAAACGAAACAAATGTGTGGTAATGGTATCAAGGAAGACGGCGAAGATTGCGATACCCAAGGTCGCGATACGGACTGCTGTGACGGCAAAACCTGCAAGTACAAGCCCAACGCAAAGTGCGAGTAAGTCTTTTTATACTGAGGTCATGTACGTTTTATGGCTTCGTGCTAATTTATCGTCAGTGATTACAATGATCTGTGCTGTGACAAGTGTCAGATTCGCCCGTCTTCGTATGTGTGCCGACCCGCGGCGAGCGAATGTGATCTTGAGGAAAAGTGTCCCGGCGACTCTGGTGTGTGTCCTCCCGACAAGTACAAAGACGACACCAGTTCCTGCGGTAATGGAATGCAGTGTGCGTCTGGCCAATGTACTTCCCGCGATCAACAGTGTCGAGCTCGAGGTGTGTCCATGAACGTCACACGCGCTTGCTCCGCTGCCAGTGGCAGCTGCGTCTTGACGTGTGCTTACAACGGTGGATTGGGTACTTGTTTGCAGTTCAACGGCTATTTCTTGGACGGTACATCGTGCGGCATCGGTGGCACGTGTAAAAATGGTCACTGTGATTTACAAAATTTCGGTATGTGGGCATACTGTGAAAAGAAACCTTTGACGGACCAATACTGACCCCGCGTCATAGGTAGCAATGTCAAGAACTGGTTCGATCAACACAAGGAGATTGTGATCCCTGTAGCAATTGTGGTGGGGTTGTTGTTGTTATTCTGCTTTTTCCGTTGCTGTTGCTACTACCGAGGCGGCTATCGTAATCTTCGTGATAAGGATGCTTACATTGTCACCACGGCCCCTGCAGGCCCCGGTTACAACATGCCTTACTATCCGCCTCCAGGTCAGGTGCCGTATCCTCCGCCAGGTCAAATGCCGTATCCACCGCCCCCGCCACCGAATGGATGGGTGGATCCAGCCGCTTACAACGGTCCTCCTACTCCTGCCGTTCCACCCCCCTCCTATACACCTTCCCGAGGTCAAGCTTACGAAATGAACCCAGCCGATACTTGGCAATCTCGAAGTGCTTCGCCACAACCACCCCCCCAAAATCAGCATAGAGAAGGTGTTATCTAGTTAGCCATTTCTATTGCTTTTTTCCCTTTCCTGTTCGCTTTCCCTCCTTGTCCTTGTTTTTTTATTATGTCAGTGTATGTATTTTTTCTTCATCTATCTGCATTATAGATCCCTATACCTTTGTTTCTTTCTTCCCTCCCTTGGAGAATACCATTTAAAATTTTTGGTTCCCTGCTGTCATTATAAAAAAAAAAATTGGGATGCATTTGCCAAGAAAGAATGCGCTCACTCTCCACAATTCTTATATTTTTGGCCTGATACAATACAGATGGGCCAGGGCACCCATCGATGCGCTGTTCCAAAGAATATGTTGGGGATATCGGCCATAGAGTACAAATTGTTATTTATTTGGTTTACATCAAAAATCCCAATATGGAAATAATAGATTAAATACGGCTGTAAGCTTCTTGTTCTTTGAAAAAGCCTTTGCATAGATTGCGAATAGCGTTTTCGTACATATTAGGTGAGTGATCCATGAACATGTTGCGGGAAAAAACAATTTCGGAAAACCGGGCTTGAACATCATCGCAACGGCTGAGGACGACCATGTGGGCTTTTTTATATTGCGACGGCTGAGAAACATTATCCTGGGCCACGTGCGGCAACGATTCGATATGGTACACCGTGCTGGGTGGGTACAATTTGTCGGTTCGCATATCTGCTCGCATCGTTTTGATCATGGCCCAAAACCATTGATCGTCTTCGTCAAGCTCTTTTTCGCGTTCGCTGGGCTGGCTGGCTTTGTTATGGTATCGGCCCACAATGCGACCAATGATCTCTTCCGCAACTGTGCCTTCACGGTGTAAGCTCGTTGCAATGTTTTTGAAATCCTTCAATAGTCCGAGACTAAGACTGCACACAATATCGTAGCCGTGAACGACGCTCGTGACCAGACCGCGACCGCAGTATTCGCTCAGTTCCAGGGACATGGTGCCCGGTGGACCGTAAGCGTAGCAGTGAATGGCTCGTCCGGGAGGCAGTCCCGAGAGATGAGAGGTGACAAAAGGGACTGGATCATTGGTCAGAGATGACGTGGCCACCGTACATGGTCGCTTCAGAAATTCCTTGCGCTCTTCACTCCACAGAACACTGAGCAAGCTAACGACTCCACCGCCTAGAGAGTGACCGCACAACACGAGTCCGTAGTCGGGATACCGTTCCAATCCTTGACGAATCATTTGATACACTTTGCCTTTCTCTTTGGCGAGGAGTTGGGCAGCATCCAGCATTCCGCCATGCGCACGGTAGCGTCGTGGCTGAGCGTCGGTGGGCAGTGCAAATTCGGCGTAGCTGCAAGTGAGGTCTGTGAGCACGTCACTGAGCCCGAGGGTGCCCCGACAGGTCAAGACAACTGCTTTGGCACGATGATCGACGGTGACGTAATGGACGAGGGCATGCATGGAAGGATGGTTCATTTTGAGGAGGGAATGATCGGTGTAACTGGATAGCAAGATATCTTCCACGGACACGCCCGTGTGATGCGCGAATGCATGATGGTTAGGATGATGATGATTGGAAGCAGGAAATACATTGGGAATATCGCCAATACCCAGGATACGCATAAAAGACTCTCCGTACGCCGCGCTGGCGTAGCGCATAAAGTGAGCAATGTTATTAATAATGTGATTTCGAGGGAAATTGCGCGAATCGGGTTCGCGATCCAGGGAACAAAAAGAGGATGTGGAAGGAGGGGAAGAGGATGAGGTAGGTTTGTGCATGCTGGGTCGTCGGGAGCGATGAGAATGATTGGTAGCCGTTGTTTCGCATGATGTTGTGTAGGTGGTCATGGTGGCGGTTGCCATGTTGGATATAGACACCACGCTGGTGGTCGAATTGGATCGGCTGAGATGAAGTCGGTATCGTGGAGCCGAAGAAGGCTTTGCGTCTTCTTGGCTGAGGGGTATGACGGTATTATTGTTGGAAGCAATGTAATGATGGTTTATGTACAAGTTTTTACTGTTATCTTTGGATAACGGTAAATTGGAAGGAGGCAAAGATGGCAAAGACGACCGGCGATGCTTTGGTGGATCTGCAGCGACGGAGTTGGAAAGTGGCGGCATCGGTTGTGAAGGCGTGTCCGTCTCTGGAACATGGATTTCCTCATTCGAATTCTCGTTGTTGGCTTCCAAAAGAGCGTGCTTCTCGTCGGTGGCGTGGTCGTACTGTTCCTGGCGATCCACCGACTTCCATGCTATTTTCCTGGAAATGGCGCAAAGCATAATGTTCAATCGTTGGGCCAGTGATTTCGACCTGTCATCGTCGGTGCCATTGGCCACGTTACGGTTCACCACGGCTCGATAGGCGTCTCTTTCCTCTTCCTCGGACTTGACCACGACATATTTCGCATGCGGCTGCTCATGCACACTTTTGGTGAGATCGATGGGTTGAATACGGGTGGTTCGTTTCGTAATGCGCTCGGTGACGGTGGTGATTTCATAGACATCGTAAGGGGATGTATCCACCAATTTGTCGTCTTCTTTTCGCTTCTTTATAGCAGTATTTGTGGTGGCTTCGCATTTTTCATCGGGTATGGGATCGTTTTCGACCGCGGTGGATTCCATGAGAAATTCTTCCAGTTCCTGAATGACATCGGGATGGCATTGGGCATGGTCTGAAGGTTGGAAAACGCTGCTGGAGGATTGGCTGTCGGAGGTGTCCTTGTGATGATACTGAATTAAACCCTGATTTGGTTTTTTCTTTTCATCGATAACGAGGCCTTTCCAGAGGGTGGTGATTTTGATTTGTTTCATCATGTGCTTGTGGGTCACATTCTGTAAAACAGCAAAAGCTGTCAGGGCCTTGGTCAGTCCTGCCAGAATGGCGATTCTACCACAGTTGGCTAATTCAAAATCTGGATCCTGCATTAATTCACGATGCACCAACGTGACAATCGAGGCGATGGCACGCGACGTTTCATTCGAGCCAAAAATACCGTCAATAATACGCACCGATTCTTCGGCAGTCTATCATGAGTGGAGTACGAATCCCCATGTGAGGAACCCGACAAGAATGTGAGCCAGACATGGTACTAATTTGTGTTGCTTTATTGTTTTTACCTTTAGACCCGATTTGATGGTTTGCGAAGTCAGCTGCAATCCGGAGAGGGTGAAAAGTTCAGCCAGGGTGAATGTATTATGAACGATGTAGATGCCCAAATTGGTATATTTATCAAGAACATGCATAAAGGCGTTTCTGGAAGATCCAAGGTACGGAAAACAAAAAGAAATAGAATGACCCAAATTTTAGTAAGTCAAAGTTATCATTCAGAATGTATGGCCAAATTCGCCCTACTCACTTTTCTTCCGTCAGCGATTGACTGGACAATGCATGAAGCTTTTTGGCCGTGGTCAAGGCGTTGCTAAGAGCGCTTCGGGACAGTCCCAGGGTGAGTACGGTGCTGTACTTGGCGGCTTCAAACAACGTTTCGACCAGCAGGGAGGAACATCGTAAGGATAATCGAGTGGCCAACGAGGCGGCCGTGATAAAATTCGCGATATTTTCGGGGAGAAGTGTGGGTGACCCGTCGTAAATGGAATGGTATGCAGGAAGTTGCGAAGGAGAAACTTCCATGATAAGCATATACGATTGTAATGCAACACCGTCACTCTTCGAAATCGCTCAAAAAGGGAAACAAAACGAACAGCAAAAACAAGATAAAAACAAGAATAAAAAAAATAAAAACAAAATTGGTAGGTGAAAAAGAAAGAGGAGAGGAACAAGAGGAAAGGAAGGGAAAAAGCAAACGGTGGGTTATGATCGTCATGAAAAAAAAAAAGACAGGAAAAACACCGACGGATGCAAGGCAAGGCAGGACTCAATGGTAAGTTTGGGGCCAGTGAAGTGGGGTATGTGATCTTGGTGACCAAAATAAAAAAAAGTGCTACATAAAATCTACGTTGGGACAGACACATGAGTGCAACTGTACCTGATAATCACATGAGCCACCTCATCATACCACCGCTATATTTTTTGTTGGGTTCATCTCCATGACTATTTTCTCTAAATATTCCAAGGGGACATACACGGCGCACACCTATTTCTAAAAAAATTTGCCCCACACAATTTCAAAAAGAGTAAAGACCGGATGGGATGAACTCAGCAATTAGTGGTTTGTATGTTTTCCTTGTTCACGGGACCAAACTTTGTTCCTGTTTCCGTGCTGCAAACCGCGCATCTCTGCCATGATTCTTGGTCTCTGTTTCAATTTCAAGCATTTCCACCTTGAACAATGGAAGCCGACCTGCTCTGCCTTCTCAAAGGACGTTTTCATTGCTGCAAGTCATGGCCAAGTTTCCGGTAAATTAGTTGGTTTAAGTAAAGTGATCGGAACACAATCCACCTGTACGCCCATGCTGACATTCAAATTCACGAGTTCAACCAATACGTGCAACGCCTCATAATTTCAGGGCATCTTATCTCTTTTGATGTTTTTGCCTTTTTCTGACATATTGCCAGGTGGCACCAAAGAACACACTTCATAATATTTCCGTACATCCAATTGGTGGAACAGCCACATCCTTGTCCATTGAATTTTGTGAAGTGCATTCTTGCAGCTTATGTTCAAGGATCGTCTCACTTGATCGTATTACCATGGATTCGTGGGGTGCGTCGATCATACCTGGGAACTTACAAAAAATATTTCGGGCGTTCCAATTGTTTGTGCAAGTTGCATATGTTTTTTCGCGCCATATGCTGGTGGTTACCATGTTGCAGTTGCTGTGCGAACAGTAAGTTAAATTTGTTTATCTCGAATTTCCATGGCTAGGGACATCGCAGCAACAACGAGAATTTCCGAACCATTGACTTGTTTCTGTTTGTGGCTTTTAATAAAGACAACGGTTGAATATCAGTTTTTGTTGCAATAGAAGAGCGTACTGCTGGCTACACAATACCTTATTTATCGTGATTTCAATAATAGTAAGGCACAACAAACACGTCGTTCCTGCCGTCACTCAGCAAGTTTCCTTCTGCTGTAAACACCACAAAGGGTTCCAAGGATACTTTAGGCTTCCTTCGATAAAATAGATAAGATAAGATGGTATTGACACACAGTTGGAGCACGCTATTTAATAATATAGTTTACTCGTCTGCCACGAGTTTGACGTGTGACCTGCGACAAGCACTCTTTGTGCCTGAATATTTGATGGTTATGTCAAACGCATAAACTTTTGAAATGCTTGCTGAGGCAAAGAATGACTTTATTTTATTTAATTTAATTTATCCTGCTTGTTCTTGGCTTTGCATACAGCGATGAATTCACATGCAGCATCTTGTAAAAACATCAGAAGCGTAACGCACCTTCGTCAATAGCACATCTGGTCAGACCAACCAGCGCAACCCATACAAAATTTCCCACCGATTACGTAATATTAAAGACACCACCGTACACCGTTTATATCTATCATGAAATTTGACATGGTTTATGATGAAAATAGTGGTGCAGCATAGAAATGGCTTGTACATAAATGAGATACTGTAAACATATTGTACACGGCTCTGCAGTCATGCTCTTTGTTCTAAAAAAATATATATTTTAAGTTGCCAGTTCCAGGCTTGCGAAATTTGAAACAGAATCACTAGCCGTTCTGAGCAGCAGTGACCATATAAGCGTGCATTTTCTTACATTCTTTGGATAATTTTTTGTGTAGCAATCGTCCGGTTACTACGAAACATACGGTAGTATTTATCCAGAAATTCTTGTTACGCCCGAGGTATGATACAACGTAAAAGTTTATTAGATAAAGTCGAGCGCTTCTTGAAAACAATTGGTAAAAGTGGCCAATGATCGGTAAAAAAACTCGATCAGAAGCTTATGATGCACCAGGTGCTTATAAAAACAATATTTTTTTTTGGCGGAAATTGGAGATAAATTCGCTTGCATAATATGAATGACGATTAATCTAATAATAACATGAGACCAAAGCTTCGACGTACTGAGGATGTGCGCAACAGTTGCTGTATGTACATCAATAATTAGCAGCTTCTCCTTGAGATAATCAAAATACATTGGTTTCGATATCTTTGAAGGATATTTTATGGTAAATATATTTTTTTATTTTTTACTTTTTACTTTTTACTTTTTACTTTTATTCTTTTGCCATGCGATTCGCTTCCCTATGCGGTTTTGAAAAGCTCGCAAAGTATATCCTTAAAATTGCGGACCAAAAACTAGAGCTTCTGTATATTATAATGGTGTGAAGTTACTACATCCAACAATGGAATTAAGACGGAGTAGGCTTAACCCTCGACTACATACATGTCACTGGCGCAACTGCAATCTTCCCCTTGGCGGTACGCCCCAAAAGACAGCGCACAGCAGGCAGCCGGTAGCCGATAGTTGTTTTCCCTTCATAGATACTTGCACCCGAAAGGCCATGGCATTTGTAGGGTCTTGAGGACAACTGAGGCCTCAGCTTTTCATGGAGAATTGAGAATCATTAAGACCGCATGAAGTGAGATTTGCGGAAAGTGAGATATGTAAACTTGGGGTCAAATCGACAGCGCAGTTAACGCTGATCAGTCTTGTCCAAGCAATACCGCCCACATTCAGTAACCTTTTGCTCGCCACGCCTTTGAGCCGCACTTATTTACTGAACAGAAACCTTGGATATACAGATGAACAACATTTGTAATCTCTTTGCTCCTTCGCACGATGCAGTTCAACATAAAAAATAATTGGTTTGGTACTGTGACTACCGATAGCGTTAACGACCGTTAGGATTGATGTAAGTGAAAATTATTGTCGCTAAATTCGTGTGGTAGATGAATGAGTTACCATAGGGATATCGGTCAACAAACCTAATATATTGGTGGGGTCGCTATGGTATCAAAATTAGGTGGCTTCATACGATATTTTTTTTTTAAAAAAAAAGAACAGATATCATACGGATTCCTTTTATTCTCAGACTATACGGATCAATACAAGCACCTGGCATGCAGCTTGAGCTTTAAAATGGATACGGTAACGCCGATTTCGAACAATATGACCGCGACCAAGAAAGCTTCTCGGCGAACAATATCCAGTCGAGAAAGATAATAACCTCAACGTTCCCGTACATTTAAAATACACGAATACCAAGAGATGAAATTAAAATTATTGCGAACTCATTGGCATTTCTTTGTTCTTATTTCATATTGAGTTCTCAGATGTTTCAATAGATACCGGTGCCCGGTAAGAGATAATCGATAAAGCATGAGATTGGCGGTTGTATGCAGAAATGTGTGATAGATACCCGATATTGTATGGGAAAAGTGACACCAAAACATGGATGATTTTGTCAAGTGAAAAAAATTATATTGACATCGATAAATACATGAACCCCATCAAATATTCTGTTCAAATTGTTCAACGAAGCCAACAACAACTGCATAGCAACAATTATTTGCTAGTTTTATATTGAGTGTGTGTTATTCTTGTTGATAAAAGCATTCATGTCACTAACATGTTGCCACGGATCCCGACGGATTTCTTTGGACGGTAATTTCAGCAAATTTTTTCTTATCATAGCCTCTTCCCAAAACGGAATGAAAAATAACTTTTATAGTACTACAAACCTGCATTTGTACCACCTAAACTTTATATGGGAAGTCTTGCATATGCTACCGATTTTTTGACAGCTACTTGACCTAGCCATCAAACAATCGTATTTCATCGTATTTCGCTCAATCGAATAGATATTTTATATATGCTTATGGTCTGAGATACAAAATGTGTGGTTCGTTTTTGGATTCAATAAAAGGGCCCTCAAATTTTTTTCCCAATTTTTTTTTCTGCTGCAGAGCTGCGCGTAGTCCATACAGCAAAAACAGTACGTGCTTTTTTTTTATGTCTATGGACTGTTTTAGTGATTATACTCACGTTGCTAAACTTTGCATTCAAATGCGGGTAAGAACACCATGCTCATTTCTCTGCTTTGACTTACGAGGATACTGACCAAGTTTATTTTATTTACTAGCACACTGTTGTGTTTGACTCTCTTGGAATCCGAAGCATTTTGTCGAGATGAATGCCCAAAGACCGCACGGCCCGAATGTTCCTGACGTTGTAGTCCTGTCAATTTATGGTTAGAACCATTGAGCAAAGTCCCGCTCTCGATCATGTTGAAGAGCGAACCGCGTCTTTTTACCAACCTGATCAGACCGCCAGAGACGCTCACGTTTTGACAAATTTAGTGAATCACATCAAAAAGGTTCAAATGGATGCAAGGCGCTTTCGCTGACAGCATGAAGGACGACATCCGGCTCTTGTCTTAATGCAGTCGCACGGTTCCAGCACTCATCGAATCAGCCTTGGACGAACCAACTGTCAGTCATTTCGCATCGCCAACAAACACAGAATGGACAAAGAAAAAGAAAACTTCGACAGGGTGAACTTTATGCAGGACGACTTGGCCAATTGGATTCGTTGCAGCGAAATTTGTCAGAGCCGCCCTTCTCTCGACCAGTATACCATTACCATCGATATCATCTATCCTACGCAGAAGCTATTCAGGCGGCTGATACTGTCATGTTTCCAATATCAATGAAGACCCTCTCAAATTCCGTCGGAAATTCTTTTCCAGAGTCGCCTTCAAGCACCAGGCCTTGACGCCTAGTTGCAGACAATGCTGTAAACTTCGCCTCCGAATCCATGGCGATTTCCGTTTTTTGCTTACGGATTTTTGGAAGCACGATGAAGCCTCGGTTTTTTAGCGGATCACGTAATTCGGTGGTGGACAATGGAAGACGTAGAACGTCTGCCATGGTCTGGCTTCCTGACCTTGGCTGGCTGGCTAGATGACGACGCTGCATAACGGACGCCAGCGGACATTCTGATTTTTCGACTATGTGGTAATTTCTCGAATCCTCCATCCGAACAACACGAACGATACGGATAATGAAAGACCCTTCATGTGGCACGATCTCGATACGGCTCAACATTGGATGATTTTATCGGCTCCTCAATTTCAATTATGGACGATTACGGGAAAAAAAGCAATCAAGGTGACATGCTCTTGGGACACGTAGTCCTAATTTACTGGATAGGGCAACGGACACGAAGAACCTGCGCAAAGACATGTTCTCTCTACGACTCACTGTGGCTGACCGATTGTGGCGATAGACGATGGATAATGGATTATGGACGAATATGGACGATCGGATTTGATGACTGGACGCGGGGACGATGGAATACGGAGGTGGACTTTACGGACGGTGGACTTACGGACGATGGAATATGGACGATGGAATATGGACGATGAAATATGGATGGTGGACTTACGGACGATGGAATACGGATGATGGAATACGGACGATGGAATATGGACGATGGAATATGGACAATGGCATATGGACGGCGGATACGGCTGTGACGACAGATAAATGTGCTTTTGACGACTGGGCTTGGCTGACTGGCTGGCAATGGCAAAAAATGGTAACAGGCGGCAGCGAACGAACGAACAAACGACGGGTGGTTCACCTTGGACATTATGATCAATTATGATATTCCATAATTTATAGTTCGATCTTTTATGGGCAGTTACTGACATAGTCGTTTGATGTTTATATCTCAAAGCTTCGATGATCCGATGATCCGACCGTCCGACAACTCTCTCTGTCTCGGCAATGGCAATCTTTCGGTTTTTACTCCACATTTGAGAGGGTATTCCGTACCTTACTTGACTGTTTGGGCAAGGTCAATGTTCACATCGTCGCTCCAGCGTGTCTTGGCTGCTATGGCAAGGTCGGATTCGTATGACGGTGCTTATGATTGTTTTGACGTTCGCGTCGGATGATCAACTTCTATCTGGCAGGGGATAGTCGTATTTTTCAAGTTGGCTGTCGGGGCAAGTCAAATTTCGGTGTGAACATGGATTACGGCTACTGGCAACTTTGGTTGTTTCAGAAAAGTTCTGAAGTGAAATCTTGATGGTCATGGCACTGGTGGTTCGGCACGGTGCCGCTCTGATTATCGGGAGCATTAGTTGAATCATTTATGATTCAACTAATGTCACCACCCCCTTTTCCGCTCATTGGAATCTTTGGGTTCCTTAGGGCTTTCGGGTCCTTGGAGTGTGTAGTGGTCGGCGGTATCGTGTCTCTGCAACTGACTCTGTTGGTTGCGTGCCGGTACAAATCCTCGTGTTGTGTTCGTTAATTCACTTGTTGGGTTGCGGGCCAGCACAAAACATCCGATCCTCCCATCGGATGCTCCCTTGCAGTTGTTCCAATTAGCCATTGGTTGAAACTGCGGACTGCTGGGTAGTCTTTCGAATACTTCAGCGCCCAACCTTCTTGTAGTTCAGATCTTTTTTTTTTTTTTTTAGTTTTAGTTTTAGTTGTAGTATTATTTTGCTTTCTATTTTATTTTATTTTGTATTTATTTTATTCGTATTTGTATTCCATAAGATCTCAAGCCAGCCACAACCACAGCCAACCAACCAACCAACCAACCAACCAACCAACCAACCAACCAACCAACCAACCAACCAACCAACCAACCAACCAACCAACCAACCAACCAACCAGCAGCCAACCAAGCAGCCAATCAGTCAACCAACCAACCAACCACAACCAAAAATACCATAGCAACCCCAATCGCCGCAGCGTGTAAAACCCAAAGCTGCAGCGATAAAAAACAATTACCATAGCAACTCGAAGAGCGCAATAATAAAAGCAGCGTAGGTTTCTCATGCGACCTGACAAAGAGGCATATAATGCTTTCAGAAAGGTTCAGTTGCTTGAAAACATGTTGATACTTAGCTTTAACACAGTAAATAATCGCGGTTTACTGAGTATTGGCGACGCCTGTATTTCCTTGAACACAGTCCATCTCCCGTAACCTGGTCGATTGGCTGGCTCACTGCATTATCATTGAGTCTCATGACGAACCGCGGCTAAATTTTATGAGTGACGCTGTATCGAACTGCCTGCCGGATCTTCCGCTTCCGGGCCTCCGCTCTGGCCAGTCTCAAACGCGTAATTTTCTTGGACGCGTGCAAAAAAATTTCGTTACTCAGCTCTTTCTTTTTAGCAGAAAAGTTTTTTGAAATATGATGGCCACTGCAGCAAACACACCGTCTCTTCTCGTCAAGCGCTTGTCAGAAAAAGCAAAACTGCCCACACGTGGATCGCCAGCTTCTGCAGGTTACGATTTATACAGGTAAATGGCAGTGATCGATTGACGATGATCGCGATGCATCGCATTGACCCATAGACGATATAGTGCGGAGGACAAGGTCATTCCAGCTCAAGGAAAAGCTGTCATTGCCACTGATCTGTCCGTTGCGGTACCTGAGGGCTGCTATGGTCGTGTAGCACCACGATCCGGTTTGGCAAGCAAACACTTCATTGACACTGGTGCTGGCGTGATCGATGCGGATTACCGTGGCCCTTTGGGTGTATTGCTATTCAATTTCTCCAAAGAGGATTACACAGGTAGGTGTCTTGTCGACATTAGTGGCATTAAAATCAGCCGTCATTCTAACAGATGATGTCCTTTTACAGTGGCACAAGGGGATCGTATCGCCCAGTTGGTATTGGAACGCATTTACACACCCGAAGTTGTCGAAGTTCAGGTGAATATCTTTTTGGACTATGACCCATAGAACAATTGCAGACAGAAATTGGACCGTAGATGGGGTGTAAAAGAAAAAGGGAACAGGGAATACTCATGGTTTGTTGTTGATTTAGGATCTGGATACAACCACACGTGGCGCTGGCGGATTTGGTTCCACCGGTTATCAGTAGAATCAGCCAGAGGGTGATAGTTGTCTCAATAGCTTGTTTCACCATGGTCTGGAGTATGTTGGACTTCAAATTTTAACCATGAACAGAGTTCCGTTTGGATTGTATTTGATTTGACTTCCCATTCGCTTCGTGTGCATTGACAGCCATATCACAGCATCTGTGTGATCTCGCAGATTCCATATACGTGACCACCGTTGAGCCAAAAAGTTGGCTCGAGTTGCCAACTCGTTCCCAGATCCCACCCTCGCGAATGCTAATAATCTATGCCATACGCATTTGGCACCACACCCGTCCAAAGACGGAGCATGCCACGGCGCTAGGTCTTATAAGGGAGGCTTGATTGCGGTTAACCACTCCAACCTATTTATCAATTTGTAAATATTCCATTCTTGCCAAGATGTGGCTCAAGGTACTTCCATAGCGTAAATTCGTTAAAATTATTATTTCTTGCAATGGTTCTCTTTTACTTATGCTTCCCTCTTTCTGTATATCGTACAAGAGACGATACCTAAAATCTACCAAATGCTATCGTCTTTGTCGCTCTTTAAAGCGCATAAAGAGCGTTGAAGCCATTGCTATCCAGCCCAGCGGAACTTTAATTGCGCCGTCGCCTCGCCACACACAGAGAAAATGTGTTTCATTGAGCTGCAATCGATGGACTGTCTTCCGCCTTTGATTTACGATCAGCTCCTCTCAACTCATTTGATACGCTGCAGCATTATTGTAAATATCCAGCACAAAGAGAGAGGGATATTGAAATTCACCCTCAAGTCATCGGATTTTGTGCGAGTGTAAAACAGACCACACTGCTTTACAGCGACTCAGTCATCGGCTTTCAGTGCAGCCGCTGGTGCTTCTTGAGCGCAATCAGCCCTACCTAAATTTTCGCGAAGTGCAATACTAAAAATCATCTGTAAAAATGCAGGAAGCAGATTTGATGACGAAAGTAGTATCAGGTCACCGCAACACATCGTTTACTTGCAGAACAAAGTCTGCGCAAACCTGGTTTCAGAGAAATTCTGCAACTGGTTTGTGACTGGTTTGGAGCGGACTTTGTAATGCTGAGGTTTGACCTGCCCCAACTCGGTCATTGTATGCGAACAGCCTTTTTCTTTTACCCAATCCTTTCGTATGTCTTCATCAATTCAAGGGTAAGTAAAAAAGACCAATGAGTTTTATGAATAAAATCGAAATCTCATGCAAATGGGATCCAGTAGTCAGCCTTCTGTCAACGGGCTGAAAATCGTTGTGGCGGCAGATGGCTCAGATATTGCCAAACAAGCCATTGACTATGCGGCCAACTTGTGTCAAAAGTTATCTGTACCACATCTGTTGCAAGTCCTTTACGTGACGGGCGTAAACCCGTGTAGCATACCGTTTCTGTAAGTTCATTGTTTGTTACTCGACCTCCTAAAAACAGGCAATCCACTGGCATCAGAACAAAAAGGAATACAGGACGAAAATTGACCCGCCATATCCGTTGTTATTTTATTTTATTTTTTGGGTCGTTTATCAGCGATACACTGGATAGATTCAATAACAGAGATATCGAACGTGACGCGCAAAACCACTTGGACGATCTGAAATTCTTCATGTCCAAATACGACGATATTGTAAGCAAACTAGTGAGGATTTTGGGGCGGCGGAGAAGCGCGTGATTTCATGCTGTGAAACTGACGTTTTCATTGGTCGGAATAGGTGAACTACACTATTCGCACAGAAAAGGAGCAACGGGCGGTGGAGTACATTATTACGGATTATGTGAATGAGAATCCACCAGATATGTTGGTGCTAGGATCATCGAACCGCGAAGGGATTCAAAAGTATGTTTTAGGATCGGTCAGTGATTACTGCCTCCATCACTGTCATTGTCCAGTCACCATTATCAAGCACAATGTCCAAGGTTCACCAACCAAATCCGAATAAAAACCCAAATTCGCATTAAAAAAGCAAAAACAAAATGGAAGAAGAGGAAAAGTCTCCATGAATGTGAAAGAAGGAATGGGGTGACACAAGATCAGTCCACGTTGACATGTTTATTGGCTTTCGTATTCTCGGACAAAATAGGCTTGCACGGCTTGTTTAGTCTCTTGCTTCAGATGCGCCACATCTTGCGCTGAATACCTTTGGCTCAATAATTGCGTTACCTAGCACAATCTGTGTTTAGTTATCGTATGATTTCACATTCAATGTTTGCTTTTGGGAAAGCCCACCTCTTGATCTACCCGATGGAGTAGTTCTTCTCTGTTGTATGGATCCTCATCCATCGCCTCGGTCACCTTTTTATCGTGTATATAATTCCTCATTGCCTGGTAACATTCACCGTGATAAATAAATGAATCAAATAGGTTATCGGTGGGATGTTACCTGGAAACCTGCCGCCGCCGCGACTTGTTCCGGAGTAGCATCGGGTTTATTTTCAAGGAAAACGGATCGATAGCAACTGTAAAGTTCCTCAGGTCGCGGAAATGTGCATGATTGATGTTTTTCCACTGCCCAAAACGCGTTAATATAAACAACATTGAGATAAAACAGGATAAAAAGTTAAAAACGTACAAGGCGGCGGTCTTAATAAAGCCAGATCCTGTTCGGAGCGTGCGTCTTGAAAAGGTTCCAATAACCATTGCTGAGTGCTACTGGTAGAATCTTTGGTGTTCAAGAAAACCTGGTTGCCTTCTTTAAAGTCGCCTCCCTATGTAAAAGGCGATAAGAGTTGGAGCATTCGATTCAGTAATAACCTTCAATGACGAGGTAGCGTGAAGGGAAAGCCAACTGAATGAAGTAGAAGGTTACCCGAATATCTAAGACCAAGTGAGGTGCTGCAGCTGATACAATGTAGCCATCTTGATATTTCCACCGTTGATTGTGGGCTAATCCAGGTTTGCGAGCGTACTGGATGATGACTTTGTCCTTTTTGATATCACCTATCGAACCATGGAATCGATGTAAGGGTTCAGTGGAATACTAGTCGATCGGATCATTCGCAATCACGCACCTCCTCGAATATCAAGTACTAAAAAAGACCGATATAGGAAACTATTGAGTATCTCCTAATTTGCCCCGCAACAAGGATACGTCGTCAGTGCCAATCTTACCTAATCCCGATTTTTTATTGATTAAGAATCCATCTTCATGCATCCAAAGCTATCCAAAAAATTGTTCTTTCTTCTTTAATTTATGATGACTTCCCTGAATTCATGACTTTGTGCATCCCATCAACCAGTACGCCATGACCAGCGATGAGAGGCTTCTGTGCTATGCATACCTGATTGATGCTATCGACCATTTTCTTTTCATGATAAAAAAAAATAGATATGAGACCCAGTGTGTTACAGCCGACTTTGCGTCTTTTTTTTTTCTTTTTTATTCTGCATGTGAAATGTTCTTTCTTATTTTTTTTTTCTTTTTACCTGCGGCCATATGATGATATTGTATTCGTTCTAGGATGTGGTCATATTAAAATAATCGGGAATTGGGCGTGCATCAAGGGGTTTTCAATAGAGTGGAGTAAATCAGGGAGAGAGACGGGAAAGGGTAGATCCTTTGGTTACTGTTGGTGGCCATTGTCATGACAAGGTCATGCAACTTACCAACATGCCACCATCGTACACATCAATGGCCATCTTTTTCGCTTTGGAACGGATAAAAAAGAACCCATGCGGGAAATCGTCTACAAAGTTTCCCGTCATTGCCGTGGAATATTTGTCAAAGCTAGCAACGTTGGTGTTATGCTTTCAGTTTTGGTTGCAGGAAAGAAACTAGCAGGTTCCCAGAGCCACATGCGGTTTTTTTTTTTGCGTCATACCAAAATTGTATGGGGACACAAAAAAAAAAAAGTTATTTTCTTTTTCGTTTGGATGCTAAAAATAAACAATAAGTAGAGCGGTGTTTAAGTGAATACTGCGCCTACTCAGAAACGACTTTATATAGGAAGTAAAAAAATAACGACGCCAAACTTGTATAAAAGCAGCTTGAGAAGATTTTTTTTCACCCTCCATCCATTTTAATTCGGTTTCATTTTCCGTCTCCTCTCCATTTTTCATCTCTTATTGTTTTTTTTTTTTCTGATAAGAGAAAGAACGTCTTCTTCTGTTCTACGCTTCTCCTTTGTTCCTTTCACTTTTTTTGCATCAGCGTCGATTTTTAAAAGATCATGGCTGTGTCGTGGATACCAAAGATTTCTGTTTCCTCGAAACAGTTGTCAAAGAAAATGATTGCTATCCAACTTGTCATTGTGTTTCTGTTGGGCTTTTTCTTTGTTTCAACACTGGATTTGAGCGTGTATCGATCAGGACTTGGTATGTTTTTGCCCCTAATAGTAGTCACCAACCGCTTTTTCCTTCACCCGCGTAAACCCAAATCTCATATCTCTTCATGAATAGTCGATGATTGTCCAACTGGTTGGACTTTATGTCGGTCTAGTAAGCCCGAGCCTCAGTCAGACGTCGATATTGCATCATTACTACACCAACAACAGCCGATCGTTCCTATCACTCGTCCAAAAACATTCCCCTATACCATTGTTACCGCCTCCAGCGCCAACCACCTGTGCTCACTGGAAAATTTCCTGTATTCATTGAATGAACTCAGAGCCGAATTGGAGCCTTCAGAATTCCCGCGCGTCGTTGTATACAACATTGGAATGAACCGAACCCAGTTGCCTGTTTTGGATCAGCTGGTCGAACATGGCTTAATTGATGATCTTGTTACGTTTGATTATTTCAAATATCCCCGTTTCTGGGACGTTGCGCTAAATGCGGGCGAATACGCTTGGAAAACTGGCATCGTAAACGAAGCCCGTCTGCATTACACTGAGGATACCGATACCGGAATTCTTGTGTGGCTTGATGCTGGTAACCTTGTGACCGCGGACTTTTTACGTCACATTCCTTCAATCGTTCGTCAACATGATGGTTTCTGGTCGCCACGCAGCTCTTACCGTATGGGACGATGGACCCATCCCGGCATGTTCGACTACTACGGCGTGCGAGCCTCGGAATACGCCAAAAACGTGAATTGCAATGGTGCTGCGGTGGGTTTCGATGCCAGAAATCAAACGATTGTGGACACCATGATAATTCCGTGGTACGAATGCGGTTTGAATAAGCGATGCATTGCCCCACCTGGGTCCTCCCGGAAAAACCATCGTCAAGATCAGGCTGCGTTAACATTTTTAGCCTATCGCAATGGTCACAGTTGCAAGCTGGTGCCGAATCGGTTCCACAATCTCCAAATCCATCGTGATGTTTCCTGTCGTGCCAACTTGTTAGAGTTGGAAGTCCAGGGGAAACTTAATCATCCTTCCTCCATTGGTAAGTATTTCTTTTTTTAATTCTGCTTCAGATGATCTTGATTACTTTTTTTTTTCTGTTTCGGTTTTTCGCTGTGATTTGAAGCCGTTTATCCTAATCCTATTTTTCCCTTTCTTTATTTTTTTTTTTTTTTTGCTTAGATTTCCCAAAATGGTTCCGAAGTGATACGTTGGAATTGTACAATCATCCCGAATGGCGCTATCCTGAAGATGAGGTGCCGAAGCATATTGCCAAACTCATTCAGCCTCCAGAATTCGCCTTGTAGATTTTGTCTTGACGTTCGCGTATACTTTTCCCTTCCTATTTACATCATTTCCTTCTTTTTTGCATATTTTTTTTGTACATCTGTCTCTCTCGACACCCAACCCACCCTTTTCTTGATTTTATCACGATAATACGCTTGCCATATTCCTTTTTTCCCCACACTGATTATCCTTAGAAAACCCACCGTGTATCCTGAATGTACATAGATATCCCGTTTAACCTTGAAACACCAAATCAAGCCCTATTTTGCATAGCATTCCTTTTTCTCCTCTTTCCCCTCCCCTTTTGATTACTCTTGGAAGTATCGTCTTATATGCATCGATTGCCTTGCCCTTTTTTTTAATATTTTATTTATTCAAACCGAAAAAAAAAAGAAACCTCAGAAATCGCCATAGAAACATTTTAGACGCTTATGCTATTTCTGTTCTGTGTTTTGTTATTTGCAGAATCTCAACTTTTTGTTTCCTCTTTCGGTTGTTACAATCTGAAAAGTCAAAAACAGAGCTCGTAACCGTATCAACCAAACCATTCGTATACAACAAACAAATGTCGGCGTGTCAACCTATAGTGTCCGCTAACCAAAATGGCGGTTCGTCAACTAATGGCCCACTCATTGGCAGTGATGAAAGCCGATTGTCTCGTGTTTGCTCAAGATGGACAGGTTGTGGTGCCTGACATTCGATTCAGGCAGCAATATGTAAATTCAGTCTCCGCTCATGCGTTGAAAAACCCTCACCGAAAGCGCCTCCTTTTTTTTTATACTTCTCTTATATTAACCATGTTGACCCCTGCAAGCAGTAGCACCAGTACCAGCAGTAACAGTAGTCTCTTATTGCCAGTACCCTATCCTCAAAGATCGCGATCAGCATCGCGATCGACTAGTTTACTGCCCAGACCAGTGGCATCACGGTCTCGCGGGGTTTCCGAATCGTTGCAGCAGCGTCCGTTACCCCGCACCAACAATAGCACCAGCAGCCGTGTTTCATCGACTCTGGAAGCCGAACGATGTCACATTGCTGTTCAATGCCACGGAATGCAGAATGCTGGATATCAGATCGATGAGCAACAGCATGTCATCCGAGTAGTGACGGGTGCATCAAGCGCCGCTAAAAAGTTCAAGTTCGGTAAATCGTAAAAACGATGAAAATGGGCGAGATCAGCTCGACTCAACTGTATGAATCTTGCGTAGACCGATTCTTCAATGGAAACAACAGCAGTATCGACATATACCGTGCTTCTATCAAGCCGATTGTTATGTAGGTGGATGCTGTCTTTTTGCGAAAAATCCAACAGCTAACGACTGTGCGTTTTGTTCGCATCCGCGGAATGGTAGCCAGGCAATGGAGGGCTATAATGGTTTCATATCCTCTTATCTTTATTCATTATTGCCTCGTGACTGATGATGTGACTTAATCTTACATAGGAACGATCATCGGCTATGGAGCGCCTACAGACACTTCTGTAAGTTACTCTTTCTTCAATTTAACATCAAATGAGACTCATAGCATCGGTTTGCCACTGTATGGTTCTCCTTAGAGCATGGTAGGTTATCTAGGGAGCAGAGCAGTGCGTTATGCATAGCCTAGGAAAAAGGACACCATTTAACGCATATCTTCAGCTAGGTAAAACGAAATGGTTGCCAACTGACGTTGGATTATTTGTATTAAAAGATCATTTTGAGTCAGGAGAAGATGGGATCATCTTTCAGGCTATAGATACCTTATTCGATATGACTCAACAGGTATTTCTCAACTTTTACAGTGACAAATAACCGAATACCGGCTCATATCCCTGATTTTTCGATTTGGCAGTTGTCAGACAGAGAGTTCCTGTTGCGTATGGCGTTAATGGAGATTCGTAACGAGTCAATACGCGATCTTCTTCCCGTGACTGATCCACAGCATCTTGGAAAAATCTGTGACAAGGTATACTGGATTTCCAGGCATTATATATATACTTGTTTTTCTCATTGAATCTGTAGAAAACACATCTAGGTGCTTCTTGTAGACCGATGGCATCGGCGATCCAAGTGCGTAAATTGATTCATGAAGGATTGGGTATGCACGATATTTATTTTGTTTGAAAAAGCCATGGTGTTGGGGTAAAAACTGATGGAAATTGCAGCAAATCGATACTTGGTTAGCAAAGATCCACAAGGCCATCTCATTCTGCAAGTAGTAAGTGGCTCGTATACAGCTGAAGCAAGCGCTATGAACCTCACGGACGGCATCGCTAGATTATCGAAAGTCGTGATTTATGGAAGCCACCCAGCACATCCCAAACATCAAAAATTCAACAAGCAGGATGCAAAAGAGTCAATGAGACGGTCAAAGTATCAAAATTGGTAGGCAACCTTGAAGCATGCATCATAATAATCCAAAACTCAATGCGTTCACAGACGCTAGTCTTACTTGATGACGAAGGCCAAGGACAATTTGCAAAATCGGCCGTGGATAAAAGGTAGTGATGGAATTAATCAATAATGCCATTCGATCTGTATAAAATAACTTGCAGCATAGCCTATTGACACTTAAAACCATCTTGTCCCATATGGCAGATAAAGGATTATCGAGGTAATAGAGAGGGGAACCATGTCATTGCATAGTAGTCTGAAGCTGATATGGTCGACATCGACTTTATCTTTTGGCGGGTATTAGTGGTTCAAATCGGCGTCTTTTTCAGGAATCGATGATCACGCAAATATTGGAGAATTCATTGCTGGGCGATGCCAAAATGGCGTTCCTTTGTACTTTGGACGGGCATGACCCAAGAGCCATTACGACCGTTCTAAAAGTGGCAACCCAATTCCGACAAATAACCTCTGCTCCTAGAATTCACGAAGTAAGGGACGCTTCTTGGAAAAAATGACTAAAAGACCAACGCTCATGATATGCAACGTGATTAGATATATTATGAGAAATCCCACATGAACCATTGTCAACGCGAGATTGGGAAGCTTCAAGCAAGGGTTCGCACTGCTACTGGTTTAGCAGGGATGCAATCAATACAAACCGTTTTGACGGACAGGTACATGCAGGCAGTAACAGTTGACGCAAATGAACTTTTCGCTAAGTATTGCTGCCTATCATTTAGATTACGGTTGTGGAAGCAATACTTCATATCCTCTACGTCTCCACCTGCCCTCCATGTATGTATATCGCTAGATAGCATTCCATCCCATCTGTATTGATTTTTATTTTAATTGTTTTCATGTAGCTTTCTATGGATGGCGAGAAAAAGCCGTCGGAGCATGCTCCCATGTTGGAACAACAGTTATTGGAAGCCAATGCTGCCAACGAAGAGCTGAGAAAGCAGCTGCGTGCGACTGAAATCAGACTGAAAGAACTGGAGAGCAATAGTCTGGCTGATCGAGTAGCCCAGTTGGAAGTCGAGCTCAGCATCACGAAAACGGAGCTTCATGTAACCAAATTATTGTCAAAAGAATCGGCACATTTCACCGATGCAGCCAAGGATCCACTCATCTGGCATATGACATCGCTTTAACTGCGAGTCGCAGCATCAACCCACGACGTGGTGAACCAACCATATGCAATGTTTTAGGATACCTTTCTTTGGTCACACACATGTAGAAAAAGTGCAATAATGCGTTTTCGACGCATTCTGGACGCTTGTACTATTTTCTTCGTTGTCTTTTTACCATAAAAACCCATATTTGCATTATTTATTTCTTTACAGCTGGACTTGAGAAACTTCATACAAGTAAGTGCCCAACAACTTGGTACCAGACACGTAGTTGGAGCGATCCAATTTCTCGTTGATGGAGTGAGCGCCCTATTATAGAGAGCCGGTCAATCATCTTTTTCGTAAGGCAATACACACCCAACCCATTGCAACCAAAGAACTTACATCATCGCCACGGCCCATGGGGAGCAACAAGACGTTCTTCTTGAGAGCTTCCTGGAAGGACAGGGTCACAGGAATAGAACCACCTTCACGGGTCAAATCAGGCTTGACACTGAACACTTTTTCAACGGCCTTGGCAGCAGCCACTGGGATAAGACAATCGATTGTCATCAGTTTCCATGGAGATGGTGTGTTACTTTATGCTCTATTCAAGTGGCACAAACTTACCATAGTTAGGATGCTGAGGGCTGGAGAGCCAGTGGTTACCACCGTGAGTGCATTCGATGGTCATGGAGTTCTTGGAATTCAACTTGTTGAATTCGTCGGTCACGTATTTCTTGACGAGTTCAGTCACCTTTTCGGGTTCCATATCAGGGACGGTACGGATGGAGAACTTGCCAACGACACGAGCGGGAACGACGGTCTTGTCACCAGGGTTGTAGAAGGCACCTTCGACACCGTGAAGGGACAAGGAGGGGAATCTCCAGCGGTGTTGCAAAGTATCACGGATGGATTCGTGAATATTGATCTTGTTACCCACAGCGTCATGGAGTTCTTCCATCTTGAACGCCAAATGATCATAGGTCTTTTGCTCCTCGTCTGAGTAACGTCAAGTTTAGAACCGTAACGCTCCTTTTTTTCTCACGATCTCGCAGAAAATTCCCAACTTACCGGTCACTTGGCGCACTTGATCGTAAATACCGGGCACCAAAATCTTGCCGTCAGGAGTGACCAATTTGCTCATGAGAGCGAAAAGATCGGTCATTGGTTCGTGGACAGTGCCACCAAACACACCAGAATGCAAATCAGCTCTCTATTTCAGAGATTGAACGCATTGTTAGTCATATCCATTCCCTCCCTCTACGCAGTTCTTGTTATAATATTGACTTACGGGACCCTTGACAGTCAAATGGAAGTAGGAGACTCCACGGAGACCGTAGGTAAGGCAAGGCTTGGTGGTACCGAGCCAGTAGTTATCAGAAATGCACACAGCGTCGACATCACGGAAGTACTTGTCAGCTTCACTGTAGATGATGGGATCCAAACCTTCGGAACCAGATTCTTCCATGCCTTCAAGACAGAATTTAAGGTTGACAGGCAATTCCAAGCCCATTTTCTTGTGTGCTTCAACGACGTTGATCCAGCCCAACACAGGACCCTTGTCGTCGGTGCTACCACGTCCAATCAAACGGTGTTGATCATCTTCGACCAAGGTAAAAGGATCAGTAGCCCAGCCATCCTCAATCAAAGCCTACATCATTCACGGAAAGAAAGAAAAAAAGAAAAAAAGAAAATTCACGCTAGGTCAAATTAGGTGTTTCTTGCCTTTTTGGGAAGAGGTCACTTACAGGCTGAACGTCGTAGTGACCGTAAACAAGAATGGTCTTTTTGGCAGGGTCATTGCCAACCGTGGCCAGCACGATGGGAGGCAAGGGTAAAGTCTGACCGTGGAAGTCTTGCTGGCCAGGATCGCGGGTCTCAACGGAAGCGCCCAAAGCCTTGAGTTCGTCGATGAGGAAGTCGGCCATGCGGAAAACGTCCTGACGATGAGCAGGATCACCACTCACGCTAAAAAAGAAAGACGGGAATGAATATCATGTGGATAATGGGGCGGATGATAAGGCACCCCTTTGAACCACTGCCGGTTGGGCACGCGTAAAGCGAAACAGACATGCGTACCTAGGAATAGCGACGGCTTTGCGAAGTCTTTCGACAAAGTCATTCTGGTGTTCTTCAACGTATTCCAAAAATTTGACAACAGGCATGATATTTTTCCTTTATTTGAAAAGAAAAAAAAAGGATGGAGGAAAGGAAAACGGAAAAGAAACCGAAAAAAAATAAGAATGCATGGGTTTTAAACAAACTGGGAAGAGACCCGCGCTGAGGCGTGCGAAAAAAAACAAGGCACATTCAGTCTCCGACACACTCTACTAAACTTACTTTTGACAGACAAAGCAGAGTTTGTGAGGCAGGTGTGGATTCAATAAAAAGTCAAATCAGTTCATCACGCACCAAAAGAAACATGGAATATGATCTTACCGTAAACAGCAGTCGTCTTTACTACGACGCAAACTGAAATATTTCGGGCCTCCCCTCGCCTGGAGCGATGCTGGCGGCAATTTCATGCAAAAACTTACCCGGAAGGCGCCAAATAGCCAAGAAGGAAACAGGTCAGATGGACCAAAAACCATCAATTTTTTGACAACAGTCTTTGAAGTGCACTGGAAAAAAAAAGCAAGTCGTGTTCTTTTATGTTGTTATCAGCATGAATTTTTTTTTCCTCTCTTTATTTCCTTATTTTTATTTTACCCTTCGTCATTACGTTATCATGCACATCACAGATCCAACGTCAAGCAAACGCTACCAAGGCTTAACAGCTCAAGAGATTATATCGTTAAAAAAGCAAAGAAAACAGCGATCATTGGAGGAGAAGCGTGTACGCGAGGAGATGGAGAAACAGGAGCAAGGTATACATAATAAAACGCTCAGAGATAAAGCGACACGACTCACAGATCATCGGTAGTTTGCAAACGATGCGGAGCTCAAGGGCATAAAGATGCACGAAGTCGGGAGTGCCCCTACAACAGTAAGTGGATATCAATTTGATCTATGTACTATGCCATCCATTCTCATGTCCTACAAAAGAAAGCAAGAAGCGTACCAAGGAAGACGCCGAAAAGAAAAGAGACGCCAACAAAAAACGCAAACTGGAAGCACAAGGGCGAAAAACCGACCCGTGCAAGAAATGCACTGACGAAGGGATTTACGACCCTGAGGGCAATCCTCACGCCTCCAGTCGAAAACCAAGTTGTCCATTCCATGAAATCTTACTCGAAGAGCATCTTTCCCAGAAGCTTCGAGGACAACACAGGCGATATGTGGTTAAGATCGGCTTTGCAAAAGCACTGAATTTGCCGCCAGATTCGGCAGCACGATTCACTTCCGAACTTGAACGGATAGTTGACGTTGTACGAGAAGTGGCCGTAAAATCCATGCTATTCGCGAATTTTTTCCTTTTGTACCTGTTGGACAATCCCATGAACGAGTTACCGATCATTTTTTTCTCGCAACAATTGTTTTATGCATGCCAACAGCTCGTCCTCGGAAAGCCAGTGACTAACACCAACTTACCCATTGCCCAAATGACCCGCATTTTTGAAGAGCTCTCGTTGACAACCATTCCTTGCATGAAAATTTCTCCACGTTTTGCAAATCGAAGCATCCTATACGCAAACGTACTTGCTTATCAGGCACAACAATCAGCGACGATATTTATCAACAACATCGTTGAACCTTTTGCGAACAGGGCAAAACGTTATTTTTTCGTCGAAATCCGAATGCTATTACCGGTAAGTTGGGAAATCGGCATAATATTGATCCACCACTTATTTCAACGAGATAGGATCTCGGTGAGCGCCAAGCATGGCGTTTTGCCGCATACATATACAGTTGCATCACGCCAAATCCTACCGATTGGCCTGAAGGTGTGGACCACACCGCCGACTTAGACATCATCGTTGGCGAGATTCTCGAAAGCACAGAACTTCCTCTCTCCCTCTTGGTCACAGAAGAAAACCTCACGCGCAACCCTGGCCCGTTTTTCAAGTTCCTTCATTTTGCGCTATCAGTCATCGAACTGTACAACGATCAAAAATTCTATGCTGCTTGTGAACCACAGTCAGAAGCCACGCTTCGTTGGTTATATACCACCGTTTTCAATACTTGCGAAGAACTTCAGCGCACCAGCAAATTACGACGAAGGAAGCTCGCTTTAGCCATTTGCAACTCGATTAACAAGAACGAACCGCCGCAATTGCGCGATCTGTCGGAGGCAACAATTGCAGAGATTCAAGTGTTCATTTCTCATACACGCACACTGATCGCGACGAACAATTTCTATCCGCCTGTGGAGACAATTCTCAATACCATCCGCTCTTTCCTCTTGTCCCACGTTTGAGTTTCATTCGACCACACGTGATGATAGACACCACCACGTTGCAGGCAATTTTGCGACGATCTGACAACGGAGAATTTTTGATGAAAATTGCACCAAACCATCATCACAACAATACATGATGTAATGACACTCCAATTTGCACGAGTTTTCGATTTGGCGAAAATACGTTATAGACCAACAGATACCCACAGAGCATTTACCAACCATCTTGCCACAGACGGCCATGCAGCATCTTTCATTTTTGCAAAGGCAATATCAACTCGCGAACGGCTACCCGATCTAGACATTGACGATTTTGACGAAGAAGACTTGCACGATCATTTTGAGTTGTGGGGTCTGGATCCAGGTCATAGACAAGTGTTTGTCGCCAGTAACGGTCACGGCATTCAACCTCATCAGGTGCGATCTTTAACAAAAGCCGAATATTATGAAAAATCCGGCTTCACCAAGACGAACAAGAAAATGGAAAAACTGCGGAAGGCCGACCACCCAACCTCCGATTCCGCAGCCTCTATCGAATCCCTAGAGAAGCAACTTTTATCGCTCAAGACATCGAGCTTGCAAGTATATCATCTGGGTTTATTTTCCATCAACGGCGTATTCCCTCAACTTTTGGATTTATACGATACCCGGTTCAACCAGTTCCGATTTTTGAACTACCAAGGCAAACAACGGATGCAAGCGGAAATGGTGAACATTTTTGTTAATGGCGGCCGCAAATACGACAAGCGAAAAGCAAGAGGGCGCAAGAAGTACAGGAAGGAGCAGAAGGGGAAGAAACGCAAGGGGAAGAGGAAGGAAAGGTAAGATATGTCATCGAGGTTATCGGAAGCCAAAATGACTGAATCGCTCGTCGGTTATCCAGTGTTGTTGGTAACCCAGCGAAGTGGGAAGCCACCGGTTTTCAAAAGTCGCACAAAATTCCATTGATCGCCTTTGGCACCGGCAGCTGGGGGGCCATAAGAGGAGGAGGTTTGCCTGGGGTATCCGGGATGTGTCGATCGGTTCTGAAAAAAGCCGAAAACCAAGGCTTGCTCGTTGTTGTCCCTATACACGAAGCATATACTTCACAAGTAAGTTTGTGTTACTCATCCTTGTGTTACTCATCCAGAATGCCATACAACTGACTTCACTCGTTTCAAAGGTTTGCAACAACTGCCAAAGAAGAACGTTGAAACCCATTCGTGACGATGATGGCGAGGAACTGCACTCCATCTTGGCCTGTAACGAGGTACATTGCAAGACGGTGTGGAACCGCGACGTCGTCGCCAGTAAGAATATTTTCCAAGTCGCCGCCAGCATCGCGTCCGGCGAGGGGCGGCCCGAAATATTTCAGTTTGCGTCGTAGTAAAGACGACTGCTGTTTACGGTAAGATCATATTCCATGTTTCTTTTGGTGCGTGATGAACTGATTTGACTTTTTATTGAATCCACACCTGCCTCAAAAAAAAACTCTGCTTTGTCTGTCAAAAGTAAGCTTAGTAAAAATTTGGATTTCAAGAAGCGCTATTTACTGATTGGATTCTTTTTAGTTCGTGGACATTACGCAAAATTAGGGAAAAAACCTGTATAGGATCAACCTTGTTTCTAACAGATTAAATAGCACTTTTTTTGGGTATAAGGGAAACCCCAGCTTTACTCGACAAGGTGGATCCGTCGGCGAGGAGTATCCGATACGACAACATGAGATTGCTTACTGAATATGCATAAACTTACCAACACTTTCACTTTAAATTTCTGACACACATGCAAAAAAAAAAAAAAAAAAAAAGTGGCTAAATTTCTTTGGCAACAACAAGCATCCTTAAATCAAAGGATCGCATAAATGCACAGTGATGTTTCCCGTAGCGGGGATGGACGGCATACCACTTGTTCTGCAACATCAAAAAAGTACCACAATGGCGTTTTATAAAATGCACGTGGTCTATAAACTAAAAAAAAAAAAAAAAAAAAAAAGAATCGGAATTCTTCTGTTCTGTCACTGTGGCTAAAGCAGTACCATTATGCTCTCGAGAATATAATTCGACATCAGATAAAAACGTACCCATTATCAGCGGTGCCGCGTTGTTAAAAGAGCAGGATAAATGACAATGAAGATGAGTAGTGTTCCAGACGAATGCAGATCGCGGATGCATGCCGCGCGTTGTATCACGACCCAACCGCATATGGTATGACCTGCATATGCCCTAGAGGTTGGGCTTGGTTCACGATTCGACAATGTTCTTTCATGACTTTTTCTCTTTGATTTGATGAACAAATATACTGGATATGGACATAGCTCAAGACGGGAAATGAACTTTGGCGTTCAAAGTAATATGACAAGATGAAAAGCCATATCTTGCTAACTAAGTTTATTGTGGCTCGATCACATGAGACCTATAAATCAAAAAACGAGAATAAACAAGTCTTGTCTTGTCGTTGCTATCACCTCAATTTCCATCTTTAGAACCTCCATCAAAAGCAGGTTATGTTTGCATCTCGATTTATGGCAGCTAAAAAAAGGAAAATAACCGAGATGGGCAAGATAAGCACATGAAATGGTTCAGATGTACTAATGACAACAGTGTAGAAACACTAGCCAATATGTCACCGTTGTCAATTATTTTGACAACTGGATTACTGGTGGCTCATAAAGCTGAAGAGAGTCATTACTTCAAGCAAGCGAAGAGAAGATCGGCATTGATTTCTTAATCATAAGGTTTTGAGGGATGGATCAGTATAAAGAGAAACGAGTTCATTAACACTGGTCAATTAGGCGTAAGTTCTCAGGTATTAGTTGGCGTTCTTTTTAATTTGCGGTTGCGTGATTCACATGCCCAGCCACATCGCATATTCTGTGATGATTTGCTGCATAGGATCGCAGGTCAATTTCTACAATGGATTTAAAAATTGATCATCGACATCTCTATTGAAGCAGGGATTAGGGAACCCAGTCATCATTTCATTGTATATGCACTACGTCAAAGGGTAAGAACAAGCTTGCTGCGAGAAATAAGAAACCAAAAAAAGGGGGAGGGGAAGAGGAGAAAGGGGGATCCGTCCTATTCTGTCAGGCGGCATGTGAAGTCCCTTCGATGGAGCATCATTGCCAAGATGATGTTCCTTTGGAAATGAAGTGGAACAGCCTTCCTTTCCCTTCAAAAAAGGGAAGGCACGAGGAGGAAAAATAAATGACGACAGAATGAGGCAATACGAAGGATGAGCAACCGGGAAAAACACACACCAAGCAAAACTACATATATGGTATCATAGCAAGGAGCAATGTGTGGCGAGAAATTTTTTTTTTTCTCGCCTGTGCTCCTAAACAATCCCAGAGAGAAAATAGTGCCTTGGTGTTTCATTCAAGTATTTTTCCTTTATTAGAAGTGTAAAAACGCCTCCTATCTTTTATTTTTTTTTCCATATGAACTTGAGGGAAGTTCCCAGGAAGTCCAAAAAAAAGAAGCTGTACAACAACTTTGTCAATAGTCCCGGAGTAATGTAAAAATTGATCTGCATTACTAGTTGCAGCAGACAACAAGCTTTTTATTTTTTATTTTTACAGTTTCTAGGGGTAAAGAAAAAAAAAGTTACCGATATAATATAAAAAGAAGGTAAATGAATGAGTGATATGAGATTATTATTTCCGCACACAATTATGAATACTATGACTGCCACGCATTCTTCCACCACTTGTTCTTCCATGCCCGATATTTTAAGATCACGTACTGTTATGGATGTGTCAAATCTGTTATCACCTGCTCCTCCCTTGAAAGCCAAACGAAAGCGAGCTTCGCCTTCACAGTTATCAGTTCTCAACCGAGTGTTCAATCAGACCTATTTTCCCTCTACTGAATTACGAATGGAACTCGGTAAACAGCTGGGTATGAGCCCGCGCACTGTACAAATATGGTTCCAGAACAAACGTCAATCCATCCGTGCTCATGAAAAGCATCATCAATATCACCACCATCATCATCAGCATCAGCATTCTCATCAACATCCCCATACATATCCGTCTCAACAACATCATCAACGGTCTCCTTCTTTACAGCGGTCTTCGCCTTCATCGTCACCTGTAAAACAGTCACTGATGCTCTCGCCTCCAAGCTCACCCTATATGCGGCCCACTGGCATCTCCTTGCCACCCCTTCGTCTACCTCCCCCAGCAAGCTTTCCCTTGACCCCATCCTCCTCGGCATACCCAAGCCCGGATTCGATGAATTCCATTTTTTTCCGGGACTGAAAACTGAAAAAAAGCAATCTTTGCCTTGACGACGAATCCATGCGAACGGAACTATTAGCGTCTTGCTGGTCTCAACGATCATCAATTGAGCCCAATGTAGGACCTCTTTGCACTGTTCGTTCCTTTCACTTGCTTGTTCTTTTATTCTTTTTCTTGCATTCCCCAGTTACCCAATTCTTTTCTTTTTGGTTTTTCTCGATTAGTCTTACTTTCATTGTTATTGCGAGTGCCCGTGTATACATACCTTGTCTCTCCTGCTTGTGCTACCCTTAAAAAATTTATTATGCATTTCTTCCCTTTCTATTAGTATTACTGCACGTCTTGTATGATAACCGTGTTCTTCTTTTCATCTATTATGTTCATTGTATATGCTCGCCATCACGAATCGATTTACGATTGCTTTTTAAATATACATAATGCTCGCCGCTAATGCCATGGATAACTCATGTGATCTTTATTATTATTGTGCACGTACCTAAAGAAGTATGAAATTAAACGTATAAATATGACAGTATAAAGCAGTGTCTAATACAGCCGTGTAAAGGAAACATGGATTGGGGCAAATGAATTTGTGTAACTTCTCTTTTTGGTTGGTGGAGCACTTTCATCATGTCAATAAGCCAATGATGGCTGATTCTAGCAAGGAATCCAATTTCGAGAATAAAAGAGATTTTTATACCGCATAATTCGATCAAGCATTATCACGGACGCTGCGAGGATGCGAGGTACATATTTTACTGCAGCATAATGGTGACGGTACTCTTTATCATAGGATGGAGACGATGCAAGACCTTAATAGTTGGGTGTTCTACTATATTCTGCTCTCCTTTTACAACGCCTTTTTTCTTCTTCTCTTGTCCCTTACACCCCCTGTTAAAAAACGATAGACAATGCAGGTTTTCACGTCTATTCTACTCTCGTTTTTGTACTGAAACATGAGGACTGTAGACCAGAATAATGAAAACGTCGGGGATCCTCATTTACCAGATATTGGATTGTCTCCCTTCCAATATCTCTGCCGGGACCTCCTCCTAAAATGACTTTATTTTTCTTTCCATGCCATGTTAGCAGCGATACGGGACTGGTCGATGTAATATGCGCCAAGGTTAAAAAAAAAACTTATGCATTAAGTGTCGGTCTAAAGGGCAGGTCCCAACAAATGTACGTAGGAACCAACCATTCCCGTCCAATACTGTTGACGCAGGTCAAGTTTCTGGTTCTTTCGGCAATGAACATTGAGAAAAATATATATTTAAGGTTGCATTGCTTTTCAAGTAATCGTAAGACATGAAGATGATGCTGCATAATTATGCGTCACAGTAGCTGAATATGGAAAATGAGAAGCTCTTCCCAAGGATGACCGCGATCTGCAGCTGCAGCAGACCAGACTATCCGGAAATTAGAGTTGGCGACAAAGCTTAAAAAGAATTGCTTTTTTCCAAAAAAAAAGAAAAGAAAAAAGAAAAAGGATCCACGAGTAAAGCGTGCCAAAGTAACAACGATGACGTCTTCTATATTACCAGAACGTCCATAAATAGCGCCTCGACAATCGCTCACTGACAGCTTCAGGGGGTCATGTTAGACAAAAGCACAAACAAAGACGAGAACGATGTCACATGCTGGTGAGATTTTAGTCTGCATGTGTCTGTTTCCCTTACATGATGGGTTTCGACAGTCAAAAGCACGAGGTCAGCGAAAACAGTTGTGTGAATAGACAAGGTTCAAGTTGATTCTCTCTTCATTGATATATTGACAAGAAAGGGAAAAGCTATATCTAAAACAAGCAATAAGACACAATCCAGAAAAAATTGCAGTAATATAATAGAATGACAAGGGAATACAATAATGGAAAAAAGGCGAACAAAACAGCAAATAGACAACATGTCAACCTCACAGGAACGGCACGTTACTCAAATCCCACCAGCAATAAATAAATAAAATTATACAACACTTTAAAATTACAATGGTCCTCCTATAACATTATAACAGTTCCACATAAGATTCCGGTATTAATCCAGTTTCATCATTGACATCGGCAATCAGCCAACCCTATAAGTGAACAATCACGCACACGCAGGATTATGTTAGTCACTCATTTCATTGAAGAGCAGCGAGCGTGTGTCACAAGCACTTACAGGGCATTGTCGATACTGAACCCATACCGGATCCGACGCCTTCATTCCGATTTCGTACTCAGTTTCAGGCACAAAATCGTATAAAGCGCGCGCATGACAGCCATGGAAATCAGGTGAAGACAGTGATTGTCTGGACATTTGATGAGAAACCCTTGGTGTTTCGCCACGATGCATCGGCGATGTTACAGGATATGCAAAGTCGCGGATATTGACAGGAATCGCCAGGTCACACTAAAAACGAATACGAATGAAGTCACCGTGGTGAGATCCTCGGATCTTCCATTATTTTCCCTCATTTTCATCCATCGTCGTTCTTTTTTTTTTTTTTTTTTTTTAGTTGGTTCCCATGCAACCGCCTAAAACTACCTTGGGTATGTCTTCTTCAAGGGACGACAATGTATCGGTTTCACTGGTTGTATAGGAAACGTTCTGCTCAGCAGAAACATCGGATTCATCGGGTACTTGTACATTAGAAATTGGTAGTTGTTCATTGGAAGAGATTATGGTTTCTTTTACAACCACCGTTTTCAGTTTCTTATCGATAATATCGCTCACATCGACTCCTTCATCGTCCGTTGAACATGAACTCAGTGAGATCTTGTCATGATCGTCATTGTGGTGGATTCCTTTCTTGGCACGAAAATTCTTGGCTAAAGCGCCTTTTCGGGCAAACTGAAAAGACCGGTTAAAGTCACAAAAAGGCGCTAGACAACAAGGTGGAGATTGAGAAGTACCTTTTTCAGTACAAGAGCAAGAGTAATGACAGTGCTGAGGCTCATTGATCGATAGTGAAATAGAGGAATGGTGGCAAACGTGACAAGTTTGAAAAATATTGAACAAGGAGAGAGTACCACAGGAAAGGATTGAAGTGGTACCAGCGATTATGGGAACAAGACGAATAAACAAGCGAGAACTGAGTGAAGGAAGATGATTTGGAAAGATACAGAAAGTCGGATAAGATGAAATGATAACGGAATGGTTGAGTAGAAGAAATAAGAAAGAAGGCGACGATGAATGACGAGAACAAGGAGAGAATTCGAAAAGGAAAAAAGAAGCAATACCAAGAAAAGGAGAATCAAATTTAAAAAAAAAATCCATTGGTATGACCTTGTGTTGCAGTGGCAAATTTTGGTTTTTCTGACCATCATCGTTGTTATTAGCTTTTCACTTTCCTCGCGTTCACGCCAGTAGCACTCAATTAACCCAAAGTCAATAACGAATTTCGATAATGTTCAGTTTTGCACTATTCCGTACTGGCGATGATCCTCCTCCCTCAGGCATCTGCATGCTCACGTTGATTATGCTAATGGAAGGATTCCTTCCCAGGATAAACCTATAAGACAGCCAATGACCGTTGCTATCCGTCTGGATCGTTCTATTTGTGTAACTTTTTCCACACTTTGTCTGGCTTTAAACCTCCCGAAAAAATTGACAGACCCTAAGCCGAGTAATCGATCCAAAGCCCAATCGGCGGATGTAGGTACTTTATCAAAGCTGCATCCCGAATGCAGGGTGGCCAGGCCTTCCTTTTTTTTTTTTTTTTTTTTTTTTTTTTTTTTTTTTTTTTTTTTAGCATGAAACGACACTACATTATCCTAACGGAGCGTCGTGACGTTCATTCACTCTGTCGTCGATTTTTTTTTTTTCATTTCCTACACAGTTGTCCTACAGAACCCAAGGCTGAAGTGCTATTACGTTGGACGAGAATCCCGTGTCACCCAGCCGGTGAATAACCCGTAGTAATATACAATTCAGTCCTGGAAAAAGCAGTCAATATGTATCAAATGAAATTTTACTATGCATTGAAAAAGTCAATCACATTTTGGACGTGGGCTGTTCGTTACTCTAACAGTCATGCAGATCTGACTTTGTGGGACATCATCTATCGTCAAACTATATCAGTGTACTGATCGTCACTTGTAAAGCAACATTAGTATTGTATTTGAGGGCTACGATTTAAATATGGAATAACTAGAGGTAATTGTCCGTTCTGTAGGAACATAGTGCCACTTAAGAGAGGAATTGTAGTGAGATCATGTACTTCTGCGCAGTAACATTTGCCACTGTATTCTTGTTTAATCATTGCGCTGAAGCTGTTGCCTATACGTCACCTTTACACTTTCGTCGTTGATGAATAATTTCATGAAATTGATATCGAGTTTCGCTGCTTCTCAAGCGTGTGCACACGAAATATAATCGTCATTATCTTATGTAGCTACTGCGACCTTAGACTTACAGTAGGTGGTCGCTGCAAGTCTACTCTGATGGTCACTGTGGGTCTCACTGCAAGAACTTTCGTTATGGAAGCATCAAGCAGGTTATCAGCGTAAACAATGGACTTCATGGAATTGCTGCCTCGCCCCTGTCGCATCAGCTGGTCGATAAGGCGTAATAAAAAAGATTCTCAAGGCCCAAATATTTATGCGGTAGACAACAACGCTTCCGACAAGTTATGCATCGATGTTGTTGAAATATTGTCATTTCCTTCATAAAGGAAAAATAAAATCGATAAGTCTTCTAATATCAGCGGATGTCCATTTGTGAATATCAGAAAGTCTTCTCGGGCACATTTTTAGGTACTAAGCACAGCAAAGTATGAGTGTACCTAATATACGGGAAGCGCGGACATGTATCCGAAAAAAATAGCGGGTCACATGGTGTTTCTCAAACCCTCAATCCAATGCATTAAAGAGAAATTCAAGACAAACAATACAAGCACATCGATTCTTAAATGCAAATTCTCATGCTTCCATTTTCAAGCATGCATTGCAAAAATCTTATCTATCGGGTATTTACGAGGTCAGTCTAATATATTACAATAATTTTTCACGGTAGGCCTAACGTTTAACTTCTGTATAAAGTTTGGTTCACAGCCTCCCATCTTTATAACCATGTTCTGGAAATTCCGCTTTGTGATACGTTAGGATGAAACGCGAATAAAATACCCCAATGTTTCCATCCGAAAATGGGTGTGAGGCTCGTGCTGTCAGTGTAACCGTTCAAATGTTCGGCGTTATTCGATCGACAGCTACAACAGTGATCGTTGATCTTGTGAAGTTCCTGAACGGTCTCTAGGATTTTTTGTAAGATCACCTATCAGGGAGCTAGGGTCCTTGGCGATGAATATTGTTTAAAAGTTCTGATTTGCCTTTTTTTTTCTTTTTTCGCTCGTGCTCTTTTTTGTCTGTGCGAAATGAAATTTGACGGCGATTTTCCAACCGCGTCGCTTGATGGAAGTTCCTAAAAGGATATTTAGCTTTTTTTTTGACCACGTTATACGTTGCAATAAATGACCAAGTGATCTAATACAACAAGGATGGTTCATCCAGAAAATCCACGGATATCACTTGTTACGATGTTTGCTAACGAATTTTGGTATATCAAATTATGGGATATCGCTCTCCAATTGAGGTATTTTTTCTGCAGGCCCAATCCCGGTCTTTGCAATTGAAAATCAGTGACGAGGTAGACGTCTGTTTTTGATTGATAATGGCAACCCTGTTTATATGGTGTGATAAAAATTATGCGAGATTTTTTGAAGAATGAAACTACAAAGATTTGACAGTGGTTTTGAATGGACGGAGTTGTCGTGACTCCGCAACCAGGACCGCTGTTATTGCCGTCCAGTGAAGCTGAAATATCACCTTATTCAATAGGTACACGCGGTCCTGTGAAAGAACTACAATGACCAATTCTCAGGGACGGTATAATAATCGGGCCGCGAGTTTCTTTGATAAGTGGTTTGTCTGTGCACCCAAAGATGTGGGGGACAAGTAAGACAAGCCAGCTTTCAGTGGTGATTTTGAGATAAAATGCCCAAGTCGATCCCTCTTGGACAACAATGTTTTTTTCAAAGGCCGTCACGAGATAAATCCGGCAATATGGCGCCATTTCAGGGATTTCGTACTTCTACATCGGACGGGCTGGCAGACACACAGCGCTCAATTCGAATCCAGTCAGTAGACATTACCATATTAAGCATGTAATACACGGAAAAATTATGGCGAACCATGCACTACAAAAAGATCATATGAAACGAAGGGGAAAAATTCAAAGAAAATCCCACAGTTCCAATACAGAATTGGTGCAGTAAAGATCCGAGGAAATGCGAATAATATGGACTAATTTTAATGCAAAAACAGGGAGGAAAATAAGTGAAGACAAATGCAATAAGCTCCTATAATGCTGTTGTTTACCTAGGAACAGCAGAAACAAGGTTGCTGTGTTTAAAAAAAACCAACATGGGCTGGCTTTTTTATGATGGTTTGTCTGAGCTTGTTCCTTGGGACACGGCAAAATTTCCATCTCTATTTCTCCTGGTGCCACCGCCCAACGTCTAATCCAAAAGCGCAAAAAAAAAAAAAAATTCTTTGTATCCCCGCTCAACTTTTTTGTTGTGATATTTTTTTTTTTATCTTTTTCCAATTAGATTCATCCTTTTTGCCTATTTCTTCTCTTTCTACTTTTCTAAGAGCAAAAAGGAAGATATTTTGACCGCAACGTCGTATCTTTATCCTTTAATTTAATCTCCCTCTTTTTTCTTCCTTGTTCACCTCGTTTTCTTCTCGTCTTTCTTGTTTCTTTCCGCCGTCATCAGAGGACAGTAAGTTTGACTCGTGCCCATGCACTGTGACATTCCCAAGACGCGTTCATCTCAATTGCAAAACGTACTCATGCTCTCACTTCCTCTTGTTTCCCTTTTTATTGCTCATCTTTGTATCATATTGGTCGTCGCTCTTAGAGTACCATGGCAACTAGGTAACGTATCTTAAAGTGGAAAGTCCGGCAACGGGTACTACTAGGATGAGATCGTCGGAAAAAAAAAAAAGGAAAACCACGAGAGAAAAAGCGATTTCGGTACTTTGATGGCCTTGAATGTTTATCATTGGTTATGTACTATTAGCTTCTTTGATCCGCGTACGATCGAATCTACCAAGAACACGATCGCTGCTTTCATGAAGACCGCTTTCGGTCAACCTACAATTTCGACCACGGCTATTGTTTGTTCGGCGGTGGTGGGCTTATTCGCTTACGAACAATATGTGTATCTGAGCAAAAAGAAGAATCTTCCTGGTCCCACCCTGAAGATTCCTATCATTGGTGCGTTTATGGATTCACTGTATCCCACCTTTGAAGGATACATGAGCAAGTGGAAAAGTGGCGAATTATCCTGCGTCAGTGTGTTTGATCGGTAAGTTCCACTGTGACTCATATTGGCAGCATTTGAGGCAGAGCGTTTTTGCGTGAAAGGTTTCTTGTAGTTTTTGTTTTCTGACTCCCTTGCCGCAAACCCAAAATTATGTACCATTTTATAGATTTGTTGTGATTGCTTCGACATGTGACCTGAGCCGAAAGATTCTGAATGCCCCTGTGTATGCCGAACCCGCGGTCGTCGATTCGATGAAGCATATCCTGTGCGCTGACAACTGGGTGTTCCTCAGTGGTAAAGCCCACGTTGACTACCGTAAAGGATTGAATGTCTTATTCACGAGAAAGGCGCTTGGGTAAATAGTTGGATTGATACCGATGGCGTATCATGGCGTTTTGAAGTACTCATTTTTTTTCCCTGTCTCTTTTTAGCATCTATATTCCTATTCAGGAAAAGGTGTACCAGAAGCATTTCCAAGAATGGCTGGCTTTGGATGGCAAGATTGAGCAATATCAACTCCGTTTCCGAGAAGTGAACATGGAATCGTCGTTGCGTGTGTTCTTGGGTGATTACATGTCCGATGAAGTTGCTGCGACCATTTCTCAGGAGTATTTTAATATCACGGCTGCCCTTGAATTGGTCAACTTTCCTATTCCGTTGCCAGGCACCAAGGTGTACAAAGCTATTCAGTCCCGCAAATATATTGTGAAACATTTCATTGAATGCGTCAAAGATTCTCGCGTTCGTATGGCCAAGAATGGTCAAGTCAAGTCCATGATGGATGCGTGGATTCGATCCATGTTTGACTATGAACTCGAATGCGAACAGAACAACAAGCCGGCTCCTCGCAAATTCACCGACCGTGAAATCTCTCTCACTATCTTGACTTTCTTGTTTGCCAGTCAGGACGCCACCTCTTCGGCTTTGACATGGGGTTTCCAACTGTTGGCCGATCATCCCGATGTGCTCGAAAAGATCCGCGACGAACAGAACAAGATCCGTGGCGAACAAGGATTGAATCATCCTCTTACTCTCGAATTGATGGAAGCATCCGTGTACTTGCGTCAGGTCGTCAAGGAGATTTTGCGTCTTCGTCCCCCGGTGTTGATGGGTAAGATATCGGAGAAGAGATATGCGCATCCGGAGTGCATGCATGGTGTAACTCATAGACGGTGGCTTTTTTTTTGCGATATTATAGTTCCTTACCAAGCTACTCGTGAATGGCCCATCACTGAAAACTACACCGTTCCCAAGGGTGGTAAGTGTCTTAGCGTGGGGAGCATTGTTTGTTCATTCCTTGAACTCAGTGTATTCGGTGGGAAAGTGAGAAATCTGATTTATTTTATTTCGCATAGCCATGGTTATTCCCACCACTTATCCTGCCTTGCATGATCCTGTTGCGTACCCCAATCCTGACAGCTTTGATCCTGATCGATGGGGCCCCAATGGCACGGCTGAAAAGTTCCCCAAGAACTTCATGGTCTTTGGCAACGGTCCTCATCACTGTCTTGGACGTGAATATGCCATTATGCATCTCATGGCTATCCTTGCCCAAGCTTCTCTTCAAATGGACTGGACACATCATCGTACCGATAAGAGTGATGATATCTCGTAAGTAGCCACTTAATAGCCCCTCGTGGATCGATATGTAACCGAGACTCATATTTGAATTACATAGTATCTTTGCCACTATCTATCCTCAAGATGGCTGCTACATGAACTTCACCCCAAGGAAGACCACCGCCAACTAAGCTGGTTACGCTTGCAATGTTTTTTTTTGTGAACGAATGCCGTTCATCCCATTTTTGTGCTCCTTTTCTTTTTTAGATTATCTCGCCATTATTCTTTTACATCATTATTTTTTTCCTTCTTGTTTGTTTTTTTTTGTTGTTGCTCCCCCAACATATCCATGATATATTCACTCTAATGCTTCTAATTATTCTTTTGTTTTTTCCTTTTTTTTTTTAATCAAATAACAAATCGATGCAATTGTATCTACTTGCTACAAAACTCCATCTTCTTTCATAAAGTGTCATACATTCGTATTAGCGTCGCTGCGTCGTAGAGTTCTCGATCGTCCATCATCATATCATGCATGGATAAAGAATATCATCGTATTGACTGCTCCTGACGGGTGTTGATGTCGCGGTTGTCTTTTGATGCATGATTTGCACACGAGTGTATGCGCCACATATCCACTGTTAGTTTTGTTAGAGTCACAGACAATGTTGTATTATTACAGAAGAGAGCCGTTTGGTTAAGAGGCCTATTGTGATTAGATGAAGGCCAACGGATGAGAAAAACCGCTGAGAAACGAGAATAAGTATACCTAATATTTTAATAAGGTGGCCACGCTTGTTTGGTAACGGTTTGGAAACTGCGCGAAAGCTTATTTCGTGAATGAAGCGTTCTTCTCTCTCTAGCAACCTTTGTGTGTGCTTTTATATTGTTATTCAAGTGAAGTTCGCCCTTTGAGTAAAATGAACCGACCTCATTGAAATTATGGCAACGACGCAAATTTCTCAACGTAAGCTATTCGGCTGCCTCTCCTTCTTCCCTTCTTTTAACCAGAACAGAGCATATTCATGAAAGCACTGTTTGGAAATAACCGGTTGTATCACACTTGACCCCAATCTACCGGGCAGAGGACAAAATTCGCTGTTGGTTTCAAGGGAACATTGACTGGTGAGACGGAGCGAGGATCATATCATGGAACGGACTCGAGTCCATTCTTACAACAGATTTTATAATCCTTGGGAGTGAAAGGAGTGATACCTCCTTTCCAGGATACACCTCACTCATCAATTTCAATGCATAGCGCAATGGGTAAGAAAGACCAAGCACTTACTTTCTCGCCTTTTTTGCGCAGCGCATGAGTCACGACCACGTCGTCGATGCCCGAGAATTTGGTGCTCCAACTTCACCTTTTTTTCATTTATTGTAGGGTTGTTACAGTGCTATGAAAGAATGATATGGATATGGAGAAGACTACATTCGCTAAAAGAGTGTCGCGGCGTGTGTCTCCACCCATCAAGCATTTATAAAACCACTGGGCAATCGAAATTTTCAAGCATACAAAAGAATAACCAAAAAAAAAAAGACTTTTGGTGGCTACAATTAATGCTTTTCTTTCTGTTCCATTGGTGATTTTTTGTCCAACGAGTGCCGCAGCGCTTTCAGCTGCTCCGCTTCCTGCAAGTACGCCATGAGCATTCAAGAGTCATTACCGACACTGAGCTTACATTACCTTTTGTCGTGCCCACCGATTCTCCTCAGCTTTTTCCTTGTCACCAAATGGTTTGAACGAGGAGGTAGCGCCTTCTTGGGACGGACGATGCGGTTGTTGTTCCATTTAAAAGAGACGTGTGTGAAGGAAGACAACGAAAAAGCGTGGTAATTTTTTTTTTTAGATTTAAAAATATATAAAAACTCCGCTACTTTTTGCGGAAGAAATTGGAGGCGTATTTGCGTCAAAATTAATGACCTCGGGTGGAGCATCTCTGCTCCGATCAGCTCTCAAACAAGGAAAATGATGGCTGCGCATTATAATAATGCGAGTTTGGCCATAATGTGGCGTCTTTTTTATTGACTTTCCACGCATTACATATGCCTGGTACAGACTTGGACGAATAAAGAGAGAACAATGGCATGAATGTCACTGGCACTGGCGGCATTGTATGTGTTACTTGCAAGTAATGCACGACCCGGAACTGAAAACTAATAAGTTCCTATTATTTCCCGTGCCAAGCCGTTTAACAGGGTGCTGATCAATCTCAATACACTTTAATCATCAAGAATATTGCCATAAATTGGTAGACTAGAGTCCAGATGGCGCAGAATATTCATTCGTCGTCCTTGACACTGCGCTCAAGCCAACCAAAATTCCCGGTTTCCAGACTAAATGTGACCGTTAAAAACGTCATCTTATATAATGCCCATCAACGAGTAACTGGAATCTTCTATTGCCTCCCTAACTCTTTTCTGCTAATCATATTATAATCATGGCTCGATCAAGACAAGTAAGCATCAAGTTTTTCCAATTAGGAAGCATATTACTAAATGTTCTTGTTATATAGACCCGACGTGCTGGCCCTACTCAGCAAACCCGTAGTGCTCACACTGTGCCTCAACGTCAAGCGCCTCCTCAGCAACAACATCGTCCGCAGCAACATCAAATGGCACCTACCACTCAGCATACTCCTGCGGTGGCTCAACCTTCTCAAGGTCCCGGTCTGTTTGGTCAAAGTAAGTGTGAATGTTGGTTGATGTGGGGAATTTTGATCGGTTAATTAACGCAAATGGGTCTCCTTTAGTGGCATCCACTGCCGCTGGTGTCGCTGTTGGTTCTACTATTGGTCACACGATGGTAAGTGGGATCAAGTGAGAATTTATGGGAGCAGTGATTCTAATCTGAATGTCTAGGCAAACGGTATCTCTTCCTTATTTGGAGGCGGCCGATCTGAACAGCCTGCTCAACAAGCCGAAGCTCCTCCTCAGCAATATCCTTCGGACCAGTATCAGCAACCCGCTTATCAGCAGCAACAGCCTGCTGCCAATGCCTGCGAAGCCGATGCCAAGGCCTTTATGAAATGTCTCGAGTCCAATTCAAATGATATCTCAGCTTGCCAATGGTATCTGGATAATCTCAAGGCATGTCAAGCAGCTGCCTCGCAGTATTAGATTTTTGCCGGCAACACCTTGAAGAATCGAAACGAGTATTTCCCTGTTTTCTTCATTAGAACGAACTCTGTTTAGTAATTCCTTTATTCGTTTTGAATAGTTTGTATCCCTTTTTTCCCTCTGTATGACAGAATCTTGCACATACATAAACAACTGTGAATAATTATTAACTTTTTTTCTTCTTTTCAACCATGACATTTGTTCTGATCAAATCGAATAACTGCGCATATGACTGGGATGGGGATGATTTGTATCGAATGGGCTTTGTTGTTATATTACATATCTTCAGCTTACACTTTCGCCTAGATTTATCGATTTGACTTGCATTATTTCATCCGATTTTTAAAAAGGATCCTTTCCACAGCCCCCGAGAAATCTGTTTCGTTGTCTTGTCGTTGCGCTCCATATAAGTTGTTGAGTGTAATGGTATGTGCAATTACAATAGAATTTGTTTCCGCTCGTTGTAAAAGCAGACAGGTTTCTTATGAGTTGGGTGCTGATGATGTTACCATTCGCGGTCTTGCATCCAGGGTTCTTGTTCTGGTCGATAGGGAGGGACCGGTCGTCTGTACGGTGCTGGAATGTTGGTGTCTTCATAAATAGGAAGTACAACACCGAGTTCCCAATTACTACTGTCGCATGAGATACAGAAAGCTGAAATTAGAGAATCCAGTCTCTTACCTTATACTCATTTTTGGTTGTTTGGTATCTCTTGCCAATGTCAGTTTCCCCCAAGCAGCCATAGTTGCGTTATGGCTCCTGTTTTACGTTGGTTAGTATCAGATGCATTGACTATGACTGTCATCTGTCGCAATCGGAAACATACCCGCAATAGACCCAGCCTTTTAAGCTTGGATCACCTACTGTCCTTCGTTTATGTAAAGTGGCAATGATATACTAAAACATCTATTAGCGGTTTTTCTTGGGTTTCAATGTTTAAATTAAAATCTGAGTACCTTGGAGTGCATCAATGTGCCTGCCCGGTGACTGATCGCGTCGTGCATGACTTTTCTGGGAAACGTAGGTTTTTTCCATAGACTGCTATTGAAACATATGGTATCTGCTCCCTAATGACAGTAAATACATACACCAATCGTTCAGTAAGATGATCGGCAAACGCTAGATGCTGTATTTTACTTACTGACGGGCCTAAACGACTGTCGAGTACAGTATCTCTGCTGGGATAAATGATGCGTACAGGCGGTGGTTCGGTCTTGGAAAGGTCCAATTTCTTATCGTCTGTATAAGGATTGAATCCACAAAAGGATCGATATAATTCATTCATGTAAAGCACTGTCAATGCTCCAAGTGAAGATGTCTATTTCCTCGTTAAATTAGTGGATTTAAGCCAGACATTTTACTTTTATCATCGTACCTGCATCTCGACCACCGGCAGATGTGCCGGATCCGCCACACCTAGTTCTCGTACAACTTCAGCTAAACGGGTATGGCCAAACTTTTTGTGCTCGTCGCCCTCAAATACACCAGATACAGAGGCGACAATATGTGCCTGGGAGATGAACAGGTGAGTGAGCAATCAGGAAACACCAAAGATTGGATGACCGATGAGAGACTTACTTTGGCTTTTGCAAAATCGTATTTATACAATTCCTCCTTGACAGAGGCAGGAACCTGCATACGGTCCAAAAGATCGCAGATATCATTAGCGAATGGAGGAAGGTCACTGCAAGGTTCAGAGCGCTGAGGGAAATCCTGGATAAACACCACATTTTCCAAATCCTTGTAATCCCATCGATCCTAAAAGGGGAGCGTCAGCAGTCTGTGGTACGAGCCGAGGTCTTTTGTCTACGTTTTACCAAGTTGCCGGAGCCAATGACCACTCGCATGGAATTTTCATGAAATAGCAGCATCAATTTGGTATGAAACACACCATATCGATCGTCTTTCATGGGAGGATGAATAACCAATCGCGTAGGGGAGATTTGGCCCGCTTGTGCCTAAAAGTAAATTACGGAACATAAGAGCCGACGATCGATGAAAACTACAACTTGATACTTACTGGACGACCATGCAACACAATGCACATATTCACATGGTCTGGAAAATGTTCATTGATAAACTCCATGGATCCCACAAAGGCAGTTACAAACGCCTTCTTCAAGCAATACTACACAGACAAATCATGCATTCAGCAATACTGCATACGGTTCGTTTATATGCGGTCAAATAACCTTGTCGATAATATCCTCGAATTTGATATACGTGGTGCCTGTGAATCCGGTGACATGCGTGAGCTTGACGACTCCGTCCCAATATCGCGTATTGCCAGCCGTTTTCGATTTAGCGACTTTTGGTTCATGTTGTGGGATTACGTCAGATAAAGGCCGTTTGTTGGAGATCGGTTCGGATTCAGGTTCCTCCAGTTCCAAACTCAACACTTCCCGTGCTGTCAATTGATCGGGCGTTTTGCCTAATGAAGCGGCCAGCGCCAGTTTCAATTGTTCTTTCTCGTAGTTTTGTGCTGCCAGCGTACTTTCGGCTTCCTGCAGTGAGAGTGCAATCGCTCGAGCTAATTCATCGTCATCGTTAGCATTGGTCATGGTGAGAGAAACAGCGAAGCGATCTGATCGCTTGGACGACCGCCCAGTCGCGTACTTGAAAGGGCGTGACTGCAAATCCAAAACCAAGGCCCGCTCTACAATTATGCGCGCAATGATAGGTATCAATTCAATATTTGTTTGAAAATCAAGATAGTGAGTATCTGTCTCAAAAACAGTGTAAACATGCAGCATAAAATCATAATTAAATGCATCGTTGGCACGGTTTCTCTCATAAGGATTGTCGTTCGCGCTTTACAGTCAGTGCCGTCCAAGAGTAGTCCTCAATAGTTGGAGCTCCACAATTGTTTTGTTTCATTCGTTGTAAGTCTCAAGATCGCCTTGGCGTTATGCAAGCTGGAGCGGATAATGATAAGCCCGCTCTTTGCTGTATTATGAGTGGTATCCTTTTTCATCAACTAAACGTATTAGACAACAGTTTCCGAAAAATCCCGAACAACCTGTCCAAACATTTCTTGCACTGATTGAATTGGAACAATTGTTTATCATGTGGAGTGTCTATGGGAACGGGAGCGGTGCAGATGACTTTATCGTACAGTTTAGTTGAGAAAAATCTGGGTAAAAATTTACAAATCAAAATATTTAAAAAAGAGGCAAGGTAATGTGTTGTTTTAAGTAATCAAATAAGAGAGAAAACCAAGGACAAATACATGCAAAAAAAAAAAAAGATGGATGCATTAGACAAGCCACGCTTATTCTTCTTTTGTTTTTACAGCCAAAAACACTGTTTTCACCGCATTGCGGGAGCCGCCACCACACACCGCCAAGGCATGGGCTTTGTTCTTCAGTATTTTAAAACTACCCAGTAGAAGCACACAAAGCAAGTGAGTAATTCGGCATAACATTCGAAAAAGAAAGAAAGGCACTTGAGAGCACTAATACATTACCTTTCAAAGAAAAAAGTTTCTTTGTTGACCACAAAAAAAAAAGCTTTTTGGCGCGCAAGCTATATGTAGAGGTTCAGTGGTTTTAATAGCACAGTTGTAGTCATCATGAGTATACGTACAGGATAGCTGATAAGAATAAGCAATAAAAAAATATATGGCGCGATGGATGGTTTTGCGAAGAAAAGAAAAAAGAATTAGATGTGCGATGAAGAGGAAAAAAAAATGGATGGAAGATGCGTCGTCTTTTTAGACATGAAAAAAGAGGCGATCCCTCGTACTGTAGCTCGTACTGTAGCTAAAACTTTTATTGTCCAATAATGAAGCAGGAAAAAGACGCGCTCATCGCTTCACGTCATATCTATCCTTGATAAGAGAGTGGGGCCCCATCGCATGAAATAGCTGCATGAAGTAGGTCTCAGATAATGTTAAAGAGAGATCTTCATTCTCAAGTGTTCATATATCGGCTGATCGAATACACAGGTGCACATAACTTTGGTACAGAAGTAATGGATGACACGTTAAACAAGCTTGTTAACCCGTATTATAGACGTACTGGGATTGGCTTTAATGTAGTGCCCTTACCCCGAATCTTTTGGTCATGTTGACACAATGGGTATGAAGATAATGCAATGGTCGACTGGCGACTGATATGCCTGAGTAATACGAAAATCGCTCGAAAGTTAAGACAACATGTCGACGTGTGTACCATTATTTCTGTGGTCTTAAAACTGGTCTTGTCAACTGTTCTTGTCAACTGGAGCGCCGCCAGAGGCAACCCGCTGGAATTGATTTTTTGAAGCCTACAGGTACAGATACACCGTCTGGTGATGAGCCAACGCTGGTTGGTTGTATGAAGAATAAAATACATAGTGAACATTGAGAACGTTGACCAAGTTGAGACAGAGAATGTGATAGATCCCCAGCCGTAGTGTCGGTTTTCCTGTCAGAAAAACCATTATACCAAGATAGTCATTGTCCGTGCAAAATGAATTGAAAAAGATGAGTGCTTTTTTAGTTTTATTGTTGACAATGATTGCGTGATTTGAACGAAACTTTTTCTGAGCAATCAAATATCATAACGGAAGAACAAAGAACAAAAAGAAAGAAAAAAAAGGAGAACTTGAGGGGGGGGGTATTTTTTGTTTTGTTGATTGAATAAAGTATATACAAAATGATGGGTTTTGTTAGAGATTGCGTGAAGATATATAAAAAAAAACGAAGAACAAAAGCGGTAGATAGAGGAACAAGGAGGATTGGGGGAGACGAGTTTAGGTGGTGGAAATAGGAGGTTGAAGAAACTTTCGTAGATGGTTGTTCAGTTCAGCGCCTTTGTCGAGTCTTTTGATTTCCGGTTGCGTATCACTGGCATCGTTCTCGTGATGTCGTTTCTTCTCATCGTGAACGTGTAGACCATCCAATTGACGTTGCAGTTCTTCCAGACGTTGGCGCATCGCATCCATTTCGCGCTGCTTCTCACGTTCAGCACGCTGCATTTCATTACGTAAAGCGGCCATTTCGCGCGTTTTCGTATCCAGAGCAATTGATTTCGCTTGCAGTTGCGCTTGCAAGTTGCTGTACATATCCTATTGAGCAGCTGGTTAATGCATGCCGCAATTTCCCAGACATAAAAATAATGATCACGCGATCTTGAAACTCACCATGGGCGGAGCAAATAATTCAAATTCGAGGAGCTGCACAGCCGAAGGTCGATGGGCCGGATTCTCATCCATCATCCATAAAATTAGCGCCGACTACAATCAAGCCCCATCAGTTTCAAAGAGCGGAGACAAAAAAAAAGCCAAAAAATAATGGCATGCTTTCTTGCTTACCTCTTTGGGATATCGCTCAACGAATCCTTCGGGAAAGACGCCTCTCTTGAGATGATCAATGGCTTCCGCACGTTCCATGGCGGTTGCAAACGGTTGATACAGTTCAAAGAAAATGATACCCAAAGAGTAAATGTCTGTCTTTTCGCAGTACGCCTGAGGAGGATTGGCTAGTTGCTCGGGAGAAGCGTACTATGATACCAATATGAGTAAAACGCTTGCATTACAAGACCCCACACATTCGAAGTAGACAAATCCAAGACCATCCAACTTACGGTACGTGTGCCCACGTTACTTGTGCGTGTGCGGTGAAGTTTGGGTCGCTTCGGGAAACTTCCATCATTCAAACATGGATCCGCACTGGCTCGCGGGGTTTCAACTGATGTCGAGAATTCGCTATCCGCGGTACTGACAGAAGATGGCAAGAGCACGGGATCATGCGTATCGTAGACGGCCGCCGCGGCTAGACCGAAATCGCCAATCTTGGGCACCCAGGCTTCTTCCCACATACATTCTCTGAGTCCATTCACCGAAAGGACTGAATCATACGAAAACCCGTGATCATGATTACCGCTGCTGGAACGACGGTGATGGTGACGCCGGCTTTCGCTGGATGTTGGCATGCCAAGAAAGATGTTGCTCGGTTTTAAATCACGATGAATTAAGCCCTGTTCATGAATGTACGCGGCACCTTCGAGGATCTGTGAGAAAATCTCAATGATCCGCGTACGATTCACTTCTAAATTGTCCGTTTCAATACATCGGCGGTTGCGAAACTTGATGTAATCATGAAGCGTTGCTAAGAGAACAAGTGCGATATTCATAAAAATAAGTATCCACTCGCATAACGATGGTCGATTCACACTGCACTTTTTCAACTTACAAGGGCAAAGCTGCATCTGGATGAACAAGGTCCAGCCGTTACCACGGTCTTCTTCGTGGGTGGACTTGTGGGATTTTCGCGACGCAGAAGAGCCGGAGCGTGCGCGTTGACGGGAACAAGGATTGGAAGACGCATGAGGAATATTGCAAGCGGATGTGGAATCTTCTTTGTAGGGGCTTCGGATACCATCGTCGTCGACAAAATCAATGCGAGATAATTCTTCGTAGGAGGGACCCACCGAAGAAAAGCTGGGTGTGGAGGCGTCAAAGGTGGGATCCTGACCATTGAACACGGTATCGTGAGAAGACGAGGACAAGACAGAGTAGGAACTGGATTCGTCGTGATCCCACAAATCATCTTCCACTTCACTGAAATGGTCATCGGCGGCATATTCCAGCCACGAAGAGTAATATCGTACGACATTGTGATGTTCTAAGCGGGCCAGATTTTTGATTTCTCGAAAGATTTTCTCATACGGGCTAGTGCCATCGGCTTCAAGGTCCTTGCCAAGACGAATTTTCTTGACAGCGTATTCGATATCGTCCAACTTGTTCCGAGCGCGCCAGGCACTGGCAAACCCGCCTTTGCCAAGCATGCTAATTTGCACGAAATCATTGCGATAACGCGAATTCTGGATATTGAGATTGAAAAATAAATCGGACGCAGCATGATCATGCGAGTGTTCTCTGCTTGGCTGGAAACCAAATAAATCGGACGATGAAGAAATATCACTCCGGTGACTCGTACTACTCTCGAAAGCTATCATTCTCTGCTGATTTTCAAGACGAAACTCCTGCTTTCGCACTGTCTGCACGGCCGTGTGGAATAGTTTTTGGAATGCTTTGTGGAAAGTCGATCGAACACTAGTCATTTCATCGACAAACTCAGTGTCAATGATGCCAAGTGAACTCAACGTTTGACAGATAAGAAAAAAGACTCGACGGTTCGCTTCGGGTGAATCACCGTAAATACGGCAAAACGATTCAATCAGAGAAACGAGTAACATCTTGGTCTGTCGACGCTTGGACGTGTCATGATGTTGTTCCGAAGGAGCAGTCAAACCATGTTGTTTACGTTGCGGAGCGTGATTATAGGCATAGAAGTGGTCTAGATGACACAATTTTTGAAAATAAGCATACTGGTTGGCAGGTTGGCTCCTTTTTTTTGGGGTTGCTTGGTGATAAAGAAAATAAAGTGTAACAAAAAAAAGAAAGGGGAGACGGATTTTCCAGTCAATGCTAAATTATTGAGAGACTAAAAAAAAGTATACCATACCGATAGAGTCGCCAAAGACAAGATGAGCATCTCTATTCTCGGAGTATTCATTCGTGGTCACTTCTGGGCTGTCTTCTGGACGTGACCAGAACTTGGTGGCCAAACATTGGGACGAGTCATCAGTGTTGGAAGAGTCGGTGTCAAAGCAAGTATCATTATTTGTCTCTACCAATATTGTCATAACGCAGTTTAAGCCGTATATGAGCACATAGAAAAAAAAAAGCTATAAAAAAGGGAGCAGAAATGAAGGGAAAAAATAAACGCTGGTCCCTTCCATTGGATACAAATCACGGGATCCCCACCAAGGGAAAAACCGCAGCGACCTACAACATAGACAGATTGACCAAATCGGGTAATTCTTTTTTGACAGGAAAACTGATGAAGAATGCGCCCATAATTTCATTCTGCGCCTTATAACATGACGTAATTTTATAGGGGTGATTTTCTGGTCTTTTTCAAAGAATTTCCTTCGGACACGATGGGAATTTCTATTGGTCGAGCCAGTCATGTGACCTGCACTGTTTAAAGACGAGTAAAGTGTCCGGATGTGTGCAATACACATCCCTGAAGGGGTGTGTGTTGTCCTTTTCGTTTTGTCATTTCAATAGTCTCGGAACAGAATCGTGAACATGTCTTTTAATGAGAACATCTTATTGGTACTTCCTGCCACACGAACGCAAATTGCCAAGATGGCCGCTTCAAAATAACAATCACCGTTGAGCCGTTTCCACGCGATCCAGCGCCAAGAATGAATTTATCAAATTGCTAGCGTCGTCAGGGCACTACCACGGGCTTTCGATCGGAAAGAAAAGAAAGCTGGCGAGACTTACTCTATTGTATGCATGAAAAGGGTACCGCGGAAATGCCTCGATCATATCGCTACGCAAGCAAAAGGAATGAAAACTGCAAAGTATCGCAATTTGCGTTTGAATGTGAAATATAAGAGGAGGTCCAAAGCGCCAAGGGCTTATTATCAGAGCATTCGGCAGCAACTGTGAACATTGATCAATTTAGTCGATATCTGCGTTGTTATGGCGAAGTTCTGAGTTTCTTTCTCAGTTTTATTAAAAGCTTGGAACTAACACTATGGCAGGGAAAATCTTGCAACATGGGATGCTCCGCTTCTTTGGCGTACATCAAGCGGCACAAGGCAAACGCGTATCCGAAGTCTAAGGGAAAAATTTGGTCTATCCTGATAGGGGTAATGGTCCGCGGCTATGGCTCACTTCCATGAACCTATCCGTAGCATTGGTTGAAGTCAAATTTTACGGAAAAAGGGGGGGGGGATTACAGTTATGGTCATTGATGTTGTATTCATCCGACACAGATATCACCATACAACCCCTCCTTTGACATGGAATATTCATCTTTCCATAAGTCTGGGTTCTTTCTATTTGCCATCATCTCCTCAGACCAAGACATCGTTCTTTCTATCGGAAACTCACCTTCAGAGCAGCGATTATTCTGGAATGAATAGATACTCATCAGTGTTCATTATGTAATAAATCATCCTATCATCAGTCTCGTTGACATCTTGGGCTTATATATTTTATCTTCACGAGTATACCAATTGACGAGTTACAAAACTTCAAAGCTTGTCCAGTTTGCTATTCTCCTATTGAAACGTTCAAAAGAGTCCGGATTCCGAGGCCCTTTCAATGACATATCATGTTCGGTGCCATGACCTCTTGGGGATCGATATCTTGGGGCGATATCCACTTTCCATATAAAAGCACAAACTACGTCTGTATAGAAATCGACCAGCCAGGTTCACAAGAAGGTGGAATCTTCCACGTAAATCGAATCATGTTGGATGAAAGAACTTTAGTGTGATCGTTTGCGCGTTCGCGTTTTTGCGCTTTAGAACTAGGAAATACGTTATTGCACTTTCGTTTTTTGATTTAGATGTACTTTGTGAAACTCTGGATCGTCCGTAGAACCTGCTCTCACAAATATTATTTTCACTTTTAATCAGAGGATCGATTGGCAAGACGAATGAAAACGGCAGACATGGTTAGTGGCACCCTAGCCGCGGTTTGATTCAGAATGTCATATGTTTTCTCATTTCATGCTTTAGAGTGTTGCAACCATGATGGTAGGGGCTATTAAGAGCCCCCGGCGATACCATGGGCAGGCAGTCAGCATGTGCTCCGTCTTCGTTTCGCCAACTGGGCCATGAGCAATTTCGGTCCATGAATTAAATAGTTCCTTGGAAAATCGGTGATACAGTGAATAGATCACTTTATTGGACATTGGGTGAAAAACACATGCAGCCCATTTTGACTGAAACAAGCTCAAATTCGTCGTCTCCGATGCAGACTATAGAAGATCCATTTGTGAAACTTGGATCATCCAACTATTTTTATTGCAAGTAATTTCAAATAGCGCCTACAATCTCAGCCATGTCGTTGACTCTAAAAATAAAGTAAAAAAAATGAAAAACGTAGAGCTAATGAATCATCTCCCAACCGACGACAGACAATAGATCAAAGATAAAAGTTATCGGTAAGGGCAATAGCATCCGCTCGTGCTGCCTCGGCAAGTTGCTGAAGTGGAGGAACTAGTTCTTTACGCGCCAATTTACCGGCTTGTTCAGACACTGTTTGATATTAAGGATCGGGAATTGTAGCTTTTTTTTTTTAGGGAAACTTACCGCTTTCGACATTCAATGGTTGATTATTGGCTACAGCATGGCAACTTAGTCTATCTTGTGTTCAAATTTACAGGGCTTTTTTGCATACATTACCATTGGGAGGCGGAGCGGCAAAGACGGTAAAATAGCATTGAACAAGAGCCATTATCAGGCACAGGCGAACCAAAGAGCGATGCATCGTATTGCAATAGAGAATCCAATGAGAATGTACAATGGAAAAGCAAAAGGGCGACGACAGTTCCGATACTATTTTTTTTTCAGATCTGTTATTTATTGGGCCGTGTTTATTGATTAAAGGAAAGGGGGTGGGGTCTCTTTCTGCTTTATAATGACACTCCTTGTCTTGTTAATAGTCAAGGGGTACAAAATTATATGACCTTTGATTACAATGACGGTTCAAGGAGCAAATGGTTGCACAGCGGTTTTTTTTTTCTTACTATATATGCATAGGTGGCTCATATTGCCAAATGGAACACATTCCCTGATAGGATGATTGTTGAGGGTCGAATAGAAGTGTCATGATCGTTGGGAGGAGTGTGGCTTGTTCTTTGCTCTGACACATGCGCCAGTTTTTTGCAACCCTCCCCAGGCGGGGTTTGAATGGAATGGCTCATTTTGGAAAAGCTCTTACGTTTTTGAGTTCTCAGCCCTTGTTTTCTTCCTTTCGCCTGGGATTTCTGTTTCTTTTCTCTAATCATACTTCATTTCAGAGGGACGTCATGCTCTACGGTTAAACAGCTTCCAGGAAAAGAAAAAGACAAAAAGCATATATACTCCATTGGTTACTGTTGTCATCTCACTCTTCTTGATACCTTACATTTTTTTTTTATTTCTTTTCCTTACTTTGTATATTTAGACTTTTTTCCTTTTATTTTCGTTGCTCCACGACAACCACTCATATTATTATTTTCACCCCCCAAAAGAAAAGATTCAAAACCTTGTTCCGTAATCCATCCACTCGATTCCGCCATCTTTTTATCTTTATACGCCCGTTCAAGGAACCATACGGAAAAGAACACCCAAAAAGAAACAAAAAGGAAGAACCATCCAAGCGCCATGCAGATCTCATTTCTCGTCTTCATTTGTCTTCTTTACAAGCCAGCCACAAGTCAAACCTTCGATACGCCTCCGGAAAACTGTCTGTCGCTTCAGAATTCCAATGCATGTAAGGGGTTTCATGAATACTACGTGGCTCGACCGAGTGTGCCCGGGGTGGCCAATAGGTACCCTTATCTTGCCAATGTCACCGACATCGCGTCGTTTGATGAAGCCTTACGATCTTATGTATCGTCGCCCGAGTTCCTCATGCCCATGAATTGCTTCAACGACGACAATATGACCATTCCTTACCCAAGATATTCCTTGTCACGACTGTGTGCCGGCCTCATCCAAGATTCCGACTACTCATTGCCATGTAATTACCATTTTCATATGACACCACCTCCACTGTGTCAAAGCACCTGCAATGACTGGTACAACAGTGTGGCCGAGATTTCCGAGAGCGAACAGCTGTGTCCAGATCGAACCGCACGCCAAGACGGGCTCGAGTATTTCGCTTCTTCATGTGCTTCGTGGTCAGGTTTCAATGGAAGTGCGGGATATTGCATATCGGGAAAAACCAATGAACCCGACAACTGTGGTAAGTTTTTTGTCTCATGTACATGAGTCAGTGGATGAGAAACCCGGAAGGAATCAAGGAATGTGCGGAAACTATGGCAAATATTTGCGAGGGGAAGATCAGGCACAGCAAGAGAGAAATTTGGCATGGGTTTCCCCGGGACAGGTTTTTTCTTTTTGGATCCAGTCACTTACGAGAGTTGTATAGGATTTCAGAACGACACGACTGGTGCGTGTTTGTACTGTCAGGAAAATGGGGATGATGTATGCTGCAAACAGGTAGCTTGTTCAAGTAACCTTTCCACGGGAGCCATTGTGGGCATTGTCATTGGTTGTCTGGTGGCGGGAGCATTAATAGCAGGCGCATTTTTCTGGTTCTGCTGTCGGCGGAAACGGGTGCGACAGAATCGATTCAGTTTTCGAACGTATATACCACCTTTCAATCAGCCCGCCAGTCATGGTTTTAATACAAACATCAGTGGGTTTTCCGACTCAGTGGCGAGTCGTCAAGCACTGGTGACCCATGGCAATGCCGCCAACGACAATGGAACGCACGAAGAACAGTCCAACTTCATGGATGTCGGTGCTCATCCTCCCGAAGAATCTTCAGCCGAGCCCGAGAAATCACTGACACAAATCGAAGAATTGTTTGAAGTGGTTCATCCGTATCCACCGCAAATGGGCGATGAACTGGGATTACACGTGGGGGATATTGTGTGTCTAGCGATGCAATTCGACGACGGATGGGCTCTCGGGTTCAATGTCACTACGGGATCGCAAGGCGTGTTCCCATTGGTTTGTGTTGTACCAGCGTCGGAGGAATTGCAGGAACGATTACTCCAACCGGGTGTGGCTGATGATCGTGGCTATTCCAACAAAATATTAATCGAGGACGACAGTCTGCCCTATCAATCCCCGCCACCGTCGTCACCCAATCATGTCGCTTTAACCATGCAACGCATTCGCGAAGACATGCGTCGCTCGTTGAGTGTTCACTCCTCCATGCGCCGCACACCATCACCAGGACCCACCTCATCACCACCGACGCCACTGCCACGGTCAGAAATGACCAATCACAGTACCATTCCCCGACGCACCGCGAGTATCATGCGATCATCTTATGGTTATGCCGAAATCGACAGCCCAACTTCCCCCACCACCAACACACCGTTTTTTGACGTGCCTATTCCTACCGATACAACCACCTCAGCTGCACCTTACTATGATGCACCCAAATCTCCCGCAGCCCCTTACTTTGATGCGACCATGCTCTCCAACACAGCCGAGCCATCCAGTATGTCCCCCGTCTCACGGACACCCGAAGCCTATGAAATGTTTCATCAACATAATCGAGTCTCCAAACATGCCGTCGTCGATGACAGGTGAAATCAATAAAACAAATAAATCTAAAAAGTAACAAAGAAAACGACCGAAGTATTGATCCTGTTACGGGGCTGTGCTACGAATGAGCATCCCCTGTGGATGTTCAACGGCCATGGCAAAAGCGACCTCTTAGCGGTTCAAACAGGTCGCTTAATTAGTGGAGGAAAACTAAAAAGCCCAAAACTCCAGTAAAAGAGAAAAGTGTACGAATTCGTGGATTCATGGCGCCGGATTGCAATGGAATATAGTTCGCATTATGATGCCTAGAGGGTGAAACCACTCAGTTGATCAATCGGCCGGGATACAACGAAAGTTTCTTAATATGGAAGTCCTACCATTTCTGGTATAATTGAGGACAATATGGCAGCCCGGCAGGGCCGCCAAAAAAAAAAAAAAAATAACAGGGAAGTTGATGAAGAGAACGCACAGAGCGTGGTTTTGGTTCGCCAAGCCGTGCTTTATCTTTCCATATATTTAATAAACTAAGCTTGTTCTTTGACTCTTCTACATCTTTCCTAAGCTGCGAATATTTTCGCGTGCTTTTTTGTTAGGTTGCGCCAGTAATCCTGGGTAGAAAAATAATGGCCAACACTCAATGCACTCCAAAATTCACTCCAATAAACTCTGAAATCGAGCAGCGTGAATAACCATCCTTAAGATGCTCCTTTTCACTCCTCATCCAAGCACCTGCTATTTCCAATGTTGCTAGTGTCAATGATGTTCACGAACGTCGACTTGTGGATGTTGGACTTGTATGTAGCACCGATGATCAGGCTGTTGAGTATTACGATCGACTTTTCGTGACAGAAGAAAAACACATCCACCCGAATGCCGGTGTTCACGGTATACTCGATCTTATAATTTTTGTCCTGCAGCCCCTAACATCATCATGCATCTTCTGGTTGTTTTCCCTTCTGAAAAACGCGAAAGTGCTTGCTTTCAATGACTTTCTGGATAATATCGTGGATCCTGCAAGTTTTAGCACAGCCAAAATGCTGTGGTCGTGAAGCCCAGCTTCAAAATCCACTGGTCCTGGTTTCAACTTCTGCAGGTTAATGTCTGTAAAAGCTGTACATCTTTTGACTTCATTTATGACATGATTACGCTCAGCCTTCCAGTGTTTTGGACACCGCTTGCCCAACTTCGAGTGTCTAATCTTGTGTAAGCATTCGCAGTCAATTATATGACTTGATTTGCCCGCGATAAATGGCTGGCCTGAAGGTTCTTCGTCCTCAACGGCTTCATTATTTCACCACCCTTCCGGGTTCTAGATTCTCTGTAATGCTTGCATGTGAACCAGATTACATGGTCGTTGGATCGTTTGACACTAAGTACGATGTTGAACATGCACATATTCGGTAACAGCGTCGCAAACGTGGCAGCTGAATGAAATCTAAGTAGGGGAACGACATCGTTTTCATTCACTTGCACAAGATCGTTGAAACTTTCCACCACGGCACTAATATTTGACGTTGGTCAATGTTGATGGTGGTTAAAAACAAAAGAAAAGATCTCAGTCTACGCGTCAGGCACCCCCGATTTGGAATGAATTGGAGTGAACTTCAGAGTGCAAAATTAATTTCTCCTCATTTATGCATTGTCTTTCTGTTTTTACCTCTACTTTTTATAATGATCTTGACAAAGGATGAAGCCGCCTGCTTTATATATGGTCTGGAAATCTCGGCCGAAAATGCTTCTTTATCACTGAAAAAGTTGGAGGAAGTTGATCTGGAACCGGTGACATTTGTAAATGGAGATCAGGCAACACCTTTTGCCATGTCAACAAAGAAGATTAATATGGAACCTTGGCGATACAATCGTTTTCCTGCCACAGTTTCGAGTCGTGGTAACTCGGACGAAAACAGCATCCATGAATCCCAAAGCAGCGAGTCCTATATTATGTCGATCGCGCCCTCCCAGTCGTCTGTTATTGAGCTTATGAAAATGATCATGCCTCCCCAGCCAATTCCCGGGATTACGGAGCCCATGTTTCTTTGCGAAGATAACATTTACGACCTGGTTTCTTCCTACATCCCAGAATCGACAATTACCAAAGACAAGCTCTGGCACTGGATGAGTAAGAACGGCTCATGGGGTATGGTGCACCGCAGACAGAGCAACAAACGACGAAAATGCGGTCGTGATGTCAACCTCGTTATGGAGAAGTACCGTGATTTTACATGGGACGATATATCAAACATCCACCAATACCGATCCTTCGTGCGTAGTACTGCCTCGCGCGTCTGTACAGTCGGATACGTCCGAAAGTCAAGAACAAGAGAACCAAAGAAAGCGAAAATCAAATCGATTGATCTACAAATCTACAAATTGAAAACGAAGCTTCTCTGCGAACACGTGTTTGCATCTTATAACACGAATGCAAGTGATCCGATTTCTGCACGGGATGCAAATAGCAAGCCGAGCAGCATTCCACAGTTTCAAGATTCCTCCGGCACGATGCAAGACATGATGGAAACCATTACGAAAAGCCCGAAAAAAATTCGATTGGTTGTAATCGATTACGCGGGATTAACTACCGACCCGGATGACCTCAAGTGGTTCATGCAAGCCAACAAACAGATTGAAGAAGTGGTTGTGGACATCGGCCATAAAGTAGAAATATATTCACGCAAAGATCTCAAGAAAGAAAGTATTCTTCAAAAGTTCAATTGCAGAACGTCGTGTGTGAAAAGATCAAAGCAATAAATACAGATATGACGGGATCATTTTTCCTTCGAGTCGCTCTTAATATTTCAGCCTAAAGCTAAATATCGTAATTCAATTCTCCTTTCTTATTTGAAAATGCTTCATTTACAGGCATAGAGAGCGGCAACTCTTTCCCGCAACAAAAGACTTGCCATTTAGTCAGTGTCATGAGAATCTCCCATGGTTTTCCTAGAGCGCAGTGGCTGGTTTCAATCCTGCCCGTTTATCCCCATATGCTGCTCCGTGCTTATTTGCCTTGTCCATCCACCAGCTCTAGTATAAAATCACATAGCCAATAATTTCAGTTCGGTATCGTGTTTTCACTCCAGCAAACTCTTGTCTCGTCTTTCCTGGCCTCCTCCATTATTCTTGTTCTTGATCTTCTGTCCGCTATTCCCTCTGTTATTTTATTTTCTTGTCCTTCCTTTGGTCCATAGCTGTCTTGCCTGTGCTTGTCTCGCCATAGTCTTGGCCTAGTGAGAAGCAATTAATACAGTACATCCCCTCTTATTTCCCACTCTCTAGTCTTGACATATTCGCAGTCATTTGCATTACCTGCTTTTGTATCATTGGTATCGTATTCGAACGGTTACGATTCTACTGTATGTGGTTCATACTGGGACATCCAGTCGACGATATCGACTCGAGTGTTCAAACCTGTCTGTAGTTCCGCCGTAGACGAAGCAGTCGCACCTCATCGTTCACTAGCATTTATGATCCCATATTGTATAATGATGCCCAGGAAAAATCTAAAGCTTCATCACCCATGTTAAAGACGTCTATTACAATGATCCTAGGCGCTTCGTAGACGAACTGAGTAAGGCTTAGTTTTTGTGTTCATTACTGGTTGGTTATACCCTCAGTTGGGCCCAGCCCTTTTCGGGAAAAGGCTGTCCTTTTTTTATTTTACTGTTTGAATTTTAGTTCGCAGTCACTTTTATTGTCCGCTAATTTGGATTTGTTGATTGGATAATAAATGATTTTAAGGGCTGCTGATTGGCTAAACGAAATAGATCACATGATTTACGTTTTGTAAAAACCGGTCACTTGAGTTGCTCATGATCTGCACTTCCTTTTATGCATGAGCGGACCGTGTTATTATATGAGTTGTTTAGTTAAACCACGCTGTATTGTTTATCATCTAGGTCCAATTCCTTTCTTTATTCCATTTCCTCAAGCTCAATCACTTTTTCCAAATGTCGTCTTCAAGCATTTTCTGTACTTCGTGTGGCCTGCCAGGTCATGCTCGATCAACGAATCGCAGCTGTCCCAAGAATACGAGACGTGCTGAGGAAAGCGCTATTGTCTCATTACCCATCTCCTGTGTTTCTTGCGGTCTCCCAGGATACGCTCGATCCACCTCTAGAAACTGTCCCAACAACCCCAGACGCACCGAACAACCCAAGGTTGCTGCAAGGATCGGTAGAAGTCCGTTGCTCTTCGTGCCAGCAACTGAGACACCAGCGCAGCAGCCACCTGGCTTGCCCATTGAATCCAGCGAGGCTGGCTATGAGAGAAGCAAACGAAACTGACGCTGGAGAACACAGCCGTAGATTACCTGCATCTGTTGGTAACGCAGAGTCTGATGAATAATAACTCCCCAGTAGACATACCTTGGGACGCATGAATGTTGTCTGCAATTTCTGCCAAGCACACATGTGGCTCAAAGAGCGTATGTCTGGATCCATCGCTAATCCACAGTTCCAGGTCTGCTGTGCTCAAGGTTCCATTGTGCTCCCGTCTTTGGAGCCTACACCTCCAACAATTGCGCGCCTTCTTCGTAGCAACACCGACGATGGAGGAGATTTCCGTGAGCAGATCCGCGGCTACAACACGAATCTCAGTTTCACTTCCCTGGGTGCTCAAATTGACGAGTCAGTGGCCAACAATCGCAGTGGAGCTTACTGTTATCGCATCCAAGGAGGCATCTATCATCGGATCGGTGACCTGCTTCCACCAACGGATAACCAGACTCCTGCATTTGCACAGCTGTACATATACGACTCTGACACCCAGCTTGCACACCGAAACGCTGTGGCTCCATATTTCCGAAATGCAACCTTGTTCATTCTCCAAGATCGACAATGTCTCAGATGTTCGCAAGGTGTTGGATTTCTATCGATTGGCCCTTTTCGGAAAAGATGAGATTGACAAAAACAAACTCAACGCGATCCTCACTTTTCAGACCATCGGTAAGAAGATATAACAAAAAATGGGGAGGCTGGTACAAGAATTTTCTTAGCAAAATACTGAATTCGCTTTTGTAACAGGCACCAGCATCACTTTTTATTTCATGACGCGATACGCAGAATTCTATGCCATGATTGAGGTTGCCACGATTGAAATCCCTACCACAAAACGCAACATTACTACAATCATATCATACTTGGATGAACTTCTGGCGATCACTTGCCTACACTCAACAGTCAAAAAAAATCATGAAGATCTTAACCAGCCATCGCCCATTCTTCCATTTATATACCTACAGGCAGAACGCAAGACGTTGGAAAGGAAAAGAAAGCCATCTATTGGTGCGATTGCTTCTTCGTCGAAACGATGTTGATTGCTTTGTTTATTCACACATACCGTCACACCCGTTATGCATATTGATATTTCATTGTCAATAAATATTTCAATTTGTTCGCGTCACCAATCGAGCGCTAAATAAGGCGACCCGGGAGGATAAGTTTCCAATACCACGAATCGACGAACTCCTTGATCGGCTACATGGAAGTATCTATTTTTCGACCATTGATTTCATGTCCGGATACTGACAAATACCGATGCACGAGGTAGACCGGTACAAAGCCGCTTTCGTTGCGAATGGTGCTTTTTATGAATTCCTTGTACTGCCTTTTGGTGTGTTACCAATGGCACTGCAACTTTTCAAGGATTCATGAAAGGAGTTTCACAAAACGTACCACAAGTAATGGTCTACTTGGACAATCTCATCCTCTACGGTACTCCACTGGATTACACAAGGAAGATATTGAATGAGTGCCGGACAGATCGATGGGATATGACCTGAAAATATCGCCAAGTAAAGTGTCAATTTTTTGAATTGATACCTTTTCAGCCGAGTTGGAACACGTCGGGATCCAACGAAGGTAAGGCGATCCGCACTGGGCCAACACCAACGATTGTCGAAAAATATAACGATTCCTAGGTTTCTGTGCGATTTACCATCGGTTCATCCACGATCTATCGAATACAGCCAATCCGCTATACCAGCTTCTACGGAAAGACACCAAGTTCGGATGGTGCCCAAAAGCGAACAAAGCCTTCAGCAGATTTAAGGAAGTGTTGGTGAGTCTTCCGACTCTCGCATATCTAGACCCACACCAGCTATGCGAACTACACATGGATGTAAGCCTTAACGGCATTGGCGCGGTACTGAACCATAACTTCAGACGGGTAGCCTTCGCCAGTAGGACAATCACAACGGCTGCGAAAAACTGTAGCACAACATACAAGAACGCTTGATCATTACGTTACTTCTAACCTTTTGTATATGGCGCATCCTTCACCATTTATACCGACCAAGCCGCACTGAAGAGTACCCTAGCGACTAAGATGCACCAAGGAGGAATCGCATAATGGATTCTGAACCAGTTTACTATCACCGAAAAGAATCTGCAAATACCGATACTGGCGCCCTTAGCCGCCAAAAGCAAAAACACGCAGGAAGTTGCCGATTTGACGTTGGACAGTGTCGAAGCATTGCAGAAAGAAGACAGCCAAATCGCAACTCCATCGGGAACGAGAAGTCAATAAACCGTACGTGGGGCAAAACTGGATTCTCTGCAAAGAAGAAGATAGCGAAGAACTAACGGTACTAGTACTCCCAAGAAACATGATCCGAACAGTGTTACAAGCAGCACCAGACGATTCAACGGCTGAGCACTTTAGCGTCCGCAAAAAGAGCTCGACAAATTTCTTGGTGGGAGACGATACTGGCAGATGTCACGGAATGGGTAAGACGTGGGAAAAATGTCAAAGACACAAATAGATACGGTCGCAAGGAAACTACCGATGCAGTCATATTACCTCAATTTGTGGGTGAACTTGGGGCCGCCGACATTGCGGTTCTGCGCGCAAGTAAGATAACCAACCAATATCATGGATACTTACGAAAGAGCCATCGCCGCAACCTTGCCAGTCTCGACAGCCACCATGTTGCTCAAGTCCTTTTATTCAAAGTAGTTTGAAATAAAGCGCGCCATCGGATAATGGTAGCAATTTCGTATTTGATGCTATGACTAAGGTACGCAAGCGATTGGGCATATCTCGTTCTTTGACATATCATTGGAGCATCCACAAACAGATGGCGTGGTTGAGAGGTTCAAGCGAACGGTGGAAACAAGTTTAGCCGCACACGCTGATAAAGAACCCGCCCGGTAGGATACATTCATCTTTTCGCCGCGTTCGCCTATAACACGGCTCCTCAGTCATCGACCCAGTTCTCACCATTTGCTCCCAGGACAGGCAACGTAAACTCTACAACAAGGACGCACATGTACGACCCAGGAGAACTCGCAGCGCGACGAACCTGGAAAAATTAACATTACCAAGGAACGTTGGTCGTGTCCATGGATTTATTGAAGAGAAGAATATCGAACAAGGAACTTCCTACTGAATTACAAGGACACCCGGGGAATCCCCTGCCTCGGGCTACTGCAACGCCATACATTTGAAGCCCTGGCAAACGAACGCTTCGTTCAAAGATGGGAGCGACGTGAAAATTCTCCTAAGCCACAGATGAGCATTCTACTGGCATTATGTCATTAGGTGTAGCCAGCGCGTTTGATATAAGATAGTGGAATACTTCTCAAATAAAGAAGTAGGCGTTTTTTACCCTTTTCTTTTTTTCGTATTCTTCTCGCTTGAAACTTCACGACTTTGCAGTCCGACTAACGTCCAAATAGCAGTCCCACCATCGTTCACCATCGTTCCACCTCCGTCCACCTTCGTTCAAATAGCAGTCCCACCATCGTTCACCATCGTTCCACCTTCGTCCACCTTCGTTCAAATAGCAGTCCCACCATCGTTCACCATCGTTCACCTTCGTCCAAATAGCAGTCCCACCATCGTTCACCATCGTCCAAAAAGCAGCTAATGACCTTCTATACTTAACAACTTTATTTAGACAGAGACATCAAATCGTTTTCGTCGCCCGTGATATCAGCCGTTGCGAGGCGTGTACATGCACATACGGCTTGATAAGTATGAATTTGTATCTACAGTATAACCAACCAAGAAGCACACTCAAACATAGGTACACACCGGTTATAGTCATTTATTCTTGATATTAATCACACGCCATGGTTCCAGAGTCCGAGCTGTGGACAACGTTCACAAAGCAAGTTAAATATTCTCGTTTCACTGTCAGTTCAACGAATGACATTAAAGAACTTACATATTGTAGTATATCCACTACTTGTCGTATTATCAATCCTAGACTGGTGTTCCCAAACAGGAAAGATCGGGATCTAGACGTGTTTCCATTCTGAGTGAGCTTCTCCATTAGAACACCGATTGAGCCTCTTCATCCATAACTTGGATCTATCGCCGAGATCAATTCATACGGGTAAAGCTGTCACATCACAGCATGTGGATCCTTCTTAATACACCTTATAACCGAGGACTGCTCACTGATAATTATTAATTCCGACTCAAGACTAAAGTATAAATAGGCAGATCACATTAATCGAAATAAAGACCATCCAACAGTCTCAAAGGATTCTCATTGTCTCTTTTGTTCTAAATTCTCTCATATATCACACATATTATTTGAAGCACATGGTACATGAATGCATAATTTGCACAAATTCTGATTGTGTGCTGAATGGGTAATCTTTTTATCATTTCGCAGAATCAGTAAGGATGGATTTTATGTGAGTAGGGTACTGTATGTTAATAATGAAAGCCACATATACTTATTCGTCGTCCCGCATACCGTAAATCTAGAGGAGATCATATAGTTCCGCGCCCATTGATGTTCCGTCTTTTCGGTCGTCATGCTGATCATCCTTTAGTCGCGTTAATATCCTCCACACCTTGTCATTTAAAGGCCTTGGATAAATATTCAATTGAAGACTCGCGTTTTACTTAAGTCTTCCAAGTATCCAATATCTGAAGGGAGCCGATCATCAAAGGGAAAGTAATCAATATGACAACAGACAATCCAAGAGAACGGGCACAATGGTAAACTTATTGGCCTTGATGATTTATCCTCTAGAATCTATCTCAACCTTATTAAAATGTTTGGGAGTTATGCGCGCTTATTTTCAGTCACAAGGCAGCCACATTGGGTTTTTTGCTACATTTGTCGGCTTTGATTGGGTAATTTTTGAAAAAAAATATATATGATTGGTTGAAACGAAACCAGACAGCTGTTGATCGGCCCGACCTTTGCGCTCGAATTTATAACATGAAGCGTAAAGCTCTGATGGAAGATCTAAAGAAGAACCATGTTTGGGAAGAGTCGTTACCCATGTACACACCGCGGAGTTTTAGAAGCGAGGCTTACTGCATCTTCATTTGCTTTTGGTGTTACTCCGGAGGATAAGCCGAGAACACTTGATGACTATGATCGTATCGTGTGTGCCGAACTTCCGGACAGAGAGAGATTTCCTGTACGACACCGTCAGCAGATGTATGATGCACGGTCCTTGTGGAACAACGCATCCGAGGTCTCCCTGCATGGAAAACGGCTCATGTAAAAAGCGTTACCCGCGCTCCTTCAATGAAGCTACTATCGAAGATCACAGTGGTTACCCGTTATACCGTCGTCGCAACAATGGTGATTTTGTGGTCAAGAACCATGTCCAGTTGGACATAGATGGGCTGTTCCCCACAATCGATACCTCTGTGCAAGATATAAGGCTCACATTAACGTTGAAATCTGTACTTCTCTGGAAAGCGTCAAATACCTGTACAAGTATGTTTACAAAGGCCACGATCGTGCTGCAGCAGCAATGTATCATGCCGACAATGACAGAAAATGTCAGGCTCCTGACCCGTTTGCGCTTTGGATGCAGTTCCGCCAGCATTTGGCAGAAGACTATTTCCATTTTTGGAGCAATCAAAATCAAGACGATGATCATCAAAATTGAGCCGCCCCAAATCGTGTACGGTCGCGCTTTGCTGGACATTGAAGAGCATCTGAACCGCCAATCGAGTTCACTGCTAAGTTACGATCGCTTTGTTCTTCCTGATCGCCAAGAAATTGGCAGAAGCTCACTTCGCCGTCAGCCCAGACTGGTAAGAGAACAATTCGATCTCATCGCAGACGCTGCCAATGTTCCCCAACACACGAGTACCTAAACCGTGACAACATGCCGTATACCACGCAATTCTCCAGAGTGTCACGCATGGAAGCAACGAATCCGCCCGATTGTTCTTTGTTGATGGTCCTGGTGGCGTCTTTACCCTTATGTTGTTGTTTTTATTATTCCTTTATATTTTACTGTATGTATTTTGTCTTATGCTCCTTTGCTTTCATCCTTTGCTATGATTTTTCAAGTTATTCTTCACCTTTATGTTTTACTGTATGCTTTTTGTCCTTATGTTCCTTTTGATTTTATCCTTATGCTATGTTTCCCCAAGTACGATTTTTTCTGTTATCTATTTTTGTCTCTCCATTTAATATTATACGATGTCTGACTATTTCTGTTCCTAACTTTGTGTACATATTGTTGTTCCTCTGTCGTGGATGAAGGAAATGATCGCTATGTGGCGGTAGGTCGGGGGGGGGCAAGACCCCCGGGAAAAAAGAAAAAGAGACTGTACTACTCTGTTGTCCATTGAATACGCAAAGATTTATGCGCACATCAACTAAATCTTACCGAAAAATCAACCGCTTATTGACAAAAGATTAGAGTACCATCAAGCGAGACCTTTGGATACACAAATTCGAGTGCGGAGTTCTGAATATTGCAAATGGAGCATCCCATTCCAAACGCATCTTTAATCAGCTACTATTCCCACTAGCCTCAGATTAACAACAAACTACAGACCGAAAGAGCATAACTTTGTGATCTTTAAGATCAACAGGCGCTACTTGTCTACATAATCAAAATCTTTGGGAAATTAGCGATTTGTAAATCACATGATCTACACTAAGTTATCAGGGCCTGTTAAACCTCTTTTTTTTATCTTTCAACCATGCCTCGCTGCCTACTTCCACAATAATAGGCGAAACAATCAGCAGCAAGATGCCGTTTGCGCCATTTATGGTCAAACAGAGCATCGTCGTCTTTCGAATAAAAATGTGAGTAGAGCTCTTTTTGAAGAAAAGTGGTTGATGATACGACCGGCGTTCTTCTGTAGCATCATTCAATTTGTTTTTTTTTGTCAGTTATACGTATATGTCCTTTCATTCTCTTTCAATTTTCAATGAATCGAATAATACATAAGCAGACGTGCTTCGATCTATGAATTCATGCATCAGTGGGGTGACTATTGTTTCATCCATGGAGAATCATATATTTTTGTCTTCAATCTTATCTTTTTTCTTTTGCTTTTCTCTCTCTCTTTCTGTTTGCTTGATAAACCCTCACTATCATTGTATCAAGATCCCATCCGCATCCATTATCCAGACCATTCTTATCCCGTGTATCTAACTTGGTTGAATCGACTACAATTCTCAAAAAGGTAAGCGTCGAGTGGTCCACCATCGATTTTGCTCCGGCAAAACAGACTCACCTCTCCTTTGCTTCCATCCTTCTTCCAGCTTCCCGTTTCCGTTTCTTTTCGCCTGACAAGTTCTGGATGCTACAAGTTGACTTTCTCTCGCCATCCATCCATCCATCCATCCATCTGGCGAAATCGGATGACGTCAAAGGCCATCGTCGGTGGTGTGCTCTTTTTAATCAGCAACGCTTACGTGTCCTCTTCATGTTCCTCCTTTGGATTGCTTCTCATCATATGGTATGCGAGATGTCTTCCCGATTATTGTATTTTTAGCTTATAGTTTGTATTTTGTATTTTATATTTCATGTACATATTCTTTTCGCAGTCTTTTCCTCTTTTTTTCCCACAGGGTGTTTTATGAGGTTTTTACTGACGCGACCATTGTTTTTTTTTTTATCATCATGTACTTTATTTGTTTTTCTTTCTTTCATTCGGGGGACTCTCGATATCTGGAATCCAACTCGAAATTACCGTCACTTCTGGCCACGTCAATATTTTTTGCCTCCTCAAGCTGACACCACCGATCCATCGCTTAAGTGTCCCTGGAAGCAATTTTATTTTCCGCATCGAAGAAGAAGCTTACCTGGCGGTCAGTATTCATCGTTTTTTTTTTCCGGTACACCATTTGGTTCAAAGGCAAGTCCAATTTCTTTTCCTTTGCTATGATGTAATAAACGTATACTAATTCAAAATTTTTTCAATGTCATATAATCCAAGTCATGTCAAGCGATCAATGGCTACCGAAAACTTCAAATAACAAAGCTAAAATATCTTGACGAAAATTTGAATCAATCAAAGAGCTTACTAACTCATTTTTTTAAATACCCAACATACCCACACATCTTTCTAGATCTATCATAGCCTGGGCGGGATGGAACTGAGGGGGGGAATCAGTGCTGCCCTGCGCGTGTTCAGAAACAAATCACGTTGCAACGTATGCCATAAGGTTGTCATTAATATACCGAAGTTCCGTCAAGAGTTCTCGCCCAGGTTATGCCGTGTATGCGTTAGGCTTTTTGTCTGACGAAAGTCGCTCAATGTAAGAGGGCGACCTCCGGTGGCAGGCGGCATCCATTGCACAGCGGGTGTACGGCTTGTTAAGTGTAGAGACTAATGTGTAAACGAGGCAGAAAATATATAGTCGTCGTCCCTCGATAAATTTCAGGCCAAAGGGGGGAGGGGTCAGGTGCCGTGAATTTATCAAGGTGTTGCAATTAACGAAATGCGGCATAAATATGTTCCGGATAAGCCAGAGTGTGATTGACGCATTTATGCACTGAGCCTTCTCATTGTGCTCACAATACCAATTAAAAACTTTTCAAAGAAGAAGCAAGGAATGACCAATGTAAAATATCAGCTTTACACTGAGTTGCTTTGCTTGAAATACCAAAAGATTGCACACTCAAAGCGAAGTAAAATTAGGAGCTTTTATAGAAATCATCAACTAGCTACAGTAGCTTGCCTTCTCTCATATTTTTCCCCTCTCCAGAATCCCAACCCCATACTTTACTATAATTCTCAAATGCGGTTGGCTGATATTGTTCTTCGTAAAGGATTCACGACCAAAAATTACCGTGAAGTCGAAATTAATAAGAATCGTGGGAGTTACCTGCTATTTTTCAGTGGCGGCCCCCAGAGCCGTGAACATATCGAAGGGTTGAAACTATCGAGGGACGACTGTAAAAGATTCATTCAAAATGAAACACTGATGGGTATTAATATGTCTCTGAATCATCGACTCTTTAAAGATGAGCTTCCGATACTGTAGAAAGAATCATGCCTCAATCTGGGGAGGAGATACTAACCGATATGATAGAAAGGATATATGGATTTCTGGAAGGATGCATTCCACGCTAGAAGAGAAGCCGGATTAGTGATGTTCTTGTCTAATACAGTATGCAATTGATCATGCTATGTTAGAATATAAGAGTCGCTACTTTTATACCAGGCAAGTGGCACATGTTTTGTTCCTAGAAAAGAGTTGCCATCATGATACCGGGCCAGTGGGCAAGTGTTTTGTTCTTGGAAAAGGCATGCCATCTTGATACCAGGCAAGTGGCATGTGTTTTATTCCTAGAAAAGAGATGCCGTCTTGATACCGCGCAAGTGGCATGTGTTTTATTCCTGCGAAACAGTTGCCACTTTTACACCAGACAAGTGGCAAGTGTTTTATTCCTAGAAAAGACTTGCCATCATGATACCAGGCAAGTGGCAAGTGTTTTGTTCCTAGAAAAGAGTTGCAATCTTGATACCAGGCAAGTGGCAAGTGTTTTATTCCTAGAAAAGAGTTGCCACTTTTACACCAGGCAAGAGGGAAGTGTTTTATTCCTAGAAAAGAGATGCCGTCTTGATACCAGGCAAGTGGCAAGTGTTTTATTCCTAGAAACAGTTGCCACTTTTACACCAGACAAGTGGCAAGTGTTTTATTCCTAGAAAAGAGTTGCCATCATGATACCAGGCAAGTGGCAAGTGTTTTATTCCTAGAAAAGAGTTGCCATCTTGATACCAGGCAAGTGGCATGTGTTTTATTCCTAGAAAAGGGATGCCGTCTTGATACCAGACAAGTGGCAAGTGTTTTATTCCTGCGAAAGAGTTGCCATCCTGATACCAGAAAGTGGCAAGTGTTTTGTTCCTAGAAAAGAGTTGCAATCTTGATACCAGGCAAGTGGCAAGTGTTTTATTCCTAGAAAAGAGTTGCCATCTTGATACCAGACAAGTGGCAAGTGTTTTATTCCTGCGAAAGAGTTGCCACTTTTTACACCAGGCAAGTGGCAAGTGTTTTATTCCTAGAAAAGGGATACCGTCTTGATACCAGGCAAGTGGCAAGTGTTTTGTTCCTAGAAAAGAGTTGCCATCATGATACCGGGCAAGTGGCAAGTGTTTTATTCCTAGAAAAGAGTTGCCATCATGATACCAGGCAAGTGGCAAGTGTTTTATTCCTAGAAAAGAGTTGCCATCATGATACCAGGCAAGTGGCATGTGTTTTTATTCCTAGAAAAGGGATGCCGTCTTGATACCAGAAAGTGGCAAGTGTTTTGTTCCTAGAAAAGAGTTGCCATCTTGATACCGGGCAAGTGGCAAGTGTTTTATTCCTAGAAAAGAGTTGCCATCATGATACCAGGCAAGTGGCAAGTGTTTTGTTCCTAGAAAAGAGTTGCCATCTTGATACCAGACAAGTGGCAAGTGTTTTATTCCTGCGAAAGAGTTGCCATCTTGATACCAGAAAGTGGCAAGTGTTTTATTCCTAGAAAAGAGATGCCGTCTTGATACCGGGCAAGTGGCAAGTGTTTTGTTCCTAGAAAAGAGATGCCGTCTTGATACCGCGCAAGTGGCATGTGTTTTATTCCTAGAAAAGAGTTGCCATCTTGATACCAGACAAGTGGCAAGTGTTTTATTCCTGCGAAAGAGTTGCCATCTTGATACCAGAAAGTGGCAAGTGTTTTATTCTAGAAAAGAGTTGCCATCTTGATACCAGGCAAGTGGCAAGTGTTTTGTTCCTAGAAAAGAGTTGCCATCATGATACCGCGCAAGTGGCAAGTGTTTTATTCCTAGAAAAGAGTTGCCATCTTGATACCAGACAAGTGGCAAGTGTTTTATTCCTGCGAAAGAGTTGCCACTTTTTACACCAGGCAAGTGGCAAGTGTTTTATTCCTAGAAAAGAGTTGCCATCATGATACCGGGCAAGTGGCATGTGTTTTATTCCTAGAAAAGGGATGCCGTCTTGATACCAGACAAGTGGCAAGTGTTTTATTCCTGCGAAAGAGTTGCCATCTTGATACCAGAAAGTGGCAAGTGTTTTATTCCTGCGAAAGAGTTGCCATCTTGATACCGGGCAAGTGGCAAGTGTTTTATTCCTAGAAAAGAGTTGTCATCATGATACCAGGCAAGTGGCAAGTGTTTTATTCCTAGAAAAGAGATGCCGTCTTGATACCGCGCAAGTGGCATGTGTTTTATTCCTAGAAAAGAGTTGCCATCTTGATACCAGGCAAGTGGCAAGTGTTTTGTTCCTAGAAAAGAGTTGCCATCATGATACCGCGCAAGTGGCAAGTGTTTTATTCCTAGAAAAGAGTTGCCATCTTGATACCAGACAAGTGGCAAGTGTTTTATTCCTGCGAAAGAGTTGCCACTTTTTACACCAGGCAAGTGGCAAGTGTTTTATTCCTAGAAAAGAGTTGCCACTTTTACACCAGGCAAGAGGGAAGTGTTTTATTCCTAGAAAAGAGATGCCGTCTTGATACCAGGCAAGTGGCAAGTGTTTTATTCCTAGAAAAGAGTTGCCATCATGATACCAGGCAAGTGGCAAGTGTTTTATTCCTAGAAAAGAGTTGCCATCTTGATACCAGGCAAGTGGCATGTGTTTTATTCCTAGAAAAGGGATGCCGTCTTGATACCAGAAAGTGGCAAGTGTTTTGTTCCTAGAAAAGAGTTGCCATCATAATACCAGGCAAGTGGCAAGTGTTTTATTCCTAGAAAAGAGTTGCCATCATGATACCAGGCAAGTGGAAAGTGTTTTATTCCTAGAAAAGAGTTGCCATCATGATACCAGGCAAGTGGCAAGTGTTTTGTTCCTAGAAAAGAGTTGCCATCATGATACCGGGCAAGTGGCAAGTGTTTTGTTCCTAGAAAAGAGTTGCCGTCTTGATACCGCGCAAGTGGCATGTGTTTTATTCCTAGAAAAGAGTTGCCATCATGATACCAGGCAAGTGGCAAGTGTTTTATTCCTGCGAAAGAGTTGCCATCTTGATACCGCGCAAGTGGCAAGTGTTTTATTCCTGGAAAAGAGTTGCCACTTTTATACCAGATGTCTTGTTCAGTATTATAAAATAAGATATTCCACATACATCCATTTCTCTTTCATCCATTATGTACATGCCCACGGATAAAACCATATCATATACTGTCAATGCTCAAGTAAATTCCAGGACTCCTGGAGAATATGATATGGAACCACTCATCGAAAAATGGGTAGAAAATTACCGCCATCAACAGATTTTCGGGAGCCTCCCGCCTTACAAATTTCCGCGCAATATAATTCATTCCTTTTCGTATAGCCCAATGACACCAAATGCTCGGTCTGTATAGTACAAAGTCCTGGCGCAAAAGATCCCATTACAAAGACACCTAGGACGAGTAAATCGTGCGACAAACGAACCATGTATCCTATGCCATGTACCAGAAGACCTTGTCGTGTTCGGTACAATAAATAATGTATTCCACACACATCAATTCCTCTTTCATCGCATTATGGACATGGCCATGAATAAATCTCATCCTCAGAACGTTCGCAGTTCAAATATACCGAGTTGTACCACACTCAAATCCCAATCAGTGAAGATGAACCTCATGACCATCTTTATTCAGGAACCGACCTTTGACATAAAACAGTCATGCCATAAAATAATCATGCGATCCACATTTACAAATTTACCGTCGCCTTGTCAACCAAAAGTCACAAGGACAACCGCATTCTCTTGCCATTCGTCCACAGTACGTTCAACGGCAATATATACAGGATAAACGATTTATTATAATACGATCAATTCAAGTGACGACCCGTCATAAACTAGATAAGCAGACATAGAATGAAGAATTGATCTGGGCCTTTTTTTTCCCTTCTCTTGTTTCTCAATAAATCCGAGTCTCGAAAGATTTCAGGTTTTCTCTGTTTTTTACACTTCTTTTTATTCACAAACACCACAAACCTAAATCACTTCGTTATCGACTGCCCAAAGAAGCGTATCATTTTGGAAGCGGTTATTACGTCGCAATATCCAATATTTCTAACACTTTCATTTGATCTGCACGAATTGCTTCTGCTCCTTAGGCCGGCAAACATTATACAGCAGTATCCGAAAATTATGACGATATGTGGATATGCAACGTATCACATATGGATTGCCCACCGGCAATATAAACCTCACAATATTCCTTTTAATAGCTATCGAATCATCCGTGAAATTATGATACTCGATTTAAGAATATTTCCATTTAAGAATCACTTTTTGGGTTTCCCAACAGTGTAAGCTGGAAAATATTCCAAAATTTGATATAGGCATCAGTTATCACCGTGGAGCAGAAATATTCTTAAATCGGAAAAAAAATTCATAGCTACATTTGTTATATCATAGAAATAGTACATTGTGCGTCGTGCCTAGCACAATCCTTGTTGGCTTCACTCCGCCTTCCAATGGGGTACTATTTTCCGGAACCGAAAAAAGTGTCTTCGTAATGGCGGTACTTCGGGTCTCCTGGGCCGGTGATTTATAGTAGTATTTTTCGAACGTGTTGCTCGTAAGGCTCCAGTTGCGTGTTCCTTGACAGACCTGATCGAGTGCCCCTGTTGAACGGCTTTGGTACTCGTCGCCGATCTAACTGAGTGTGCTTTGTACGTCTTCGCATCAATGCCCGCTTTGCTCATTTGATTCTTAATCCAGTTCGCTACTGTAATTGGCTTCACCGATCGTGTTTTTGATACGTCTTCTATATATGCCAGTAATAGTGTGTGTTCTTCCGGGAGACCGTTTTTCATGGACGTTGATTTCTCCATGAACTTTTCGACGGTGCTCACCGGGTATATGTATTCTTCTGGGATTTTGCCCAACTTCAGTATCTTTGAGTTGCGTTTCTTTGTTGTCTCGAAATTGCATATAGGCGCCCACTACTGCCTGTTCTTCTTTGATGAGGTACACGTCTCGAAATTGCAATCTTCCTAATTCCGATCATGGCCTTCCTATCCTGCTGATGGCTAGCGACAAAATGGTCTTCTGTTGTAATTTCTCCAAAGGTAGGTCATCCGTACTTGACATTGTTGATCTAATATAATCTGTCAATATGTCCCAATCCCATGTTTCAGTTTGTTGTATGGATGGAATGCGAGCTGGTTATCTTCTTTTGGCTTTGAAAAATTCTGCGATCAAGGGCTGATCAGCGATTGGAGTTTTGCTCGGGTGTAAATGTTTGTAAACTGAGGCCACTGCGGAACACATGGTGTTCAGACTATGGTATGAGTAGTTCGGATGTTCCATGAAAAATTCTACTAGGCGTTGAACTTCATATTCTTCAGGATCCCACGATGGGTCTTTTCTTCTGCACCAGGCCGACCATTTGCTCCACCCTTGATTATAGGCTTTTTGTGTGTTGAGCCGATTTGCTTTCAACAGATACTTTTGAGTATCTTCGGTAAGGCCTCTTTCCTTATGTGCTCTCCTGATAATAGCCAAGCGGCCATTTTCCATTTCTTCATTTGAAGCAGTATCGGTTTGGCCAGATGTTTCATTTTCAGGATCATGGGGAACCAGAATTGCGTGGGCCAGAATGGCGTTACCATTACTGTTTTCTTGACCTTCTGCTGTTTGATCTCCCTCAGCACTCTTGGTATCGGTTTCCACGGTGAATGGAGAAACAAGCCTTCCTTCAGCCACTTCTGATTGAACGTATCCAGGGCGTCGGCTTCCAGATCGGAGAGTAGACTCCAAAACCGTTCCAATTTCTTGTTGGGTGTCGCAACGCTATCTACCGTCAATGGTCCCCCATCTCTTTTGGATCTCGGAAAATATTCGTTTTGGGAGGATTTCCTCGTATAGTGGAACCTACCTCCTGCTAAGGCGATCTGCAGTGACGCTGTTTAATCCTGGCACATGTCTGTATATTACCTGGAAATTATTGTGATTGCAGATGTCTTGAATATCCACTGCCAGCTCCTGAAGCAAAGGCGACGAAGTCCCCCCTGCTTTCGTGATATACTTGATGGCGATTATACTGTCGCTGTATATCTGGATCGTCGGATTTTTGAAGTTTTTTGCATGGAGCAACAAGGCAAATATATCGTCCTCAATTCTCTCACTTCTATTGAGTGCTGTTTTTCCTCGTTCGTCCAAAAACCCGACGTCTGAACCATGTCTGATGAGATTCCTCAGCCCGTTTCAGAAGATCTGTATATATCTGGATTTTTGGGTTCTCATTTTCAACTGCTGTATTGGTAAGCTATTCTTGAGCGTGATATGTTCTTGCCATCATTGTAGTTCCTCCTTGCTGGATATCGATAGTCCGCACGGTTTCTCCCAGTCGTGACCATAATTCTGTAGGCTCTTCGCCAAGTCTCTCTGCATATAAACGAATGTGTAGCAATGCTTCTCCCATTGCTGATATCAATGCAGTTATTTTGCCCAAAAGACTGGCTATCCACTTGCATGTTCTCGGGACTTGGCTTTGTTGCGCTTGCTTGGGTCTCTGTCGCAATTTGGTGATTTTCACTTGAGGGATTGTTATCGTCATCTTCTTCGAATTGAATAAGAAACCAAGGGATCCTGCGTCTGTTGGGGGATCAGATTGCTTTTCTGGAAGTTGATCAAGAATCCAAGGCTCCGTAGATGAGCCCTTATTTTCTGGGTGACCCTCGTCATCTCTTGCTTCGTCTTGGCTAGAATGCAGATATCGTCCAAATAGTAGATCATTCGAATTCCTTCTTTCCTCAATGGCTCTACAGCATATCTCATTATCTTGCTGAATACTCTCGGAGCTGTGCTTAGTCCGAATGCGAGCGATCGATACTGGTAGACTATTTCCTCGTTCAGAAACGTCAGGAATTTCCTGGAGTTCGGATGGATCGGGACCACCACATACCCACCTTGAGATCTATCTTGCAATATAGTCCTGCGGTTCGATGGATCTCCCTTAATGCCGGGATTCCTTCCATTCGAAAATGTTCGCATTGGAGGTGCTGGTTCAGTCTTTGACAATTGAGAACTGGTCTCTGTTTGTTCGCTTCCTTTATTGTGAAGAACGTCGGCAGATAGCTCCTGTCCTGTGTTGGTGATTTCTCGATGATTCCGCCCCAAAGAAACTTGTTGACTGCAGTGTTAATCTATTATTGATCCTTGGTCAATCGTTTCACCTGATTCGTCCTCCATGGTATTGGTTTCTTGATAAACTGGAGACGGTAACCGTTCTTTATCACTGACAACGGCCATGGGTGTTTGGTAATTTTCTTCCATTGTGGTAAAACCTGGTGAGGCGATTTCCCGGTTGGATCCCGTCTGATGGAATATCGTAATGTTCGTTGCTGGGAGAGTTGATGGTTGTTGTTACTATCGTCTGTTGCATAAGTTGCATCCTCTGTGCTGTTTCTGTTTGTTTCGTTTGGTCTATTTGTATCGTTGGCGCTACTGTTGGGCTGATTCTTGGCTGGTGTTGTTGTAGGTGGCAAATTTGTTGTCTCGTGGTTGGCCGTGGGAGTAGCCACCTCTTCCTCGGGCCCCGTAAAAAGGAGGTCTTGCATAAGACCCTCAGAACCTTCCTCGATGCTGTCCTCCGGTTGGTCGATAAGCATAGTTGGATCCTTTCTTCCGAACTGTGTTTTGGAGCAACCTTTGCTCGAACCTGGCTGGATACAGGTGTTCGATGAATTCGTCGTCGAAAACGTTTGCTTTCCGTTGGGTTTTTGACGGTATTCGAGGTGCCTGAGGCTTGGGGGGTAGTCTAAGAGCTTTGAGGGCATAGTTTTTAACTTCCTTGTCCTGATCTTTTCCTGCAACCAATCCAAAGATTGCGAATCTTTTTGCTTGTTCGCTTGCTCTTTGTAGCAAGATCTTGGCGTCTTATCCGCTAATTTTTTGTTGATGCTCTTTGAGCTATTCGGGTTGTTCGTACAGTTCGATTGCTGTGCACGCTTTAACTCTGGTGTTTCGGTGATCTTATAAATGGAGCTAGCGATTTGAGAGGTGTCCACTTGTTGATATTTTCTGATTTCTGATAAAATGTTTTTGTTGATTGTCCGAGAAGTGAGCCATTCGCTAGAAGTGTACTTATGTGCTTCTCGTTTAAACTTTTGGTGTTGTCTTGGAGTTGTTGGTAAGAAGATGCCTCCAACTCGGTAAGGATTCCCACTGGTATTTCTGTTTCGTTAGCTGATTCTTCGGCTTGTTTTTTATCTTCGATGACCATTCTTTGACTGAACTCTCTAAGGAGCTGGTCGACTTGACTTTGTTTGTATACTTGTTCGTATTTGGTAATTCATTGTTTTGATTATCTGTCATAGTAACTCCACAATATGCGGGTAAAAGAGATATGAAGAATAAATTAGGTAGAGGAAGAATATTTTACTGTAAGCGGAGAATAAAGCGCGGCTAGGAGAGCCAATACCCCATTGGAAGGCGGAGTGAAGCCAACAAGGATTGTGCTAGGCACGACGCACAATGTACTATTTCTATGATATAACAAATGTAGCTATGAATTTTTTTTCCGATTTAAGAATATTTCTGCTCCACGGTGATAACTGATGCCTATATCAAATTTTGGAATATTTTCCAGCTTACACTGTTGGGAAACCCAAAAAGTGATTCTTAAATGGAAATATTCTTAAATCGAGTATCATAATTTCACGGATGATTCGATAGCTATTAAAAGGAATATTGTGAGGTTTATATTGCCGGTGGGCAATCCATATGTGATACGTTGCATATCCACATATCGTCATAATTTTCGGATACTGCTGTATAATGTTTGCCGGCCTAAGGAGCAGAAGCAATTCGTGCAGATCAAATGAAAGTGTTAGAAATATTGGATATTGCGACGTAATAACCGCTTCCAAAATGATACGCTTCTTTGGGCAGTCGATAACGAAGTGATTTAGGTTTGTGGTGTTTGTGAATAAAAAGAAGTGTAAAAAACAGAGAAAACCTGAAATCTTTCGAGACTCGGATTTATTGAGAAACAAGAGAAGGGAAAAAAAAGGCCCAGATCAATTCTTCATTCTATGTCTGCTTATCTAGTTTATGACGGGTCGTCACTTGAATTGATCGTATTATAATAAATCGTTTATCCTGTATATATTGCCGTTGAACGTACTGTGGACGAATGGCAAGAGAATGCGGTTGTCCTTGTGACTTTTGGTTGACAAGGCGACGGTAAATTTGTAAATGTGGATCGCATGATTATTTTATGGCATGACTGTTTTATGTCAAAGGTCGGTTCCTGAATAAAGATGGTCATGAGGTTCATCTTCACTGATTGGGATTTGAGTGTGGTACAACTCGGTATATTTGAACTGCGAACGTTCTGAGGATGAGATTTATTCATGGCCATGTCCATAATGCGATGAAAGAGGAATTGATGTGTGTGGAATACATTATTTATTGTACCGAACACGACAAGGTCTTCTGGTACATGGCATAGGATACATGGTTCGTTTGTCGCACGATTTACTCGTCCTAGGTGTCTTTGTAATGGGATCTTTTGCGCCAGGACTTTGTACTATACAGACCGAGCATTTGGTGTCATTGGGCTATACGAAAAGGAATGAATTATATTGCGCGGAAATTTGTAAGGCGGGAGGCTCCCGAAAATCTGTTGATGGCGGTAATTTTCTACCCATTTTTCGATGAGTGGTTCCATATCATATTCTCCAGGAGTCCTGGAATTTACTTGAGCATTGACAGTATATGATATGGTTTTATCCGTGGGCATGTACATAATGGATGAAAGAGAAATGGATGTATGTGGAATATCTTATTTTATAATACTGAACAAGACATCTGGTATAAAAGTGGCAACTCTTTTCCAGGAATAAAACACTTGCCACTTGCGCGGTATCAAGATGGCAACTCTTTCGCAGGAATAAAACACTTGCCACTTGCCTGGTATCATGATGGCAACTCTTTTCTAGGAATAAAACACATGCCACTTGCGCGGTATCAAGACGGCAACTCTTTTCTAGGAACAAAACACTTGCCACTTGCCCGGTATCATGATGGCAACTCTTTTCTAGGAACAAAACACTTGCCACTTGCCTGGTATCATGATGGCAACTCTTTTCTAGGAATAAAACACTTTCCACTTGCCTGGTATCATGATGGCAACTCTTTTCTAGGAATAAAACACTTGCCACTTGCCTGGTATTATGATGGCAACTCTTTTCTAGGAACAAAACACTTGCCACTTTCTGGTATCAAGACGGCATCCCTTTTCTAGGAATAAAACACATGCCACTTGCCTGGTATCAAGATGGCAACTCTTTTCTAGGAATAAAACACTTGCCACTTGCCTGGTATCATGATGGCAACTCTTTTCTAGGAATAAAACACTTGCCACTTGCCTGGTATCAAGACGGCATCTCTTTTCTAGGAATAAAACACTTCCCTCTTGCCTGGTGTAAAAGTGGCAACTCTTTTCTAGGAATAAAACACTTGCCACTTGCCTGGTGTAAAAAGTGGCAACTCTTTCGCAGGAATAAAACACTTGCCACTTGTCTGGTATCAAGATGGCAACTCTTTTCTAGGAATAAAACACTTGCCACTTGCGCGGTATCATGATGGCAACTCTTTTCTAGGAACAAAACACTTGCCACTTGCCTGGTATCAAGATGGCAACTCTTTTCTAGGAATAAAACACATGCCACTTGCGCGGTATCAAGACGGCATCTCTTTTCTAGGAATAAAACACTTGCCACTTGCCTGGTATCATGATGACAACTCTTTTCTAGGAATAAAACACTTGCCACTTGCCCGGTATCAAGATGGCAACTCTTTCGCAGGAATAAAACACTTGCCACTTTCTGGTATCAAGATGGCAACTCTTTCGCAGGAATAAAACACTTGCCACTTGTCTGGTATCAAGACGGCATCCCTTTTCTAGGAATAAAACACATGCCACTTGCCCGGTATCATGATGGCAACTCTTTTCTAGGAATAAAACACTTGCCACTTGCCTGGTGTAAAAAGTGGCAACTCTTTCGCAGGAATAAAACACTTGCCACTTGTCTGGTATCAAGATGGCAACTCTTTTCTAGGAATAAAACACTTGCCACTTGCGCGGTATCATGATGGCAACTCTTTTCTAGGAACAAAACACTTGCCACTTGCCTGGTATCAAGATGGCAACTCTTTTCTAGGAATAAAACACTTGCCACTTTCTGGTATCAAGATGGCAACTCTTTCGCAGGAATAAAACACTTGCCACTTGTCTGGTATCAAGATGGCAACTCTTTTCTAGGAATAAAACACATGCCACTTGCGCGGTATCAAGACGGCATCTCTTTTCTAGGAACAAAACACTTGCCACTTGCCCGGTATCAAGACGGCATCTCTTTTCTAGGAATAAAACACTTGCCACTTTCTGGTATCAAGATGGCAACTCTTTCGCAGGAATAAAACACTTGCCACTTGTCTGGTATCAAGATGGCAACTCTTTTCTAGGAACAAAACACTTGCCACTTGCCTGGTATCATGATGGCAACTCTTTTCTAGGAATAAAACACTTGCCACTTGCCCGGTATCAAGATGGCAACTCTTTTCTAGGAACAAAACACTTGCCACTTTCTGGTATCAAGACGGCATCCCTTTTCTAGGAATAAAAACACATGCCACTTGCCTGGTATCATGATGGCAACTCTTTTCTAGGAATAAAACACTTGCCACTTGCCTGGTATCATGATGGCAACTCTTTTCTAGGAATAAAACACTTGCCACTTGCCCGGTATCATGATGGCAACTCTTTTCTAGGAACAAAACACTTGCCACTTGCCTGGTATCAAGACGGTATCCCTTTTCTAGGAATAAAACACTTGCCACTTGCCTGGTGTAAAAAGTGGCAACTCTTTCGCAGGAATAAAACACTTGCCACTTGTCTGGTATCAAGATGGCAACTCTTTTCTAGGAATAAAACACTTGCCACTTGCCTGGTATCAAGATTGCAACTCTTTTCTAGGAACAAAACACTTGCCACTTTCTGGTATCAGGATGGCAACTCTTTCGCAGGAATAAAACACTTGCCACTTGTCTGGTATCAAGACGGCATCCCTTTTCTAGGAATAAAACACATGCCACTTGCCTGGTATCAAGATGGCAACTCTTTTCTAGGAATAAAACACTTGCCACTTGCCTGGTATCATGATGGCAACTCTTTTCTAGGAATAAAACACTTGCCACTTGTCTGGTGTAAAAGTGGCAACTGTTTCTAGGAATAAAACACTTGCCACTTGCCTGGTATCAAGACGGCATCTCTTTTCTAGGAATAAAACACTTCCCTCTTGCCTGGTGTAAAAGTGGCAACTCTTTTCTAGGAATAAAACACTTGCCACTTGCCTGGTATCAAGATTGCAACTCTTTTCTAGGAACAAAACACTTGCCACTTGCCTGGTATCATGATGGCAAGTCTTTTCTAGGAATAAAACACTTGCCACTTGTCTGGTGTAAAAGTGGCAACTGTTTCGCAGGAATAAAACACATGCCACTTGCGCGGTATCAAGACGGCATCTCTTTTCTAGGAATAAAACACATGCCACTTGCCTGGTATCAAGATGGCATGCCTTTTCCAAGAACAAAACACTTGCCCACTGGCCCGGTATCATGATGGCAACTCTTTTCTAGGAACAAAACATGTGCCACTTGCCTGGTATAAAAGTAGCGACTCTTATATTCTAACATAGCATGATCAATTGCATACTGTATTAGACAAGAACATCACTAATCCGGCTTCTCTTCTAGCGTGGAATGCATCCTTCCAGAAATCCATATATCCTTTCTATCATATCGGTTAGTATCTCCTCCCCAGATTGAGGCATGATTCTTTCTACAGTATCGGAAGCTCATCTTTAAAGAGTCGATGATTCAGAGACATATTAATACCCATCAGTGTTTCATTTTGAATGAATCTTTTACAGTCGTCCCTCGATAGTTTCAACCCTTCGATATGTTCACGGCTCTGGGGGCCGCCACTGAAAAATAGCAGGTAACTCCCACGATTCTTATTAATTTCGACTTCACGGTAATTTTTGGTCGTGAATCCTTTACGAAGAACAATATCAGCCAACCGCATTTGAGAATTATAGTAAAGTATGGGGTTGGGATTCTGGAGAGGGGAAAAATATGAGAGAAGGCAAGCTACTGTAGCTAGTTGATGATTTCTATAAAAGCTCCTAATTTTACTTCGCTTTGAGTGTGCAATCTTTTGGTATTTCAAGCAAAGCAACTCAGTGTAAAGCTGATATTTTACATTGGTCATTCCTTGCTTCTTCTTTGAAAAGTTTTTAATTGGTATTGTGAGCACAATGAGAAGGCTCAGTGCATAAATGCGTCAATCACACTCTGGCTTATCCGGAACATATTTATGCCGCATTTCGTTAATTGCAACACCTTGATAAATTCACGGCACCTGACCCCTCCCCCCTTTGGCCTGAAATTTATCGAGGGACGACGACTATATATTTTCTGCCTCGTTTACACATTAGTCTCTACACTTAACAAGCCGTACACCCGCTGTGCAATGGATGCCGCCTGCCACCGGAGGTCGCCCTCTTACATTGAGCGACTTTCGTCAGACAAAAAGCCTAACGCATACACGGCATAACCTGGGCGAGAACTCTTGACGGAACTTCGGTATATTAATGACAACCTTATGGCATACGTTGCAACGTGATTTGTTTCTGAACACGCGCAGGGCAGCACTGATTCCCCCCCTCAGTTCCATCCCGCCCAGGCTATGATAGATCTAGAAAGATGTGTGGGTATGTTGGGTATTTAAAAAAATGAGTTAGTAAGCTCTTTGATTGATTCAAATTTTCGTCAAGATATTTTAGCTTTGTTATTTGAAGTTTTCGGTAGCCATTGATCGCTTGACATGACTTGGATTATATGACATTGAAAAAATTTTGAATTAGTATACGTTTATTACATCATAGCAAAGGAAAAGAAATTGGACTTGCCTTTGAACCAAATGGTGTACCGGAAAAAAAAAACGATGAATACTGACCGCCAGGTAAGCTTCTTCTTCGATGCGGAAAATAAAATTGCTTCCAGGGACACTTAAGCGATGGATCGGTGGTGTCAGCTTGAGGAGGCAAAAAATATTGACGTGGCCAGAAGTGACGGTAATTTCGAGTTGGATTCCAGATATCGAGAGTCCCCCGAATGAAAGAAAGAAAAACAAATAAAGTACATGATGATAAAAAAAAAAACAATGGTCGCGTCAGTAAAAACCTCATAAAACACCCTGTGGGAAAAAAAGAGGAAAAGACTGCGAAAAGAATATGTACATGAAATATAAAATACAAAATACAAACTATAAGCTAAAAATACAATAATCGGGAAGACATCTCGCATACCATATGATGAGAAGCAATCCAAAGGAGGAACATGAAGAGGACACGTAAGCGTTGCTGATTAAAAAGAGCACACCACCGACGATGGCCTTTGACGTCATCCGATTTCGCCAGATGGATGGATGGATGGATGGATGGATGGATGGATGGCGAGAGAAAGTCAACTTGTAGCATCCAGAACTTGTCAGGCGAAAAGAAACGGAAACGGGAAGCTGGAAGAAGGATGGAAGCAAAGGAGAGGTGAGTCTGTTTTGCCGGAGCAAAATCGATGGTGGACCACTCGACGCTTACCTTTTTGAGAATTGTAGTCGATTCAACCAAGTTAGATACACGGGATAAGAATGGTCTGGATAATGGATGCGGATGGGATCTTGATACAATGATAGTGAGGGTTTATCAAGCAAACAGAAAGAGAGAGAGAAAAGCAAAAGAAAAAAGATAAGATTGAAGACAAAAATATATGATTCTCCATGGATGAAACAATAGTCACCCCACTGATGCATGAATTCATAGATCGAAGCACGTCTGCTTATGTATTATTCGATTCATTGAAAATTGAAAGAGAATGAAAGGACATATACGTATAACTGACAAAAAAAAACAAATTGAATGATGCTACAGAAGAACGCCGGTCGTATCATCAACCACTTTTCTTCAAAAAGAGCTCTACTCACATTTTTATTCGAAAGACGACGATGCTCTGTTTGACCATAAATGGCGCAAACGGCATCTTGCTGCTGATTGTTTCGCCTATTATTGTGGAAGTAGGCAGCGAGGCATGGTTGAAAGATAAAAAAAAGAGGTTTAACAGGCCCTGATAACTTAGTGTAGATCATGTGATTTACAAATCGCTAATTTCCCAAAGATTTTGATTATGTAGACAAGTAGCGCCTGTTGATCTTAAAGATCACAAAGTTATGCTCTTTCGGTCTGTAGTTTGTTGTTAATCTGAGGCTAGTGGGAATAGTAGCTGATTAAAGATGCGTTTGGAATGGGATGCTCCATTTGCAATATTCAGAACTCCGCACTCGAATTTGTGTATCCAAAGGTCTCGCTTGATGGTACTCTAATCTTTTGTCAATAAGCGGTTGATTTTTCGGTAAGATTTAGTTGATGTGCGCATAAATCTTTGCGTATTCAATGGACAACAGAGTAGTACAGTCTCTTTTTCTTTTTTCCCGGGGGTCTTGCCCCCCCCCCGACCTACCGCCACATAGCGATCATTTCCTTCATCCACGACAGAGGAACAACAATATGTACACAAAGTTAGGAACAGAAATAGTCAGACATCGTATAATATTAAATGGAGAGACAAAAATAGATAACAGAAAAAATCGTACTTGGGGAAACATAGCATAAGGATAAAATCAAAAGGAACATAAGGACAAAAAGCATACAGTAAAACATAAAGGTGAAGAATAACTTGAAAAATCATAGCAAAGGATGAAAGCAAAGGAGCATAAGACAAAATACATACAGTAAAATATAAAGGAATAATAAAAACAACAACATAAGGGTAAAGACGCCACCAGGACCATCAACAAAGAACAATCGGGCGGATTCGTTGCTTCCATGCGTGACACTCTGGAGAATTGCGTGGTATACGGCATGTTGTCACGGTTTAGGTACTCGTGTGTTGGGGAACATTGGCAGCGTCTGCGATGAGATCGAATTGTTCTCTTACCAGTCTGGGCTGACGGCGAAGTGAGCTTCTGCCAATTTCTTGGCGATCAGGAAGAACAAAGCGATCGTAACTTAGCAGTGAACTCGATTGGCGGTTCAGATGCTCTTCAATGTCCAGCAAAGCGCGACCGTACACGATTTGGGGCGGCTCAATTTTGATGATCATCGTCTTGATTTTGATTGCTCCAAAAATGGAAATAGTCTTCTGCCAAATGCTGGCGGAACTGCATCCAAAGCGCAAACGGGTCAGGAGCCTGACATTTTCTGTCATTGTCGGCATGATACATTGCTGCTGCAGCACGATCGTGGCCTTTGTAAACATACTTGTACAGGTATTTGACGCTTTCCAGAGAAGTACAGATTTCAACGTTAATGTGAGCCTTATATCTTGCACAGAGGTATCGATTGTGGGGAACAGCCCATCTATGTCCAACTGGACATGGTTCTTGACCACAAAATCACCATTGTTGCGACGACGGTATAACGGGTAACCACTGTGATCTTCGATAGTAGCTTCATTGAAGGAGCGCGGGTAACGCTTTTTACATGAGCCGTTTTCCATGCAGGGAGACCTCGGATGCGTTGTTCCACAAGGACCGTGCATCATACATCTGCTGACGGTGTCGTACAGGAAATCTCTCTCTGTCCGGAAGTTCGGCACACACGATACGATCATAGTCATCAAGTGTTCTCGGCTTATCCTCCGGAGTAACACCAAAAGCAAATGAAGATGCAGTAAGCCTCGCTTCTAAAACTCCGCGGTGTGTACATGGGTAACGACTCTTCCCAAACATGGTTCTTCTTTAGATCTTCCATCAGAGCTTTACGCTTCATGTTATAAATTCGAGCGCAAAGGTCGGGCCGATCAACAGCTGTCTGGTTTCGTTTCAACCAATCATATATATTTTTTTTCAAAAATTACCCAATCAAAACCGACAAATGTAGCAAAAACCCAATGTGACTGCCTTGTGACTGAAAATTAGCGCGCATAACTCTCAAACATTTTAATAATGGTAGGTATTATTGACCAGATGATGATTTGACAACCATGAAGCTCCCTTTGGACTATTTGCCGGGCTTAGACAAACCAACCAAAATGGTCCTTAAACATGAATCGGTCGTGGACTTCATTGCAAATGCCCTGCTAAACACCCCAAGTGGGACCTCTACTGTAATGGATGCAGACTGGAATAGCATAAGATCAGACATCGTTTATCTACCACGCTCAAAAACCAGTGACCTACCACCGATTTTAATCGTAATTCAAAACGCACTCAATGGGGACTTCTACACCCGGTGATTTCGTGTTCGCTTAATCTTTGTCACGTTTACAAACCTCTTCCTGTCGTCCTTATATTTGGCATCCAATCGTTCCACTCAAAACAGCCTTACACATTGTTCTCCTTCATCAAACGAAAGACCATGGCTTTACTCGGTGCCGTGTCCAGCGTGGGCCAAAAGCTGCTTTCTGGTATCCAAGGACACAACTTCCAACGTTGAAATTAATACCCCATTGAATCCAATACTTGCGCTGTCACTGTTTCCTACAGAACAACAACCTACGCTATACGACCACAGTCACTATCAAGACCCGACCATTGTGGCTCTGTACAAAATCGCTTTTTCCGCTTTGACCTCGAAACTGACTTCAGAATCAAGTTTCATCACGACGCTGAACACCATTTGCACGACCAACGAGAACCTCTTTAAAAAAAACTTCAGGACTATGCGGATGACCAGCAAAAGACGTCCAAGGTCAAAAAAATTATTCAAAAAGGGATTGAGTACAATGCCAAGTTGAAGAGGCGTTATGCAGATGACGACGACGACGACGATACATCGTCCGAAGATTTGGAGTACCCGCTGAACCTGCCGCTCAAACGCCGTAACCCAAACCGCAGTTTGAATAATGTGGTTTTATTGATCGATTCAAGGACGTCCTTTGAGTGCACCAGGTCGCCAGAAGTCAATACCACCAACCCTCCCATTGACTGCTGGAAGTATGATTGCTCCTTCCATTTACCACACTGTTACAGTCTCGCCAGCTTCTCGGGAGTGCGATCGGGCAAAGAAGTGGTCGATTCGCCTTGCTTTGGAGTGGCGATGAGTGACTTTAGGTATTCGAAGGGAAAGTTCAAACAGACCGTAATTGACTCCTCTCCTTCGACAGAAGATGACAAATCCGATGCAAAAATGGCAGTTTGTTTTCCTTTCGATTCTGATAGTTCAAAGATAATTAATTTTGGGAGGTTGAACAAAACTTTCCTCTGCACAGCATTATCGTTGAGTTTCAACAACAGTGGCAAAATAAAAAGGACCTTTTAAGGGTTCGACGTGAGACCATGTCATAGTCGCCATCAATCAACGGCAAAAGGACCATTGCTTGAGTGTAAAAAGGTGATAATTCGAAACAAAATTATCGTAAGCTGTTCCATTTCGCATCACGTTTTGGAAACGGCGCACGTCAACGTCAAAAGTGGAATGGTTGTTTGATGCAGAAAACGCCATATCATCGGTGAGCGTTCGATAGGCATCATCATCAACCATTTGCTGATCTTCATCGTCAAAAACGTCGGCCACTTGGCTCCATCCTTGCTCTAAATAACTGCTGTCATTCTCCTTCACCGAAGCTTCCGCAGCCATCGTTATCTGATATGTTTTGTTCGTTTGGAGCATCAGGCTCTCCAGTCATATATGCCAGCGAATTATTGGCTTCAGCAGAAAACTGTACGGCAACCTCTTCTGGGGGACGGTGAATGGCAAGCATGTTGTATTTGAGGTTTTGCTCGCTTTCCAAAGAGTGAGGAATTTTTTTATATAGTTTTCAGCATTTTTGTATACTTCTTTTTCTTCCATCCTAACGATGCTGTTTTGGTTCTTCTATGCAGGATGCGTAAGTTGAGTAAATGCTTTCCGCAATTACTGGAGAAATGCATAATTATTTGGTAAGAGAAAAAAGGTGTTGAAAGTATTGTGGCAGCTCACATTAACTTGCCCTTTGTAGGGTTTTCTGGCGCGCTGCTGCCCAAAGCGAGACATTACGTGATACCAAAAGACTATATGGCTATTCAATGCTCCTTTGAATCTTAGAGCGGCAATACTACGTAAGTTTCTCGCAAATAATAACCAAATAAACGATAAATTTTCTAAACTAATTCGTATAGTATATCTATCGTGTTGTCTGCTGGTATCAATGTGAGTCCCATAGAAAAGTAAAGCCATGACTTTTTCACTGACTGAAGTTGTTTTGTAGATTCTCTCTGACAAGCCCATCTGGGTCGCTATGCTGTTCCCATTCGTGAGCGTTCTATCGCCTTAGCAGTAGTCTACAAAGTGAAATGCAACATCCGACTGTCTGTCAACTCAGTTACTTGCTTTAGTATCGAGTGCACATCTTCGTAGTATTTCTCACAGGTAAGTCTCTAATGGTTATCAACGTAAGTATAAACGGCCTATATAGAAAATGCCAGGGGCGTATTTCAGATACGGCAATCGATATGTAATTGATTCAATAAAAGCCACAATTGCAAAAATCCAAACTGTATTCGCTTTCAATGTAATTTTAGTTCGTCCCTATTTTAAGCACCATGGAGAACTTCTAAAATAAACCCTTCGACATTTGGAAATTGAATTACTGATGCCATTAAATAAAACAACGATGGTGATCGGTGAAGCTGAGATCCGTGACAGCCAAGTTCGGAGCCAGGTTGCAAAAATATTTTTACTTCAACCAATGGTAAGCTTAGGCTATCTTCAATTACCAAATTTGGCCTCCAAAATCCACAGTGGGATAACCGGCGCCGGCGAGGATCTGAGGACGCAGTCACAATGACTTTTTTGTCGGAGAACCAATGATTCATCTAATCGGGAAACAAGTGAGTTTGGATGAGACATCCGAAAAAAAAAATAGCGCCTGAATTTTTTAATATCATCGATCTGCATTTTTTTTTTTCAGTAACCTATTTTTTCGCTTCACCCGCTTCGCCTAGTTTTTCCCCACTCCATTCGTTGTAAAGTTCTTCATGTCGACCTCTACTACACACGAGAATCGGCTGGCAACGCTGCGGAAACGCCACCAAACTACATCGGCAGAGAAAACAATGTCGGCCTGCGCCGGTGCCATAGTCACCATGATGTTTAGTAAGCACGACTGCGGAAAATGGGGCTTGACACATTGGAGCTTTCCCTTATTGATCCCCGTTTTTCAGTGAATCCTTTGGACGTGGTGAAAACTCGCATGCAGGAAAACGTAAGCACAAGTGCATTAATGCGCTCGAGAGGCACCATGGTAAGTTGTTGGATCAGTCATTGAAGAAAAGGTGGATCTTATCGGGACCATTAAACGATCGTGACGGTTGGCTAGAGTGGTTTATCCATGATTGTTCGAGAACAAGGTCTCCTGACGTTGTGGCGTGGATTTACCCCGGGCCTCAGCATGGCCATTCCGTCCACCGTCATTTACTTTGTCGGTTACGAAGCTATTCGAGATCATGTCGAAACCACCAAGCTTGCCAACACGTGGGTCGAAACTTATGCACCACTGTGGGCAGGCGGGTTGGCTCGAAGTAAGTGATTTTGGCTCTATCGAAATTGCATTTATATCGATGTATTCAACGTGTTTCTTGTTAGCTGTTGCTGCATCGGTCGTCTCACCTCTCGAACTATTCCGCACACGCCTGCAATCATCACAAGCAACGCAAGGATTTCAAGGTAAAGTTATTACAAGGTCAGAAAAAAAAAAGAAATCAAACAACTCATGTTTAATGTAAAAAAAAAAAAAAAAAAAAAAAAAAAAAAAAAAAAAAAAAAAAAGGTGTCTGGCGGGATATAAGACATATGACACGTCAAGAGGGTATATTAACCCTTTGGCGTGGTTTTCTGCCGACGATGCTGCGCGATGTACCCTTTTCAGCTATTTACTGGATGGGCTATGAGGAAATCAAATACATGCTTACCTCCAAAGATACCTATTTTCCACACTCCAGTTCCGCGTCAAATTTCCAAACCTCCTTTATCGCTGGTGCATCGGCTGGATCGGTAAGTCACTTCTTGTAAAACCGAATCAGGGCCGACTTCTGTATTGACCAATCATGTGTACGGGATTTGCTAGGTGGCCGCCGTGATAACCACACCGTTTGATGTGATCAAGACCCAACGACAAATTAGTGGAGCCAAGATTGGCCATATTTTGAAAACCATTCTCAGCGAAGAAGGCGTACACGGGTTATTCAGAGGTATGATGCGCGGAATTAAGGGAGAAAAAAGTTGGTCAGTAAATACTCATCTTGTGTATGGTTGTAGGTGTTGTTCCTCGTGTTATGAAAGTCGCGCCTTCATGTGCCATCATGATCTCCAGTTACGAAGTGGGCAAACATCTCTTTGCACGTCAAAAACAAACAGCGCCAATGTAAAAAAACATGTATTTTAGACTACTGTAGAAATGGAATACCCCCCAGCCCTCCCCTTTTAGATACAACAAAAATTACTCTTTGATATAGAACGCATTTCATTCCCTTTTGAAGTTCATTTTTCTAAATTTTTCTCATCCTGTGTGCCTGCCTCACTCTACATTCTGCGCTCTGCATTCACTCGATATCAATAATCGATGAATGCATGGATTCTTGTGCCAGTTCCCCCTTGATGAATGGACGTCCTTTTTTTTATGTTGCTTTTGCACTATGTATGTGTAGAATCTATTTATATAAAAGAAAAAATTATAAAAAAAAAGAGAGATAAAAAAAAGGATAGGTAATTGGCAATCATAGAGCTCTTTTTCTTAGTCTTTTTTTCCTTTGTTTAACTCAAAATAAGGGAACCATTCATTTAAAGAGAAAGAGAGTCAGCGTAGGGAAGGCGGTCGATTTGACCGTAAGCGACGTGAGTAGCCTTGCTCTTCAACAACTTTTCGGCAAACTGTTTGAAAACGCATCCACGTTAGTAAAAGAAGAACGCTTGATCCTTATCCTACAATTTCCAATTCTTTACCTTGGCAACATCGGCAGCGGACAATTTACCATACACAGCAGCAAGTTCAGATGCAGTGGTATACTTGCCGGATTGAAGGGCCTATATCAAAAGAAATGCAACCAGTAAGCATTCAATCAATATAACCATTCTCCGTTTACTTCAATCTACTGGGGGGGGTTCCTTTCTCTATCTTGATGATGAGCTTACCTGAACACCGACGGATTCAAGACGGTCAAGACGAGTTTCGACATTAGCCACGGCGGCGAATTTGGCTTGTGCAATAGCTCTTGCGAGCTCTTCCTGTGAAAGACCCTTGGCCACAGCGCTCAACTGTTCAGCGGCAGCAGCAGTGGCAGCCGAAGCATCAGCAGCGGGAGCGGAAACGTAGACACCGAAGAGACCAGCATCCGAATAACCAAAGTTGAAAGCCTTCAATTGGGTGGCGTCGCTGAACTTGCTAGCGGCTTGAGCCAACAAACCAGAGCTGGGATGGAACTTGATGGTCTGTTCGCCACCGAGAGCGTACCGGAGGACCTGAGCAGCGGCGTATTCAGCCGAGTTCAAAGGAGCACCTTCAAAGGCAATGACGTAGCTGCCCTTGTCAGTAACAGACTCAATGCGAGTCTCACCACCGTGGTACTTGGAAGCCTGAAGGGGAGCTTCACCGGCAGGGAGGTTGAAGTAGGTTTCGGCGAGTCTTTCCAATTCACCGTGTTCGATACCGGAGCCAACAAGGGCCACGTTGTTCTGGAGGAAAAGTTCGTTGGCATAGGCCTTGACAGCCGCATTATCAATGTGAGCACTGGGCTTGGCAAAGATGGAGTTACCCAAACCCTTGCGGAAAGCGGCCTTGTGAGCAGCTTCAATAGTAGCAATTTCACAAGTGGCGAAAGCGTTGGCGGATTCGGCAAGAGTCTGCTTACGGACGTCGACGAATTCGTGATCCTGGAACTTCTGCTTGGAAACAACATCTCCAACAATCTCGGCGAATTGCTCACTAAGGAAACCCCCCACCAAAAAAAAAAGAAACAGTCAATCGTCCAGTCATTCCCTTTTGGTATCCATGACCCAGACCAGGTCATGTCAATTTCCCAAATCAAAACTTACGCATCACCGCTCAAGAATTCAGAAGCGTAGACAATCGATTCGTGAGACAAGTTGGAAGACAAGATGGCACCAGCAAGTTCGGCTTCACGAGCGATACGGAAAGCAGTGCGGTTGGCATTGTTCTATACAAATACAATATAGACAAACGTTAGCCAAATCATGTCGTTTTCTCGAAACGCATAATGGTCGCCATGGAAAAAGGAATTGGGACGGAAATAAAGGGGAACTGTCGACGCGCTAAATCCATTCCACAAAAAAAGAAAAGGAATTCATGGCTAAATAGGAACGTGGAACCATGCTCACCTTGAAACCGTAGTTCTTCAAGTAATGAGCGACACCGGGATGTTTGTCGTTTTCGAGGCGCGAACCACCGTTGACGACGACGGCCAAACCGGCAGTCTGACCGGGTTCTTCAATAGAAGCAACCTTGATGCCGTTCTTGGCGGTGCTGATTTGAACGCCTTGAGTGGCGGCGGCGGTGGCATACGAAGCCTTGGCGGCAGTGGTAGGAAGAGACGTAAGAGCTCTGCGGGATGCAGCCAACATGGTCAGAGTGGGGGAAGAACTTTGAAAAAAAAGAGGGGGTGGAGAAAAAAAAATCGACAAAAAAACACACGGGTGCTGGGAGAAATTGACAGTCTAGGGCTCGTTCCATGTTTACGTTTTCTTTTAAAACCCCGCCCCTGGGTCAGTAGTGACGTGCCCCAACAAGCGACCCTTTTACACTCCGCCAACCGAGTGAATCGAACGGTCACCATTGTTCCTTTTTATTTCTTTTTTGCATAAAGACGCCCGATCCGCTGATCAGCCATCAAAAAGTCCATCAAACGTGTTCACCCTATTTATCCGCTGCATTGCCTTTTTTTTTACACGCGATAAAACAAAAAGAGACACGGAAAAAAAAGGTCATGGTCAGCAAGCCGTCGGTAGGCGAGAAAATCAACGTGATCTGCAGAGTGCGACCGTTTCTGGAGGACGAGGACGGCCCGGACGATACCGTCGTTATCCAAAATGATCAAATCACGCTCAACAATTTCCGCAATCCAAACAATCCATTACATTACAAGTATGCATGCCTTTGATAGTCGGGTTTCTCAGGAACGAAACTCACATCATTGAAACGGATAGATTTCCCTCTTGCCATGCTCCTGACGCGACACAACAGGACATTTACGAAAACGACGTTTTACCCATCATTGACCGTGTCTTTGAAGGCTACGTAAGTGTCTTTGGACTTGGCACCTGCTGTTCCTATGCGTTTTGATAACTTACAGTCCGTAGGATGCCACTATTTTCGCCTACGGAGTCACCGGATCAGGTACGGAGCACGAACGAACGAACACACACTTGTTCGTTGGATGGAGTGATATTGAATGGAATTCTTTTTAGGCAAAACATATACGATGGAAGGCACGGCAAAGGATCCAGGCATCATACCTCGTGTTGCCAGGTTTCTGTTTGAAACCAAAGCAGCGTCTTCCAACGTCCGCATCACCATGTCTTACATGGAAATTTTCAAAGAATGCGTATATGATCTGCTGCTGCCAAAACAAAATGTAAGATGACCGGACAGCAACACGGCTACCATGACAATCAACAATCTCACCAAGCGTACTATTTCTACAGCGACGGATTGCTCTTGATATCAGGGAGGGACTGAATCGAGATGTATTTGTAGCTGATTTGACCGAGGTAAGTAAGAAAGTGGACCAAAACAGTGTATACAACTCAGCGACGCATCCTCACCCCTTTTTTTTTCTCTATTTTTAAGCGACCGATTAAATCATACAACGAGTTTCAGAAATTATTCAGGTACCCTATCTATATTATGCATTGAATCCCATTTTGGGATGAATGGCACTCATTCATTGGTTAGAATGGCGCGCAAGAATCGATCAACGGCGAGTACAAAATTGAATGCACGATCCAGTCGATCGCACGCTATCCTGTCTTTTCGGACCATTGTCGAAACTCATGTGGATCCACTCGATGGAGAAAATGACGATATGCAAGTGACCTGTGGCAAGATCAATCTTATCGATCTTGCAGGATCCGAAGATAATCGAAGATCGGGCAATGAGAAAGCAAGGATGACAGAAAGTGCAGCTATTAACAGAAGTTTATTCGTCCTCGGCCAAGTGGTGGAAGCACTCAATGTTGGTTCAGTAAGTGCAATGAGGCTAATAAAAAGATGATTCAACATGGGAACTCACTCCATTGCTATTAAAAGCCACGTATACCCTTTCGTGACTCCAAAATGACACGGATTTTACAGGTAAGAGCATGGTGGATCCATGACAAACAAAGATTTATTTGTTGAGGTCCATGTTTTTAGCCAACCTTGGGCGGCAAAGCTTTGGGAATGATGATCATTAACATTGCTCCAGGGCAGGTATGTATCAATGAGATTACCTGTGGAAAAAGTAAGGGTAACAGTATGCTCACGATTGTCTTATCATTAGGCATTTTATGCGGATACATTAAAGTATGCAATATCATTGAACAAAAAAAAACGACGTGATACTCATGCTGTCTTGATGTAGCGCTTTAAAGTTTGCTAGCCGTTCTCGCGAAATTCGATCGAGACCGAAACGAAATATACGGAAAACAAAAACGGTGACGATACCGAGCACAAGTCCGTCTTTGTCCGCCACTAGCTCGCGCGATTCATTTCATTCTTTTTCAACGATCTCAAGCCGTGATTTGCAAAGACCGTTGAAGCGACAACACTCGGCAAATGGGGAGTCTAGAGTGGAATACGATGCGATGCCAAAGAAACCTCGTCTTTCAATAGCGGGCGGGGAAGAATCGCGCAACAACGCTGTTTGGTCCGAAGCCACCGCAAACAAATCATGTTACGACACCGAAAAGAAGATATTGGAAGCGGTGCTGGCTGAATGCAAGTAAGTATAAACAGAAAACTGTTTTTTTTATTGTGACGCTGGAAAGACATCAGGGACTGATATGAGTGGTTAGTAATGTTAATAGTCTTCACGAGCTGAGGACAAAACTAGAGCAGCGAATGCAACGTCTATAGTTTTTATCATGTACATTTCACCTTTTTTTTGCATTTGTAAATAATCCAATACACATTTATATTCTTTCTGGTTTCATACACGACCGCCACATGAAGATGGTTGCATTCAAATTGTGAAAAAAGGCAACTTGCAAGCAGAAAAGCAAACCATTTGTTTTTTATGTATAGACAATAATGACGCGGGATCATAGAATGAGAAAATGTAATAAAAGCGGACAAAGCCAGTTCAAGTCAATGCAATCTTGTTCATTTATCGAGCACCTGAATTAAGGATGGAATCATGAGTTTTTCTGTACGCTCAATGGTTGGACGATGCAGACTTACTTTTGAAAGGATCCATACGCGCCTTCTTTTTGGAGCCTCCCGCACCTTTGACTTCTTCGTTGGCTGCCGCCTTCTTTGTTGATTTTCCCTTTGATCCGTTATCCGATTCTTCGTCAGACTCGCCATCCGATCCATCTGATGAAGTATCTGCTAGAATGTAATCCGATTACGAAAATGTCCCTCTATTCTCTAATTTGTTTTCACCAGGCTTACCGTCTTGCTCGCGAGGTCGTTTCATATTCTTTTCTTCGTCTAGTTGCATACCAATGAATAAACTATGTCTACACAGCACATTTTCCGAGTTGCCATGTTACCTTTATCCGGCTTGTCTTGGTTTGATAACGCTGCCTTGATAAATCGAGCAGCAGCATCTTTGTTGATGACCAAGGACGCTGGGAGGAAAAATAGTAGGTCAGTAACATGAGAATGAAACAAAGGGTCGCATGTATATTTTACCTTTGGGTCCTTTGCCTTCTGCCTTTTTGATTTTCGCTACATATTGCTTTACCCGTGCCTATGAACAGCCGTTGAATTCCCCTTTGCGTGCCCAATGATTTATTCCATGTACTTACCAGCTCCACCATAACTTCGTGATCCTTTGGATCGTGACCTTTAATTTTCATGTAAACTACCGAGTCGTCAGTGATTAGTTGGACATGTTCGCGTTATCGAGATGGAGGGATGAGTTGCTTACTAAAGAAGAGGGAATTGATGGCGTAAGATAAGACGACTTCGAATTCACAACGTTCATTGAGAGAGAGTTTCGAATATGTTTCCGACAAGTTTTTCGAGAATAAGGGTTCCAAATGTCGTTCAATGGTATCAATGCGTGCACGAAGTGCTCTTGCTGCCTTTTTCGCTTTTTGATCTTCTGAAGAATCCATAATGAAACGGTTGAAAAAGCCTTTATGCGCTCAAAAATAACGATCAAAAATTTGGATAGAATTGGCTTTGCCTTTTTTTCAACATTCAGAGTCCGCGAAAAATTTTAGGTTATCCTACTTCAATTGTGTAAAATGTGTAAATGCGTGTAAGCGTCTACCTTGTAAAATGTGGTGGCATTTACTAATCTGATTGGCAAATATCTAAATACAACATGCTGTTAACCAGTTTGCACTTTTTATTTCTTAGGAGTGAGTCAAGGATGCTCTCACTGTTTGCGAATCAGAGTGGTAACCTGGAAAAAGACATTTAATGTCGTGACGAAAAATGCTTCCGCTCTCTTTTGCGTAACTGATAAGGAAACTGTCGAGACGGCTCATAGAAAGAACTCTAATGTTGTTTTACATCTATTTTTCTCAATGATTAGATGTTAATAAGATCAATGGAAGCGGCATAATTCAATGAAAATTTGAGCAAAAGGTGTCCGTTTGAAGACGGGATTGTCGGAGATTGGACAGGTTGTTTTTGACCAATTGCAAAAGAGCTTCCAAGGTCAATGGCATGCTGAGGGCAGTTTGTTGGTCTTTTTTGGCATTTCCCGATCCACTCTTGATGTCAGCGACGGATCTGCTGCAGCAACTGATTCTACGCGTAACGAACAGAAAGGTATTACTAAAAAAGACCCACGTCCTTCATTGACTTTCTTGTGTCTTACCAAATATACCAGTCAGACCACGTTGATCCAAAGATTCTACGCGACGTCGAACGGAAGCTTCAATACCACAAATTTACTTCCTCGGATAACTATCAATTAGACACCAGATATGAAAAGTAGGCTCTTGAATTGCATTTATATGTAAAACCACCTAGCGTTTTAATCCGTCCAACGCATGATGGTATAGTCTCTCCGAAAAGTTCTATATCAAGGGGCGCAACGATCTCGCCAACGCGTTAAGGTCTTCCAAATCAAGATTCCTGCAGTCTAACATTCAGGTTCCCACCATCAACGATGTAAGCGATATTTGTTCTGTGTAAGCTACTGAGACGATACTAAGACGTCGTTTGATCTCCCTAGCCGAAAAGTCTAAAGTATGACATACTGGGTCTTTTACTGGCGCTGTCGGGTAACCCGCTCGCCCATCCACCTCGATCGCTGCTCGCGCCGGAAGCAAAAGTATCCGAAGCGCAACTGTGGAAAGACGTGCTCAGAGAGGAACCGCTACAGGGATCGCACTGGGAACAGTGGAACGACCTCTCCTCGGATGACGAACCCACTGATCCCTACAGCGACGACGACTTTACCCTTGACTTTGAACAGCTGGCCGAACAGGTAAACTTGAAGTTGATGAGAGGCTGAACTAAAGTGATGGATTGAATGTATCAACAATTATTAGAAACGCCGACTTCATTACCTCGATTCATCTGCAGTGGATCCAGTCGACTCATTTTCCGAGGAAGAAACGGGCAATAACGACATACACTTGTCCGATATCAGTAACGATGTCCATCGATTAGAGATTTTGAAAACTCGACAATACTGGCAAGAAAATTATAAACGAACAAAGCGACGACAGCAGTGCGAAGAGGAGGAGGAGGAAGATAGTGCTGGGGGTCCGCTGATGCGCAGGGACAGTCTTCAAAACGCCTCTCAATTATGTAGGTCATCTGTATTCATCCATTGAACACTTTCAGTTGTGGCTGATCGAGGAAAATCTTGTAGATCCGACATTGAGTCGTTATCGCTACGCACAACACGACACAGATCATGTTACATTTGTTCACGAAATGGATGTGATTCGGGAGGTCTTGTTTCTGTTGCGTGGTTACGAAGGCGTACTTTTTCAGCGCAAGACCACCGCATTAGGTGAACAGCAATTTGAGGCAAGCGCATTGGCCACAAGAAAAAAATTTGCATAGCAAACCCCGTTATGTAACCATGCTTCTTTTTTGTTAAACAGATAAACCAGGACTATGTCCTTCGCCATTTGAGTCATTCAGCCCTCCATGGTATTCTGCAACAGTTTTGCAAGGATGGTATTCTGTTATCCAATTTACGAATGTGGGCCCAACGGTAACAAAAATGCACAATCGCGTGATGTAGATTCTTTTGTTTTGAGGCTTACCGTTGATTTTCATAGTATGGTGAAAGCTTCTACGGTTGTCGCGGGTCAAACTTGTCAAGCATTTGGTGCATGTTTGATGCAAATCATTGGTCAATTTGACTTGGTTTTGGGTCAGCGAGAAATGAAGTATAAAGAAGGTACTTAGTTTGCGCTCTCCTGGTCAATTGCTGTCGACAGAAATATAGGTTAACAGCGATATGTAGATGCTGCCCAAATGATCTCCATACTTCAGCTTCGTCATTCCTTGGAAACCCCTTTACAAAGTCTGCGGATTTTGCATGATATTATTGCTCACAGTCCGTTCATGGGTAACGTATTCTGTCAACGAGTGATCATGAAATTATGCCTCCCCTGACGAATTTTATATCTTGTTTCAGACACTTTTACTGGGAATTCCGCATCACAGCCTGCAACTCCACATACGATCGCCGTGTATCTGATTTCTGAACTCTACAGCCGACTTTTAAGTGCGCAATCGATGGAAACGAATGTTGTCTACACAACGTTACTATCCGTATTTCAGCAAACGTTCGCTCCCTATGGTCGGCTGATGGACGATTGGACTTTTTACGGTTCACTTCAAGGAGATATGGCAGGCGAATTTCTCGTTGCGCAGTAAGGCCTGTCTTTGTTAATTAGTTGCCAACAACGCAAATTCTTAATCAAATACCACATATAGACGCCGGGATTTGGATGAAAACAGCAGCTTATTTTGGTCCCAAGGATTTTACATCAAAGAAGCGCCGGACGCTTTGACAGCCTTGATTTCGTTTCCGCTCTTTACCGAGCATCACAGTCGACGTGTTCTTTTTACAGGCAAAGCGGTGTACTTGACGCTGAAACTAGGACTATCCAACGTAAGCTTGCTATGGGACATGCCATTATCCTATGTACGTTATCTAACATACCCATGTGCTTAGTCTGTTTTACAACAATACAACACATTCGAGACTGTGCTTCACAACACGTTGGCCCGTACCGATGACATTTCCATGGAAGAGTATCACAGCGTGCAACACAACAGCGGGGATCCATGGATGCACCCATTTATGCAACACAGTTTCCCCTTGGCTACAACATCTTCTTCAATCAAGGATCGTTCACCATTGCCGGCGCCTGGCGCGGGTCAACTTTTGGATCAAGCCATGCAACAATGCTTTGAACATTATGTAGGCGCGCCATACGAAGACATGGCAGTGTATTTAAAGAACATTTTGCTTGCGCAATGCGGGCTCTTGCAGCACTTGCAATCATTGTCATCCATCTATCTGCTGTTGCACAACGATGTGATGCACACTTTTCTGGAAAATCTTTTCATTCAGGTAAAATGATCGAACAAAAGACAACGGGGGCGCATAACCCATATACTAACTATTCTTTTAGATGGACCAGCAACGCTCCTTGCATGATCCACGTTTATTAAATAAACTTCTCGCTGAAGCATGCTCTACCGGTCACGAATCACCTCAGAATCTGTTGATTATAAAGTTGAAATCTAAAAACCATACGGATGCGTCAGAGCCAATGAATCCTTCTGTGTGGTTGCAAGATATTCACGTTATGTACGAGGTAAATACAACAAACGGCATAATTGCCCATCACTATGTCTCTTTATTTCAATCTCACGCTCTGTCTTTTTTGAAAAAGCTACCTTGGCCTGTGAATAATTTTATTCGAAGCGAATACATCGAAGAATATAACCACATTTTCACGCTTGTATCAAGACTCAAGCGGGCCAAATATGTATTGGAAACAAAATGCTTTATTCGAATGCAGCATCAAGCAAGCAGGAACCAAAACTTGATGGAGCTTTACTCGATGCGCATGCGTCTCATGTGGTTTGTCAATGCTTTTTGGAGCTATATCATGACGACTGTAAGCACTCCAAAATTTCGCCTGCTCTTATGTTGTTGTTCGTGCTTAAAAAATCATTCATTTAGGTGCTGCACGCGGAAACGATTCAATTTCGGGATTATCTAAGCCAGCTTACTGATGCGGATGAGATTACTGCGTTACATGGTAATTTTGTTCGAAGGATAGTCAACCGATGTCTATTGAACGAAGAGGTACAAAGTGGTCACACTATTTCGACGAGCTCGAATGATCTTATACCTTTTTGATAGACCATATCGATCAAACGGGCCATCATGAGTGTGATGGCGCTGGTGGAAGATCTGGATGTATTATTTGCGTGCTGTACAGGATCCTCCTCCACCGGTCTGGCTCGGGAAAAGGCGACGACGCAATTGGACGCACTGAAAGAAGAATTTGAGCATACCATAGCGTTTATCAACGATTGCCTTGGACAATTAAGGCGACAAGGTTGTTTGCCTTGGTGTATGTCGTTTTCTTGCACTTTTATAGTAAGGGATTTGACTGACCCTCTTTCATTCTCTAGTGGATACACTGGCGGCGTCTCTTTCAGTCTCTTGATGGTCTTTTTATCTCCCTTGCTCCCTCTTGTAATTATCCTGCCTCCATACAAACTCGCTGTAGAAGTTCTATCTCCTTACCCCCGCAGACTGTATGAGACCTGCGGGCATCCGCATGTCTTTCTCCCTCGTTCACAACTGGATTGTTTACAACCTCTTTTTTCTTACATTAATACTAAGCATCACCACACCCTGAACAAAGGCATCGTATATAAAACGTTACACTTTACTGCCTGCGGATATTTTGATACCACTGTATGTAACAATATAAAGAACACGAAGAAATTCTTATACAGGTATGCGAGATCCGTTGATTTGCCATAAAAATGGCCCAGACAAGCGAATTCAGCAATTCCAGAGCAAATTCTCGAGGTATAATGTATTACACCAGGGTATAAAATGAGTTTTGTTCAAGTATCATGTTATTAGCTTTCTTGAGAGAGAAACAAGGATTTTACTGCCAAAGAAAAAAATAAGTGCGTTGCACTTGGAAAGGGTTGAAATTGACAGCCATTGGCGATTGGCCGATAATGTGACTGCGAAAATCAAGCGAGGCGGTTGTTTTTTTTCAGATTGATTCAGGACGTGAAAGCTTCTCCAACGGAATCGAGCATACTCACTCACCATGGCCGCTCAACATGACCTGACGCAACGCATGATTCCATTCTTGGATCGCCATTTGGTGTTTCCTTTGCTTGAATTCTTGGAATTGAAGGAGGTAATTGCAATGGATGTTTTTCATAAAAGTTCTCGGCAGCAACACGAGATCCGAAGCAAGTTTGGTAGCAGTAAAACTGACCTCGACTCTAATTTCTCCAGATGTACGCTACCGATGACTTGGTGAAGGCCAAATATGATCTGTTCTGCCAATCCAACATGGTGGATTTCGTGGCTGAGCTCTACAAGAGATTGCACAACACCGAGAAGACCCCCGAGGGTACGTCAGTCACCATGTTGACAGCAAAGAGACATACGATTAATGGTTGTTCTGTTCGTTATTGCACTCAATTAGATTTGCTCGAGAAGAAGGACAAGGTGCTCGTACAGCTCGAAGATTTGCGTGATCAGGTCCAAGAGTTGATGACTGTGTTGGAAAAACCCGAAGTGATTGCTGCTCTTCGTGACGATAAAATTCAAAACTTGGAGTATTTGAAGGAAAACTATCAGGTATAAGAAGAAGCGTAAAGTGATTGGAATTATTTCGAAAATATCGATGGCTCATCCTTTTCTCGTTGATGTCAGATCACTCAAGAAAAGATTGAAATTTTGTACGATTTTGGTCAATTCCAGTACAACTGCGGTGACTATGGAGGTGCTGCTGATATGCTTTACCATTACCGAGTATTGGTATGTCCCTTATTATTTTAAGATAAAATTTGAATGGAGATTGACCTTTCTGTAGTCGACTGATAACGATCGCGTATTGTATGCGTCGTGGGGTAGAATGGCCTCGGAAATCTTGACCGGTAACTGGGACGCTGCCTTGGAAGAGATGCAAAAGCTGAAAGAAACCATTGACCAAAAAGTGAGTTTCCAAAAAGACATATTTTGTCAATATTCAAGGGAGATTAAACTTTTTGATTTTTTGCAGCATTTTACATCCGCCCTTCAGCAACTTCAGCAACGCAGCTGGCTTATTCACTGGTCTTTGTTCATCTTTTTCAACCACCCCAAGGGTCGTGATGCCATCGTCGATATGTTCCTTTTGCCTCAATACATCAACACCATCCAGACTTCTTGCCCCTGGATCTTGCGTTACTTGGCTACGGCCGTGATCACCAACAAGCGTAGAAAGAACCAGATGAAGGAAGTCGTCAAAGTGATTGAACAAGAATCGTATGAATACCGCGATCCTATCACCGAATTTATTGAAGCTCTTTTCATCCGTTTCGATTTCGATGATGCGCAAAAGAAGTTGAAGGAATGCAAGGATGTGCTCAGCAATGATTTCTTCTTATCGTCTCGACAGGACGAATTCACGGAATGTGCACGACAGTACATCTCCGAAACCTACTGCCGCATCCATCAAAAGATCAACATCAAGGATATGTCACAGACCCTCAACTTGAATCAGGAAGAAGGTGAAAAATGGATCGTGAATCTGATCAGAGATACTCGCGTCGACGCAAAGATCGACTTTGAAAAGGTAAGTCCTCCTTCGTCCAACTTGGCGCCATCGCCCATCACTCATGTTGTTTGGTTTCGTTATTAGAATACCGTTATTATGAACACACCCGTAACGTCTGTATATCAGCAAGTCATTGAACGTACCAAGGGTCTTTCGTTCCGATCCCAGGTGTTGGCTTCCACTATCAAGCGACGTGAAGCTCAGCAAGCCGCTAACGAGGCCGCGGCTGCTCTGTAGAGAGATGATGATGCCTTGTAGAGTTTGGTGCAGTCCGTCATGCAGATTTGTTTTTGGCAGTCTTTCTTTTTTTCCATCTTCCCAAATAATCAATAAACCGTGAAACAAAAAAAAGCATTTCTAGTCACAAGATGAAGAGAGACGAAAAAGGGAATTCCAATGGATCGAGTGTTTTTTTTTTTTTTTTTTTTTTTTTTTTTTTTTTTTTTTTTTTTTTGGTTGTCTGTCATGGCGACCACGGCGATTTGAGTGGACTTGTAGGTTTGGAAGCCACCGTATCGACACGCACGGACGTGATGTTTCTCGTTCCCTTTTTTTTTTTTGCTTTATCATTGATGCATACTTATTTATAGGCGTATTTTGTCATGGTGACGGATTGCATTTATTCCTTGTATCGTGGAGATGCATGCAAGATGTCGATGAATGACACTGAATGACTTGGACAGTGCATTGCATGTGAGTATATTTTCATTTATGCGATGCATCCGTCAGGAACACCCTTCATGATAAGATGCTTGTTGACACGAGACTGATAACTTGCTGTGTTTCTACTGGCGCGATAACTTGATGATCAATGATATTACTCTATCTAATCATGGTTTCCCCTACTATACACTGACAGCGTCACCGGTTTCATCGCAACGAACAGAAAGTGATACGATAGTTTTGTGCTTCTTCAGAAGCAATAGAAAGAAAAAAATCAACCCCAACCGGATTCGGCACCGATAATCCGGACCTTACACAGCCAGCTAAAAAGTACATACCCAACATCTTACCCCTCATCCTCTGGTCAGCTGACGCATAGGCGGATATTGAAGTGATGTTGCATGCTTTTTTTTGTGTCCTCGCCTTCCCCACGAATCTTCCTGATAGTGAAGAAAAAAAAAAGACGTCATAGTTCTCTCCACATTCAACTTTATTGTTTGTATTCATCGAATGGTCGATCCTCGGCCAAGGCTATGCTTTAAGCAGAAGATAAAATAGTGTGTACGAGGGATGAAACTTTGCAACATGATGATGACAAGTGGATACTGTGACCTTTGTGTCTGTCCATTGGAAGCATCGGGAATACAAGTGGTTTAGGAAAAAGGAAGGAGCTATCATCTGTGGCTGGACATCATAGGTCAAGAAAATACTCCATAATCGTCGCCAAAAAGTTACTTTGACGAGGTACCGTTCAGGGTACTCCCTTTTCATACAATTATTTTTTTTTTCCTTTTTCTAAGCAACCGGTCCACCTCATAAAGTAAAAGGGGGAGCGGCTGAACTAAGCCATTGGTTCGTTGATCATCAGATCCTATTTCCATTGCCCCTTGCAAAAGCTTGAATTGAACAATGAGAGGTCAGGTGACTCCTCGGAAGCACAAGAAACGAAAAAAAAAAAAAAAATAGTATATATATGAAGCAGTAGGAGACAGCGTTTGATTTCGCAAAAAAGGAAAAAAGATCATTGCATTTCTTTCTGCTTTCTTATTCTTTTTTCTTTTTTTTTTTTATCTCTCTCTCTCACATCATGAGCGAACCTAATCAAAAGACTCCGTTGCTAAACAGCCAAAACAGTGGCAAGAAACCACCGCTGAGTCGGCCTAAATACAAACGACGTCGGTCGTCGTTTGATCCGTCAACGTACAACAGTACCGGTCAAGCCCTCGGTTTCGTCAAGTCGGCCGAATCCACATCGTCCGGACCCGGTCTAAACTTGCTTCAAATATTGACCTTGACCATTTGCATGGCCGGCGTCCAGTTTACCTGCAAGTATTTGACTTTGGGGACCCGTACAATGAAAAAAAGGAACAATGACTAACGCGCCACTTGGATGATTTGGTTCTGCTTTTCACAGGGACGGTCGAATTATCGTATGGTACACCTTATTTGCTATCCTTGGACCTTTCGAAAGAGTTGACGGCGTTGGTCTGGCTTGCAGGACCATTGTCGGGTCTCCTTGTCCAACCCGTGAGTGTCAATATATCCTATGACATAATGGCCGATGGGTCTTACAGACAACCTGCTATTTTTAGTTAATTGGTGCATTTAGTGACAAGTGCACTTCTCGTTTCGGAAAACGTCGTCCATTCATCGTCGTCGCCGGGATCTTGACTTGCCTTTCCATGGTGGGCGTTGCCTATGCCAAAGAAATCGGGGCTTTCATCGGGCAATCCTTATATCCGAACGATGCAGAACACGCTGTAAGTATTTGTTTCTTTAAACCCTCTCTTCTTCTTTATTCTCCACCCTTTGCTTCCTTGTATCCCTGACCAACTCTATCCTTGAAAAAAAAAAGTGTCAAATCAAACAACTGCCCTTTCTTTTTTTTCGTGCAAAACCCCCTTGATCTTTTTCGTGTTCATTTTTTCGTCTTTTTGATGGCTCATTATTATGTTTTATATTATTGTTAGGCACACACGTATGCGATTGTGGTGGCTGTATCGGCATTTTATTTCTTGGACTTTACATTGAACGCCGTGCAAGCAATCTGTCGCGCTCTGATTTTAGATATCCCTCCTCTGTGGCAGCAAGAGTATGCGAATGCGTGGAGTGCGCGTATGAGTAACTCGGCCATGGTGATTGGTTACTTTGTCGGTTATCTCGATCTCGTCACGTACTTTCCTTGGCTGGGCGATTCTCAGATCAAAGTCTTTTGTATCGTTGCGATGGTGGTCTTTTGTGCCACCTTGGCAGTGACTTGCATCGGCGTCAAAGAAAAGCCATTGGAAGCGGTGGATCAAGACAATCAGTAAGTCAACGTGGGACAAAACAAAAGGGAAAGAGAGGGGCAACAGGGATATGGAGAGACCAAACACCGGGAACAAGTGAAATAACGGAACTTCTCGGTGTAGACCATGGTACCACACGTTCATGTACATTTGGCGAGCTTTCCGATTCCTTCCCAAACCGATTCAAAGCTTGTGCAACACTCAATTCTTTGCGTGGATGGGATGGTTCCCCTTCTTGTTCTACAGCACTCAGTGGGTCTCGGACATCTACTTTGCTACGCATCCTTCAGACACTGATCGCGATTGGTCCGAGGGAACACGGGCCGGGTCATTTGCCTTATTATGCTACAGTATCGTTTCCGTCATTGCAGGTATCATCATCCCCGCGGTTGGCATGAGATTCGAAAAACGGGCACCGTGGTTATCCATGCTGAACATCTACACCGCCTCGCATCTCATGGTCGCCGCCGCGCTATTGTCGGCATGGTATGTACGATCGGTGCTCGCTGCGACTGTTGTATTGGCGATCATGGGCATCCCGTGGGCCATTGTTTTGTGGATTCCGTTCTCACTTGTTGGCGAATACGTGAGCTACGAAGATGAACGCCGTCAGTTGCAGGCCGCTTCGCCTTCATCCTCGAGTGTATCCTCTTCTCCTGTGCGTTTGGAAGATCAGCAAGAAGAATTTGATGCCGGCATGATTCTTGGCGTCCATAATATGTACATTGTGTTCCCCCAATTTGCAGTGGCTATCATTGCTGCGTTCATCTTTGCAGCAGCTGATGCGGTCAAGCGCGATGAATCGTCCAGTGTAGCGTCGGTGCTTGCGTTTGGTGGTCTCATGGCCCTGATTGCTGCCGTATTCAGTCGTTACATCACTCGTGTCAAGTGAACGGGTAAAAAAAAATTGACTCCTTACACCAAGGCTTTTTCTCATGAGGGTAGATGCAGATAATATAAAATATATATAAAAGATTCACAGACAGATATCACAATATAATCAGAATACAAATTATATAAACAGGCTATTTTTTTCCCCTTAATACGATCCGTAATTACAAGCAGTTTCCTTTTTTTATTTTACACATTCATCAACCAATCATTGATTGTCTCAATCTCCTTCTTTTCCACGGAACAGGATTCGAATTGGACATTATTTTCGAGGTGATCAAACTTGAAAGATTCACCTTCATACCCAAGAAACGCTTCCGATTCATCGGCATCCGAAGCCTGCTGTTCAACAGCGGCCGTGCGTGTTTCTCGCAAACGGTTACTATATCAATCCTTGTTAGTTCCCCGCTCGTTTTTACAGGCCATATTGGGTTTCTCTCACTTACAATTCGGTTTCCAAGATCGACTTGATTTTTTCTACCGGAAGGGCGGTAATCATGTCACTCTTATTGCATGCTACCAACACCGGGATACGATCGCGCTGAGTGACAGGCTTGGCCAAGATGTCGTATAAATATTCACCGACAGCGCGAATGTTTCGGCTCACCGAGGTACTATCCACCACATAGACGACTGCACGTGTCACCGGAAGGAAATCCGCATATTGATACCGTACGCGTTCATGGCCTGGCATATCCACAAGATCGAATGTCTAGGAATACGGATACATATAGATCCAAATCAGTCCCTAACTGCTGCATCCTCCAATCGCACGGTTTGCTGTTCAGGGTGCCAAGCTTTACCTTGTTATCCAACGTGATGGACCCTTGGTTTTCCTTCATGGACGTTACCGTCGGCGACCGCTTATTGAAGCGCATCTGGATAATGAGCATCAAGGGTTAGTTTTTTCGTTGACCTCATTGTCGCAAATCATGTTTGTATTTACCAAGGTATACAAAGCTGTTTTGCCGGCATGGCTCGTTCCAAGTAAAAGTATTGTATTCTTGGTCTGTTTCTTTTTGAGGAAGCTCAGAGCCACTAAAGTGAGAGATGCATTAGCATATCAAGCAGGGAATGACAGTGTCGAGATGAAAATTTACCTGCGATGCCCAGTACCAGGATGATCGCAATAAAAGCGGGTATGAGGAGTGTGTTGTTGAGCATTCCAGATGGATCGAATCGTATGATGGACCATTTGATGAGCGCACGAACCCAAAAAGATCAATTGGCACCGCTTCCCTAAAAGCGAGTCACATAGCATAAATGTGCCTATTTTCTGCTTTGTGCTTATTTTATGTTCAGGAAATTGTTCCGAGATTTATTGTGAACTGAACCATAAGAATCTAACCAACTAGTCTTCCTATTAAAGATTAGTAATAATATTTGAGGATTTGGCGGCGTTATGGTGATTAACTGCGATACAGCTTTGTTGTGCCGACAATAAGAGACATGAAGTGTCAGAGCTGATGGATCGCATTACATGTTTGAAAGCATGAAATATTACTGTGAATTCCTTAGAATACCAAAAGGAATACCAAACAAAACTTGATCGAAAAAGACGATAGTAAATTATCAAAGTCGGAAGAGGGAACCATGTTTTCAAAGGAGTACTGTACTTCTACTAGACTCAATTTAGCAAATCGTCTATTCTGTCGACACTTTCTCTCTCTGACATTCTTTCTTGACCAGCCGATGTCGTCCCTGCAAATCTGCCCATATATTCCATATAAAAAGGCCAATTCTAGTCTGTTCTCAGATAAATAAACAAAACAAATATTTATGCGATTTGTCTGCGCTGGAATTGTCGGTGCTTTCAGGTCGAAATGCCAATGAAAAGGGCAGCTGCATCATTCATTACCACTGCCCAAAGGAGCAGTTGTATGTTTTAAGGATTTTCCAACCCATGAATGATTGTGGCAACTGATGCTGGCGATTACCGCATTGATGTTTCTATCATCTGATAGTTGATGTTTGTTGTAAAAATGCGTCACTCATTGTACCGCCTTCGGCAGGTTGGATCAATTATCACCCGTTCACATCGGGTAAAAATGATAGATCCTGTGTAACAAGCCCAAATTAGCGCTCTATGCTGCCAATGCAAGGAGGGTCATTCAAGCACGCCACCTCGATGCGAGTATACACCATGCGCTTTTTTCTTAGTTGGAAACAGGAATCCAAAAAGTTTTCTCACCATTTTTTTTTCTTTTCATATTTCAATGCCAGCTTTTTATGCGTCAAAAATCAAACAACGAAAAAGAAGAACAATAAACACAGAAGAAAATGGGTGTAAAATACAAAGAAACCAAAAATGAGAAAATGAGAAACAAAAACGGAAACGTGAGGAAGGAGCATTTACATGGAAAATTAAGGCGAAAGGAACAAAAGGAGAATCAGGTTGATGAGGAAGGAGAGTGGAAGATAAAGGAAGAAAAAAAAAAGACACTGGGAACACGAGGTGACACTTGCGGGAAACCTACGTTCTTCTTTTTTCTTTCTGTCTTGCTTTAATTGGCCATCACCAGCTGCTGTTGCTGTTGTTGCTGCTGTTGTTGTTGTTGTTGCTGCTGCTGCTGCTGCTGTTGTTGTTGAGACACCTTTTTCTGCTGTTCATAATGCTTTGCCTTTTCTTGTTCTTTCTTGGCACTGACGGCCAGAGGCGATGATTGATGAGTGTGCTTTGCCACTCTGGTAGATTCTGGGCTGTTGGGTGGCGAGATCCGGATGGGAGTAGAACTTTTAGGTTGCAAATAGTGGAGATGTGGACTGGGAGCCTGCTTCATGGAGACTCGACCACGAGAAGTGTCCTCAAACAGAGTCATGATATTACCATGATCACCCACTCGATACGAGACCGAGAACGGGTCAATCCACAGCACAAAATCACGAGGAAGATATGTATGTATCACTTCTGGCGAAATCGCTGCTTTTTGAGCCGCTTTATACAAAGAAGAAACAAAAGAAGAAGAGACCAACGTCAGTCATTTAAAATCTCCCTTGACGATAAAATTAGGTTGCGTCTTTACCAATGGCTAGAACAGGGTCGGGCCGTCCGTTGAAGTTGGAGATGGCTCTGAACCCGTTTCCTCGACACGGTTGCTGTGGATCCCAGTGATCAGTGAAGCGTTGTTTTAACAAAACGGCGAGAATGTCCTTAAACTGAGCAACGATGGTGGCATCGAGTTTCTGAAGAAGACGTCCCAAAAAGTCGACGGCTTGAGCAATTTCAATGTGCATGGCGCATTAACAGGGAATCAAGTGAAATAAGAGAAAAAGCGAGGAGGTGGAAAAAACATGATGTTGTTTTTTTCCTCTTGGTTCAACGCACGGTTTTTATGCGGAGTTTGAATCGGGCCCAGCCAGAAGCACCACTCACATCCCCATTTTGCATTGACCATTCCCTTTCACAAATTAAAAATACTCCAAAGAGGATAAAATGGCTGATTGTCTCCATGGCTCCTAAACACGCTTTTCCTTCTCTTTACAAATACTGTATCTGTACTGTCTCCTGTTGCTGAGTCATCATGGACCCAAACCTCCAAGTTGCGGTTATCAAGAAATGAGTAATGAAGCAACTAGAACACAACATGTGATATTATCCATACTCCGCGATCCAATCTTTTTTTTTCTTGTCATTTGAAACCAATGAAAAGAAAAAGTTACGATCGGTCCCTTTTTTTTTTTCTCATCACAACGTCCCAAACGTGGTAAAATTAAAAACAACTACTGTTATTGTCATGGCAAATAATATATATGATGTATAAAAAAGCAATGGGGAATGAAAAAATGATAAAAAAGACTGAGCAGTGACCCTTTTTGCGGGAGCTCTGGTATAACTTATGCCCAATTTATGTTCAAATACATGATTGTCTCCGTGGCACTAGCCCTTATTGCTTTGGCGCTGATTACTTTTTTTTTGGGATGTGTTTTGGGTGCTTCTGCGATCATTTTCCCCTAGACGCTAAGCCTAAAATAGTAATGAAAGAGTTTTCATTCAAGGGCCGCGACAGCGAAAACTGGGATTATTCTTCATCGTCTTCAAAAGAATTGAAGCCGACGGGCCACCGTGAGCGATAAAATAGCAAATACTGCTAGACTACATACGATCCAAAAGAAATAGATCAAATTGTCAACGTCTTTGCCTGGTACTTTGACGTTCATCCCTATATAAACAAAGCGCGAGTTAGAAATCCAAGTTTTTTTTTTATGTTTCCCCAATCAATTTCATCCCCTCGAATGTCCCTTTGTTATTAACCCACAGGCAACTCATCATCACCACACGAAGGGAGAAAAGAAGAAACTAAAACGATAATGATATACGTACCCCACAAACCAGTGACGAGATTCATAGGGAGCAAGACAGTGGCAAAGATGGTGAGACGTCCAATGACATGGTTGGTGGAATTGGATGTCTGGGTCAACTCTATGGAGATTCTCGCCAAGTAATTGGAATGGGAACGGGCCAACACAGTCTCGTAGTGATTCAGGTTTTGCAACATCATCAGAATATGGTCTGTTGACGATGAAGGTAAGTTTTTATGGGCACAGAGAGGTACTGTTCACTATCTTGTTTTGTTTTTTTAAATGCTTGCCTTGAACATCGCCCAGATAGAGGCCCACGTCGGGCAGGATCCTTCCATCATCCTCGATGAAATCCGGGATAATGGAACTACTTTTCTTCTTGTGGCCGAGAATGGTGGTGGGGGTTTTACTGTTGACAGAGTGAGCACATGCTTGTTGGCAACAAGTGGTGGGACCAGTGACAACATGATGGACGGTGGCGGCCTCGTCGCGACTGCGTTCTTCGTATCGTTTAATCAATGTACGAACGACATCGGCTTTGGTGCCCAACAATCGAAGCATTTGCATGACACGTTTGCGGCACGATCCTATTCGTGACACCATATCGGATTGATCGGTGGATGTGAGTAGTAGGACAAGATCGTCAATGGCGTCGACCTCGGACTCGATTTGAAGGATGATAGGGGCAAAACTGTCTGTAATTTCGTCCATGATGGCGTAATTAATCCAGTCGGGAATCACCATGATATACCCTTGAAGTTGGTCCACTCGTCGTTGCACATGGTCGACGTGAGGGACTTGACCATAGTGAATCTGTGTCACAGAGACAAAACATGACACTTGAATGAGTCATTTTTTATGAAAAAATTAAAAAGCCATAGAGGGTAAAGAAGAAGAGAGAGAGAGAGAGAGAGAGAGAGAGAGAGAGAGAGAGAAACCTTGATCGTAGAGAGAGTGCTTACCGAGACGATACTTCGTTTGGAAACGATATTGTAAAAACTGATGGGTTTGAGGACATCATCATCGTGAACAAAGGCTCGGTAGCATATGAACAGGTAGTTTCTAAATACATCGCATTTCTCTCTGATTTCTTGCGACATGATGTCTTCTACAGTCAGTGGATGGATCCGGAATATCTGTCGGCAAATAACATATAAATAGAATGTTCAAATCACGACATGAGCAGCTGGTTGATTGAAAGGGCTATGGACGGGTATTGTGTGGAAAAAAAGACTGAAGTGTGAAAATAAAAATTTACCTTGCATATTAATTTCATTTCGGAAGTGGAGGGTGAAGTGATATCGATCCAATAATTGGTTTTAGTGAAGAGATCTTCCAGGGTGCAGTTGTCGGTTTGAAGATCCATCAGACAGCGGCCCCGTCGGTACCCTGTGTCCGGATGATAATAAATGAACCTTTCTAATCGTTGATGGATGGGCAAGGACTAGGGAGGAGTTGGGGTTTTTCGTTGCAATTTTCGGGTTATTATCATTATCGTGATGAAAGTGTCCATGTATGGTTTCATTGTGATGAAAATTTTACCGGAGTATGATTATCACCGTAGCGACTTAGTTTTTTTTGCAAGTCGAAATCGGATGGCTGCGGCAGACAGGATTTATTAAAGTCCTGTTCGACAGCGTGATGGGCGTATTGAGCGAGAGCGCCTAGATCCATATCGCGCGAGGTCACGGCAGTGGAAGACGGCTGGGAGGGGAAACAAATGTCATATTCTACCGCGGTGGACCGTTCGAATAACTGATCTAGATCATTGGGTTTGGTTTCCAACAGCTCAGATCGAAGACTGTTGCGGCGTGTGCTGGAAGAAGTTTGGATCGAACGACGGTCGCCATGGATATGGACCGCTAAATCTTGAACGCCCTGTTCCTTTTCGGATACTGTATGATTATAATAATAGGATTCCATAAGATTTCAATACCTGCAAAGAAAAAAAAAAAAGAATAAAAAAAAATACAGGGAAAAAAAGGGGATAGGGAAGAAAAAAAGAAGAAGAATAATAAAGAAAGTATTCCTTATTATTTTTGCCAGTCTTTATGATGGTGAAAATAAAATTACTGACTTACTTCTTATAATACTACTTGTTGATTTTCTACGTAGTCACTTTTTTTTTTCCTTGTCAATTATCTTTTTCTGTTCTTGCCAGTATGCAGTGACTCGAGTGATTCATTCCCCTAGCTTTTTAATATTGATACAAAGAATGGTCAGTTTTCTCTTGGCAGAAACAATAAAAAAAGAGCACAAGAGTTGTAAAGTAAAATAGAAATAGTTAAAAATGATAACTTTTTCTTAAAAAGAAAAAAAAAATAGATAACGAAACGAGAGAAAAAGGAGGGAAACTCAATCGATTGTTCAACGATACGGGGGCCGTCCAATTGAACAAAGAGAAAGAAGGATAAGAAAAATAAGTGCACAAGCAATGAAAAGAAGAACCAGGGATTGAATGGCTTTAAAAGCAAAAGACAATAGGAAAATGGGGTAAATCGTTAAAAGGTAACGGAGAGTATTGTATAGATCTTTCTCTCCCCGGTGCTCACGTAGACAAAGTATTTCACTTATCCAATACATTGGCTCAATTCTTAAACGTGATGACAGTCCAGTAATTTGTAACTCTTTTTTAGGGTATGAGAATCCAAACCAAGGCAGTCGCAAAAAAGAGTGCCCCCCTTGGAGTTTCCTTAATCTATCGGCCCGCTCGCTCATATACAGAGAGAGAAAGATAGACCCTTTTTGAATGACGGCGTTACGGACGGCATGAGGGTGCCCACATACGAGTGTTTGTGACTCTGTTTACAGTCGGCGATCCAATCAGGACGCAACACAAAGGCGTTTTTTTTTTTTTTTTCCAATCTGCATGGAATAAAAATCCGTCAAATAAAGCCAGCTGGTTCTCGTCGAACTGATCGTTTTCTTCAACTCTTTTCTTTCGGTTTTCAAAAACTGTTTTCCCGTCATTATGGTTAAGACCTCGTTTCTGTGGACCGCTCTCGCTACGACATTGGTCGCGTTGACCCAAACTGTGCTTGCCGATGATCAGGTTATCTCGTTGACAGAAAAGACCTTCAAGGATGAAGTGTTGGGTGAACCATTGATGCTAGTCGAATTCTTTGCACCTTGGTGCGGTCACTGCAAAGCGCTCGGTAAACTTTTGTTTTTTATCATGAGAATTGGTGTCTGGATGACAGTAGCTCACAGAAGCCTTATTTATCACTTTTTCGTTTTTCACACCAAAAGCTCCTGAGTACGAGGAAGCTGCAACCCAACTAAAGGAATCCAACATTAAGCTTGCCAAGGTCGACTGTACCGAACATCAAGACCTTTGCCAGGAATATGATGTGCGTGGTTATCCAACATTGAAGGTGTTCAGAGAAGGTGCTCCCACCGACTACAAGGGAGCGAGAAAGGCGTCGGGCATTGTTAGCTACATGAAAAAGTAAGTTTTTTCTACATATGCGGAATCCCCTCCTTTTGAGAAGCCAAACATTTATGCGATGATGTAGACAAGCGGCCCCGGCGGTGTCTGAATTGAACGCCGACAATTTTGATCAATTCAAGGATTCCGACCGAGTGGTCGTGATTGCGTATGCTACCGATGAAAAGTCCAAGACCAAGTTCAAGGAACTGGCGGAGAAATTAAGAGATGACTTTCTCTTTGGTATCATTACCGACGAAAAGCTGGCTAAGCAGCATGGTGTCAAGCAAATGCCCGCCGTGACCCTGTACAAGCAGTTTGACGAAGGCAAAAACGAACACGTCGGTGAATTGGACAGGGACAAGCTTGAAGAATTCATCAAAGCCAATTCGGTGCCGTTGCTGGATGAAATTGATGCCACCAATTTCCCCTACTATGCCGAAACGGGACTGCCCCTGAGTTATTTGTTTGTGGAATCCGACGAAGATTTGGCGTCACTGAGACCCGCCGTGGAAGCTTTGGCAAAAGAATACAAGGGAAAGATCAACTTTGTTCACATCAATGCGGTCAAGTACGCCAGTCACGCTTCCACTCTCGGCTTGAAAGACAAATTCCCCGCTTTCGCTATTCAGCATGTAGAGACGGGCGCCAAATTCCCTCTGGACCAGTCATTGAAGGTGACCAAGGACAATCTCGCCAAGTTCCTCAAGGATTACTCGGCCGGCAAAATTGAGCCTACTCTCAAGTCCGAAGACATTCCTTCCGACAACAATGGCCCCGTTAAAGTCGTCGTTGGTAAGCAGTATACTGACATTGTCCTTGACAAGTCCAAGGACGTGTTTTTGGAAGTATACGCCCCATGGTGCGGTCACTGCAAACGATTGGCCCCCACCTGGACCGAACTTGGCGAACTCGTTCAAGAGCAAGGCGACGGCAGCCTGGTTATTGCCAAGTTGGATGGTACCGAAAACGATTTGCCTGAAGCCGCCGGATTCTCCGTTCAGGGCTTCCCTACTCTCAAGTTCATCAAGGCTGGCACCAACGAAGTGATTGATTACACCGGCGACCGTTCCATGGAAAGCCTCATCAGCTTCATCAAAGAGAACAGCAGCAAGAAGCTTCACATCAAGCCCAAACAAGATGGGGAAAAGAAAGAAGAACAAGAAGACGCAGGTCACGATGAATTGTAACGCACTCCTATCCCTACATCCTTTGCTTCAATATCGCCTGTGTTGGACACGATTCTGTATTTTGCTGTGACTTGCAAACAAACCAAAATTACTCTATCTCAAAAAAAAGTTCGATTTGATTTCCCCACTACTTTTTGATTGCGTTTAATTGCGATTTTCGCAATGGGCTGTCCAGTGTAGACAGTGAGGTTAGTGGACGAACGGAACTCTGAAGTAACAAAAAAAAAAAGCCGTGCCGGCGATAGTTTGAGATGTGCATGGCCGCTAAACTTAAAACATGCAGCCTGTTTTAAATTGGTTTCACATGCTGCACTACTATTCAGGGCCGTCCCTTCGATAAGTTCATAAAACGTATGTTGGTTTTTTATTATTTCCTTGTGTCTCTGCGCGGCAGACCACACATGGAAAAACAAAAGAAACCTACGGATATACTTTAACAGCGAATAATACAATAAGAAGAAAAAAACGATTCTATCAAATAATGTAACCGGATTCGGAAGTGTGAGTGGTGGTTGTAGTCACTGTCGTAGAGTTTGCATGATGCGCAGCGGGCTTGGACGAGGACGATGATTTGGAAGATTTGTTTTGTGCTTTTGCACGATGCGACTTTTTGGCAGGTTTGGTGGGCATAGGGCGACAACGAATCGAGGCCGATCCAGCACGCTTCTCCGAGTCAGGGACGGCCTCGCAAACCGAAGGTTGATGGGTATGGCTCGAGTGACAATGGGTGGAAGACTTATGGTGAGTCGTCGAATGCTTCTTGGTGGGCGTGGGCGTCAGCTTCTTGGTGTCCTTCTTGTGCTGCGACTTTTTGTGCGAACGATGACAAGATTTCTTTGATTGAGCTGGTTTGATGCTGATAAAACCTGCAAATGCTAAATCCGACGAGTGCGGTCCGATCTCCACCACGCTAAGACGTAAAAAGAAAGGCAGCGGAAATGAAATCGATTAAAGAAAACGTTTCATCATGGATGGGTCCCCCGTTAAGGTTTTAGGTCTTACTAGTTATTGGCCGGCTTAACACTCTTTGGAATGGTCCAGTTGTAATGACCGCAGCTCGCATTGACATTGGCAGCAATCACACGATCAATGACGAGTGCCTGCGCTGGTCCTGAAGCCAGAGCAATGGACACGTTGGCATAATGAGCGGACTTGTCGAGTTTCCTGTTGCAGAAAAAATAAGAAAACCCCATCAGCTTAATTTCAAACAGCGAGACACACACACGAAAAAAAAAAGAGTTTATCTCAAATTAAATGTTTCGATGCCAACCATTTAATTGTAACCGTCTGACCGACTTGCCATACGTTGTTTGGTTTGGGTTGCTGAATAGAAACCGTGCCTGCTAATGCCAGTTGAAGCAAACCAAACAGTAACAAGATAGCAGCGTACATAATGAAGGGAAGGGGAGGGGTGTTGGCTTTTTACACACAGTGAAAAATGAAAGAGGGAATGGAAGGGGAAGGCGACGATAAGGAAAAAAACCAAAAAAAAGAAAGAGAAAAAAGAGACTATTGATATACAAATAAGAAAAAAGAGAAAGCGTAATAAATAGTGAACCGTGTCTCATTCATTCTCCTTCCCAAAAGCTCAATAAATTCTGTGAAACGTTGATCAAAACCACAGAAAGCTCGAAATGCCTTGTAGAAAAAAAAACTTGATTGGAGGACTTTTTCCATGATTTAGGAAGATCTTCCAAACGGTTTACATAAGTCTAGTTATCAATCTCATGAGCCATCATTGTTACAGCCTGGCCCGTCTCCTATTTTTTTTTGTTTTTTGGGACTCTCCTATTCTCCTGATGATGTGTCCAATTTTTAAAACCTGGATCATGATTAGTGTTACTCGTCAAAATCCCAATTCGCAGATATAAAGCATACGTGAATCCCAGAAACTCTCTGAGAATGAGAAAAATCCATCATGATAATATTGATGCATCTCAGGTTTTTAATACTCGTGGTTTTGTCAATAATGCATACAGTTGCGGCGAAATGCAAGTGTAATGTGGATGATATGAATTGTCGTCAGAGTTGCAGTAAGTTTTGTCGGGTCATCATATTGGCAGTTTCGTTTCTCCGTATTTACTGAAGGATGATTTACAGTGGATAACACGCAAGCTTGTATGGTGACCTGTGCAGATAAAAACGAGGACGATCGGGTTCGAAAATGTTTTGGCGACTGTTTGGTGCAGCATTGGCCAGGCACCTATCTCCCGCAACCACTCATGGCCAGTTCAAAAACCACTGCGGCCACCACCCTGTCCAGGGCGCCAGTCACCCTCATGAGTATGAATGCTTCGACGGTGGCGATACTATCATCTACCACACCATCGGTGGATTTTCCTCTTGTCACTAGTAAGTGGTTCATTCAGTAACGACGGGCGATCTTTTGGCTCTTATAACCAACATTCTTTTTTCGTCTCTTTATTTTTGCATGTGATATAGCTCATATTACAATGACAAGACAAACGACCTTGCAAAGTGGGGTAGTGATATCTGGGCCAGCTGTGTCCAGCATGTCAGACGGTAGAATGACCCACTTTCTCCCAGGTTTACCCTTGATTACCATGATCCTAGCTTTAATTCTCAGTTTATGTGTCAATGACACCAGATAATCTCTTTCACCATGACATTACTGTGCTTTATACATCCTCTTGCTCCATCTATTATTCCTTGATCATTTACCCTAAAAACCTCTCAATAAGACGTAGATTTGCAAGTCCATATTTTATGAACACTATGATGGTTGACAAGAAATGTTTGTTTTCGGGAACACCACTTGGTCACATACAAGATGCGGATTACAGTCGTCTATTTCAAATTTGTCGAACGATCTGCTGTGGGACGGTTTATCAAAACCCTTTGATCCTTTTTGATCAAGCGCCTCTCCTCTTGTCACTGCATTTCTCTTTTGTAATGTGAAGTGATGGTTCAAAAAATATGTATTTCACATTGCATGAACGGAGGTATTGATGAAACGAATAATTCAATGGACTCTTTTTTTTTATCTATGCAGTATAACAATTGTAAATGAAAACAAGGGAAGATTAGGCGGATTCCCCGCCAACGCTAAGTTTCATCATTTTTTCTTCGGCTTCCTTTTGTGCTTCCACCGCCGCTTTGGCGTTCTTCCTCCGCTGACGTTCCTCAAACCTAAAGGTTAAAAAAAGAAGTCAGCTCGTCTAGCTCCCAAGGGATTGCTTGCATTTTGGTCTTGTGATACTGTACACAACACGGTTTTCAATGATACGGTCAATGATGCCTTGGGTAGTAATTGTGGCATTAGGGTTCTCAATTTCAACATAAATGCCGCGTTGCTTGGGTAACTATCATCCATTTTTCCTATCGTCAAACTTTCCATGCCGAGTATCATGGTTTAGACTGGTCGTTTACCTCATAAGGATCGCAACCGTCCAAGTCTGGCTCCGTAGGTGTATTACCGTGAGCGACAATCGTCATCTTGTACTCCTTATTCAGCACATCTTCCGTCACACTATAAGGTGCCCCAATGATGACTTCATCTACGTACTATATACGGTAAAGCAGAAAATTCCCCAAAATCAGCGTCAGATCCTCCCACCCCCTATAGCAATCCTCATCGATCGCTTTCCAAACTTACACGACAAGCCAACACACTTAACGCACGTTCGTGGAGATTCATCAAAGGGTAATTCGATCCCTTGATCGCATTGACCGTCTACTCGTCGGTCAAAATACACATTATTAGATATACAACCTCCTTTTGATGCGCAGACTTTCTTCTTTCCATGTCGTACCTGATCATCATGAACACCGACGACCAAGAAATCGCCGAGTGCTTTGGCGCGTTTCAGGAATTCGACGTGACCGACGTGGAAAAGATCAAAGGTGCCGTCCACGTAAACGACGCGATCGGTGTCTTTGGGCTCGCGGCCCTCAGAGAATTGCACGATACGTTTGGAGGTGGGCAAAAAGTGAGAAATGCCGGTTCTCAAACTGACACTGCGTCCACCGGCCCCGAAACTACCGAGATCTTCCGAGTTGAAGCTGGACAATGATGAAGCGCCGGCAGACATGCGACGCTTGTGATGATCGCGAGTCATTAACAACATGCGTCCGACCAGTTCCGTCGTGGAAACTCCCTGGGTACGTTTGCATTCACGGTACAAACCGGCATCTTTCACCGCCTGGTAACAGTCGGTGCCGTCAGCCATGGTGGTAATGTCATCACCGTGCACACAGAAATCAATATTGTACTTTTGGAGAATCTCCACCGTGGTATTGTAAGGAGCGTCAGGCACCACCTCGTCAGCCCACTTGCACGCAGCCACCGCAGCATACCTATTATAAGCCCCGCAGGTCAATACAAAATGCGAGATCCTCTGTTTTTTAAACAGGGCCGAGTATCTTTTACCGTTCTTGTTCCTTCATGACTGTAGGGCCTTTGTTTTTTGCGATTTCAGCATCGGAATGCACACCGACGACCAGTACATCGCCCATAGCCTTGGCCTGCGTCACATCCGTGAGTTATTTATCCTTATCCCATTTTGTCTTTTTAACGTACCTGACGAAGGGCATTGGCGTGACCGTAATGCATCATATCAAAGCAACCGTCCACCCATACTCTGAAAATAACATTGTCTCAGATCATTTGTCATGGATACAAGGGAACCATGGTGTTTACTGTACCTGACAGGTCTCTTGGCGGTGGCTCCGTTGGCATTGGTTGTCATGGTGGGTGTCGAACAAATAGAAAAGAGATAAAGAGAAAGGTAGGGTGTAAAGGCGACGAGTCTTTGGGCATTTAGTGTCTGATCGTACCTTTAAATTCACGGACTGGATGGGGTTTCCCTAATATGTATTTTTTTTTGGGTTGACCAAAAAGAGGGTTTGCGGCACCCGAGTTCGAGTTTTTTCTTTCACGTGTTGATGGGTTCGCATCAAAGTTTAAACTCCTTCCGCATTGGGCTCATCCATCATTGGATGGTAGCCGTGGCACGAGATGGAGGTGGAGCCATCAGTCCAATGCGAACCACAAATCACTCCTCACTTTTTCATCATCGAGTTTATCCCAACAGCATGACTGCCAAAAAAAAAGGGCCACATCTTTATACAGCTAGAAGGTTCTCTTTACAAAAATACAAATTCCTTTCGTGTTGGTATTTTGAGCAGCTGGTAGTACCAAAGATATTTGTAGATGATATTTCAGCGAAAAAGTCGAGTTGCTTATGTTGAGGTTGTATCGACCTTGAGGAATAAAGACACTGATGCCTGCAGCTGCAACTACATGCAGTTTTCTGGTAGAATTGGTACAAAAATAAATGGTCTGTTTATTTTGCAAATGCTAAAGATAATTCTGTAATATAAAGTAGCGACAAAATATGCGTTATGCGTAGCATGCAATTACGGCATTTTGCGGATGGCCTTGCACGAAACCAAGATGGGATATCGCACTATTTGCTTGGCGCAAAGAACCAATAGACCATACGGTGGAGGATGCTCAACTAAAGCATTTTTCGCACAGATGAGACAAACGCAGCAATTTTTTTACAAATATTTTGGATATGTCTTTGGAAAGCACTGGCATTTCATTCGACTTGTGCCTGACCGTGCTTCATCAAAAAGCTGGGGGCAATGGCGGTGACGACGCCTAGGGATTCGTTTTGATTCTCCGACAGAGGAAACGCGTGACATGGCACGCGTCGTAGAAATTTTTTCAACACGTCCTGCAATTTCAAGTTCCACGCTCTTTTTTTGAAAACGTTGTGTTCCTTTCTTTTTTCTTGTGGAATCAATGAAGCGAACCAGATCACAGGCGAGTCGCACAGGTTAGTTGACGGTGTCTGGCTTGGATTTATTGGTAAAGAATGTCACTGACAAGATTCAACTGTTGTTGTGGCAACTGACATAGGCGAAACTCAACACATTGCTCTGGAGAATCTGTGCCTGACCTCCAAGAAAAAAGCAAAGCATAATGACCAATCCACCTCAACTATTGCATTGAAAAAAAGTACAGCGTCCAACTCAATGCGCCAGTTAGAAAGATGGGCTGACGTCGTTTTTTTGTAGCCAAAGATAAAGGATCCAAGGAGCCGGAGAAAAAGCCTCAGAATTTGTATGCATCAGCTCGTACCATGTTCCGACGCACAACCTTGCCTTCACGACTCATTGGTCGAATCAGTGAACGCGAGCAAATGATTCAGTTTTGGCGAGATCATGTGCTTGAGAATCGGCCAGGGTGTCTCTACATCTCGGGTTCGCCGGGCACCGGTAAAACCGCACTTATGAAAGATGTAATTCAACAAATGGAAGTTGAGAACTCGGCTCTCAAAACACATAAAGTCAAGGTGGTCGTTATCAACTGCATGACGGTCAGAGAACCCAAAGGCATCTATTCCAAGCTTGTCGAACAACTGAAAACGGCACGACAAACCATCAGCAACGATGTTGTCAAGCAAGCGGAACAGCTCTTGAATAATAAGAAGAACGTAATCAAGTGAGTAGCGACATGGGTGAGATACGAAGAAGAAGAAGAAAGAATTAAACACAATGCAATACAGTGTGGTGTTGCTGGACGAAATCGACCATTTGATTACAAAGGATCAGGATGTGCTGTACAAGATCTTTGAATGGGCATCGATGGCGTCGTCACGGCTGGTCTTGATTGGTATTGCGAATGCGTTGGATCTCACGGATCGTTTACTACCACGACTGCGAGCCAAAAACTGTAAGAAAGACAATCAACAAAAACATGGTTCTTTGAGAGGCTGACAAAAAGAGCCAATACTTGTTTAGGTGAACCTCAGCTGTTAAACTTCAATCCTTACCAGGTGTCTGAGATTGTGGCAATTCTGAAAGATCGACTGTACAGTGTGACGGACACGCCAACGGATACGAGCGTTCCTCCGCCTTTGATTCAGCCTGCAGCATTGGAACTGTGTGCGCGAAAAGTGGCAGCATCGATGGGCGATCTAAGAACGGCGCTCGATATCTGTCGTCACGCAATTGAATTAGCTGAAAACGAAACCAAAACCAAACCGAAAGCCTTGGGCGAACACAATGTCAATGGCACTTTAAGAACCAACGAAGTTCCCAAGGTGTCTATCTCGCACGTGATGAAAGTCTTGCAATGCGTGTTTGGCAACCCTACTGTGCAGAAACTGAAAACACTCAACTTACAGCAAAAGGTGGTGATTGGTGTGCTCATGGTGATGGGCCGAAAGAAAATTCAATTGACCATGGGCAAGGTATGCAATTTTTTTTGTGGATATCGATACCTGAGAACAAGGGAAGTGACTGAAATTTGAATTGATTGGGATGGTTAGTTTCGAGAACAATATGGCATTTTATGTACTTCGGGGGCTGGAAGTATGATTACACCTGTTTCGCGTACGGAACTGAATGATCTGTTGGCGACTCTGGAAACGACGGGCGTCATCACGGTGGGCAAGCACAAGGATGAAAGATTACGGCGGATCCATTTGAGCGTACAAGAAAATGAAATTATGACCATGATTGAAGAAATCAATATCCTCTCTTCCTGGATGCGAGAAATCCTTCAAACGCTTTAAATCCATATCGCTCTCCTTGATTTTTTATCTCTGTCCCTGTATACCATTTCTTATACATTGCAAATCCACACCTTTCTACATATGCATGTTACATAATAAAAGATTATTGAAAAGAGAAAACGAGGTATTTTATCAATGCTGTACACACATCGTGGGATTCGGTTCTTTAATGGATGATAATGAAGATGCTGGGAGAACAAAAAAGAGAAGTAATAGTATAGAGAGTCACAGGAAAAGAAAGATAAAGAAGCGGAAGAAAAAACCATTAATGATGAAGTAAATATGATATGGGAAAAAAATGATATACACGCAACAACAACAAAATATAAAGAATTAAAGAAAACTGTAAAAAGGCAAAAAGAGAAACTTGTAAGCAGAAGAGAAAAAAAGTGTGAAAAAAGAAAAAAAAAAGAGTGAATCCGGTGAGAACGAGTGGCCTATTTTCTACCCTTCTACTAGTTCGCGACCTTGATCATCCACTGACACATGGAAGAAAGGATGCCGTAATGCTTCTCGGGCTGTAATACGTTGGGCGGGATCATACACCAGCATTTTCTGCAACAGGTCCAGAAAATAACGGTTCAGAGTCGAAGGGGGCGTAATAATTTTCTGACAAAAAAATAAGGCATTGTTGTTAATTTAACCTTCTTTTTTTTTCCATTCCAAAGAGTAGATTGCATAGAAAAACTTACATCCAATGATTTGAGGGCTTGTACATATTTCTGACTCTGTCGTGTCGTCGAAGCATTAGGGTATTTGAGGCGATAGTCTTTGAAGAAATTCTGAGCATCACGGCTGGACAAAAAAAAAGGGTAGAGAGCAAGAATCGATGTGAGCCACCCAAACCAAATTTCCTCCATTTCTGTGTAAAAAACGAAAATACCTTGCAGATTTGATTATTCTAGGTGGTAATCGGCCGAGAACGACTTCCATCATGGCTAAATGTTCAAGGTTATCGTGGGTTTGAAATAAAGCGTCGCCTGTGAAGAATTCCACGAGGATACAACCAATGGACCAGATATCACATGGATAGGACCAGCCCATGCCTAATAATACCATTGGTACGGTTAAAATGAAATCCTTCAAAATGGGGGTGATGATCCAATCGGTGCAAAAATTTACCCAAGATAATTTCCGGTGCTCTGTAATGTCGTGTGGAAACCACGGATGAATGATAGTCGTTTTCAAAAGTAGCCGATCCAAAGTCGATCAATCGAATCTCTGTACTTTGAAGAATCTTATCACAACCCGCTCGCTAAAAACGACAAAAAAAAAAGGGCATGAAGAGGGTGAGCATGGAATAAAAATAGATATACGCATTCCAATTCTTTGCGGGTTTACCTTGCCATTCATGGAAGGGGTTTCACGACTGTAGTGATTCACCAGCAAGATATTCTCGGGTTTCAAATCCGTGTGTATTAACTTGAGATCGTGTACAACTGAAAAAAGAAGTCATTAAGCTCGTCTGTCCAGGGACAAAAAGACAACATTGAAAGAAAAAAGTGGCTTACATGCGACACTGGTCAGCAATTGTTTCGCAAACTGCTGGATATGGCCGGACGGGAAGGGATGAAACTCGTTGGATTTCAAAAAATCAAAGACAGACTGGCCCAGCAATTCGAAGACCATGCAAATATGGTTACGATAATCAAACCATTCCAATAAATGAATACATTTGCTATAAAATAAAAAAAAAGGACGACGGCAAAGGCAAGAATAAGTTTTCTCTGTTACAAACGTGTGTTGAAATGGAGATAATAAAAGAAAGCTTACTTGAGGTTCAAAGGATCATGTTCTTTCAAGGTATTGAGTACGCGAATTTCGATTTTGCTGGCATCCCTGTATTTAGGAATGGCACGAATGATCTTGACCGCACAAAAGGTCCTTCGCACCCGATCATAACATTCAACGACTTTGCCAAAAGTGCCTTGACCCAGCAACCGCATCATTTTATCTACAAGACAAGGTAAAATCAGTAAGCATCCTGACGGATTGGTTTTCAAGGAAAAAAAAAACTTACAGCGCGGGGTCAGGGATTCGTTGGGCCGAATAATATAATGACCATCTTTATCGTCATAAGGCTAAAGAAAGGAATAAAAAAAAGAGAACGAGTCAGCGAAAACTAAAATGATGATAGATCCAAGACAGTTGAGACTTACTTCTGGGGTGGGAGGATGGTTGGCAATGGGAGGGTAGAGCTGGCTGGCGGCGGAATAATAGGTTGGATAAGACACTGTAAAGGAAAAGGGAAAGGAAAATATCCGTTGTGAGTAGATCGATCATTCAGACGAATTTTTTTTGGGATTTTTTTTTTCGGTTGGGAAGTCCATCATGCGGAAAGATTAGGGAAAATCCAACAGAAGGGAAAAAAAAAAAAGAGAGAATAGATGGTTACCCTGATTTAAAACATTCAGTGATTGGCCGTTTTCTTTTCGTCGCCTTTTGGCGGTATTGGTCGAGGCCCCATTTTTGACGGCCAAGACAACTTGGGCATCTCCGTTATTGTTGGCGACTTTGCGGGCCCGTTTGGACCGTGTTGAGGCAGATGGTGGTGGAAGATAATATTGGGATGATGGATCCTGTGTGACGGTTGAACCCTTGGCTGCGTCTGCCGTGGTGGTGGTGGTGGCAGGTGGTAAGTGGACAGTGTGTTGAAGTTTGTCTTCTGGTGGCGGAGTGGGTGTATCTTCAATAACAATGACTTCTTTCGGATACCCATTCTTATAAAACTCGGCTTCCCAGTTATCCGGTCTTGTTCTTTTGGTAGAAGTTGCTGTACTTGTCATAACAGGAGGAATCCTTTAGGGGCAACTTGGGTTGATGGCAATAGAGGGAATCTAAAGAATGAAGTGACCTGGTGAGTGAACAACAATTAGAAGACAAGATATGAACATGGTAGTGGGCACGAGAAGGACATGAAAGGTCATCCGCGTAGCAGACGGTGATTTTTAAAAAAGGGTGGGGGGTGTTGTGTAGAGGAGTGGGCAGTGACCAAGGGCGCTAAGACAAAAGGATGCAATGGCTTACCAGGTAAAATGAAAGGTTAAAATGGCGATCTCGGGAATGTTGAAGGGTAGAATAAAAGGTGCGTATAGTTTGAATGACGGTAATAGTGTGAAAAAAAGAGAACAAGAGTTTGGACGGTATCAAAGTGGGCTGGAAAGAGTCGATTTTTTGTTTGTCACAGCAATTTTCCTGCTGCCTGGGCTTCTCTCACTGGCTCTCACAAAAATGGCAACTTGGACTTCACTTTTTTTTTTTTTTCGTCGTACTTTTTTTTTTTCCTCTCAAGCTGACCTCATTACCCAATAGAATCCAACAGTTGTGTAATATAATTATCAACAAAGTGATATAGCTAATAATCCGTTGCATGTTGTCACTTTTTCTACTGCGTGTTTTACTACTACTACTCTTTTTTTGTAGTTTTTTTTGGTAGTCACCCTTTTTTTTTGGCTGTCAGTGGTAACCGTTCCACCTTTTTTCAATGGCTTGCTTTCCCATTACAGGCAAAGTCGCTTCATACAGTAACTCCACCTACACCCATCAGCAACACCGTCAATTACCAACTCCTCTCCTCCCAAATGTTTCCCCATCCCACACCCCCAAAAATAGAGAGACAAAAAAAAAAAAAAAAAAAAAAAAAAAAAAAAAAAAAAACTCGTCCAAAAAGAAAATTTTCCACTCTTCCCCCCAAGTGATGTAATTATCATTCAAAATTTCCCATTTTGTCTCCGTCTCTGTCCTCATACTCTCCCAATCTCCAATGGAAATTTAGGTTCCCTTCCAGAGCAACGGAAATCAATCTTACATTGTTTAAACCTACCGCAACGGACTGCAATATGTAGTTTGTGTAATATTTTCTTTTTCATTTGGCAGTGATAGGTTTTTGTTGGCTCAACAGGCGAACATATAACGCAATGAAACCGATCTGAGCTTAATCCGAGGTTTCTTATTTTGAATCTTTACGGATCAATGAATTCAAAATAAGCAAACGATCGCTGCTTGAAAATAAACAAAAAAAGAAGTAATACGAACGAGTAACCATTAATCCACATCGTTAAAACCATGCTACACCGTGTGTGGAATGTAACATGATATGAAAATGCTTGTTTCATGGATGTTCGCTACGAAAATAAGGAGCTTTGAATGTTTCGTAAAACAGGAGCAATTTTTCTTCTTTACGTCCTATGCTGTGCTGGGACCATGTTATTGGGATTCTGAGGCCCGGTCCGTAACTTGCCATCATTTTATCATCCATAACCAAGTTTCCTGCCTCCCATTTCCAACAGTTCCATCACCGCTGTGCTACTTTGACGATTGCTCCAACGGGGCATGCATCCGCCTCGTTGAATCCGAAAAAAAAATATAATGACCGTCAGACCGCGGTCCAACGTGAGTTCGTGGCTGGATCACGTTGCAAAAAATATGAATTAAAATGTCACTTGGGTAAACTCACCATTTTCACCACACTGAATCACGTTATCTATTGCTATTGATGGTCTGCTATTCACCATGGCATTTTATCCTGTGTATATCGCTTTACAGCTAAAAACCTACTGGTTCACAGCCAAAAGAAGGTGGACACAGACCCACTGACCCGCCATATATATATATATATATATATATATATAACCATTGGCCAACGAATGGCAATTACCTATAGAAAACGAAAGCAAAAGATTCAATGGTCTTGGGTTTCGTGTACTTTGAATGCATAGTCTTGCACAGTTGCATCGATAACCCGTTGTGAAAAGATGATCAATTGCGGATGTCCAATTTATTTATGTTTTAGTTTGGATGTGACGCAAACCTGGGTGAGCGGCAAGCGTGTTTCGTTGGTTTCTTTGCTCCTTTCTAGTTTCTGGGTTCTAGCTTTTTTTTTTTGTGTGTGTTTTTTTCTTGATCATCATCATGACCATCTTTGAAGCCAAGGGAGTCTCTATGCAATTGGCCGACGGTCGTTGGTTGTTCCGAGATGTCGACATTGCCTTAAACAAACAAGACGTCCTTGTTTTACGAGGTCCCAGCGGTGCTGGGTATGTATTTTCCTTTTATCGTCGCCGTTTTCATGTAACCTAAAACTCGCTCTTGTTATCCAATAGTAAGACTACTCTGTTAAAGTGTCTGGCCGAACTGGTACCTTTTGCCAGTGGCGAACTGTATCTGCACGACAAACGACCTTCGGACTACGGGATCCCCGGATGGCGATCCAGGGTCATGTATGTTCCTCAACGTCCTGCTGTGCACCCAGGAACTCCTCTTGATCTATTTAATATGGTGAAAAAGTTTAAGAATCAACGTGACAAACGATTTGATGACCCGGTAATTAAATTTTTTATTTTTATTTTGCATCATCCTTCCATGACAATAGTAACAATAACAGTAACACTGGGTTTCTAGATTCAAATTGGCATGGATTGGAATCTATCGCAGTCTCACTTTCATGAGAAATGGAGCAACTTGTCTGGAGGAGAAATGCAACGATGTGCACTGGCCGTGGCATTAGCCTTGAACCCGGAAGTTTTGTTGCTTGATGGTAAGAAGAAGAAAAAACGCAATGGTTGCACAGATGTGGTACAAATACCATCTTGCCTTCCTCACCAGATGATTAAAATTTATTCTGCCCTGTAGAACCCACGTCCGCTCTCGATCCCGAATCCACCCTGCTCGTCGAAGAAACATTGAAATCACGTACATGTATATGGATCACACACAGTAACGAGCAAGAATCGCGGGTCGCGACCAAATCATTGGTCCTGAATCGCCAAACCGCCTCGTCCGAATCAGTAAAAGATGATGATGTCTCTGGAACCACCGCCACCGAAATCGACATGAATATCTAGACAGACACTTTTCTAAGGAAGGCATCATCCCATTCCCATTTGTACCTACACTATCATTCTCTATTTTTGTTTACCTTTTCCTTTTTTTATATCTCTGAATCCCACTTATTCATTTACCTTTGTTATCACCTAGATTCCATTCTTCCCCCATCTCTCTTGATATCCTTTTTTTTGATATTGAAAATATTCTCACCAACCTGGGCACAGTATTGTTTTGCATCAATATGACATGATGATGTTGTGGAAAACCATGTTTCCCATTGTACCTTGAGTACGCATACTCTTGGAATCGAAAAAAAAATGGCTAGTTCCCTGTTTAGCTGTTTGTCTGGTTGTCTGGCTGCCTGGTTGCCTGGTGGTTGCCAGAAAAATATTTTGTGACACTAGCTGCCTCAATAGTAGGTACTCTTATGCGAATCGGCGCACTACGCGCGGTAGTCTTTTCCTCAACAAAGGAGTGGAATATCATTATACAACCATGAATGTGAAAATGAGTTGTGGGCGAAACACGCCCCTGCTCGAGATGGTGATATTCTTGGAGTTTCTATTGCAGTATGCATTGCAGCGTGCATGTAAATTACTGATATATTTACTCTAGAAACCGGATCTTTCCAAATAGTCGCGGCTTGTCCGCTTACATCTAATAGACATCACGGACCCAAAAAAAAAAAAAGTCAATGAACCATTTATTTGAGAAGGCACGTGGACAAAAGATCGCATAAAACACTTTTTTACCCTGGCGTAAGTTGAACTCGGTGAGTCGCGTTGTTCAACGTTTTTGGTAATGGAGACCCTAGAATAATCAGTGTTTTCTGTAAAAGAATTCGGTCTTGGATTTACTCCACTTGGCCTTGATCATGGGATCCGCGTCGAGTTCATCGTAAGCTGTCAGGTCATTTAATTTTTTCTCTCGTAAGCAAAGATCGATCGATCGGAATGAGAAAAAAAAAAAAAAGAATAATGTTCAAAAGTTTAACTTGTCGGCCCATCCACGGGCCCTTTGCATTACATAAGGCAACATCGATCGATAACGTTTTTCCCCTCCATCGTCTGCTATATTGTATCACAGTTCAAGAGTCCATATTCATCGCGTATCACAACAAAGAAAATGGATGGGTGGTTGTTTGTCAGAAAAGATCAACTCGTGTTTTTCTCATAAAAAATAATGGTATATGTATATAAAAATTTTACTAATCGAGACATGCCTATTTATACCTATGGGAAGCGCTGTATATGCGAATAATGATCCTATTTTTTTTTTTTCCAATGCTGTAAAAGTAATTACAAATTTTTGAATCGTCGTTGACCTGCTCCTTTCATTGCTTGCACTTCGGGACTCAAGCGACAGGCATCTTCTAACCGCAAATGCCGTTTCAGTGCATCCGTTCGTCCAAATGATTTTTGGCAACAGGGACATTGGTAAGGCTTGGCGCCTGTGTGGACTCGAACGTGACGGTGAAGGTCGTGTTTGCGTGAGAAAGGTCGATCGCACAAGTGACAAATAAAAGGCTTGTGGCTGACGTCTTTCTTGTTTGAACTGATCATTGCACTGGACGTTTCGGATCCGCTTTCAGACATGGAACAGCATCGTGAGCGCGGTCGTGATTGACTGGATGAGATGGAGAGGTTTGTTTCGTTGGTGCTGGCGACGGCCATGTTTTTTGTCGTTGTTGTTGTCTCGTTCAACAAGGACGAAGATAAGCTGGTATCAGGATGATCAGGTTGCACAGCATCATGTTCCAGCACGTGGAATGCAGAAACATCGTACGAGCATGCAAGTGACGTCGTATTTAAAGGAGATAATGATCCCAGCATTTCTTGCACCTCGTTGGAAACCTCGCATGGCAGCGGCGGCGTTGGTGGTGGTGGTGGTGACGCAAACATGTTATTGTTGTTGTTGTTTGAGTAAGCATCAATAATCGATGCATATTGCAGATCATACGAGTACGGCATCATTATCACGCCATCCAATGGTAGCGCTACCGGTTCTTTCAAAGGACCGGTGGTGGCAGTGCAGGTGATGGCAGGAGAACTGGGTTTATACTCGGATGTTAGCAGCAGTCCATTCATATGGAGGACAGGATTTTGGTCCATCAGCATCGACGTCGATGAGTAGTCGCATAAATAAGGTGTGGGCGAATCTTGTTCAAAGACGTAAACATCGTGATTCGCCGAAGCATGATATGGTGCAGCACCGACGTATGTATAACAAGCATAAGAAGTCATGATTTTGATAAATGGCCAGCACTCAGTGAGGGAAAAAAAAAAAGAAGTTCGACATCCAACGACACGGTCATAAACATTTTTATATGTTTTCAAAACTACTCTTTAAGCTTTTTTTTTTTTTTGGTTTGACTCGCGGTATTATTGTTTTCTTTTCCACAGTCCCCACATTTTTACCCCTTAAGTGAACAAGAAGATAAACGTAGTGCAAGGTTTTTTTTTTTTTTTTTTTCCTTTTGATGATAATAAAACCATCTTGATTAGGAAACCCCAAAGCTTAATCGCTAATATATTCTTTTTTACCTTTGTCGATCTCCTCCAGGAGAATATACAGTGCAGGTAAAAAGAGTGCCAAGTTTTTTGAGATTATGAACATCATTGACGCATCATACCACGGTGACCCGTTTTATCGCCCACGCTGATTAACTTTTTTTTGGATTCTTTTTTGCAAATACTCCTTGGTGAGAAGGAGGACCCAGGGAGGATATGAAAATACTTGCTTGATTGGGATAAACTTCCGGATGAGCAAAAGAGTCAGAGCGAGACCAAAAAAAAAAAAAAAAAAACGGTTTACGCTTTTTGGAAATTCCAACTTTTTTTTTGGAATCCCCTTTTTACTAAGGTTTACATGATATTCGATGAGCATCTATTGGATCCAATGAATGAACTCGGGAAAAAAAAAGTAATATCTCCATAATGAATCTTGAAAGCGGCTTTATTTCTATTTCTTGGCTCATTGGCCATCCGGTCGAGTTTGACATTTTTATTTTTTTTTGACCGGAAACCTCAAAGGATGTTTTGGATTTTGCGATGAACGGTTTAGGCAGCGACACTTGGTTTTTTTTTTTGTGCCCTTTATTTCTTTTTGTTTCAAGATAACGTGCCACAGCGTGGCTGGAAAAACATGCATATGCGGTTTGCAGAAAGATCAAACGAGGGTGTGGAAAAAATGGCCCCAGCGCTTAGTCATGCATCATCGGTTTTTTAGCTTTGAAAAGAATCACAACAGTTCCTTGCTCTTTCTTTTTCTTTCCCTTTACATCGGTCAAATTTTAGGAGAATCGTCCAGGGGCCCAAAATCTGGATGCCTTTTTTTTTTCCGATGCACGTCCATCATCCGTATCATTACATGACCTTTGGCAAAGAAAAAAAATGTTCTTCTGTTTTCTTTTGAGGAGCTTTCTTCTTCTCTTTTTGGGCTGAACACCAACTCATCTCGCCGACGGCTTTGCCCTATTGAAAAGGAGGACAAATTTGCTAATATGTCATAATGATGCGCGTCCGCTCTTCCTTCAAGGGGACCAGTCGAGGGATAACAACCTACTACCCTTTTGTGGACGGTTGGGGTCGATCTCATTAAACTGTTTACCTTGTCGCAATCATCATTCTACATGCATCCATTCTCCTTTTATCACCATGGTAGGCTCCTTGGCCGACCGGAGACTAAAAGGAATACTGGATCACCTTGACCCTTTTTTTTTATTACCACATCTTCCGGACGGTTAGGCATCGAACCATCTATCTTGTGCGGTAGAAGCCTTGTTTTACTTGTCGAAAACCCTTGTCTTTTGACATCTATTTTTGTTCTTTGAGGAAGAGTCTATTTGGGAAAGCCCTGCTTGACCAGTTTTTTATCAATCCTCCCTATCCTCCTACAGTAATCATTATCCCTTGACGGTTCGACTACAGTAAGCTGATGAAGCGAGTTAATAATGCTTGCAGGGATCAATGCATGGGTTCTTTTTTATTTGGAATGCAGGATTCTGTAGATTAATTCCTTGAAGCATGCTAAGATACGTCCTTGAGACCCTCACCAAGGAAATTTTTGACCCATGTCAGCATTATGTCCAGAGATCGTCTTATGCCAGACTTCTATTTCGTACATGTTTTTCCTTTTTTTTACATTCATTCCAGATCTGTTATCAATGTATGAGATTAGACCCACTTGTTTCCCTACGGCTCCATGCTAACACAGAGAGAGAGATTTCGAGGAGACCATTGATCTTATCAAAAACATTGCTTCTTGAGGGACAGATCGATGATGTCAGAATTAGTTGAACTAATCTGCAAAGAACTTGTTGTCAATTGCATGCATCCAAAACGAGGCGATAGAACCGCATCGAAAAATAACCATGATCACATCCAAATGGGCCATGTTTTCGATTGCCCTTTTTTACTTTCTAGGAATACTTGGCTTATTTTTTTCTCTTTCAACTCAGTGTGACATTGGGACCTGTCAAAAATAATCTTACGAGAAACCTAACACCGATCATCGTAAACAGTGGTAACTGATGATCGATCAGTAACGCTTTCCCCTTTCAAGCTCCCATATTGTGTAACACTGACGCAAACCTTTTTACAGGAGGACGACCTGGTTCGATCACGACTATCCTCACTACACTTCCTCAAATATCATAGCCAACCTGGCGTATTTCAACGTCATTACAAAAATGATATTCTCAGCCAAAAATTAAATACTTAGTTTACCGGCACCGTGGGTAACTTGGGGCCATCCATGTCGAAGCAGCCGGCTGTGAAAAATATGACTAGAGCAAATTTACAGCAATGTAGCAGGCTTCAGAATTCTGACAAGGTCACTGTTAGTATGGTTTATAGTTTAACTGGTCCCCATTTCAAATGGGCCATATTCCTGAGGACATTTATCCACTGAAAAAAAATATGCCCGATTAATTAGATCTTTGATGGAAAGCTTATTATCCTTCTTCAGTCTCAACACGTATTGTTAGCCAAGTTCTACATATCTTTTGTTCAATCTAGTTAAACAGATCGTATATAACCATCAAAGAAGATACAAGATAAATACTATTAAAGAAAACCAAGGCATTTGGGAAAATCAAGTTTTTTTTTTCTTTTCTCTATCAATTTAAAACATTTTACAATCATTCACTCATTGGGTTTAGGCAGCGGCCTTTTCTAATTCATCGTTCACATCTTTGCCTTGGATCCAGACTTTGGTGCACTTGGCCATGGTGCTGGAGGCACGAGAGATGACATCGGTTTGGTAAAAGTTGTGAATGACCGATTGGAGCACTTCGCCTGTGCTGCGAACATTGGATTTTCGCAAAGTCGATAGACCCAACTGAGCCGACGAAGGCGTTTCAATCACGTCGTATCGGGTCAATGCAGGACTAACTTCGGCCAAACGAGCACGCATGGCAGGTAAATCATCGTAAGGAAGCGTGTGGCCAGCCACTTCCGATAACGCACGAATAATCTTCCAGTCTTCGCGGGATGCAGCAGGAGGGTTCACACCAGCCCGTGTAATTTGAGCACGACCTTCGGTATTCATGTATCTATATTAGCCCCGCCCCCAAAAAATTGCATTAGCTCAAATGAAAAAAAAAAAAAAAAAAACCGCGGTATTGGAGAAAAAGAAATACTTACGTTGCGTTCTTTTCGGTGAAAGCCGAACCGGGAAGAATGACATCGGCATATTGAGCACCAACGTCACCATGATGTCCTTGGTATACCACGAATGCATCCTTGGGAACAGAATCTGCCGTGATCTCATCCGCATTCAACAGATATAAGAATTGCGCAGGAGTGCTGCTGGCTTCCTTTGATGTAGGAACAAAGCCCACTTCATAAGCGGCCGTTCGACTCGCAGCCTACAAGTAAACGCATATGCAATGAGTTACCGCAGCTTTTTTTTTCGACCCTGTCTTTTCTCATTTCCGCCAACTTACACGCTGCAAAACGTTGAAACCGTTCCAGCCGTCCTGGAAGACGGTGGACTTGTGCTTATCGGCCAATTCGGCTACCTTGGAAAGAAGGTATTCGCTGTCCTTGGCATTTTCCACGACACCAGAACCCACCAGGATCAATGGCTTCTTGGCTTCGGCCAATCGCTTGGCGAAGGGATGCGAGCCATCCAAGAGCGATTCAATCGCCTTGGACTCTTGACCAATGTGAGCGTAATCGTAAGTAAGATCAACAGGTTCACCAATGACACCAAAGTCTTGACCCTTGTGGAGGTACGATTTGCGGAAACGCGTATTCAGGATCGGTGCTTCGTGACGGGGGTTGGAACCGATCAGCAACACGACGTCGGCTTCTTCCGCACCCGCCAGCGTCGAGTTGAGCGTGTAGTTGGATCGGAAATCGGCATTCAAAGCCAAAGGTCGATCACCGTTGGGAGCGTCAATCGTCAAGTTCTCCGATCCAATACGGTTGAAAAGATCCTTCAAAGCGACCATCGATTCGGCATCGGCCAAATGACCAGCGATGGCCTTGGCTTGGTTGCCTTGTACCTTGCCGAGTTCGGAAGCTACACGTTCAATCGCGGCTTCCCAAGTGATGGGAACGAATCGATCGCCTTGACGAGCCAAAGGCGTGGTCAAACGTTGCACCTTCAAACCATCGTAGAAGAAACGCGTCTTGTCGGAAATCCATTCTTCGTTGATTTCATCGTTGACTCGAGGAAGGATACGCATCACTTCCACACCGCGTGTATCCAAACGAATGTTGCTACCGACGGCATCGGAAACGTCAATGGTTTCGTACTTTTTCAATTCCCAAGGACGCGATGTCATTTGATAAGGTTTGGATGTCAATGCACCCACGGGGCACAGATCAATGACGTTGCCGGACATTTCACTTTCGATCGTCTTTTCAATGTACGTGCTGATCTGCATATCGTTGCCTCGACCACTGGTACCTAATTCGGGGGCGCCCGCCACTTCATTGGCGAAACGGACACAACGAGTGCACTGAATACATCGGGTCATTTCCGTCTTGATCAAAGGACCAAAGTTTTTATCTTCCACGGCACGCTTGCCACGAGGTTCAAAGAAGCGACCACGATCGCTACCGTAACGCATGCTCTGATCCTGAAGATCGCACTCACCACCCTGATCGCAAATGGGACAATCCAAAGGATGGTTGTAAAGCAAAAATTCCATGACGCCTTCACGGGCCTTGTGTACCACCGGACTGTTGGTCTTGACCTTCATACCCGGCATCACAGGGTAAGCACACGAAGCCACCGGCTTGGGCGAACGTTCGACTTCCACAAGACACATACGGCAGTTACCAGCCACCGAAAGGCGTTCTATAAAATACACAAAAAAGCGCGGTCGATCAGTTTAGGTCCATTGCCATGCCAATCCATGACTCCTCCCCTGGGAATCAATGAATTTCTTTACCGTGATAACAGAATCGTGGAATCTATAAAGCACCATATCAGTGAATCGGAATGTAGAGATAATCGTAAGAATGCCACTGAGCTTACATCCACGCCGGCCTTTTCGCAAGCTTGAATCAAAGCTGAACCTTGTTCGATCATGACGGATTTTCCATCGACAAAGACTTCCACCTCTTCCTTTTTGCTGGAAGTGGCACTGAATGAACGTACTAAAGCAGATCGATATCAGATACACGCATCAGAAAAAAAAAGCGATAGAAAGTACCTCCAGCATTGACAAGAGCCGGTGCCCTGCGCGCAATGCCAGTTCCGTTGATGACGCGCAACATTCTTTTTTTTTGACTTTTTGAGAGAGGAGAAAGAGGAGTGGGGGGTTGGTTGGTTTAGATTATCTTTTTGGCCAAATTTAGATAATATAATTGAACAAGTACAGAAGTCAAAACCTCTTGACAGAAATGTAGGTTGAGTCTTGTCCAAATTCAGCCAAAGGATATTTTTTTTTCTTTTCGGCTTCTCAAACACCAATGCCCTTTCTGTGCGGTGAAAACCATACAAAAAATTGTGACGAAATTCAGGTCACGTGAATGCTCGGGATCGTACAAAGGCCCGACATGGCCCTTAAAAAAAAAAAAACGACGGACTCCTGCCATGCTGCAAATCATTGTTTCCTCCAATGATCAAAGTACAAAATCTCTTGTTTATAATCCTCACCACATCATCAATTGATGTTGTGATATACAATGAAAATTATTACTTGTCATTAAAGCATTCGATGCCACGATAGACTTGCACAAACAACTAGCCCTTACAGTGTTGCTTTGCCAACAATGAATGTCATGCATATTTTTTTCTGTTCTATTTTTTTTTCAGGAACACTATACTAGACCTGCCGTAGCGAAGAAACAAATAAAAAAAAAAAAAAGAAAGACATAGAGAGGGTAAAAGGATTTGGATGGTGAATGGAGTGGAGTGGTTACAGTACAAAAATGGGGGGAATAGGGACGTTTTTCTATAACGGTGATTGAGGAGGAGAGGTGTTGATGGAGTCAGCACGTTGCTGAGCGACATAATCGGTATTTCGCACGGGCTTGTATTTGTCAATGTTCTTTTTAGACTTTGGTCGGCTGTTGCCACGTCCCGGTTGATCTGTACTGGATCGCGTTGGGATGGTATTGTCTTGGACGGACGTGGATGGCGTGGTTGGTGAGGATGACTGAGGGTGCGGCTCTTGGGAAGCTGAAGTAGCTTGGGAAGTTGATTGTGGCTGATGGCGGTAAGGATGAATATTAAGGGTAGACAGGTACCAGAACATGAGATTGGAAATGAGCACCTGATCCCTCAACGGCCGTCGTTGGTTGCCAAGCTTAAAGTGAGACAGACGATACATGGCTCGCTCCAGAGCCACCGACATCTGTCCATCGTCAGTATAGCATGATGCATTTGGACCTTCTTGTTCTTCGCTACCACCATCTGACACCTGCAGCCCAGACGATCCCCGGTTCCTCATGATACTTCTGAAAGAGAATCTTGATGAAAAGAAGGCCGACACACTGGACCGCCGTCGAGGTAATGGACCTTGGACAGTATGAGAAAGTCGGTGGGTAGGTCTTTCCATACTACGGTTCTCTCGATACACGAAGGGTTCCTCTACCGTATCCTTCGTTTTATTCCGTTTATCTTGAAACAGACTGCCAAAAATCGTTTTTCGATTCGATCGAAAACCTAATCGCTCGGATAGTGATCGTTTTAATCGACTGTATTTTTTTGACGGCGTTCTTCCAACGACTATGTTGGGTTCATCGCGCGGAATCTCATTCATAACGCTATCGGTAGATGAAGCCGAGGATGGGAGAGGTTCTTGTAGCGAGACGGACGTTTCTGCCTCTTCTGTGATGGAGAGCAAAGCACCGTCGTTGGGTTCGGTTGGCGTGGACTCAACGGGGGAGGATTCTGGTTCGTAAAGACGGGATAATAGTTTGTGTGGCTCATATTCCTTCTTCATTCCGTCTGCATTGCCAAAATCGACCCATTCGCTTATGCTGACTGGTCGATCATAGAGTGTCACCCCTTCAGGAGAAATTGGGCTCGGTCGATCGTCACTCGCTGCTTTGTCATTGTCATTTCGCTGCTGGAGAATTTCTCGATAAGAACGGCTACCATGAACAGAATACTTCATGGAAACGGCCTGACGTCGCGAAAGCGAAGGCGATTTCGGCATGGGTAAGACGGGTATGCCTTCCGTGGCCACCGATTCAACATGAGCAAAAACGACACCTATAGAATGCGTTAGACTTAAACAGTCATATTGGACCAAGTAACTTCATTAATGACCTGACGGATGGCTATTACTACTGTGTCGATCCTTAGTCATTAAAAATGGGGAATACATTTCCTCCGTATCTCGAGGACTGACAGGTGAATTCACAGTGTCGTCGTCGTCCTCTTCGTCTTCTTCTTCTTCTTCTTCTTCCCGAGGGTCGTCTTTTTCGTGCGGTACTTCGTCGTATGAAGATGGGTTACTGCTATCTTCTTCGTCGTCTTCTTCGGCTTCTTCTTGCTGGCCAATCTTTCCTTGATCTTGGTCTTGGGAATCTGGCGTATATGAGGCCGATAATCCCGACCGCTGTCGTCCCAGTTTTCGAGTACGATGTTGGACCGTAATTTCATGCGTCTGGATCCATTTAGCAAAAGCTGAAGGCGCAATTTCTGGATGATGGCTGGCCGGGACCCTTTTGAATAATAAATAAATACGAACCAGCAGAGTGAAAAAAATAATAACAAAAAAGAAATATACAAATAGAAAGAAAAAGAAGAACACACGCAGAGTTTTTCTTGGTTAGTGATCATACTGTTTTTTGAGTTTTCTTTTTTCCTTTTCTCTTTCTGTTGCAGACTTTGCTCCCATTTTTTTTCCCTCCCTTCTCGAACTCTCTCCGAAAAAAAAAATCTAAACCACATTGGGCATATGCATGATACAACCCGTCGATGATTCGATGCTTACCAAAGTATTTGATCACCAGCTACAGAGGAATTTGGGAAATCAAGATAAGACGATTTTGATGCCATGGTGAAAGTGGTACTTGGTAACGAGGGTGGCGTCATGTCGTTGGTTTTAGTATTTTGCCAAGACGAAATATCGATGGACAAAGTTTCAAACGAGGAATCCGATGGAAACGAAGCGACATTGGGATCACGGCAAGACGTCGACATGTGAGCAATCTGCCAATATCGTTGTGAATCAATCGAGATCAAATGAGCAAGATCGAGTTGGTTGCTAGTCGAGATCATTGAGTAGTGATGAAGGGGGAATGGAGACCGACCTTATTTTAGATTTCAGGGGGCTGACTGGATTTTTTTCTGGGGAGAACAGACGTCTTGGCGACTATGGATCTTTACAGAAACACACCACACTTGAATAACACAATATAAAAAAAGAAAATGAATGTAAAAAGCAGAGAAATGGATAAAGAGAATCAAGAAAGAGTAGAAAGAATGAAAAAGATGATCGTTTTCACGCGCAATGATGAAGTCTTGCTTTACAATTTCGCATGTTTTTTTCCTCATTTGACTTTTTCACTGTCCGAAATTCAGCGCTTCTGCCAAAACGGGCTAAAGAGAAAAAAAAAGTCCAAACGAAATTCAGTGTTTTGCGTTTTGAAAACAAAGACCTTGGGTGATACGAATCCAAATTTTAAAGCCAGGAAACCATGACTGTCCAAGTGTGTGGTGAAGAAGAAAAACAACGGTCGATACAAATTTGTATGGACCAGCCAAGTTGTAAAGTTTTCAATAAAGTAGTTGCTGCACCATCCATTTTTATATATGTGCGTTACCAGACATGGATGATTAAGGTGTCACAGTTCTTCCACCCACTTTCACTGTCTTGAGAAAATAAAATGTCAGTTCTTGTGAGATCAGGTTGCTACGCCAGTCAGCCTGGATTTATTTTCGAAATTTTTCCGATCATACGGCAATGAAAGAAAAAAAATGGAATGGCCCGATTGCCTTGTCCTTTTGAATTGAATATTCAAAACGTACATCATAGGACCATCAACATGGTGGTCAAAGTGTGCAATTGCTTGCCGTTTTTGGACCAAATTGGATAGAAGTAAAGAGCCAATCACAAATCGTTCTGTGCATCTGACAATTGCTTGCTGTTTTTGGACCTTCACTTTGTCTTCCTACTTAATTCAAAGCATGCAGGAAATTGATACCATTGTGTCTGCGAAAATCCAAACTGCTCAACAATTCTTAAGTCTAACAACAAGGGCGACCTTTGCACAAAACACAAGTCTCGGCAACCAAAACAAAAACATTGTCAGCGTGGAAGCTTGTGGTGCGAAGCTTCGATCACATAACACCTCTGGATTGTGGCAGGAACATCGCTTCGATGAAAGAAGCTCCATTGCAAGTACATCCAAGACCATTTTTCTAAAACAATTTATCTGGTCCATGGTTCCTTGCTCTTATTGTAACCCATCACCAGTCAACGCACTTCTAAAGAAGAAGCGGAAAAAATGCCAAACTTGCAGTAAAGAGACCAAGCCCAGCAACTACAGCAAAAATAAGAAGCGGCAACGAGATGACTACGTACCGCTTTCGTTTTGCAGATGGGTGCAAGCGCGCTTTCGGGAGCGCATGGTCCGTGGATGGTCGAAATAAATTCATTTTGAATGGTCAACACTTGGTGCACGCCAGTTTCACTTCAAAATCAATTAGCGTGACGTCACGCTAACGAAAATTAGGGTGCTGCCGCGTCAACTGAGATCTTTTCTTTTTTGATTTTTCATCAACCTTGACCAACTTCTCTAACATTACTGCCGCGGTCGAAACTTTCAACAATCTTGTGCAGGTGAATAAAATACGGTGTATTTGCCCTGCGGGCGAATATCATTCAACAGCCGACGTTCCCGACACTGATGCCGAATACAAACGGAAGTTCAATATCCTACTCAGTGGTCAAACGATTCAGCGACCGTGTAACCTGGTTCACTTGCAAGCATTACGGTGAATGTAGGATCTGTAAGGGTGATGCCTACGATGAAGCTGTCGAGGACGATGAAGCCTTGGGCCAGCCATTTATTAAGGGCAAATCAAGCCAGAAGACTGGTTGCAAATGCTTGTGTGAGGCGTTCAAAGGTAACTGAATTGGAGTGAGTTTTTGAGCACCAAGTGTTGGCCTTTTGATCGGTTGAGATTGACTGATTCACGTTTTTGCACAAACATCAGCGTTCTCAGCAGATAAAGCAATCAACGGTGTCATCCTGATGGATTACATACCCATGGCAATGCACCTCCAAAGGGACAAGTCGGTGTCATGCCCCGTCATCGAATCATTTGCCGTGGTCACCCACGATCCCATAAATGATATGCATGCGGCAGGTGTATCATTTGGTACGAAGCAAGACCCAGACACACGGCACCAAGTTAACCTTGCAGCTCCCGGAAGAGGAAGAGACCTTGCATGTCGAATCTCATCAAAGCACGGAATGCAGCATCGATGCGCTACTGGCGAAACCTGATTTGAAAAACTGTGCAAAAGTGACTGGTGCCTACGACCAACCGGACGACAAGCTGTTGGATATATTGAACATGGAATTCCATGGGAAACCTGAATTTCTGGGCCAGATATCTGCACTGTATACCGTCTATTTTCATATTTTTTCATACCAAACAATAATAAAATTAAAAATAAACAATGGAAAATACTTGATTTTTCTTTTGACTTGGCGCGCAATCACAAAAGTGTAGACAAGTAGATCATAGAATGGGATTTTTTTCAATGTAACCCGGTGAGAAAACTGCAACATGCTACAACTACAATTACCCAACCTTGTAGATATCTCGATAGTCATTGGACCTGTCTTAATGCTTCTAACTCCATTTGTTCCATGAAGATGCCGAGTCATGGAAAGCTGGGTTGTTTTTCAGGGCCACCCTTTTTTATCATCTCTGATACTGGCTGTCAAAAGTACACTGGGATGTGGTGTGCAACCATTCCACAATGCATGTTCAAGGTTGGAGGCATAGCAGAGCAAAAGAATGCTTCTTATATACAAGAAATTGGAGTATCTCGTTATCAATGATGGCAAGAAAGAAATATGCAATCTATGCTGAAGGCTTACAAAAAAGAAGCCAATGCATGAATTTATTTCGAATCGCCCATGTGACTGTTAAATGAAATATAAGGCCAATCTGGGACGCCTGTTGCAGCTGCTACATTCATCTTGACGTGATGCCACGCGAAGGATTCGTAGAAAAGACGTATTTGAAGTGCCTTCGCCACGATCAGTGGGGACCGTTGCCAGACAATTTGATCGATGTATCCGATTTGCAAGAGAAAGTCTGCTTTGAACACGTACACGCACGACGATCGGAATGGCAGTGTGTTGATGACAGGTAAACCCCTCAACGTCCGACGACCGCACCACTCCAAATCCACTAATGACTGCTTCAAAAAAGCGAAGCTGCACCTTATCTACCGGATCTCAATACACGGAAAGTGGCACTTGGGATCCAAGAGATTCACACTGTTGAATTGTCGAGATTTGACAGCGAAAGCTTAAGTAAGCGTTTTCCTGCAGCACCAAAAAGTCTCAAGCCGTGCGATTCAGCTTTAACCTGAATTATTAGATAAACACATGTCACTCAAGTATGGATTCGTAATCAATACGGGTGGATCGGTATGGGGACTCGACTTTGCGCCGAAACGACCTTCCGTCGACACGGAACCCCTGATTCAGTATTTGGCGGTCGCTGGTTACCGCGGGACGGAAAACGAACATCATACCTACATTGAGACACAGACGGGATATAAGAATTGTGTTCAGATATGGCGATGTCAGACGTCGATTCATGCGGAAGAAACTGATCCCGTATTGGATCTGTGTCTGTTGCATGATTACGGTACCGTCAGTCAGTTGAAATGGTGTCCTTACGGCGTGTATGAAGAAGTAAGGTTGCGGGACGGGTGGGAGACTATGGCATGGCTTTTTGATATCAACTGTGAAATGGACTGTTCTATTAGGAGACCACTAGCCAACAAGAAACCGATCTTCCTAAACTGGGTATCCTCACCATAGCTTGCGGTGATAGCTCTGTAAGAACGATCGTCGTGCCTCATCCGAAAGCGGTCCGAAAAGCTTTCGATGTAAGCGATCCTACAAAGACAGTCTTCTGTAAGTATTTTAACGGGTGGGGCGCGTTGTAGAGAGAAAAAACAAATGAATGATTCATGAGAGATACGCAGTACGGATAGAGAAATCTCGATGTACCTTTTCTTTACCACGCACGCATCCAACCAATTTTGCATGGGGCGGTCACAAAAAACTGGCAGTCAGCTATACCTTTGGTAAAAAAGAGACGCGAATGACGCGTGGATGCTGAGATTGAGTAACTGAGCATAATGTAACAGGCAATGTGGCGCTTTGGAATATGGAAACAGCCCTCGCTGATGAGGTTTCGCATTTATCGAATCATCACCTTACTTGGAACGTGCTGGTGGATGATGCCACCATACGCGGTCTCACCTGGGATAGTCTGCGTGAACCCACCTATGTTGCTGCAGTTGGTCTAAGCGGCATGTTGAATGTCATTGATATCCAAGACCCGTCCCTGCAAATGACCATCTCTCGTATTCGAGGTATATATATATAAAAAAAAGAGGATGACCGGAAAGCCCATGGTTGATGGATTTGTATTCTGTTAGGCTCTTTGTTTACGGCGGCGTGGAGCGATATGCTGGATGAACTCTTTTTCGTGGATGCTGATTACAGCGTACGATCGATCAGCATGGTTACAACTGAAATAGGCGTCGGAAGTAAACTTACTGAAACGCGAAGCATCATCTGGGACTGGGCGACCAGCGATCAACATATATTTGCCCTTGTCACTACCGCCGATGGATGGGTACTTGGCGTGAACCCGTTGTCAAGGAGAAAAAAGAGAGGCGTAAGCAAGAAAAAAAAATGGTGATGTACTCTGGTATCCATTTGACACTAACTGATGTGAATAGAACACGGTTCAAAGTCCCGTGTACAAGTTGATTTACGACAAATCTTCGGAGACGCTGCGTTTCGTGGATGGCATTCCACCGGAGGTAAACTAGCCAACCCGATCCATACAACCAATTGAAACATCATTTTAAACTCGACAACTAGTCATGGGAAAGTCTAAAGAAAAAGATACCGGAATGGAACGCCTTTGTTGAACCGACCATTGCCCTTCAACGTGTAAGTAATGATCTCTGACAACCCGTGTCACTGAAGGCGATTATCTGAAAAGACAATTTCAATTGTCATTGTAGGCGGCATGGAATCCCAATCAAAAGACGGGAGCATGGATAGCAACTGCCGGCGCGGCTGGACTGTGCAGAGTTGAATTCATTGGAGAAGACGTACAATGGGGATAACCTTTTTTCATTATGTTGATCGTACATACGCACCCTCGACATTGTACCGCTTGTTTAACAACGCGGAGGAATACCACCACTTGAGTGCCAATAATTCACTTGTGAAATATCATCAAACTCATATCAAATAGCCGCAGTATGCATTCCTAGTTCGCGTTACATAGCATAGTAATTATCACAAGACATGATGAAAAGAAAAACATTACCATCTAGTACTTTCAACCAGATCAACGCTGCCATAGCCCTTTTTTCCTGTGGAGGAGGCGCGATCAAGGACAGCAATGATCTATCATGCAGTTGAGTGTGTGTGTAATTGTGTCATTCTTAATCAAAAAATACTACTTCCTTGTTTCAATTGGCGACATTGTAATTTCGATTCCGCTCTGCCATCATTCGAACGTTTGGACGTTGATGGCCAACCAAGAACCACCGATTCTTTAATGATTTTTTTTTTGAGTCGCCTCTTTTATTTCCACTTGCTTTGACCCGATTTCTCACGGTCGACCGGCTTTGATTGAGTTCTTTTGGATCCCTTTTGCATCGACTTGTGCTCAAGCATTTATTATGACAGGCTTAGAATTTATTCCCGAAACCACCACACACAACGATAGTTATATCCAGGAACCGGCTGTCCTCCCACCCAAGCACAAGGCTGTGATCGACCCCAATGTCGAGCCATGCGAGTCTGATCTCTCATCCGTTGATCCGACTTCCGCCATGCTGATCGAACAACAAAACGAGCTTCCTCTGGTGCAGACATTACGACAATCATCCGAATGGACTGAAGTGATTGCTTACCAGCACATGTCGGCATCGGCTCGGGCGCATTCTTTGACGGCCACTACCTTGCGAGGCCCGGGCCTGATTGCGTTGAGGCCACTGAAATTCTTTAATCACGACAAAACCGAATGTATTCTTGTCGCTCACCTCGGCCAAAATTTGTAAGTGATGGGGCCAAAGAAAAATTTATGCAAGTGCATATGTGAAAACAATGGTATCATTGACAAAAAATATACACACAGATGCGGACACGATGGCATCATTCATGGCGGTATGCTCGCCACTTTGCTGGACGAACATCTCGCTTATGTGGTAAGCCATTGATCCAACTCAAACCTGAGACGTCGTTGCCATTGCGTTACTAATGAAAAAGGTGTTTAGACGTTGCCAAATTTACCGAATCAAACGGGTTTTACGGCGAACCTGAACGTCAATTATCGCCGTCCTGTCTTGTCGAATCAATGGATCGTTGTCCGTGGTAAATTACAACGACTGGAAGGACGCAAAGCATGGGCCGAAGCATGGATTGAAACGGTCGAGGACACCCCACAGCGCTTGACCGAAGCAACCGCTCTATATATCAGTCCGAGATCCGAAGGTCCACGAACAGACTTTTGAGATCCTCCGGGTTCGCCGTCTTGTGCGGAAAAGAAAATAGATTCCAGATCATACAACCTATTTAAAACTAGAAATTAGACGATATCACCATGATCAACACTTGAAAGGGAAACTGGTTGCAACTAGTTGGCTTTTATAAAATTTGGCATTCGGATAAAAAACCGTCTTGCCCTCACAGCAACTAATAATGATCGGATATGGGTTCGAAATATTCCATGCTAATCATTCCAAGAAAATACTGCACACTTGTGCGGTCTATAATGATGAGCAAATAGGGTTGTTCCGGATTATGTTATTAGGTGTTAGAGAATCTGGATGACGGATGTGGGGTATTTGGGCGAGAGCGCATTATTGTGTATTTAAAATACTGCCCTTGATTTCAGATTCAAAAGGAAGAATATTTATGCCATCTATCCTTAACGGATGAAGTATTTGGACACTTGGCCATGTCATTGTCAGCAAAATGATCGCATGGTTACAGTGGCGGGGATCAGCATAGTTATTCGGAGATTGAATATATCGATGAGACTGTCATAAAATGCCAAACAGCCCCACCTCATTGCCTGTTTATCTCATTTCATAAAAAAAGCAGCCGAATCATTATGAGTCATCAACACGAAGGATTGCAATCGCTGCTGGACAATGATCTTTACAAGCTGACGATGCAGTATGCTGTGCTTCAGCACTACAAAGATGCTCAAGTAGTGTACCAATTCACCAATCGAGAGAAAGAACTGCACTTGAACGCTGAAGCCGTTGAATGGCTGGAACAAAAGATCCACGGTGAGTAGATCACGTAATCCAAAATACGCGACACCTAACATTGGGCTAATTCTCTCTTGCAAACAGAAATGGCCAATCTTCAGCTCACAAAAGACGAAGCCAAGTATATCCAGTCGCTTCCATTTTTCGACGATTCTTACGTCAAGTACTTGTCAGAATTTCGTTACCAGCCTTCAAAAAATGTGACGATCCAGTTTGACAAGGACACTGAAGATTTGCAAATCCAGGTGCGAGGTGCTTGGCATGAAACCATTTTGTACGAAGTGCCTTTGCTCGCACTGATCTCTGAAGCGTACTTCCGTTACGTCGACCGCGATTGGAACTACGACGGTCAGGTGGACCAAGCCTCAGGCAAGGCAAGAGCGTTGCTGGAAGCAGGATGCGCCGTGTCTGAATTTGGCACACGTCGTCGCCGAGATTTTAAAACGCATGATATGGTTTTTGGCGCCATTTATAACACTTACCAACAATATAAGTCCGACTGTGAAAAAGCCAAACAACAACCCAAGGGTGTTGTCTCTGGTACCAGCAATGTCTATCTTGCCATGAAATACGGTGTTACGCCTATTGGTACTGTTGGTAAGTTTAGCAGCAATTTTGATACATGAGGGCTTTGCGAGTGAATGCAGGAAGTTGATGTTTATTAATTTTCCAGCGCATGAATTTTTCATGGCGGTGTCTGCTTTGGAGGGTGTACAAGGAGCGAACCGTAAGACGTTGGAAAAATGGACACAGACATACCATGGAGCGCTCGGCATTGCATTGACCGATACGTTCACTACGGATGTGTTTTTGCGCGATTTCCGTGGCGAGCTTGCCAAAACATATGCTGGTGTTCGTCAGGATTCCGGTGACCCAATGACCTTTATTCCCCTGATGGTCAACCACTACAAGTCGTTGGGCATTGATCCCAGCACGAAAACGATTGTCTTTTCCGACGCTTTAACCGTGGAGAAAGCAATCCATCTGCTTCACAGCTGCGAGGAATACGGTATCAAGGCCAGTTTCGGTATCGGCACGTACTTTACCAACGATTTCCACAAAGCCAGCGATCCGTCGGTGAAGAGCAAACCGTTGAACATTGTTATCAAAATGCACGAATGCAAAGGACAACGGGTGATCAAGCTTAGTGATGATGCTCTGAAGCACAGCGCCGACATGGCCACCGTCAACAAATTCAAGAAAGAACTTGGCATCTAAGTTTAATACTTTAATTCAAAAATCCATGCTTCCTGTACAAGTAATTATTGAATACATGATCTACATTAAGTTATCAGGACCTGTTAAACCGTTTTTTTTATCTTCCAACCATGCCTCGCTGCCCACTTTACGATAATAGGCGAAACAATCAGCAGCAAGATGCCGTTTGCGCCAGTTGTGGTCAAACGGAGCATCGTCGTCTTTCAAATAAAAATGTGAGTAGAGCTCTTTTTGAAAAAAGGTGGTTGATGATACGACTGGCGTCTTTGTAGCTTTATTTCCTTTGGTTTTCTGTCACTTATACTGTCAGTTATACTGTATATGTCCTTTCATTCTCTCAGTTTTCAATGATGGAATGATAGATGGAGTAGACGTGCTTCGATCTATGAATTCATGCATCAGTAGGGTGACTATTGTTTCATCCATGGAGAATCATATATTTTTGTCTTCTTTCTTCTTTTGATTTTCTCTCTCTCTTTCTGTTTGCTTGATAAACCTTCACTACTATCATTGTATCAAGATTCCATCCGCATCCATCATCCAGACCATTCTTATCCCGTGTATTTAAATCGACTACCATCCTCAAAAAGGTAAGCGTCGAGTGGTCTACCATCGATTTTGCTCCGGCAAAACAGACTTACCTCTCCTTTACTTCCATCCTTCTTTTAGCTTCCGGTTATCTCCGTTTTCTTTTCGCCTGACAAGTTCTGGATACTACAAGTTGACTTTCTCTCGCCATCCATCCATCCATCCATCCATCTGGCGAAACTGGATGACGTCAAAGGCCATGGTTGGTGGTATGACTCTCTTTTTCATCGGAAAAACGCTTACGTGTCCTCTTCATGTTCCTCTCCTTTGGATTGCTTCTCATCATATGGTATTCGAAATGTCTTCCCATTATTGTATTTTGTAGTTCATAGTTTGTATTTTGTATTTTATATTTCATGTACATATCCTTTTCGCAGTCTTTTCATCTTTTCTTCCCACAGAGTTTTTTATGAGGTTTTTACTGACGCGACCATTGGTTTTTTTATCTTTTTTTATCATCATGTACTTTATTTGTTTTTGTTTCTTTTTATTCGGGAAACTCTCGATATCTGGAATTCAGCTCGAAATTATTGTCACTTCTGGAACTCAATATCTTTTGCCTGCTCAAGCTGACACCACCGATCCATCGCTTAACCGTCCCTGGAAGCAATTTTATTTTCCGCATCGAAGAAGAAGCTTACCTGTGGTCCGTATTCATCTTTTTTTTTTCCGGGACACCATTTGGTTCAAAGGCAAGTCCAATTTCTTTTTCTTTGCTATGATATAATGAACGTATACTAATTCAAAACAATTTTCAATGTCATATGATCCAAGTCATGTCAAGCGATCAATTATTATCGAAAACTCAAATAGCAAAGGTAAAAATACCTTAACGAAATTGAATCAATCAAAGAGCTTACTGACTCATTTTTTTTTTTTTTTTTAGATACCCAACATACCCACCCACCTTTCTAGATCTATCATAGCCTGGGCGGAACGGAACTGAGGGGGAAACCAGTGCTGCTTTGCGCGTGTTCAAAAACAACTCACGTTGGAATGTATGCCATAAGGTTGTCATTAATATACCAAAGTCCGTCAAGAGTTCTCGCCCAGGTTATGCCGTGTATGCGTTAGGCTTTCTGTCTGACGAAAATCGCTCAATGTAAGAGGGCGGCCTCCGGTGGCAGGCGGCATCCATTTGCACAGCGGGTGTACGGCTTGTTATTGAATAAAAAACGTTAACTTAAGGACGGAGATTTCCATTACACACCTTATTTTTACTTTGCCATACGATGATCTTCAGCAATCGATTGGGAACAATCGACCTGGGTTCCAAGAACGACATTAACTCAATTGAAGGAACGGTTTTGCAACAGGCTTTTTTTAGCACTATGATTTCTCGCTTTGAATAGGAACAGTAGCTTTATACAAGCACATCACGACACATGGATGACATGAATCTTTCGACCATATCAACCGTATGTCTTGAGTTTCATCATTCACTGACCTATAAAATGTTCAGCGGAAACAGCACCAACCAATTTGCTTTTCAGTTACTGCTTTATTCACGGCTCCAGAGTTACGATAGCAGCAGTTCGGCGTCTTGTGAACTATTTGAATTTTTGATCTACGAAGTTCAGAGATTTTGTCTGTCAAAAATCGCTGAACTTAACCCTCAAGCAAAAACCACGGTTCCTCTGTATAAGCAAAAACCACGGTTCCTCTGTATAAGCAAAAACAAAAGTTTTCCCTCCAAGTAGATAATCCGTTTTGCATTCTTGCTGCTAAAACAAACCCCCAAAAAAAAAAAAAAGGGCCAGCGCACCGCCATCGCTTTTTTCTTTTTGCTTGGGGTCATCACAATTGGAGGATTTTTTTCCTGAAAGGTGGCGGTCTGTGATTGGTTCAAAAATTGACGGAGAATCAACACAGCAAAAAAATTGCCCCTGGCGAGGATCGAACTCGCGATCTTAGCGTGACTCTGGTATACCCTTAAGATATAAGCACTATGCCTTAACCGACTTGGCCACAGGGGCCGGTTTGCAAAATTTTTCCGAAATACATTCATCAAGCCTCAGGTTTTAAAAAATCGAAAATCGCCGATTTTGAAGCAATTTACATATAAAAGCTAAACAGCCTTTGTATAAACAGCAAGATTTAAAGGAGGCCTGTCGTCTTGCAAAAAGTGAAGAGGCCATGTATATAAGAAATGGCAAGAAAAGGCACAGTTTTACTTGACATGGTGTTGCGCGAGTCACGTGATAATATGAACCCAGTTATTAAGAGAAGAGCAGCATAAACTTTTTTCATCCCAAACAATTGATTAAAAGTTGATGGAGAACGATATTTTGGTTTCGACAAACTTTCAGCAAGGGTAGTCAAATGTTGCGAAAACGTGTATTGGCAAGCTGTCATGGTTACTAATTTGCTAGTTTATCTTGACTGATCCGCCATCGGGAACCTCCACATTCTGCACAGCTTCAGAGAATTTTTTTTTTTTTCTTTTCCAACAGCATGTCGTTGCCAGCCTGAGATAGAACATGGCAATTTCTGGAAAACTCGGTTTGAATATAGAACAATTGACTTTCGCAAGTCAGAAATCCCTATGAATCATCACCCTGTCGATTTTAGAAATAAACAAAGTAAAAGCATATTCTTGCCAGGGTTGCAATTTGTGATATGCTACTTTTGCCGAAGAAAAACATATCCTTATCTCCAGTGCAAGGCACAGCAATGGTACAAATTGAAATGAGCGAGTTGAACATTAGTGTGAAGCTTTGGTAGGATGTCCAATTTTTCGAAATGAATGGCACAAAAATGAGATAATCGTATGTGTGTACAATAACGGCGCGCAGAGTGTAAAATCGACTCTTTTTTTCCACGACAAATAGGTTGTTCATTAAAGCGTGTCTTCTTCCACAGTTCTGCCGCATTGTGGTGCAGCTGTTAAACAACAACGAGTGAGTCGTGGGAAAATTCTTAGACGATGTTTACCAAAGTACTTTGATGGCAGGACGTAATTCGCGCTCTCTTCGTGAACGAGTTTACAAATGCTTCCACTATAATGGTATGCGTGCGTTTTGGATGTCGGCGTATTTATTTTTTCTGATTTTCAGCTGTGCGCAGAGTTCATGGCAATATCTATCGTAGCTAGCGTTGGTAGGTTTTCGACATTTTTTTAATACCTCAGTAGTTCTTCAGTAAATACAAGGAACAAAAAGCACTGGTAGGGGATTAATTCAAGAGTTTAAAATATTCCGTGTTTCCACCAGCAGTAATCACCTACGGGCTAAAAATAGGCTTTGCAGCATAACCTACGAGAATGACCAAGCTTTCTATAATTTCTGGATTCTAGATACGGTTGAGATAACAAAACTATTGCTTGCATCTACTGTAGCAAGAGAGGTCATGAGACGTATAAAAACATGTCAGGTGCTCCAGTCAAACCAAAAAAGCTCACTCTACAAAGTTGTTGTTTGTCAATGATGAGTCGATCAGTCGGTTTTACATGGAAACGCTGCAGATCATTCAATTAGTAAGGGCGTGTGTGGCAAATTAGAGAAAAATGGTATTACGATGCCAATATCTCTTCAGTGCAAAGTGTGAAGTGTGAATTGTGAAGAATCGTATTCTCTGGGAAATCATGCTCGGTAAGCAAAGAGAAAGGAACCCGGTGGGAAAAAGCATCCCATTTTTCGAAATTCAAACAGCGCCCATTCATGCAGACTGACAGAAATTTCCTTTTGCTCGTCTCAGTCAACGTACTTCCGAAGCTGCAACATGATCACCCCACAGTCGCAACCACCTTTCGGAATAGGCCACGGTTGTTTCGGTTTTTCTGTCCGTTATTAATCAAATTGTTCTTGGGTTGTCAAGATATCATTCAAAAGGAAACGCCCAGCCGCCAACGTGACAACAGTCATTGTATAAGGTAATAAAACATTTACATCAACCTAGTAGACAATATGAAGAAAAGGTGTAAAAAGGCAAGAGATGTTGCCTGAGGAGGGGAAATCATGGTGCGCGGGGCGGTTCATTATATAATAATTGAGAAAAGTTCGATGGAGTTATTCCTTTAGGCGGGTGGATTTCCAAGGTGGAAGATTGTTGTGACCTGTGTTTCGACCATGCAAAAGTGGTCGATTGGGTGACGGAGTGTGAATTTCATTGTGCACTTTTTTTGGGAAGCCCAAGGGACGGCCGTGGGGGGGTCTCTTGAAGTGGCGTGGGTTTTTTTCTTTCTTCCAGGTGGTGTGATGAGCGGCTTATTCCAAATTTGTAACAGCAAGTAAGTGGGACTTTTATTTTTTCTGACATGGTGAGAGAATCGTCTGATAACCACTGAGACGTGTATGGAAAAAAAAACCTGAAAACATATAAATAAAGGTCGCTTTTCCCTTCACCTTGCAATTTTCCCATCAGTTCTCTTTTTTATTCTTTTTTCTCTGTATCTTCTCTTTCTGTTCCTTAGTATCTCTTTCTGCTCCTTCAGTACAACAAAAATCTCGCCATGGATAGCCAATTTGAGCCTGAACAAGACTTTGACAACTACTATGACGGTGATACTGTGACCATCAACGGGTTCATCTTTTGTGGTCGCCATGGTCAGGAAGTCTGTGACAAGTGCCCAACCGATAACCGCAATTGCAACAACTCGACCGTGGAGCAAATGTTGCATGAGAAACTCACGGAAGAGGAATTCGAGACAAAATGGAAGGGGGATGATCGTGAACCATTCAATGTAACGCGTCAATGGACTCGTTTATCCAATGGCAAGCCTGGATGCATGGCTCACAAGGAAGTTGCCTGCAAGGAATGCTTTAACTGGGGTGACAAGCTTTATCGCAGTATCCATGGTGGCCGTAAGCCGAGGGTGTCTCGTCTCCACAAGAAGGACAAGCAGAACAAGGATGTCCTTCACTAAAAAAAACCGTATTATTCCCCCAATATTTCCTTTTCTTTTTCCCTTTCCGCTTTGAATGGCTCTTTTGGTTGTTATTTCCCCCCAGCTCCGTATAATGTTGTATGTTATACTCTTTCTTGTATTTGAATTGACTTTTTTTTCTTTTTTTCCCTTTTTTTTTTTTTAGCGTTGATCGCCGTAGTAGTGGCAGTAGTGGAGATGTAGTTATACAGAGTGCTCTGTAATTCAGAATAAACAAAAGTTGATTGGGAACACGCAATATGGGAATGGTCGGCTGATTCGTTTTTTCTTCTCGTGTTTGACTGCAGCTGTGGATAGCACACGGAATCGTTGTAAGCTTATGATTTTGGGGTTTTATTTGGCTTGCTTGTTCGATTGCATAGCATATCACCTTTTTTAAGACAAACCGAACCCAAGTTCCCAGACCATTCAAATGGTGTGTACTGGGAACCTACCGTGAGAACCCAATCATTTTGTTATTTTAGATATGGTCCCATTCTTTATTGGTAAATAGATTCCTGCACAGAACCATCTTATACTGAGCTGCGTTTGCAGGTGGGAACATAAGAAACTCAATTCATGGAAATTTCTATGAACGACGAGGCGTACTTCAAAGGGATAATTGGCCAATTTACAGTGTTATCTTATCTCGATATTGGTCCATGTTTATCCATCCGTTGCACACACACACACACACACCCGTTGCAGCGCACCTCACACAGAGTGTATTTGGCTTCACAACCGATGCCAATCGCCCGACTTTTTGTTTTTGTAGCAATCATTGACCACGTCTTTCTTTTCACACACACACACACACACACACACACATTCATATACACGCACAGTACGCAATAGAGTCATTGGGTTCAAGGTATCGCTGTATAAAATATACAAAGGGTATAAAGACGTCTTTATTTGTGTTGATGTGTTATTTTTCGTTCGTCGTGCATTGTCGTGAGAACCACGCGAGGGGAGAGCGTTTTGGCTGCAAGTTTCTTTCAGAATGAATATCAAACCTATTTAAGGTTTTATTTGCCGCTAGATGCACCCCCAAAATAATGCATCCGTAGGTGGGAGTTCCCTTTTTGTTTCACATGGTGATCACTTTTGTCGCCATCTGTTGGTGTTGGAAACAAATCCCCCAATTCTGTCACAATTTTTTCCATCATTGCAATAAGAAATGGTTTTCGATACCCCGTGGTTATTGCACCAGTTTTTGTTTTCTCGTTTGCATATGCTTTACCATCTGGGGCTTATGGAGTGCTTCATAACATTGACCCAGGCTGTCATAGGCTTTCATTAGCAGTGGCCGTACGTCGTCGTAACCTTTGGACATCAGAGTTTCCCACAGTTTCACAGACAGGCTTAAAGACGCTTCGCTCTCGATAAATCGGCCCGTTTTGTAGTAAGCATCGGCTAAACGAGCGTGAGCATCCGCTTTTAGCTTGTCGAGCAAATATTGTTGCTGACGACGTTGCTCAGGTGTTTGTGACGACGGTGACGATGGCGACGACGGGCCAATCTGCTGATTGTCTACAATTTGCGCCATTTTGGCGAGATAGGGAATACTCGCTTTGAAATCATTCTTTGCTTGAAGCGTGGAAACAACTTGAGATAAGACTTCCAACTCCATGAGTTTACTTGGGTTGATGCTTTGAGAACCAAGAGCATGAGGAGACGGCATGCCGCGCAAAACAGAGAATTGAGAGACGAAAGGTGGCGGTATCAATCATGCGCCCAGCAAAAACGCTCGCAATTATAGTAAACAGTCACACCGTTGTTCAATTGACGGACGGTGATTGAACTTTTTTTTTTTTTTTTTTTTCAGTGGACTTGAGATTTTTTTTTATATAACAGCGTCTTTTTTTTTTGTATTTATTGTTATCGACAAAACGTTCAAGAGGATAAATCCCCATTTCAACTCATTCTTTTATTTTATTTTTTATTTTTCTGCATTCATTTCGCATTCTCGTCTACTGCACTTGCATATTGACTCTTCTTCATATTTCTTCCTCTTTGATCGGCCTCTTTTTTCTTCGACGATCATGTCGTTAGCATTTGTAAAACAAGCGACTCGATCGACTGTGCCACATCGACGATACTTATCTTCCACTCGATCGCTCGTCTTGCGGTCTCCAGTGACCTCGCCTCTTCGTGGATCTTCCTTGCGATGGCTGGCCAAGCGTGTGGAAGGTCCTACTAACCGATCCCCCGCCATGGGCTTCTCTTTGATTCGACACTATGGAGCTCCTGCTCCGGTGGAACAAGAAGAACAGAACCTCACACCGTTGCCGAGTTCCTCGACCCCGCATTTACCACCGGTGGTTCTTCCTAGTCCCGCTATTAATTCGTTTAGAGAGATCGCTCGCGTGCTACCGTCCGGCATCGCTGAACAGTTTGCTATTCTTAATGCATGTATTCGAACCGGATCCATGGATCGAGCCGAACGCATCATGAAGGAATTATATCGCAACAAACCCGATGAAATGCGGGTGTTTACCGATGTGAAAATTTACAACACATTTTTGAATGGATTTATCCAACAACCAACTCCGATGACCAAACAGTGTCTGCACTGGTTCGATGGAATGAAGAACTATGGCTTGACACCCAATGATGATACCTATGCCATTATTGTCAAAGGATTTTTAAAGTAAGTACAAGCCTATCGTGTGGGGTAATAGGCAGGAAGAGTACTGACGTGAGATGGGTAAATTCGTGTAGAATGGGGCGCTATCATACAGCACGAGCTCTTTTGCAAGAAATGCAAGCCGATCATCACATTGCGATCCACGATATGCTCAATTCGACCTTTTTGACTCGCAATGATATCGACATGTTTCGAAAAGTAAGTGTATGATGGCATCCGAGTCGAGAACGTATCACTGACAAGGGTGGTCTGTTAGCTCATTGAAGAAAGTCAAGGCAATGTTCCCATCGATGTTCACAAATTGTTGAAAGAATTGGATCTTGCCACCAAAGCCGTGCTTGGGGAACCGGCGGCGGCATCGAGTTATAAAGGCGAACGCATCGACGGAGCAACGCCAGCAACCAATATTGAACCCATCATTTACGAGGAAGTACCGGAAGCTCGAGCCACCAACACCATTGGTGTCAAGTTCTTGCAGGAACAACTGCAAGCTTTGCGAGATCCGCGTCAAGCGCTGCAGATGGATCCTTACGAGTTGCAAATGGAGTTGGAACGACAGGGGTATGATGTGGCGCTGCAACGATTAATGCACTTGCGAGAAGCCAGTCTTGAACGTGGCGATATGCTGAACGCGATGAACCTGACGCCATTGAAAAAAACATTGTGGGAATGGCATGAACATTTGGCTCCGTTGATCAAGGAAGAACTCGAACGTTGTGAGAACGCCGGGCCACGGGAAACCGAGCGACGCATGTATGGACCCTTTTTGAAATTACTGCCACCGGAGAAATTGTCCATTATCACTATTTTGGAACTGCTCCGGTTACACAACTCGTCCGGCATTGCAGACGGTATGAAAACAGCCCGCGCCATCATTGATGTCGGTAAAGCGGTAGAAATGGAATACAATGCGACACAGATCAAGAAATCCTCCAGCAAGTTGTTGTCTCGCCAACAGGAAGTGCATTCTTTGTTTGCGAGCGGCAAGTTGTTCAATATGACCCTGCGGAAAGTGCACATGAAACTCGCGCGAGAGCAGGAATCGGTGCGTGAATTGATTGATTCTTCGGATGGCGATACAGGTGGTATGCTTGGTGCCGATGGATGGACTCCGGCTTGGCCTAGCACCATCCGGGCCAAGGTCGGTAGTGTATTGACCAGTCTGTTGATCGAATCTTCCAAGATCCCTGTCCCCAGCAGAGACCCCGAAACCGGTGCAAAGATGTAAGTTACTTCGAATGGATTATCAAAGAGAAAAGTAACTGACTGACTGACCCTAAATTGTCTTTTTTTGTTGACAGTATTGAGCAGATTCCCGCCTTTTTCCATACCTATCAGTACGTCCGCGGCAAACGTGTGGGCATTATCAAGTTTTCCGATCCATTGACCCAGCTTATTTCCCGTGAACCTTTGCGTGATACACTCCATCCTCGTCTTTTACCCATGATTGTGCACCCTCGACCTTGGTTGTCTTACAACTTGGGCGGCTATCTCATGTCCAAGACGACGTGTATGCGTATCAAGAATTCTCCCGAACAGCTTGTGTACCTTCACAAAGCTTCCGAAGAAGAACGATTCAATACGGTGTTGGCCGGTTTGGATGTGTTGGGCGCCACGCGATGGAGAGTGAATAAGAATGTATTTGACGTTGTCTTGGAAGCTTGGAATACTGGCGAACCCATTGCCGATATCCCCCCCGCGATTTCCAAACCTACCGAATTACCTCCCAAGCCCGAGAATTACGATACCGATCCCAAAGCCAAATTTAACTGGGTCCTCAAAGTCAAAGAAATCCAAACCATGGACAAGAACCACCACAGTTTACGATGTGATGTCAATTATAAAGTGGAAACAGCCAGAGCCGTAAGTCATCTGACCTTTCAAACAAAAAAGAGACTGGTCCTGCATCATGCTAATATACTTTCATAGTTTTTAAATTTACCAATGTATTTCCCACACAACATGGATTTCCGTGGTCGTGCTTACCCTATTCCACCTACGCTTAACCATCTGGGTAACGATCTGTGCCGTGGCTTGCTGCACTTTGAGGAGGCCAAGCCTTTAGGAGAACGAGGCTGGCGCTGGCTCAAGATTCATTTGGCCAACGTCTTTGGTTACGATAAGTAAGTCTATGAGAATGATGAAAAAATTGGTCGTAATTGTGCCTAACGCCTTTTTCCTCTGCAGATATTCTTTTACGGAAAGAGAAGCTTTCACCATGGATAACATTGATAATATTCTCGATTCTGTGGATCGACCTCTAAACGTAAGTTTCTTTTTTTCCTTGGCGCTTGGTTTCTTTTTGACTTACGGATGTTTGGCGGTTTTTAGGGCAACAAGTGGTGGTTGAAAGCAGAGAATCCATGGCAATGTTTATCGGCATGTTTTGAAGTGGCGGCTGCGTTCCGAAGTGGCCACCCTGAAGATTTTCCGTCTCAGCTGCCTGTGCATCAGGACGGTACATGTAACGGTCTTCAGCATTATGCTGCTTTGGGTGGTGATTTGGCCGGTGCACGAGCCGTCAATCTGGCTCCCAGTGATCGTCCTGCCGATGTGTACACGGGTGTAGCCGAAATGGTGAATAAGCAAATCGAGGAAGCCGCAGCGCAAGGCGATGAATATGCCTTGCTGCTACGTGGCAAAGTCAGTCGTAAAGTGGTCAAGCAAACCGTCATGACCAACGTCTACGGTGTCACGTTCATCGGAGCTAGATTGCAGATCGAGAATCGATTAAAGGAACGTGGCGATCTTCCTCCGGAAAAGATCTATGCGCTGGCCAGTTACTTGGCGCGAAAGGTGTTCTCGTCCCTGGGAGAAATGTTCAACGGTGCACACAAGATTCAGGATTGGTTGACAGACTCGGCCCGTCGAATTGCAAGAAGTGTACCAAAGGAAGCGTTGATCGAATCGGGTATCTTACCACCAGATGATCCTGATACCGTCGTCAAGGAAAAGGTGGTCAGCAGTCGTAAGAGAAAAACGAAAGCAACCAAAGGATTCTCGGCACGAAACCCCTCCTCCAATCAAATGACTTCTGTCATTTGGACCACGCCACTTGGACTGCCCATTGTTCAACCTTACCGTCGTCAGGGCAAAAAGCAAGTATCCACGTTACTGCAAACCGTATTCATTGAAGATCCCGATGCCGCACGTCCTGTGAATGCGATGAAGCAGAGTTCGGCGTTCCCTCCCAACTTTATTCACTCGCTCGACGCAACACACATGCTGATGTCGGCCGTGGCATGTTACAAGTCAGGCTTAACGTTCGCGTCCGTGCACGACAGTTACTGGACACACGCATGCGACGTGGATAAGATGAACAAGATTATTCGTGATCAGTTCATTGAACTGCATACGCAGCCTATCATGGAGACGTTGCGCGCCGAATTCCAGGAACGATACGGTGATTACTTTGTGCCTGCAGCGGTGGAGCTTGGCAAATCCAAGACGACCAAGAAGCAAGCGGAAGCGGAAGCAGAAGCAGAACCGGAAGTCACAGAGGCAGATTCCAGCAGCGAGGAGAAGGCGTTCAACTATGGATTTGCCGATTCCACTGTGGTGAAAGAAGAGCTAGAACAAGAAAAGAAGATCAAGAAGAAGACATCGGATGAAGATGAAGATGTGGCGATGAAAGCGTTGTTTGGTTTGGGCGACAATTCGACGGAAGAAGGTGAAGATGCCGGCCTGGATGCCGAAGAAGAAGAAGAGGAAAGAAAGGCGGAAGCGGTGGCAGCGCCAACGAAAAGATCCTTGACCAAGAAGTACGAATACCAATGGCAACCGATAACGTTCCTTCCTTTACCGAAAAAGGGAGACTTTGACATTAATGAAGTCAAGGAATCCGACTACTTCTTCCATTAAAAAAATAGAGTTTTTTGCTGTAATTTTTTTTATTATTTCCTTCATATGTGTATATTCCCCATGCAAAAAAAAAGCACATTCAAATCTATTATTTTCTCCCAACTTTGTTTTTTTAATATAACTTTGTATTATCAAAAATATTCAACACAATTATTTCGTCGCATACGGATCCTCGAGTCAAAAATAATGGTGATGGCTGCCTGTATACGGTATGATGGAATCTGCGCACAAGTCAACATCTCCCCGCGGTTTGAGAAGTGGGTTACTCCGCTGACATTTCGTAAATGTTTGTGAATGAATTATTTTACTTAATCATATTTGAGAACGAAAATTAAGACGCGGTTCGACGGCTTTTATTGACAAGATTTGCACAAGGATGGTTGTCACTGGCTGTTGTTACGTTGGCCTGTATTGGCGATTGGTTGCACTTTGAACAGGATTCGCGGTTTAAATGATGCATGCAATAAAACAATCAGGCACCAAAAAAAGTTTGGCCGCTGGTCGTTTAGTTTAGTCGCAAATTCAGCTTCGCCAAAGACCTCCGACGGTCTGAATTATTATTAAAGATCATCCTTGCCTTATTGAGCATGGCCTTGATCTTTTTGCCTACTTCTTCGTAGAGAGGTGGCAAAGAAGTTAGCAAAAAAAAAAGGAGAACACCATATCTTGTGGAACTTATGACGATGCATGGTTAATTTCGCCTTTCCGAATGAGGAAGGTTCTCCAAACATCACTTTTTTTTCATTTTAGCGCGCGAGCTTCCGTCTTTGTGGGTTAGAGTAATCGTCGGAAACTGAATTTATCTTTTTTGCGCATTTCGCCGCTTTCCGGTGATCCATGACAAACAACCCATTATTAAATTTTGTACCACCTTGGGGGGATTTTGCACATATTTCCGTGCGTGGTCCGCCCTTTTTTCTCAAATGCATGGGTCCCTTCAGTTATCGTGCTATTTGTAATACCGGTAAGACACAATCAAGACAAGCACCAGGAAAATAAAGAAGAAAATAAGCATGCTAACTTCAAAAATTGAAGCAAGAGGTAAAAAAGTGCAAGTGGGAATCATGACGCTGTGCGTGTGACCATGGGAACATTGCGTGCCATGGGCCTATGCCGGATTGATAGCCAACTCTGCCGGATAAAGGATGTGCAATGTCATCATTTTTCGCCCGAGCAAGGCTATTGAGAAGGTCAAGACTGCATGCAACTTTACTGGCTTTGTTTTCACGTGATTTTTTATCCGTTGAACTGCGGATCGTTTAACAGCTACACTACGGATATTTGAGTGACTTTCCAAGAAAAAGCATCCTACTCATCAAATGCACAAGCCAAATAAGTACAAAATAATTGTCCTCAGGGAGCGCAGCGATATGAAGCGACTAGTTCATGATTAACTTTGAGACCAAAAAAAAAGTTTAATGATATTTTTGGGTCAATGGAAAATAAAGCTGAGAATTAACCGGCCGGAAGGCTTGTACGACATCGGATGACGACCATCGAGGCACTGGCTGTTTTTTTTTTCTGCGAAATTCTTTTTGTCGGGGGAACGTGCCAATAGGATATTTCTTTTGTGCTCAATGGTTTGTCAGGTTTCAAACGATCCTCAGAGAATTGCTGTTTTTGGAAACTTTCCTGGGCACACCAAAAGTTTTTCTTTTGTAACGTTCCTGACCGTCGGGTGTGGGTAAGTGGGAATTTGGGAGGGTGCATCAGACCTTTTTTTTTTTTTTTGATTATAAAACGGGCGGTGAATGTGGGCCCGTTTTTTTACTCTTTTTTCTTTTTCTTCTTTTTGGGCCTTTGCCCCTTGTCAACTGTACAGCAATTATGCTTATTGCACCTATCACTTCGACCCGGAGAGCCATTCCTCCCGGTTTTATTGGTATGGTATCTATGGTTGCGAAATAGTCAACTTTTTCTTTGTCACACTCACATTTTGATAAATTATTTTCATATGAATAATAGATTTCGCTTCCTCTTCCTTCGACGCCATTCTTCATCCAACGGCACCGAATCTCACCTCGTTAACGGCCGCAGCCTCCGTTCCTTGCCCACCTTCCAACTCCAACGTCGACGGCACCGTTCAACGACGAGATTCGCATTTGCCTGATCTAGTGCCTTTTATTCAACTTATTACCGAGAAATGCGATATCCAACCTGTTCATCTTGTCATGGCGCTCATGTATGTTCAGCGATTCCGTAAATCTCTCCCTGCAGGTAAGCTATCTGTCAGCAAAAAGGATACACAGAGGATGGAGTGATTGACTGATCATGATCTTTTTATTTTTTATTTGTAGGATACCGAGCTGAACCTGAAGCTGCTCATCGTATTTTCGTGGCGAGTTTATTGGTTGCTAGCAAATACAGTGAAGATCATTGCTTATCGACAAGACAGGTTGTTCATGCTACGGGGGATGTATGGTCCATCAGAGAGATTACTCGCATGGAACTTGCGTTCCTTCGATTCCTGCATTGGGACTTGTATATCCATCGAGATGAAATGGCCCTCTTCCTACGCAAGTTAAACTTTGATATCTCGACCATTCTCCCTTCATCTGCCGACGATACCTCCGTTTGCTGAAGTCACGACACGTAATTCTTCTCTTTTGCCATCTTATGTCTCTTTCTCTCACTCCCGCTCTGTACATTTAGTTCCCTGATTACCCGCTATCAATATCCTATTTTATTAGTATTTTACTTCCTAGTGCAACGGGCTTCTTTTGTTGTCGGTTTTTTTTTCTTTGTGTACATGCTTCAGTCCGTATATATTTTTTTTTCTAAGCAGTTATAATAAATCCTTTAAATTCTCCTTTTCGTTCACATGACCACATTCGCAGTTTCAGCTTTCATAGCATTGATTGTTATTGACAGTCGTGCTGCTACTGAGAGAGATAATGAAGACAATAGCGACTGCAGTGTTTTCAGCGGGATATAATGTTGACCCATTCAGTACAATACTGTAGTTCATGTTGGCTAAGACTCGAGCGTACGCTGACTGGCTGAACCCCACGCTTATTTAATCATCCCTTCCCACAAGAAAATGTGACATGTGTGTGTGTGTGTGTGTGTGTGTGTGAATGTTATTTTTTTTTATCTCTCTAAAACATGAATGGCATGATAAATAAACAAGGCGGCAAGCTAAAAATCAGATGATGAATATGTGAATGTCAGCGCACACAGGTACACGGGCTTCGCGTTAGGAAATGAATGGAATTTAGAAAATGAAGATTGAATCGTCAAGGTCACGTTCGTTGTTCCGGTATTTCGGGCTGACATGCGAGATCATAGCCTTCCATGCGTTCAATGAGATGCATCGTCAAAATATCTGAAAAACCGTAAAACTGGTAGATAGCATCAGCAACCGTAGGCCCACCTTCCTCTTTTTCATAATATACTTTTTTTCAAAACTACTCACCAAGGGACCGCTCACTCGGGTATTTTGTGATTTGCTCTTTTTGCACGCTTCCGTCCACGGCGCTGTCGGAGTGGGACCTGTAAAGATGGTAGAAGATTGATTGACCTGAACCTGTCACCCAAAAAAAGGCTGCAGTTAAGTGCTGATGTAATGCAGCCATAAGATTTAGTGAGGCACCTACTGAAAACACAGGTCCATTGTCGCCTTTTGTAATGGTCATGGTGTAGTTGTTGCCAAAGTGGGATTTTGTCGCTTTGTAGCCGATGGGATAAGGATGTTTGTATTTACACTAGTCATGATTCTCTGTCAGCCAAACAATACTGATAATGGTCCAACCTAGGAGCAGATAATACGTACGCCTCTTGTGCTCCAGTATTTTTTACGTCCTTCTCCAACATACAGTTCTCCTAGTGACCAAATCGTCGTGCCGATGGAAGCTATAACAACGATGCTGTAAGCACAGATCTGGTGGTGGTGGACGGTCGTCATTTTATGTTACCTAACGTCAAAGGGACATGGATATCATCGGGCAACACCGGTTCATTTTTAGGTTCCACTTGCAGTTCTGAGATGACATTGACAGCCACCTGCCGCGTTCTGTCATTGGCATCAAGAACTTCTTCCAATTCAGCCTTTATATAAAGACAAGCAAGTCAATACTCAATGATTTTCATCCAAATACTCTCAGAGAGTCACCGCCAATTGGTGCTACAGGATCCCATGGTCCAAAAATTGATAGACACTTACGATTTTTTCAGGCTCCATGCCCTTTATCCTTCGCGAAATACGGGTGGCTGGCAAGGTTTTGTTAGGTCGGCCTTCTTTGGGGATGAACTTGGCGCGTTTTCGGACCGCGTTGGAATCGAGTTGAGATAGGTGAGGGATATCCTGTGAACCAAAAGCGAGTGTTATTATAGCTTAAACCGTGTGATATTCAATTTATTGCTCGCCTTGTCCAAAACTTCGCGTCTCGCTAAGCCCAATTCTTTCAATAACCTTTGGTTTTCCGCAATCTTCTCTTGACGTTCGCGTTCATAACGGCTACCTCATTAGAAACAAATATATCAATTGTTAGAAGTTGGCTAGGGGAAAAGCTCATGCGACCTGGGCCAAGTGGCAGTACCTGACTTCAAGGTCTTGGACAACAGCAGCAGTTTCGGTCATGATGCGTTGAAGAGGAAGCCCATTCACTTTTTTTTTTCTAATATTGCGGCTGTCAACTGAGAATCAAACTTTTTCCTGCTCTGGGTTCTGTCCCAAGGTACAATTTTTCCAGTCCGCCACCACTCGTTGGGCGCCAATTGGGTGGCTTGCGTCGCATTCACTTCTTGTCTCTGCATCCGCAAGCATAAGCTTATTCCTCAAAGCATTATCCGCGCATTGTTTACGATGGAGTACTAATTATTGTACTGTTAAATTGCAGTTTTTTATGATGCTTTTGAATTTGTGAATTATATTTGTGTGATATATCAGGCACAGTTGCCAATTTGTGCTCGGAAGACCTGCTTTGCGCCACCTCGTTGGGAAAATAACCAACGTCATTTACATCATTGGATGGTAGAAGCTGCTCTAAATGTGGCTAGCTCATTTTAGCATATGTAAAATCTGAAATACAGGTATGCTATTGCCTGACAGCTCGTGTCCATGAATGCCTACAAGCTTTGATTAACGTGGAGAATTATTGACCATATGAAACTTCCATTGTCTCGTAATTGTAAACCCCGGTTTCCAGGAACTTGGCCGCAGGCAGGAATTCTAATGTTGAAATTCTGAGGGGTTAGGCATAAACCGCACTTCCATTGTGCTCTCGTGCCACAGATGTGGTCTCTTTTAGTCTGATTTTTTTCTTACGAGCATTTCAAGCAGACCTGTGTCCTGATACGCGCTGGAACATGATTTACTTCAAGCGGCTCCAAGAAAGAGGGGTGGTCGACCTTCTGACACATGGACTAATCCCCTTCCATATCGATGTGCTATTGGGTTGGCAGTAGCTGATCTGCTTCATTTTTCGTTTGGTCAACAGTATTTCACACTTCCAATGGCATTGGTCGAGCTTTTCCTTTCAAAGTCCACGAATTGGGGGGGGGCCGCCCATCCAACCAATTTTATTCCATACTTCTTTTTTTGGGAATTGACAAGCGCCAAATCTTCTAAAAAGCGAGTCACACATTTCAACCGCGACATGAATTTTTTGGGAAATCAGTGCAAAGGGCAGCTTTGTTTCCCAAAAACTTGTAACTTATTTTTTCTTCTTTCAACAGCGCCGTTGAACTAGTGCAGCACAAAGAAACAGCAACAAGAGAATACCGTCTTCTTCTGCCCGCTTGTTTGCGTTTCTGGAATTTTCATCTTATTTTTCCCACTTGTCTCTTTCGCCGTACGACTTTTAAAAAAAGGCCAAAGTGGAATAAATAAGCTGGTGCTTGCCATGCATAGTGCGAATATCAGGTAAAGTACATGAACGTCACACAACCGTCTTTGGCCTTCATGGACCACAGCAGCCTTGACGGGAGACATCATGGAGGGTTTCATGGCTGTGCATTGCCACGCATTTCCCATGGGTGCTCAAGATTCTTCCTTGTTCAGGCAAAATGGTCCATGCTCACCCAAAAAGGAGTATGTAGATTTGGACGCAGTAAAAAAGACTGACTCGTTTTTTCTTGATTTGTTCACAGAGCGCCCAGTTCACTGTCCTTATCGTTGACGAACGACCAAGTTTCGATCAGTAATCAAAACGAACCTGGTATGTCGTCTAGCGACGTTTGGAACGGTCGCCTTCTTTTACCAACTGAAAACGTCAACTCAACAGACGCAGATCTGATTGCTGATGTGGATGTGGAAGCCATCAGTCCTGATTTTTCACCAGCAGACCCTTTTATCAAGCAAGAGCACGATATGTCCAATATATCCTCGCTGTATGCCTTGAAAAAGGAAGACTACCGTGATCAGCTCTATACCCCATCTCAGCCAACCAGCACTCCACCTACCTACCCATCCGACACCACTACCATGTGGAAACACGAATCCCACGGTAAGCAACTTTTTTTTTCTCAATGCCCATTGTCCGCATGTTGCCTCCCCGTCATTCGATCATTAGGATGATGTCGTTCTTTTTGTGGGATCACGGAAACAGTGAATGGCCGGTGGCGGACAAGACACTTGACAAAATGAAAAAGTATTTAACTGTTTTTTCTACTCTTTTTATTTTATTTTTGTGTTTATGATCAGGCACGGACAAAGTGGAATTGGGGATGGACAAGGACAAGACCGATGAATCGGAATTGCCTTCTGCCACGGCGGATGCGATGGAAACCTACGAGAATATTCAATCCAATATTTATATTGGTTCAGCCACGGGACGAACGATCGCTGAAGAGTCCATGCCGTGCGAGTGTAAATACGAACCAGGCGTCGACGATCCCTCAGCGGCATGCGGCGACGACGACTTTTGTATTAATCGCATGATGTTCATGGAATGTATGGAAAGCGATTGCTCATGTGGTCGATTTTGCCGGAATCGTCGTTTCCAGTTGAGACAGTATGCTCGAGTTGACGTCATTCGAACTGTAAAAAAGGGTTTCGGCTTACGTGCATTGACGGATCTACCAAAGTAAGTGATTTTGAGGTGGATTTACAACAAAAAAAAAAAAAAAAATTGGAGTGGATCAAGGAGACTCATCATCCCCTTCCTCTTTGGTCCATGTTTAGAAATTCATTTATTATGGAATATATCGGGGAAGTGATACCCAATAGCGAATTCATTCGGCGCACACGAGCTTACGAGGCAGAAGGTCTGAAGCATTACTATTTCATGACGTTGAAAACGGATGAGGTAAGGACACGGATAATGGGTGTGATTGGGGAGGGAATGTTGAAGAAAAAAAAAACTTTACTGATCAATGATGGTGGTATGAATCTTTTTTTTTTTCAGATTATTGATGCAACAAAGAAGGGTTGCTTGGCACGCTTCATTAATCATTCTTGCAATCCAAATTCGGTTACACAGAAATGGGTGGTTGGTAAAACAATGCGTATCGGCATTTTTACCACACGCTTTGTGAAAGCGGGCACGGAACTTACCTTTGATTACAAATTTGAACGTTATGGGTAAGTTTGGCTTACATACCTTTTTCTTTGCTAGACCACCTCCAGGATGCTGACGGACACTTGCTGACTTTTTTTAGTGCTGTGGCTCAAAAATGTTTTTGTGAGGAACCCAACTGCAAAGGATATATTGGTGGCGCGATCAAAAATGAGGAGGATTCAGCTGGAACACCGACCGTTCCTACCTCGGATGAAGATGACACGGATACCATGGAGGCGGTGACCTTGACACAAAAGAAGATGATCCGCAAAATGCGTCGACGTCGTGCTTCCGAACCGATTCATGATCCAGATGAAGTCCAGTCCTTTGTCAAGAAGATGCTGGATTCTGTCGGAAAAACACATCTGGTCAACAAACTGTTGCATCGCCTTGAATTAACCAACGATGAAAGCTCGTTGGGAAAAGAAGTGTTCAAAAAGTTTGTTCGTCTTCACGGTCTCAAAATGTTGAAATTCTGGTTGGGTGAATGGAAAAATGACCCTGAAATCGTGCTCAAGGTAAATTAATATGGGAATGTCTTTGGTAATCATCAAGTAGAGAAAATCTTAACCATCATTTTGATTTTGTAGGTGCTTCAAGTCTTGAAACGGTTGCCGTTGGCGAACAAGAATGGACTTGAGGATTGCAAGATGTTTGATATTGTTCGTCGTTTCACTACGCATGATCAGGAGGACATTCGTTCGCTTTCACAGACATTATTGGATCAATGGGATCAGCTCAAGAGCGTCTACCGTATTCCAAAGCGAGTGGTAAGCAGTCGTTTAATTGTCTTCTTTGCGGATATACTCATCCATGGAACACTTTCTTTAGTATGTGGAACCCAAAGTTCAGGAAACCGATATCACAGGTAAGAAATGCAACGGAATTAGGCAAAATTCGACGTTCAAGCAAACTCATTTCATGAACCCGTGCACAGAAGAGAATGGACAAACAAAACGTTACGATGAAACAGATGATACCGATATGCCGGCTTACAAACGTCCGCGATTTGAATCTTCACGCGAATTTTTTGATCCGGACGACGACATTTATGAGCATTTATCACTCTACGCTGACGAGATTGAGATACGATGGAAACTGGAGTATCCACCCATTGCTGTGATTCCAACCGCACCCCGCGCCATGCTGCATGCCGCAGCATATCAAATGTATAACCGTTACGGGCGACCGGGAGATGTGGCAACTATCCCTACAGGCCCTGCCGCCACTCAGTCACCATATCCTTACCAATACGCCCCGGCTGTTTCTGGAAGTACTATAGGCGATGTGGACCCCAGTGCCGATGCTCGATTTCAATATAGTCCTATGGAAACGGAAACCTCTCAGCGAGCGGCAGCATACCCTCATCTGGCGTCCAGTTCCAAAGAGACGACGCCGGCGGAGGTGGGCAAATCATCTTATTACGGGGAATCGGGAGCGTGGCAAGAAGGGTATTCCGCTCCGGCTACACCCAAACTCCCTCAGAACTGGGAGTCTGCGACGTGCGACAATGGTATGGTTTATTACTACAACCGCCTGACCGGCAAGTCACAATGGAATTTCCCTGAAGAGAGAGTGAGTTCCATTGAAGGTGTGAATCAATGCCAGCTCGACGGTTTAGTGGAGAAAGCGATCATGGATGCAGAAAGGAAACGCCACGACTCGGCAAGCAGCAGTAGTCCGTCCAGTAAACCGGGTCGATCACCGCAGTGTGTTACACCATCTGCCAGTCGAAGTACGTCGTTTGATCTGATGACGGGGGATGCTGGGTCTAGCGCGGCCAGTTCAGAGGACGTCAAATTAAAGAAAGAAATCAGCAAAATTGTCACCAAATACCTGAGTGCCAAGCACAAATTGCTCTGGAAAGGCGACAAACATTTGTTCAAAGATCTGGCAAGAAAGGTAAGTGATGGCTAAAATTTTTGTCTCATCACTGGCAGGATCACTTATAAAGGTCCCTTTTTCTGACTTAGATAACACATCACATATTTGATCGCGAGACAAGTGCGGGAAAAAAGATGCGTACGATGAGCGCGAATCTTCGCATCAAGATTGAAAAGTTTATTGACAGTCATGGTGTGAGCTTTGTACAGAAGCTGGAACGAGAACGAAAGAAGCGACCGACGACCAGCACGGAGGATGCGCAAGATCCAAAGCAGTCAGAGAGTCGTGCTACTAGTGTTTCCTTGGACACGGCGAAGGACGAGAGTGAACCTGCATGGAAACCTGCTGATACCATAACGCCACGATCCACCGTTTCCAGTCCCGCTCCTGTTGCATCCCATCTTGCGGCGCTCTCCATTCGACACAACGTTCCACGCGATGATAATCATTATGATTACAGTCGCAGTAGTAGGGATTCCTCTTCACCGTATGGAAGATCTTATCGAGATTCAGAACGCTATGCGCCCGATTATTCCCGGACATCGTCATTCTATCGCTCATCCTATTCTAATCATGATTCCTATTACCGCCGGTCCCCCTCTCCATCATCCTACCGTTCCAATGATCGTTACTATTCCTCTGGAAATACCTATCGATCGTCTCCTTACTATCGATCTTCCACTAATTCATCACGACGAGGGTCTCCGGATATGGACAGGGATAGGGATAGATACAATAGATGGGATTAATATGGTTTATTTTCATTTTTCTTTTTTTTTCTTGGTTTTCCCTTTTTACACTTAATTTTCTTTTCTGGTTTGGTTAAACGGATGGAATGGATGGCTCACTCTCTTTTTTTTTCTCCATTCTTTCTTTCTGTGTTGATGAACTTGTTTCTGATTTTCTGTAAATATTACTCTTAATCTTTTTTCTTTATTTTCTCTCTTCATTCTTTTCTTTTTTCTTCACCCACTTATCATTGTTGGATTTGGAAAAAAGAACCTGTCGATTTCTCATTTTCTCATCTTGGCATAGTTCTCATTTTATAAAATGCGGATAAACAACAGGATGAAAAATTGTTGCTTTGTAACGTCTCTCTTTTTTGTTGTTGTTGCAAATGATCATTGCAAGACGGGAAACAGTTGCCAAGAAATACAACCATGGCAAATGTCGGACCTTTTTGTGATGCCGTTACTGTATTTGCATGTGATTTGCAACAGTAACCCTGCCACGACCAAGGACTATTTCATGTGATCAATGGGAATGAAAAAAGGTTCTCTTGTGGATGAATAGAAATGGTAGGGGTTGGACCGTCTTCAGGGGGAAACGAAGGAACAAAAAAACCACACCATATGATGCAACCGACCAAAAAGGAGACGATTGGCTATTAAGACGAGAACAATGGGTGAATCGGTGCCTGCATAAGCAATCTGACCATCAAAATAGAAAAAGGGCCGAGCTGTTGTCAGAATATGAGGCGAATGCTGTTTAGTGAGTCGTGGGGACATTATCATGTATAGCGTTTAATAAAGAAAAAATTGATAATTCGCTCTTTAATCGTTTTAAAAAAAGATGGGAGTTGCTTTTTTTTATTATCCTATTTCAGACCCGCTAATATATATTCTGTGTATCAATGCTGAACTTTGGAAGCCCTTTTGTTTCCCTTTGTTCTCACGTCCTAGCAAAGTTGCACTCCTTTTTCTTTCCCTTTTCATCCAACTTTCTCTTTCTCTTCTTATTACTGTTATTTAATTTTCTCTCTTTTTTTTTTTAGAGTTAATTGATCTCTGTAATCACTTATTACCACCGTTTATCGCTTGATCTGTAACGATTGGATTTTGGGACTATGGCAAAGAAAGGATCCTCCAATGCGTCGAAAAATGCGGTTGCAAAAAAGACGGCCTGGAAAGGCATCACTATACGAAATAAGCCACCAAGCCGACCCGAGTCGTTGGCATCGGTGCAATCTCAAGAATCGCACAAAACTGTGCAATCGAGTGAGCAAGCATCCCTGGCAAGCACGGCAACGGATACAACAGCCATCGCGGATAATAACGAGACCAACTCAGTATCACCTAGCGCCACCAAAACTACCAATGATAAGGATGCACTAAACAACGCAAGCAACGGTAGAGTAGGTAGCACAAAAGATATTGAGGACGGTAACCAAGGTACCACAGCCACGGAACCCTCAACGCCTCGTGCAGCATCTTCTCGATCCCGAGCATCGTCCATCGCGTTGGATTCCGCCAGCGAAGTGTTTGAAGATGCCGAAGAGAACAGTGATGACGACGACGACGACGATCAACAAGCCGTGTCCAACATGTCGCTCATTCTTCCCGCCCTGCAAAATGCCATGGCTGACGCCGACAGCCACACTCTGGATGACCAGAAACAGCCCTACGATGAAGCTACAGCAACAAAGAAAGAAGAACGGCAGCGCACAACTTATGAACCTGATCTAATTGCGGAGATTGAAGCATTGGAAGTAGGCACCACTTACCCAGTGATGGCTGAAGAAAAAGCACCCTCGTCACCGTTCAAGGAAGGGTGTCAGAATTTGGCATTCAGCACAGAAATTCAGTCCAAGGAGAATGGGCAGCAACCAGCAGTTGCTCATAACGAAGAGGAGCCCTCCATCAGGGCACCTGTAGCGGACAGTGACACTACACGCAACACCGCTGCACACGACCAGCAAGATCAACCTCCGAACACAAAGACCGACAATGAAATGCAAAAAGATTCAGATCAACGTGAGAACGACCCACTTGCGAAATCTGCACCTATCGGAAACGAGCAGCAAAAAGACAACGAAAAGCCAAGAGGCGAACAGATGGAAAAGGCGGCAAAGGTGACCGAGGTGGACGCTTCTTGTGAGAAAAAGAGACTGGCAGAGGCAGAAGCAGAGACAGAGGCAGAGGGAGGTGGACCAGACTCTGTGGAGGATATCGAGGCACTCGAAGTGGGTTCATCCATTCCTTTCCCATCGTTGACTTTCCCTGAAAAGTCGAATGATAAAGTGGAGTCGGTCCAAGTGCAAGACAAAGAACCGCAAGCAGACGTTACAGCCAGCACGCCCAGTGAGGAACCTACCGCCCATGATCGAAAGACCGTGAATACTGTGAGCGACGAAGCCATTCCCTCGGAGGCAATTTCCAAAGACGAAAAGACCGTTCAGGTGTTGACTGAAGAAAGAAAGGCGTCAGATCAGCCTACTGAAGCAAATATCGTTGACGAAAAAGCTGTCCCTTCGAAATCTGAACCGCTGACCTTGAGTGAAGAACCCGTTGCTTCGGATACGACCATGGCAACTCCCTGCCTGGGTGGAAAAGCACCGGAATCCGAAGCAGCCGTACTCGTTGCAGCCGTTGCTGATAGTGCAGACGATAGTCCTTTTCAACCTGTTGAATCATCAAATCCGAAGACGCATGTTAAGGTGGAACAAGACGCGGTGCAAAATGGAAAGCGTGGCGTGGAAGTGGTACAGGAGACCGAGCGCATACCATCCGAGGACTGTGTTAGAGCCAACCGAAGCCGCGAGTTTGAGCATTCAATTGAGGACCCCATCGATCTGGACATGTTTCGTGATAACATCATTGCCATCCAATCGGTGGATGCCAAGAATATCCCCGCCAATGATTTGGGTCCACGAGAACAAGAGGAAGCAGGTATATAAGCTATATGATCTTGATGACTCGATAGTACTTGTATTTACCATTATGAACAGATGAGCCTGTGCGAGAAGGCATGCAGTACTTGTTTGACAACAAATTCATGAAGGCCAAAGCTACATTTCAAGTGAAAGCGAGCATGTAAGGAAAAAATGGATACATGAGCGATTTACTGACAGACTGGCTAAATAATGGGTTTTCTCTCTCAAGTGACCCTTTGTATGCGTTGGGCTTGGGTGCTATGGCGTTTATTAAAGGTAAAAAATAACAATCCAATGTGACATGAAGACCAACTATGAATTCGGATGGCTCACTGCGTTTCCTTGACTTTTTTTTTCTCTCGGCTTCCCAAACAGCTATGATGGTAAGGAATAACATGATCTATGACTTACAAGGGAAGAGTCACAAGATAATTAACGCATGCGCATGTTTGAAAATAGACTTATCATGAAAAAGATGTGGAAATGGCCATGGCAGCGTTGGCTACGGCATACACTGTGGCGAAATCCCAAATCGATAATTCCGGATTCAAAAAACCGTTGAAAGAATCGCTATCACAGTATTTCACGTCGTTTCTGAGCAGCAATTCCACGGGACTTCCCGCCAGCCCGCCGCCCACCAATGTGGCAAGCCAACGCGCATCGACGCAACGAGAGGAGACGCCCCATTTTATTCCCAACGGCGTGCTTCGAGCCCATGTTGTTAAAGCCGAGTGCTGCTTACTGATGAGCGTATTGCAGCTGGCCCAGGAAAGCGTGGTGGGCTACTTGAAGTGCGGGCTCAATCTGCGCCAAGGTAACTTGCGAGGAACTATACACGTGAATGATAGAAGAAGTGCATAAGGGAATGTACTCATAAAAAATGATAGCGTACAATAGCTATTCCATTGTGTGGCAAGAGTACAAGCGGATGGGCCAGACCTACACTCAATACATGGATCGCGATACAGTCTCGGCCATTCAATTTGGTATTGGCACAGTGCACTTGATCTTGTCGTCGATGCCAGCCAAAATTCTGAAAATCTTTTCGACCTTGGGATGGAAGAGCGACAAGCAACTTGGATTTGCCCTGTTAAAGGTCTGCATGGAAGGCCAAGGTATTCGGGCTCCCTTGGCATCTTTGACGTAAGTAAGGCACACTCCAAGGGAAATTTTCAAGAGCAAAAGTGCGAGCATAGATGGGACGGTCTTTTACTCTGTCACTTACTGACTCACGTTTGAATCCTTGTGTGTAGACTGTTGGCTTATTATTCGATTTTAACCTCGTTCACACCGCAACTGTATGCCAAGGAAATGATGGGACCTGCCATCGAGTGTTTGTTGGACGCTCAAAAACACCATCCCAACTCGTGTTTCTTCCTCTTTTTTGCGGCGCGGATTGCTCGTGTAGCGCGCAACATGCCGTTGTCGACGCAGTCTTTTACGTTTGCGGCCGAGTCCAGTCGAGGCGAGTGGGCGGAAGTCGCGATGAAGCAAATGTCGGATTACGAAATTGGGTTTAATTACGCGTTGCAACTTGACTGGGAACGAGCTGCGAGCTATTTCGAACAACTGAGTCGAGAAAAGTACTGGTCTCCTGCGTTTTCAAAATACTTTGTGGGAGCTTGTTACGAGATGCTAGGCCGAAGGACCGAAGGTATCCTGGCCTTTGCCGAAGTCCCGCAACTGGCCAAGGATCAGCAAGGCCGCAAGACATACATTGACGCTTACGTTCAGAAAAAGGTCGAGTTTTTCCAACGCAGTGGGTACCAAGACATGGATTTCAGTCTACCGGGTCTAGAACTTCTTCTGGTGATGAATGCATTTGAGCAAATGGATAAAGAATCGTTGGAAAAGTCGCTTGCGCTAGTCCAGCGTACCCTCGAGCTCATCTATGACCGCGAAAAAATGGAATACAACATTCGATTACGGGAACTGGTGCCGGCCACCACTCCTCCCGACTACTACGATCAAAGGGCCATCCTTCTCTTGATCAAATCGTCCGTCCTCAATGCTCTCAAGCGTCACAAAGAATGTATTGCTCATCTCAACTGGATTCTCGATCACAAACATTGCCTAAAGGTCGAATCATGGGTGGTGCCTTTTGCATATTGGGGTAAATTGACCGGTTCTCGGGGAAAAGGAACCATTTTTTTTTTATCAAACTTGATGTGCTTAAGCTTACGACTCGCTTTCTTTTTTTTCTCTTAGAATCTGGCGTGACAAGTTGGGGTTTAGGCAATATTCGCAAGAGTCGTAAACTATGGCAGCTGGCACTGGCGTGTACAAAGTATGATTTCGAATATCGAATGGCTGTACGACTGAGTCTAGCCATCAATAAGTGCGATGAAGCGGGTATCAATTTCATTGAGCAAAAGCCCAGCAAGGGACTCACTACCAATGGTCGGAAACGAATGCCCATCGTCCATGCTTCCAGTTGTTAAATGAGGGGTCTCTCTTTGACTCCATTCAAACTTTAATCTAAATTTACCCTATTCCTATTTATTTATTGTTTTGCTGCTTTTAAGAAAGAAAGAAAAAAGAGAAACGATATTGGCATTTTTTTACCCTAATTTTAAATGAACTATTCTAGGCCTATTTTTTTTTTTACATCTTGTACATTTTGATGTGTGTTTGAATTTGGAATGGATGCGCGTCGATCTTTGTGTTCTTGTGTATTTCTCGAGTTTCTCATGTTTCTTTGAGTGATATCACGACCCAACCCAATAATAGATGAAGGGTCTGGATGCGGGGTACGTTGATTGGAGCAAATAGACACCCCGCCTATCCATTGCAATTCGCTTTGTGCAACCGTCAGTGACATGTTGGCTTATTTTACGATGAACAACAAGAAACGCAAGCAACGTACGAGGTACTAATGAACAACGTCGCTCAACATGCCATACTACACTTGAATCAGTATAGCACTGTCGGAGAATGGGGACCCCGATGGGTTACCTGGTTACTTTGGTTTATGTATTTTTGTTGCCACAGCGAAACAGCAGAGTCTGTTCGTTGTCACGTACGGTCTTTGTTAAACTGACCAAGAATAAATCTAGGGCATTCTTTTATTTTGCGGTGAACTACGATTAGATAACCGTTCAAATGCATGTTTATTGAAGTAGGGCCATTCCAGGAAATCACTGGAAAGGACCGTTGCCAAATGGGGTCATGGATATCCATAAAAGGCAACTGTGCCATTTTTTTTTGTTTCACGCAGGTTATTCTCGGATTTTGCAACAAGACTTACACAAAGCAACTATTGCAAGGTAATGTTGGGTGGTATAAGGACGATTAAAGGAAAAACAACCAAAGATATCACTAAAAAAAGCGAAATTGAGTTTGAAGCATCATATGAAGATCCTCTCCACCGTAACCCAGCCTCAGGTCGATCCTTTTTTATTTTGTGTCTCGCCCCACCACTACTTGCGATGCATCCCATTGGTAGTATTTCATTGAAATCTATTTGGTTTTTTTTCCCATTGAAAAACTTGATCAAACAGACGCGCTTATGAAGAAATAAATGAAAAAAAATTAAAAAGAAAGATGAGAAAGATAAGATAGCTTTTTTTATAGCATTGCAATGGTTAGGATTCTAAGGCCGGTTTGGAAAAGAGCATGTTCATGCTCAGGTTCTAAGAATGGCTAAGAAGTAGAATTACTGTTTTTTCGATGCACGAGGTGCGAAGCAAACTCCTCCCCAATAACATTCATATCGGCTGATGGCAATTTACTTTTGTGCGTCTCTGTGTCGCCAAAGAAGCATGCAGACGCACTGAATTCAAGAAAAAAATAAATGAAAAAAACAACCAGCGTGGATGATTATTACATCGACTGATGTCCGATCATCCTATCTGACTTGTCTACTTTTATTGATCTGGTTTCTCTTTTTTACTTTTTTTCTATTTTCTCTTCATTGGGCCATTGCCTTTCTTTTTTGCTCGTACCTTTTTTTTTTTTTTTTTTAATTTTTTTACCTCTTTTTTTTTCTTCTCCGTTTCAACCTTCTTCTTTTCATCTCTCTCTTCTCGTTCTTTTATCCTTTTTTCTTTGCTCACCTCTTTCCACTCTTTTTACGTATTCCCAATGAAGCCGGTCGTATTCCTCTCATTTTGTGTCTTCTTCATTGTCGCCTTGTTTTCTTTCGCCAATGCCGAACAAGAACTCGAAGAACGTGGCCTTGCCACTTTAATGATGTTTAACAACGGCACCAGTCCCTTTGAAAAGCGTGGTGGACGTGGTACTTGGTAATGATCCACTTTCTTCCCTTCTTTTTCCTTTTGCTTTTCGAAATAGAAGCATCGATTCTGTAATAGAAATCGATCATCCTCACTCCTGAAATAATGTTCTTGTTTGTTCTAATTTTTTTTGGCGGTGTTCTAGGTATACTGGCGAAGATTTGAAGAATGCTGCTTGCTATGATCGCAATGGTCTTCCTCCGTACTCCGCCTCTATCCACAGCATGATTGGCGCCATGGTAATATCACACCGATTCATTGTTTCTCTCCAACGAGAAAAATGTCTATTATCATAGTCCATTTTTATTGACATCAACTCGCATCATTTATAGGCTATGAAAAAGTTCGAGAACTGCTACAAGTGCATGAAGATTACCAACAATAAGCACAAGAACCTGTCCGTTGTCGTGAAGATCGTTGACAAATGCGCTGGTTGCAAAGTTGGTACGTAACCTCGGTCTCTATGGATTACCAATGTATTCAATGACTGACTTTTTTCCTCGCCCCCTTTTTTTGCCACCTTTCTTTTGTGACATTTTATAGGCAAGGCTATTGATTTGACGCCTGCAGCCTTCAAGAAGATTGCTCCCCGCGGTGATCTTGATATCGGTGTTCTCGACATCAGCTGGAAAGTTGTCAAGTGCTCCAACTCGAAGTACTATCCTAGCAAGCCCAAGGCTTAGACAAAAAAAAAGAAGATTCTTGATTCTTTTCTCTATTCTCGTGTTGCTTTATGTTATTTGCTCCCTGTCGCTTGTCACTTTCCACAATCTATAAACTCAATTAACCTGTATTTCATCTTAAAACAAAATGACTTTATAGAATCACTTGTGGATAAAAAAAAAAAAAAACCAGAATGAAATGATTAGACCAAATAGACATAGTCAATCAGCCACACTGGCATCCAATCTTTTCTATTCTTTCATTGTATATGCATTTTTTATCGCTTTTACAACCAGGCTGTCACAATACAGTTAAACTCACACTTTAAATCTTATGTTGCTACAATGGATCATGGTTATCCAAAAGAAGATCTCAGCGAAGCCGTGCCCCTATAGCCGACTAATGTTTGACTCGAAATATAACATACTCCAGTTTGGTGATGGCTTTTCTATCGTATGCGAACAAGAGGTATCAATTTCAGGTTGTTTCTGTCGATTCATCAACCACCACCAAGGCGCATATTTCCCTTTTTGATGATCAAAATGTTACCGTGACGAGAAGTAAAACATGGAGACAGAGGTTTGGTTTCTAGGTAACAGTATCACAGTTGTTTGACTTATTTTTTTTTATTGCGCAAACTAATGTGGTTGAAGACGCGGTACGGGAAAAATTGTGTCTAGTTCTTCTTTTCTTCGGCTTCGGCCTTGCTCAAGAATTCGCGAATGAAAGCTTCCTCGTCAGCAGAGCTAGCCTGAATCGGGGGAGTAGCAGGTTGAGCGGGCTTGGGCTTCATGCTGTAACCGATACCAGCAGCGGCGTAGGCACCAATGAAAGCCATGGCGACCTAGATTCGTCGAAACAAAGAGAAAAAAAACACGCCAACCCACTCGAAATTAGTACAAGCATTTCTTCAATGACGAAACAACAATGTCAAACTGGTGCCAGGGCCACCGAAAAGAAAAGAGAAAAAGTCTAGTCCTCCCGATATAGGTGAAAACAAGGCAATGATGCTTACAATGTGGGTAGGAATTTGCTTGCCAGCGATGGTGTAATGTCCAGCCATTGTAGTGAATAGAGTAAGGTAAGAGAAAAAAAAAATTAGATTGCGGCGGGGACCATGTTCACCTATCCCACCCCCCAGACTGCCGACTGATGCTACGTCATCAATGTTTTTTTTTTTTTCAAAATTCGCTTGTGACTCGATTGAAGCCCGACGGCCCGAAGCATCCTTAGAATCGACCGTCACAACTAAATTTGCATGATTTTTCGTTGTTGCGATTTGAGGAGGTGAAGGGGGTTTGTTTTTAGGCCAGAGGCCGATTCACTCTGATCTTTTTCTGAAAAATAAAAAGAAGCGAATTTATTATAGAATTCATGACATATAAAAAGGCGGCAAAAGAAAAATTAAACCAAGTAGAGCAACAGACATCGATTACTATGCATCAGGGTTACTTTGGGGGGGCCCAAAGGGCTGATTTAAAAGGAGGTCTCGAGGTCTCAAGTTCAAACGTGGAGATCAAATATTACATGTTTTTTATTTATGAATTGCCTCCTAAAAAAATCAATAAGAAATCTATGCCAAAAACCTTCAGCCCATAATCTACCAAGCCTCTTCCCAACGACCACGCAACCACAGAAAACCTGTGATGTTGTGTGACAAGGGTGAAAGTACGCATGAAATGACCTGAGGAAAGTACGTAATAAGATGATTTGCACGTTGTTGGGTTCTGCATAAAGAAAAAGTAGCAAAGTATTTTATGAGAGAGTAAGCATGCAACGGTTGGGATGGGTCACTTTGTTGGACAGCTGAGCGGGACTTGAACCCCAATTCATTGTGGCACAAGGGCCAAGATGGTTGGAAATTGCATGATAGGCTGCTACTTGATCGAAAACCAGGGGATATTTTATCGTTCTAACCGAGGTTCAGTGGTATAAATCGTGGACCGACAACTGGTGCAGGTTGCATGGATATGCCCATCTCTCACCCTGACAAAAATACAAATGATGGTTTACCCCTGCACTTTGAATGATCATTCGGTCTTCCAATGTTGGTTGCTTACATTGACCACTCCCAATCTTTTTTTATCTTGGTGACACTGTGACAGATTCTAAAAATTTCGAACAATTTCATATCGTCATATTGACAGTTCCCATGGATTCAAAAAAGCATAAAGGATAATAAAATATCAGCTTTTTTTTTGGGGGGGAAAAGGGAGATACCAAAAAGAAAAGAGAGGGAGAGAAAAAAAAGCCAAAGCAAAGATAGCCAGTGTTGCTGAAAGAAGCCCATCTGGAACAGTGGCTTGTGATCAGATGACATTTTTTCCAGCAGGCCCTTCTTAATTCTTTCTTTTTTTTTTCCCTTGATTGGTTTTCTCTGTTTTTGGCTTTTTTTTTTCTTTCTTCATTTCAGTTTGGGGCTCACGTTATATTCGTTTTTTTCTTTACACTTTTTTCTTGAAAAATATTTTGCCCACCATTCCGTCCAATACAGTTACATCTATCCCTTTCAAAAAGTTGTCTGGGTCGTCCATGATGGATATCTTTGGGCCCGAAGATATCTCTCCACCGGCAACCCCCCCTAACTTTAACTTTGCATCTGCCGTACCCTCGTCATCATCCTCGTCATCATCCACCAACAAATCCCCACGATCCATACAACGCCATCGGTCCGTTTATAACGATCCTTCCTTTGCACAAAACCCCGCTCATCTGGCCACGGTCTTTAACGATGCCCAACTTGATCACCTTCGTCATTTGAAACAGTCATTCCAGCAACTATCCCCCCAGCAACAACAATACTTTTTATACGAAATCATCAATTGTTGCGATAATTCACAACTCGCCTATCTGAACGACCTCATTGCCCCCCGTTTAAAAATCGATTTTCTTAAAGAATTACCCATCGAAATCTCCCTCCATGTGCTGTCCTTTATTGATGACCCCAAAACCCTCGCTCGAGCCGCCTGTGTATCTACATTTTGGAATTCATTGTTGCAAGATGAAGCAACTTGGAAATCGTTGTGCATGAAACACCAATATCGACGGCGCAATTCAAGTATATGCGGCGGCGAACTTCTCGATCCTCCTACTCAACGTCTTAACTTTTCTTACCGGGAATACTTCAAACGAAAATACAATATTGCTTCTGCCTGGGCTCAAGGTGGCCGAGTCAAGGTGATTGCGGACGGTTTCCGGGAAGGATTAGTCACCTCACTGCAATTCGATGAAAAATACATCGTTGTGGGCTGCGACAATAACTGCATCGAAGTCTTTGATACCAACACTGGCAAGAAAATTCGTACTCTCGAAGGTCACGAAGGTGGAGTTTGGGCACTGCAGTTCAAAGGTGGAGAAAATTATGATCCTGAACGAGTCCTCGTCTCCGGCGGCTGTGATCGGTAAGTCTCCAATGTCGTCATTTATTATTTTTGACCATCCATCGACTCATTCATCTCTCTCTCTCTCTCTCTCTCTCTCTCTCTCTCTCTCTCTCTGCGTTGCCGGACGCTCGAAATCATCGCTTATTATTCATCCTTTTTCATTTCTTGTTGTCTTGGTGTGACTTTTTTTTGTGTGTGTGCCTCTTTCTCCTTTTTTTTTTTCTTTACCAACAGCGATGTACGAGTGTGGGATTTGAACAGTGGACGACTGCGCCATGTACTTCGTGGTCATACATCGACGGTCAGATGCTTGAAAATGAAGGATAAACGCTTAGCAGTCACCGGATCGAGAGATAATACGATGCGTGTGTGGGATATCCAACGCGGTGCACTACTTCATGTTTTACTGGGTCATCAAGCCAGTGTACGATGCTTGGAAATTCACGGCAATACGGTGGTCTCGGGCTCGTATGATTTTACGGCACGTGTGTGGGACATTCGTACTGGCCAGTGTTTACATGTCCTCGTGGGCCACATTTCCCAAATTTATACCATTGCTTTTGATGGGCAACGGGTAGTGACCGGATCGCTGGATTCTACCATTCGCGTTTGGTCCGCTGAAACAGGCCAATGTCTCGCCACGCTTCACGGCCACACTTCGCTGGTGGGTCAGTTGCAGTTGTCGGGGTCGACGCTCGTTAGTGGTGGGTCCGACGGTTGTCTACGTGTTTGGGATCTTCAGCACTACGAATGCGTTCAACAAATCTCGGCGCATGATAATTCTGTCACATGCTTGCAATTCGACGATCGACGTATGGTGAGCGCCGGCAATGACGGCCGTATTAAATTATGGGACATCAAACAAGGACGCTTGATTCGTCTGTTCTCTCAACCGGCGAAAACCGTTTGGAAAATCCAGTTCAACGATACAAAGGCGGTGGTATTGATGCAACGTCGACGGTCTGCCAATTCCGAGGAAGGAAAGACGGTGATGGAGATCCATGATTTCGATGTACCGGACAACGATCGACATACCGAACTTACCACTTCAATTTCTTCTTCAAGTTCCTCATCCTCTGTTATGATGATGGACCTGGATGAAGACGATATCAATGTCTACTAAAACCAGACCCTCGATCTTTACCAACTTGTTTCTCCTTTTGCTGCCATTTTGTCCTCTCGCCTTTATTTCCATGCTTACATTTTCTTGTTATCATTTTTCATCATCTCCATCTTATACTTGCGGCCCCCCTTTAATTTCAAAATGGGGTTTTGTTTGGCTGCTCTTCCTCCTTCTGTACACTTGTGATATTCCATTTTCTAATCGTTGTTTGAATTTCGTTATTCATTCAGTCCATGTGACTATTCCCCCCCTGTTTGCTTTGTTTTTTTTTTCTTCTTCTTAAATATCCATGCTCTATGTCAATATTATTCATCTATGCGTGTTTCATCAATCGCTTTCGGTTTGATTACTATTGGTTATAATGGACCTCTTTCTACAGTGTGTTCATCTGCTGCTTATGATATGACTGTTGGACTAAAAACGATATGTATTATGTGATGGCGGTCATTAGGACAAAAGATTGAATTAAATATTGGATTTCCGTATGCCTATCATAAAAAAGGCACCTCGCCCCTGGTTTAGCTCGTCCGGTGGTCAAACGCAAACCACCACACGAGAATAGCAATCACCACCAAAAGGATGAGAAAGATAAAGAAACAACACCATTTTTTCTATCATACGACTGGTTACAAAAATGGAACAACCTAAGAAAAAAAAATATATATAACACGTACTGCTCGAGTGGATTTGGCCGACTGGATGGCTTTGTCTACATGCTCCACACCCTTTTCTAGGTCTTCTACCACCGTTTCTGCATGCTTTTCTATGGTGTCAAGTGTCTCTCCCTGATGTTCAACTAGCGTTTGCATATCCACAAACAGCTGATGCAGTTCCTGTTGTCGATCATCAAAAACAGTGAATACGGATCGAGATTGTGTTGTCAGTGTATCGATAATGAAAACTCACCAATATTGTCTTTTCAATCTTTTTAATATCATCGTGACGATGCTGTACTTCGGACAATACGGCTTTGGCTTGACCCTTGCGATTAGATTGCATCAACTACCACACATAATATTATGTGTAATTTTGAGTTTCAATGGATAAAGATGCAGCAAGTACTGAGGCAATGGTATATTACATTTTGAGCAAAGACTTGTTGCTGCTGGTCTGAATCGATAATTTGATCTAGCTCATCCTGGCTGATTTCAGGATTCACTGGGTACACAAGGCCAAAGTGAGTAGCAACAACAATTATAACTTTGCATAGAAAATACCATACCAATGCGTATTTGTCTTTCCATGCGTTGTCGGCATCTTGATGAAAAATCACGCTCGATACCTTGATAATGCTGAATCAAGTCGATGAAGTTTTTCTTGAGCTTTACCACCTTTGTAAATAAACTGGGTTAGGCATCTTAATTTCTTTTACCCGTATCCATGGTTCCAAGGACTTTTTTTTTTCTCACCTGTGTGTGCCTGATTTGGAGGTCAGATCCAGACGATAAATCCAAGTTACTCCGTTCAAGATCTACTCCCTTTTGATGAGCCCATGTCTCTTTGTTAAAATTGTATGTTCAGCATGTGAAATATCGCTTTTTTACTTTTAATTCGCTTCTTAATATCATTATTTTCTTGTTTGACTTTGGCCATGTATGTTTCCAGTCGCTTGGTGTTGGTGTCAGTATCCGATTCGCTTAAAGCGACCAATGAAGCGTTGTGGAGTTCGGCAATACTATCGACGTCCTGCCGAGCTTGTCGGATAATGGCGGTTAAAGCATCCACCTGTTTGGGGTAGCACAGCCAATGTTAGCGTGACACCCGATTTTTAATCAGATAAAAAAAATTGGAGCGCATCAAGTACTTCTGTCAAATACTCGTCTAACGTGGATAAGTTAGTGGGCGGCGGTGATTGAGCTTGTTCATGTTGCGACGGCATTTTTTTGAGCTACTTTTGTATCACGATCTGCTGATCTTTTCCGGCGATAAGTAAAAAATAAATGAAACGGTTAAAAGTCAGTGTAAGGGTGGGGATGAAAAGATGAAAGCAAACAGAAAAAAAAAATTTACAACCTGAGGAGAGAAATAGTAGCAGTGATTAACTTGGCTCATTGGGGATAGCTGTACTGTGCATTGCCCTAACTTCTCAGTGACCTGCAGAGAAAAGATGCTGTAGATACAAAAAGTCGAGGATACGTCAAAGGGGGCAGGTCGATTGCCTAAAGGGGAAATTTTTTTTTCTCATCCACTGGCAAAAAAGTGAGAGGACTTCTGGAGAGTTTATCCTTCTTGATTCAATGGGTAGATCGGAATATGAATCTAATCCAGTCGATCGCGATCAGATTACGGTTGCCAATGATTGGATAGAAGGAGCGGCTAAAGCAATGCTTTTTCTCAGCCTCATGATACAAGTGATCAAATAAACGAACCTTCCCTAGTCTATTAGAAAGATCAACACCAGTTTACGCCCAAATAAAGGTATACCCGAAATACACCAGCTACTTTCGGTTCGTGGTTTCCAGGTGAATGATCGTGGGAGTGAAGAATGATTATCCGTGCATGCTTTGTTCATTTTAGTCACCGCTTTGGCAGGTTTTTTTTTTCCAGCCTTTTCCCCTTTTTATACCACTTTGTCACCCAGGATTTTTTTTTGTTTTCTTCCCTACTTTTTCAGTGTCGCCGCACAAGTTTTGATCATGTCATTTCTCGACACGGAACCTTCACCGCATATGAGTCGTCGAAGCCGTCGATCGTTGGTATCCTTGGCATCGTCGGCACTGCCTCCACCGGTGCACTTTGACAGTCATCGCATTCCTGATGACCAGCTAAAATCTTTGACCAACAAGGAAGTTCGAAAATTTTACATGGTACGCCGAAACCCCCCGATGTGTTTGTGGTTGGGCTCGTTTTGATGTGACCCATTGTTGATCCTCTTCTTTAGAAACAAAATGATATGATCGACCGATTTTTAGAAGTGGATCATGTGGTGGAATCGTTACGACGCGGCGAAGACCCGTTGCCAGCATACGGGACAATCCATCACGACGAGGAAAATCAATATCTGCCTCCGGGAGCCCACGGAATGGACGCGAACTTGAATGAAGCGGCCGAGGAACCTTTGTTGATGCGAAAGGATAAAGTGCTGGCGAAACAGGGCGAGAGAAAGACAGCATTATGGATTGTTCATTTGGCTATCAATTTGTCATTTTTCGCCAACGTCATGCTGTTTGCAACCAAAGTCGGTTTAGCCTTCTTCTCAGGCTCCATGGCAATCCTCGCTTCGGCATTTGAAAGTTTCTTGGACATTGTCAGCAACGCCATCATCTTTTTTACCATTCGCATCATTCGTCATAAAGACTACTATACCTACCCTGTCGGCAAGGTAAAGTTTGAAATCTCGGCAAATCAGTGCTTTAGATACCCGAATTGACTTTTTTTCTTTTAGTCACGTATGGAACCGTTGGGCATCATTGTGTTTGCTGTGATTATTACCACTTCGTTTTCTCAAGTCTTGATTACCTCCGTTGAACGATTGACGGATCCCCAACGCACAGGGGAAGAGTTGGATTTGAGCCCCGTAGCCCTCGGTATATTGGGAGCCAACATTCTCATCAAAGCCTTGCTGTGGTGGTGGTGCGCCACGGTCCGAGGTAGCTCCAGTGTCGAAGCCTTGGCACATGACCATGAAAATGACGTGGTGTTCAGCATCGCAAGTACAATCTTTCCCGTGATTGGTAAGGATCGAAATGCAAGTTGAAACGGGATCATGAATGTTGGGACTGACAACTCTTTTTTTGTTTTTAGGTATTTGGGCCAACATGCCTTGGCTCGATCCTGTTGGTGCCATCTTGCTATCCATTTATATCATTTATGAGTGGATGACGATCTTATTAGGTAATTGCATGGCTTCGGCAGAATCACTGGTAGACGGCAGAGCAGCAGATGAAACTGACATTTGTATGAATTCATGCAGAAAACATCCGACGATTAACTGGTCAAGCCGCTAGTGCCAGTGATTTGCAGCAGCTGACGTATATGGCCTATCGATTTTCCAACAAGATCGTTGCTGTGGATACCGTAAGTGAACAAGAAAAGAGCCTCTGATATGTTGGGTAGGATGGGGATTAAAATATGATATTTTGCGTTTAGGTCCGTGCCTATCACATCGGTGATCGCTTGCTAGTGGAGATCGACATTGTGCTGCCTCCTGATTGTCCACTGCAAGAAGCTCATGACGTCGGTGAGGCGCTGCAAGATGCTTTGGAAATGATGGATAATGTGGAACGTGCTTTTGTTCATCTGGATTACAGCTCGGAACACGCCATCGAGCATCGTCGCGTCGTCGATGGAGTTGGTTTTGGCGGTTAAAGGATGATTTCTTCACTTTCATGTTCACTCGAACATTATTCCTTTTTGGTTTTTTTTTTCATGTTACCCTGTGTCCATACAAATTACTTCTACTCATATATATTCATTTCATACTCTCAACTATTCATTATGATTGCATAAACTTCAACTGTACCAGAAATCACTCGTCAGCCGTCCTGTTTCTCAAGCGGAATCACCGCTCAGCCGCCCCAACATAATTGATCATGCACATCGTCTCAAATATCTTGACATCAAACCCATCCTTTACCTTGGAGAAATCGATATAGCTAAAGCATGACCTTTGAGAGCCGCGATCAGATGTCTGTAAAGAAATTGGTTAAAGAAAATATAATACGCAAGCAATTATCTTTCGGTGTTCATTTTCCTCCTTGGATGGAATGACCGAGAAAAAATTAGCACACTAATCGCTTGTATTTATTATTTCACGCTGATACTGTAAAGTTATATGTCTCTGGAAATCAAGCCTGGCACGGTGTCTAATGGTTTAATAAGGACATCGTCAAATAACAATATGTTGTGCAAGCGATGGACACTGTCAAGCTTAAGAAAGTAAAAGCTGTCGTATTTGTACATATCATTATACCATTCTTACCTCTCATTCCTATGACACCACGCCATCATATCACTTTATAGTCATCCATGATTTATCCAAATCTTCCGGTCTACAAGAGAAAACAATTACACTTTATTCAGTCACGGATCATACCGCATCTTAAAATACCCATCAAGTCATACCTTGTATCAATACCCACTCATAATGATTCCTACATTGACTTATCATTCTGTCAAATGAATAAAATGAGTCTCACAGGATTTATTATGGTTTTTTTTTATATTTATTTTGTTACTACTAATCGCCTGCTCTATAGACTCCCCAAAACCCCAAAGGCGCAGATCAGAGAGCCGCGCAAGATGCTTTATAGTTTTAAGACATGTGAAATTTGATTCTTATTTGAGTAATTGGGAAAGACGACGTTCTTTCAATAGCCTCCGCGTGGGAATCATTTTCAAGTGCCAATGCTGTTGCCCCAGATGTCTTATTCACATATAACTTGCAGTGTAATGGAGATTTGCCGATTCAGCATGAAATTGACCGTATTGGGGCCACATTCTGGACTGGAGACCTTGTCGCTTTGCATACTGCTGGTCACCAAGGCGTCGAATTCATTCGTGCCAATAACCAATTCGTAGCGATTTTACCGCCTTCAGGCTGGGTGAGTGTGGTGGCCCAAATCCTGCTGTACTTCTTACCATGGTGTGGGTCTGAAGTCAACTGTCGACTGCAGTTCGTCATTGATTGTGACTCATAATAAGCACCTACGTCGCCATTTCTTCCGTGCACCTCCACGCTGTTAACAACTAAACCTTGGTTGCAAACAGGATCCACAAATCAAGGCACGTTTCCGAGGCCTCAACGGATTTTCTTGGCAGGCATGCCATAAAGCTGCATTGTAATCGCACCCTTGGCACGCTGATGACTATCGTTTCCGGGACCTTCTTCGTTATCATTCTCTTCAAGAATATCACTACGAACTGCAAAGCACAAAAAAACTGAGTTACTTGCATAATACAAAGCTATCATCACTTACTGAGGCTAATAGTCTTTTAAGTTGCCTTTGCACGCATCAGATTGGAAATGTCGCCATAAAGATGGTTTTCGTCTGAATGACATGTCAAGAACTGCCAATTCGATTAATGACAAAAAAGGTTCCTTCAGCAAAATAAGTAAATACAATACAAAGCATATATACATGGTAAAGCGAGAAGATACTTACCAGCGTCATCCTCGACGGTTACTTTCAGAGAAACATGCCATCCGGTATCGTGAATGTTCAATAGGCGCTGAGATGCGGCCTCGCGGCTACACAAGAGCACCTTCTTTGGTCTCCTCGTTGACTGTCAAACCAGTAAGTTTTTCGGTATGAGGAGCAACCGTAAAAAAGAAGGCCAACGCTACATGCACGCACGCGAAAATACAACCAGTGGGACGGGATGTTGATCTCGCAAAGCTACCGCTGATATACCTTGGTCAAAGCGATACTATCTAACCGAAGCAGTGTCATTGATCTTGTCCCAAGTGAACTTTGCGCTGCACTTGATCATCGATCCAGTTGGAAAAATGCGCAGATATGGGCCCCGTTCTCAGGTTCTCCAGGCTGCCCGAAGTGTGACCGACATTTTTCCAAGGTCGTTTACCTTCGTCAAAACCCCTGTTAGCCTTAAAAGAGCAGACAGAGATTGCTGCTTCTCATCCACAACGAATGGGAGGCTTCACGCGGCGCTTCTTCGCAGCGGAGTGGTAGCTACTGGCACGATGACAGGTATAATGCTCGCGAACAAAAAGAGCACCAGGAACAAAGGAACTCTGCTTCACGAAGCTATAGTAATACCTACAAGATGTATCAGTTGCCTGCACATGTTTACGATAGACAGTAACTTACCGATATTGTTGTTCCTAAAGAAGCGAGAGAATGTCATGCTTCCGCAAGATAACAGAAGGGGCATCTGCGGCAAAGGACCCGACGGGCTGAACCACAGCAGCAATGGATATCATGAGGTTTGAAAGATGGGCAAGACATACATAGGAAAGGATAAACGGAAGAGAGATAGAAAAAATGGACCAACAATGCATGCACGCGAACTACCGTGACATCACACTGATTGGATTACGTGCGCATCTTCACGTGTAGCTTCGCGTGCATCTAGTGCTGTGAAATCGGAAAGCAAATTAAAATACGTATCATTCACAGAAAGTGGTTGTGATAAGCAGCGTAGATATCAGTTATTTTCTTTCGGCGGGTAAAAAGACTAATAAGCATGAAAACAAAAAGAGAAATGTAAAAAGGAATATCGGTCCGGATGTGTCAAATAATGGTCATGAAAATTCATGGAATTCATTATATCGCACCATTCCAGCAATATGATAATGGTCATGGAAACTCATCCCAGCAAGACTGTTCCAGTATTAATGTCATGGCCGTGGAAACTCATTCCATTTTAGAAATAGAAATTCATCCCAGCAACATGACATTGCATCTCCGTATTCTTGACATGAAATTTCATGCTCCTGGAATGGCCATTATTTTCAGGATTTTCCTTACAGAGCTGCGGTAATACTACTGGCCAAAGGGCTGGCAAAGAATCACCGCAGACAAATGAAAGAGAGTACAGGAAGAGTGAAGCGTAAATACACGCAGAGGCCGCTCGGTATATTATCCAAAGGCTTCCACGTTGAATGCATTACAGAAAGTCGTGTGCAGGAAAACCGCTTGATGGTGGGGACACAATTATTAGTTCACGATGTGAATCAAAGTTTTTTTACTAATCAAGTTAATTTAAGAACCATTGTTGGATAATATTACATACAATGTCAAGAATAACATGTGAAAAAAATGCGATGAATGTATGATTTTTGAGAGATAAAAACAAACGGAAAACAAGTATCAAAGAATGAATGGGATGCCGGTATCAAAATAAACAGAAGTGGTATGTTGGCTGTAAGAAACGGGAATGAATTCATCCAAATAGGATGAATGGAAAGAGGATATGGAGAGGGAATTTCGATAGGTATAGCACATTCACAGTTTATTGCAAGGGAGCATCGACCAATCCGGCGACTTCAGAGTACATTTGCAGAGCGCGCAGGATGTGCATGGGATCCAGTTCAATGGCTTCGCCCAGTTTTTCCAGCACATTCGCAAATCGTCCCACTTTTTGTAGATAGAGGCTCGATACCGCATTCTATCAACAGCCCGTTAATGTTAAATTCTTTCGCTCAACTATCATCAATAATTTCGCTAACCTCAACTCTGGCCACGCAGTTATCCATCAGCAAGACGAGTTCTTCGTCGGAAGCTTCTTCCTTTATGTGTTTATCCAGCAGACAGCCGAGTCCGGTGTGGGCGGTACTGGCAATAGTGCTTGGATCGCCATTGGCACCGGTCGATGTGTAGACGCTGTTGATCGAGCTGCCTGCTTTGGACTTGTTCAACACTTTACCGGAAGTGATGCGCTCCAGGCGGATCGCCAGGTTGCTCAAGGCACACACCAAATTGGGATCAATCGTAGGTTGTCCATGCGCAGTCTTTTTCTTGTTTCCCTTTTTCCGATGGTCCCGTTCAGGCTGTACCACCGTTGCGTCAGCCGACGCAGACCGCACAAGGGCTTCTTCAGCATTCAAACCCTCTTCGTTGGCCGACAATTCCACTTCTTCTTCAACCAATTTGGGGGAGAGAATCGTTTTCAACACCGGTGGCGCTTGTTCAGCCATCATTTCGCTCTTATCAAGTTCCATACGCGCCGACAGTTGTTTGGGATACACTAGACTGAGCATTTCGGGGGTTTCCAGACCTTTCAGTCGTCGTTCACCGAGTTCCATCACATGGAATCCCAATCGTTTTAATTGCTGAATATCGCGTCCCACCGAGTAATTGCTCACACTGCTAGCCGAAGCGACTGCATCATCGTTGCCACCTTCGCCGTTATCAAACACACCGGGGAAATTGCGCAATGCCGCTACCACGTCCGAGGAAACGCAAATCTGGCCGCCATCGGCAGCATTACAGATTCGGCTTGCTTTGTTGACCACCGGTCCAAAGTAATCCATGCGATTGGTAATAGGATTGCGCTCAAAGACAGGCATGCCCCAATGGATACCCATGCGGACCGAGAGACCTTTATAAATCACGACGTCGTCCTTTTCAATCTCGCGTCCTTCTTCAGTATCGAGAATGCCTGCCGGCCAATCGGCTTCCAGTAATTGCAGCTGGACCGTGAAACACCACAGCAAGGCTGCCGTAATGTTCTGGAAACACACCATAAACGCATCGCCTTCGGTTTTCACTTCATAACCTCCCACGCTACGAAGGGTACGGCGCATCACTTGATCGTGGATCTTGATAGCGGACCGCATGCTTTCCGGTTGTGTTTCCCAAAGCTGAGTCGAGCTTTTGATGTCCGTGAACACCAACGCGACCTGGTTGACTGGCGGTGGAACTTCTCTTTCCAATCGTGCTAATGTCTGTAAAATCAATTTTCCATTTGGTCAGTTGGGTTCTTTTATCATGCAATGCATTCTAACCAGGACACTTACGGAATCACCCGGTCCTTCCTCTTTGCCTCGTCGTTTGTTTTTACCGACCAGCATGCCCGTAGCATCATCGATCAACATGCCTGCACCATCGCTACCTACACCGCCCCGACCGCCACCGACATTGACGCCACGCAGATTACGGAATCGCTTGTCTCGCTTGTCGAATAAATCGCCTACTCCCAGAACCATGACCATGATATTATCATCGGCTCCGTAAGTGATTGCAAAATCACGCAACTTTTGTGCAGCCGCCATCAAATCATCCTTTTCGGTGCGAGCAATATCCACGGCCGTCTGGTATGACATACGGTCCCAAAGTCCTCGTGATGCCATGATTACAAATTCATCGTTTTCCGTCAAGTCAATCGTCGAGATGTACGGGTTGGCATTCACCACTGGAATCAGATGAAAGTGGCCAAAGCTGCGGGAGACATTGAGCTCGCCGTTCAGCAGACCGGAATTCGAGACATATCCACCGGCAGCACGAATACGCGAAATCTCACTTGGATTCAAGGGGATGTGCTTTTGCGTAATTTCAAACGCCTGGCCATTGTTGCGGGAAATGACGGCCAAAGCGTCACCTACATTGGCAACGTACAATTTGGTGCCAGCAATGTAACACACCACCGCCGAAGCCCCGGAATCCTTTTCCTCACTAGCTGTTGATCCAAGCTCCTTTTCCAAGGTCAAAAACATGCGTCGCATCGCCGATACAATGGAATCATCATGCTTGTTTCGTCGAAGTTCGCTCATAAAATGGTACGTCATGTTGTCGTTGAGATATTTCGTGAGCTTGCATCCCGTTTTCGTGTGCTTGCGACCGTCAAACAGACCAAAGAAACATTCGTCGTCGTTGTTCCTGAATCTTGGCATTACAAGATCCCACGTAGATAGATGATCGCTGGGGCCTAACCAGTCGGCGATACCGTACGCCATGCTGTTCACTTCCGAAGGGGAAGTACGGACACGGCGATCATGGAATTCTTCCGGAATCGACACGCCCAAAATGGTGATGTCCATCAGTCCCAGCATTCGTAAACGGAGCAGCGCACTAAAATCGGAAAGATCTTTCTCCTTTGGATTGTTCGGATCAGGGTGCATTTTCTTGATTTCCAGACGCTTGTTGCCAGACAAGTTGAGATACTTTAAACCAAGATTCCAGTTCCTACGAGTTCCGAGTAAACGTGGTTTAGTAAAAAATGGGGAAGCAGTCTTTCTTTTGTATACCATACCAGTTCCAATCATAGGGCCAATTGGCAATGTTGTATTTCAGCACATTGTTGCCCACATCCAGTACCAACAACTTGCGTAATTTACCGATTTCGGCCGGAAGCGTTTGAAGTTTATTGCCGTTCAGGGCCAGAACACGCATGTACCCCAGCTTCTCAATGTCATCGGCCGGCAAAGACGTGAGATGATTACCCGATAAATACAGTTCGTACAGGTGCTTGTGGCACAATCCCTCGGGAGGAATCTCGTAAAGATCGTTGAAGGACAAGTTGAGCGTACGAAGTTCCAAAAACAAAGAGAGAGGTGACCAGATATCGTCTGTCAAACGATTATCGCCCAAAAATAGCTGACGTAACGAAAGCGACAAGGGAGGTGGATGGTTGCGAGGACTGGCGAAGAAGGAAGGCGGATTAAAGTTGGGTGGCGCTTGTGGAGTTAACAGACCCGCGGGTGTATTTTCCAACGACATGTTCATGGACGGGTTGCTGCCTTTGATATTGGGATGCATGGGCATAAACAGGGAGGAATGAGTGGGTTCGCCCGTGGGACTGGCCATAGGAACAATGCCTTGACCTGCATTGGAACCCAGTTGGGTTGGCAAGCCACCTTCGGATGCTGCATTGGCAATCACGGCGGGCGTCACCACGATTTCGGCCTGAGGCGTCAGTGGAAGATGAAAAGCAATGCCTGGAGCCGAATATGGTTCCGGGAAGCATTCGAGCAGGTTGGAGGAGCAATTGAGGGTTTGCAAGGACGCGCAAAGCCAGATATCTTTGGGCAATGTTTTGAGGTTATTTTTCTGCGCATCTAGCACTTTGAGCTCATAAAGCTTGGCGATTTCCACCGGTAAACTGTCGAGGTTGTTGCCCTGAACGGAAAGGCGTACTAGCTTGCGTAGACAGCCGATACTGGAAGGCAAGGCGTTGAGTGTGTTATTGTCGAGCACCAAATGCTCCAAAGCGGTGGTGTGAACAAAGCAGTCTTCGGGCAAAGAGGAGAGCTTGCAGTTGGATAGATTAAGATCCGACAGCATACTGGCAGCCGGACGAGTTGATATAGATTTGGGTATGAATGGCGTGCCCTGACCATCGGTGGATACTTTTTGGGTAATGTTGAGGTTGAATTGAGTGAGATGATTTTTGTACATTTTCAGTTGTTTGAGGTTCTTGTTGAATGCGCAGTTGACGAGACTGATGGCATTGTAATCCACAAACACGACTTCCAGCTTGGGTAACTGACACAGTACGTCAAGATCGGTGATAAAGTTTTGTCGAATGTCCAATTCTTGCAGTTTTTCCAGCTTGGCAAAGGTAGGAGGAAGACTGCCACTGATCCGGTTGGCAATAGCGAATAATCCAACGAGATTGGTCAGATTCCCGATTTCATCTGGGAAAGCAGCAATCTTGTTAAAACTGACATCGAGATAGGCAAGACTGGTGATTTGACAGATGACATCTGGAAAACTAGTGAACGAGTTGTTGGAAATAAAGAGAATCGTCAAATGTTTAAAATTGGCGTAGGAAGCAGGCAAAGAGTCGAGCCGGTTGTTGTAAGCGCGCAGGGTCTGAAGGCCTTCGATTTCTTCCAAGCGAGCATGAGCGAGATCTCGCAATCGATTGCTGGACACGTTGAGATGCTCCAGACACTGGATGTGCCGTGTAGATGGCGGGATCGTGGAATACTCATTATTGACAAGCCACAACTGTTTGAGGCTTTTGCACATTTGAATGAAATCCACGGGAATCTCCATGAAGAGGTTTTTCGACACGTCCAGCGACACAATCCGTTGCGCATGTTTGTACAAAAAGATGGGAATCGTCGGTAGATTGCGTGCTTGAAGATCCACATGCTGTCCAAAGTCTCCCTCTTCATGAACGATAGGCGCCAACGTAGGGCCAAACGTAAATCGCAGTAAATACGAGTTATCTTCACGCCCCACATCCTCGATTCGGTCCTGATCCGTGTAGCCCATTTGCTCCAACAACGCTTTTTGAATTTGCAATGGCCTTTCGTTGGGCTGTAGAATGCGTTCTATTCAATGGGTAATGGATTGCTCAGCTCACGCTCCATGGATATCAAGCGTCCCACAATCCTTACCGAGTTTATTACGTCGAAGTACAAGACAGTACTTGCTCATATCTGGCAAAAAGAATTTGCCAGCGAGCTTGTTCATCAATTCGTTGGTTGTGGAATGGATTGGAACCTGCAAGGTGCCGAAAGTGGCATCTGGTCGGAATATACGAATGCAAAACTGCGAATGAAGATAATGTTAGAATCCATATGTGATTTTAGAAAGCTTCTTTTTGCACTTGCATTTTTTCGGTGGACATCCCACTTTTCTTGCTCAACAATCGAGTAGTCATCAAATTCGGACGAATCCTCATCAACCAGCGTCGAGGTGGCTAGAGAGGTACCAGGACTAAATACATCGGCAGGCTGAACGGCCCAGCTGTCAGGAGGAGCCCACGTTTCCACAGCCGATAAAGAATCGAGACTCTATTCGGGATGTCAATAATAAATCAACCAGATGGGACTGTCCATCAAAGGAAAACGAACCTGATCGCGAACAAGGGAGCTGGAGGTCAAACTACCCATGGAATGGCTGTAATGATAATCCGGATTGACAATGCCATCCATACTTCCGAGATTTTGGTCCACTAGATGCATCGTCAATAGATCCATAGGGGCAGTTCCGCTTTTTCGCAACTCAACACTTACATTCGATTTCCTTTTACAAAACGCAAAAAAAAAGAAAATATAAAAAAGGAAAAAGAACAGAACAATGTCCACATTTAGAAATCTCTCCCCATGGTTTCCACGACGACATGTCCATGTCGCACGCTCACCTTGATATCTTTACGCGATCCACTGCCGTGACGATCTAAACCATAATAAATGCCACCATCCGATTTTTCTCTATCCTTTCCTTTACGACTTGAACCGGACCCTGCTGAGCGTTTGCGTTCACCGGCGAGACTGCTGCTGTAATAATGAGGGCCGCGTTGCATGAATCGAAAAGGGTCGTCGGCACCAGGCATATCAAGGGGATGCCGATAATCTACATCGTTGGACCGCTTACGCTGACTGAGAGAAATGGTCGATGCGTTGCTTAGTGAAGCGGACGAAACGGAAGAAGGGGTACTTGATACGTTGGTAAGTGAGTGAGATGAAGTGAGATGATGAGTGTCGGAGCGTGATTGAGCGTGGGATCGATGGGAAGAAGCGCCATCGGCAGAAGTCCCGGCTATGAATATGATTTTTGGGTTAGTGAATGAGTTTCTCACGCAAGCTTCATCGAGCAAACCATGGTTCGTAACGACGCACTTTTCTTCTTTCCGAATCGACCAAACAAATGCCGCTTTTTATCTTTTGGCGCACTGACTGTGAGCAATCCAGGATCCACAGCTGAGACAGAACAAAAAAATAAAATAAAATCAGAAACAAAAGATCATCATCATTCAGTCTCAGATCATGTCTCAAGTTTTCCCGCATGAAAAGACACTCAATATTCCCATTTCTTCTCTCCCCCGTTAAAGCTACAAAATACCTCCAGTATGCAGTTGCTCGAACCGTTGTGGATCACCTGAATTGCTTCGGCGTAAACCGGCATGCGTACCATTGACGGATGATATATAATGATTTGAATCTTGAACCTGTTCTCCGATATGTCGACCTCCTCTCGGAAACGGCACCGGGTTCGCTTTGGGAGTTTTAGTACCTCTTTTTGTCGCGTTCTGCAAACGACCCGTGGGAATAGGACTGGTGGGCCGTGAGGCAAGTGCGGCTGAAGGCGGCGCATTATTGGAAGAAGCACTTTCCGAGCGATGATGAGGTCTTTGACCGGACTCCTGGGTAGGAGGACCATCAAACGATCGACGTCGTTGCATAGTCGGAGGATATGGGGCAAAACTGACAGGAGAATGACAGTGAGTGGGAGAAGCGAGAGTGCCTGTCGAAGAGTTTCGAGTGTGACGCGATGCGCTCCGAGGCGTTGTGGATGATAGCGTCTGAGTTGGCTTGGGCACGGCTAATTGAGACGTAGGTGATCCCGCTTTTTTTTTTCACAATAGATAGAAAGTGGATGGTGAGTTTGTATGTGTTGTTTTTACAAAAAGAGTCACGACCTTTTTTTTTTTCCCTTTTCCCCTTCTTGTTTGTAATGAATTACCTCGAGATGACTCCTGTGACGAGTGATGACCGAAAACTCGGGTAAAAAAAGAATCACTTGCTGAATTCTGGTGGCTGTGGCTGTGGCTGTGATGATGATGTTGCGGCTGGTGCTGTTGTTGTTGTTGTTGCTGTTGCTGGTGGTGCTGGTGTTGTTGCAACAAAGGCCCTGCATATAGTTGGTGATGTGTCATGGTGGGGTGCTGGGTTATTTTTATGACTTGGAAAGTTTATGGTGGCCTTTTTCTTGTTGTATGGTTGTTATTGTTGGTTGGATTGAGTAAGGAGATTGAGGGAAGGGGAAGCGAATCCCAAAGAAGGAGAAGGGATGGTGTTTGAAAGCAGTCAAAGTGGAAAGGTCTATTGCCTATCCAGATTAGAACAGGTGGAAAATGGCTGAAAACGTACCAGATACAATTTAGGTGTGTGTAACCCCACCTTTGCTCTGTCTGGCTCCAAAAAGCTTAAAATATGGATGAGGAGGATCCACGTCATGACGGTCTTGAATTCAATATCACTGTCGAACCTTGGGCGTGCTAAAGTGCTTAGTCAGGGACCATACCACTTCATACGAATACACGACGTTATCTACCGGATCATGAATTGGGTTATTTGAGGGCGATGGTTCGGTGATGAATTTCAGAAAATGAGGGCCCTTGACAAACTCCGTCCATCCAATCTGCCACTTGTGACACCTCATCCCAGTGGATTGGTTGATTGCCCCTGACGAGTGGGAAGCGAGAACAGAAAAGTCAGCCATGCTACACTAATAAAAGGCTTTCCAGGGCCTTCTTTTATTTTCTCTTTTGCAAGTACCACATACAATACCAGTCCTAAAAGCCTTTGTACTTATCAAATATAAAGACAAACGCCATTAGACATCCATAGTTGGCGGTCTCAAGAGAAAACGTACGGGTTTGCGTCGCATTGGCATGAAAAATCTCGAATTTTCAGGTTTATTTACCAAAAAGGAAATAAGGAACGGACATTGAAATTACCACTCGCAAAAAGTCAGAATGAATATTTTCAAGCAAAAAAAAAGTAAAGCGGAGATGGGAAAACGACAGGACTTTGATTGTTTGACCAGAGTACAGAGAGAACGGGTAATGATCGAGAGCTTTAGTAAAAGTATTTGTACTGCTTAACTTTCACCATTTAATAAAGGCATAATTAAGTGTACAGTAGTCATAACTTATTCTTTCTTCGTATTTCTCCTTCTTTCTTATCATGTCGTCAGTGCGAAACTCACCCATATTTTATGGCGCCAGTTCCAGCCGTGCGAATCTTGAACTCGAATCATCGGTGGGTCTAAAGCAACAGTATTCCATGTTATAATGTTTATTTATTTACACGAACTGATAAATAGTTGGCAATAGAGACGGGTACTTTTGCGACCAGCAACCGTCCGGCTGATACCACAACCCAGGAACTATCTGTTAAGCCAGAGATACGATATGAGTGACAGAGAAAATCAAAAGTCATCTGCACATTCCACTGGTTGCAGACATCGTTGACGCTTGGAATTTCATGAATATATTCTGTAACATAGGCAAGCTGCAGATGATCAAGTTGGATGCTTTTAACAACAACCTGAGAAAAGCTCTTACACCTGGCGCGCATCTTTGTGTGGATGAATCGATGAATCAATGGCTTGGTAGAGCGATGCCTAATCTTCGCAAGGTCCCCCGTAAATTGCACCCTATTGGACATGAGTGCCAGACTGTAGCAGACAGCGCTACCTGCTGCACTTGTGTTCGCTTGTTCAACGTTTGCAAATGCCCGCCGGCAATTACGGCCCCTTTGCGATAGGAGATCAGGGCACCTGTCGAGTCGAATGCAAAAACATCCGTATTCAACTCAGAATGCGATCTGTACCTATACCAATAGATTGCTGGCCGCCGAAAGGTGCCGACAACGAAAGCGCAAAGACTAGGTGGTCAGATGATATGAATCAAGAAATCGAAGTTCCGCGCTGACGTTTCAGTCTCTTGTTCATTTGCCAGCCATGCTGGATGTCACTATAAAATCGACCGACTTGGCCGCGTTCCATTGTTCCTCCTCTTTTTCTTTACAATCATCATGTCCTCCGATAACAACAATAAACGCAAAAACCCAAGTCCATCCGTCGAAAAAAACCGTAAGACCACGGAAGGTCGAAGAACGCCGAAGGAATCATGAAGAAAAGATGGCAGAGTATGAGCAAATCGCGGCAAATTACAATGCCAAAGACGAGATAAGGACTGATGGATGAACAGATTATCCTGTTCTGGTTGATGAAATTGTGATCTTGTAGCAAAGAAAGCAGGAGATGATGGCGGCCCTCGACTACGAAGTCATAGTGGAGGGCGAGGGTCGCAGCGTAAAAGAAGGAGATGAAGTAAGATGATTTATTCATCTTTACGATGAATATGTGTTTTGATCTTTTTGGACATAATTTTCTCAGGTGCGCATCAATTACGATTTCACGAGCGGATGGCGCATTGTTGATAGTCGGACGATCACCTTCCGAATTGGTGTAGGATCGGCATGCGGAGCGAACGGTGACCGTGCGCCCAGAGGTCTCAGCACAACCAACAGCAATCTTTAAGGTAAGAGGTATATCTTGAGTCGGTCAAAGACTACGCCTAACTAATTATTCTTTCTCTATAAAGGTTGAGTTGCTTGATATTTTGTAATAAACATATTAAAAATTTACTTTACTGAAAGAAAAGTTGAACGTTGAGCTGTTTGAATGATTTCTTATGTCCCTTGTTGTCACGCTTGTACATGAAGTTTACAGGTTGAGAACTCTTTTGCAGTACAAAGTTTACTCTTTCATTCGGTTGACCTCAAAACAGAAACACAAAAAGCGATCGCTAGAAGGAAAGAAAGGCTGTATCCTCTATCATCTTGCCACGACGTGTACAGCTAAGGTCTTCTCTTCGTCTCGTGTACGATGTCTGTGCGGTGGTTTCTGCAAGTCATGTATGTCTTTAGATTGGTTATCTAACCATTACAGAGCTTACAGGCGTCCTTCCTTCTTCGGCATTGTTTTCGTTTCTGTTCCTGGTTTGGATGTCTTTTGGTGGTAGCCGCCGTCACGCAGATTTTCCCTGTGCTGTGAAGCTCGTCACTCTTTTCGGCGTTGCTTTGGTCCTTCCGGCCGACATGTTTTTGTACTCCCCTGCAAGTGCCTTTTCGACATGGTTGTACTCATTAGGTTGCGTTCGTTCCTATGTTTTTGGCATGTTCCTTTTGAACGTCTAGGTTATTTTGGTCCTTACTGGTACCTGGGTGTTTCTGTTTGGTCTGTTTCTCGCCTTGTCCTGGGCGACTACCGCCGCGTCCTCCCCAGACTGCGGATTTAATGGCGGATAACCGCTTCAGAGGGTATGGTAAATTTAAATAATAAAAAAGTAAGAAGCATGCATAGTTTTACTGTCGCTCTTCTTCCCCATCTGGTCAAAAAAACAAAAATCCCTTGGGCGTTTTTCATCTCCGGGATTTTTGTTTGTTTTATTTTACACTTATTTGAAATAAAATAGCAAGAAGTCAAAAAAAATGGGACAAAACGCTTCTTTTGTTTCTTTGTAAAAAGGTAGCCATGAGTGATAGTTGTTGTGCTATTTCTCGCAGTCAGTTAATGGGATGAATACGTTTGTGTGCATCATATGACGTTGACCTCGATATGTGTGACTAATCGAGTAAGAAGGAAAGAGGGAGAGAGAGAGAGAGAAGCAATTTTACACGTCTACTTTAGTATAGCCTATATTCATTTGTATAAGCACACACACACATTTGGCTGGTGACTGAAAATAAGAGAGAGAAAGGGGAGAAGGGCCAAGAAAAAAAAAGAAAAAAAAAGATATGCTGCACAGCTACTTTATTTTGAGCCGTGTAACCTTTACTCATATTTTCTACGTCATTTCACAAGACTTTTTGTATTCTTGTTCTCGGGATGAATACAACAAAAGAGCCATCTGACAACCCTACTGCACAAGTAGCATCCAGCAACATGCTGACATCTGCAGAAGACACTTCGGCCATTACTCCGAAACCTATTCTTGTCACCACACCTTCCTCCAATGGGGCTTCCACCAAAAGTCAGGCACACAACTCTAGACGATCCATCAGTGGATCCGACATATTAAACGGTTTGAAGATTATGACCAATCCCCAATTTGAAAGCTCCACGCCCACTTCCCCCGTGCCTTCCCAAATGTCGGCCGAGCCTGCCTTGTTCAACAACATTGACGATTTTGAACTGAGAGAAGCCATAGGTACTATTCCATACTCAGCTAGTCCTCCAAATGCATAACATGACTCTAACCATGCATTCTCCCCAACCCCAACCCACCAACTTTTCATAAGGTTACGGATCTTCAGCCATAGTTTACAGTGCCATTTACAAACCTTATAACAAGCGAGTCGCCCTCAAACAAATCGATCTCGACATGTTTGAACGCAATCAGATCGACGAACTTCGGGTAACTTTTTTTTTTTTTCCTTTTGTTTCACTTTGGTATTTGGCTTGTTTTAAAACTTTTGAAATGCTAACACTTGTATCCTTTCCCCTCCTCTTGGTTCTTATGATGTTGACCTTTTGATAGCGAGAAACGGCGCTGATGGCCTTGTCGAAACATGCCAATGTACTACGTGTATATGGATCCTTCGTCAAGGGTTCCAAGTTGTACATTGTTACTCCATATTCCGCTGGAGGCATGTAAATCCAAAACCATTGTCTGTGAGGACAAAAGAGGCAACGGGCCTCGTTGATGTGATGCGTTTTCAATAACGTGCATAATGTTGTGTAGGCTCATGTTTGGACATCATGAAAACAGGGTTTCCCGATGGTTTGGACGAATTGAGCATCGCGACCATTTTGAAACAGGCTTTAGAAGGGTTGGCTTATTTGCATAAAAACGGACACATCCATCGAGATGTGAAAGCGGGCAACCTGTTAATGGACGAAGATGGCACGGTATTATTGGCGGACTTTGGTGTTTCCAGTTCATTGATGGAAACAGGAGAAAAAGGCATGCGCAAAACCTTTGTTGGTACAGTATGTAGCATGACCAATGAAAATAACACCATGTTGAGCCAACTCAATTCTTGAAACTGATTCCTTTGTATGATAGCCATGTTGGATGGCGCCTGAAGTCATGGAGCAGGCCAGTTACGATTACAAAGCTGATATTTGGAGTTTCGGTATTACAGCGATTGAATTAGCCACAGGACATGCTCCTTTTGCCAAACTTCCTCCGCTTAAGGTATGATCCTTTTTATCATGATTTTCAATGTTTTGGAAAAACTGGAGATGGAACATGACCTAATACCAATTTGATTTTTCTAAGGTCTTGATGATGACATTATCAAGTGATCCACCGACTTTGGCTCGTGAAACAACTACACACAAATACTCCCGCATATTCAGGGAGATGATCGACATGTGCCTGAATAAAGATCCTACGAAAAGGTAAAAAGTTCACTGCCGTCACCAAACAGATGGGATGAATCAGCTGCTAATGGATGGATGGTTGCTGACAGACCTTCGGCCGAAAAATTACTTTTACACCCATTCTTCAAACAAGCGAAAAAGAAGGATTACCTTGCAAAATGTTTGCTAGCTGATCTTCCCGCCCTCGAACATCGTCCTCGGAAACGAATGCCGCGAAAACAAATCACCACCAGCAAGACAGACGAATGGGATTTTGACAATCTTGATGATAGCGAAATGAATGAGGAGACGGGCGATTACCAAGGCCCTCACGTCACAGATACCCAGCAGCAGGAAGCCAATTCGGCCGAACGACCTCCGAATCCAGGTCCAGTACCGAAACGACACATCTCTTTCGGTGATGTCGTCGTACGTAATCCGTCGCAACCCGTTGTACCTCAAGCCACTGTGCCTGTGACCCATCAAAGTGCCGATGCGGTGCCTCTAGCCACTCCAGCACGCAAATCTCGATTCGTCATCGAAGACGGATCGCGCGAGGTTACCGATACCTACGCAACCTACAGTTCCTCGGCACGATCTGTCAGCCCGTTATCAGAAATTGATGCGAGAAGCGATCAATCTGTGAGTTTGTAACCCATCTCTTTCCCTCACCGCTTTTTACACAATTTTCTCATTCCAAACAAAAAGGATTCCGAGATGATACGGAGTCGTGGTAGTCTTCATCATGTACGGGAACGACCGATGAGTATGAGCAGCGATCATCATGTTTCGTCAGGTGATGATTCCCAGGATCATGTCTTGGCCAAGACCTTGAGTCATGAAAATATGTGTAAGTTGTTAATGAGCCGGTTTGCGGCCATGCTTTCGGAAACTGATTTCCACCGTGTATGTAGTGGATCGTAAGTCGCGTTTCGAAGTCCAACACAATCAGCTACCGACGGCTGCTTCGCCTCCACGTTCATCTTTTTCAACGAGCCACTACCCCAATTCAAATCCATCCATATCACCTATGCCTCACTATTCCATTGCTCTATCTCGCGAAAACTCCAATTCATCCACCGGATTTTCGCTTACGAGAGACGGATCAAGTCAATCCAGAGCAGCCCCCAGATACCCAATGGACAAGGAACGGGATGGAAGAGAAATGGAAGGACAACCACAACAACCACTCGGAGAATGTCGCAAGATTGGTCGATTTGAATTGACGTGCGGTTCGAGTGAGCTCACACCACGACTGATGGATGGTACAGCGATATAAATCTATACCGTATGGCTGATCTACCGGTTCAGGAAACTCACCTCATCCATTTACTATGCTTAGCTCATCTTCATCCATACGATTCGGCATCGCCCAATCATTCTGTTACGCCGCCTAACTCTGTGTATGGACCGCGAGGTCAAATGGTGCGCACATCATCCTCGGACCCATCCATGAATCCTAATCTGTATTCCCAAGTTGAAGAGCTGATGAGATACAATGAGGCGCAACGACAACTGTTGCTGGAAATATGTGGATCATTAAATGTGAGATCGAATTTCGGCCGAAAAAGTTATCATGATCTGAAAAAAGCCTCCTCCCTTCTCCAGCCGTCAAGCTCCTCGTTAACCACGGCAGCGGCTAATGCACCGGAGTCTACAGCTTCCGATACAAAAGACGTCAAGTAAGTGCATGGCAAAACTACCACTTTGTTGCTAAATGCAAGTCACCAATCGTCAAACTTTTTGTAGCGGTACAAAAGGACCTTCCGAAGATCTGTTATCTACAGTTGTAAGTACATGCCCCAATAAAACGCCGTGAACGCCATCTTAACATGCACCCAATACACAGGAATACTTGGAGCATTTGGTGCAACTGTCGCTGCGCGAGAATGCCTCCTTACAAAAGAAAAATGATGCACTGCGCAAAGAGATAGACCAATTACGAAACATGTATCAAGGCGTCCAACCATCCAATCAACAGCAACAACCACAGTTATAGGATATCCAGCACTAAATAAAAATCAAGCAACCCCTTTTTTACCCACACATCATGGTCCAGGGCATAAAAAATGGAACATTAGAGCAAGCATATGAGAAGGCGGGATCAATGCGGTGCAAATAAAGAGCCCATTTAATACGTTCGAGACCGTGAACGTTCAGCTTTGTAAGTCAAGGGAAATGCGGTATAATATATGCCAGTTCTATTGGATGATGAGATACATGCAAGTTGATATGCTTTCTATCTTGCTTGGATTGTAAACGACGAATCTATGGAGCATAAAACGAGTAGTAATATGCGAGAAAAAATAGAATCAAATACATGTGAACCGGGATGTGCCCTGTGACGATTGCGGTCAGTCATCATCAAGCATGAAAGTCTGCAGCCAGGAGCCGTCATTGTCCTCTTCTTCGTCGGTGTCCATTTGAGAAATATCTTTTGAACCAGTATTATCTGCGTCCTCGGTATTTACAAACCATAAATTGGCGCCGTACGATATACAAAGTTCTTCGTCCGGGGCAATGTCCCTGAGGGTAATGTAACGAATGAGGCTGTTGTCGAAATCACGAACAAATCCAACATTGGGATCGTTGGCATGGTTAAACATGGATCCTAGACCAAGGGCTAGAGCATATCCGTTCTTCCATCGGTAGGTATAATGGTCGGCCACCGTGAATTGACCATGAGCTCTGTATTCGTCGTGAGGAAATAGTAGGATAGGAGAGATATCCACAAGAGCGTTGCGTGGAATGGGCTTGGTAGCGAATACGCCACGGCCGCGGACAGGGTCAGATTTAAGTTCTAGTTGTAATGTATGAAGAGAAAGAGCAATGCTCATCAAGACGGATGAATTTCTTACAAAGCACTGATGGATTCACAAAGAAGGGGATTTGGCGCTATCGAAATTTTATGAAAATTTCAATACAGCTGAGATTTAGTCGGACAGGCACAACCGAAATTTACAATGGAGCGAACACATGGCAACTTTGACTTTGGCATAATCAACACTGTCCCTGCTGTATCCTACCCGAGTATGTGCATTAATGCAAGCATCCTTCAAAAAATATTATTTCAAGGACTACGAATAAGGGGGCAAATTGTCCGTGTTTTGATATCTGGCATTGCTTTACCCGTTCAAAATAACAGGTTGCTATTTGGCCCTTTAAGCGGTCTACAGTATGACGTTTTGCGCTCTTGTTTTTTTTAGCGGAGATACATAATACCTCTGGGTTGATATTAGCTTTTCATTTTCATCAGATAAACTCGTTTCGTGCAAAATGAAATGGCAACTTGTGCCAAGTTTGCCCATCATTCTCAATATAACGCTCGAAAAGATAATCGATGCATTGATGGTAGATTGCGTCCTACCATCAGGGTATTTCTTTTTCATGATATCGTCGAAAAGCAGTAGGAGCGTAAAAAAATGAATGGCAAAGAAAAAAAGAGGTCAGTGCGTCAGGCACAGCACAGCGTCAGTGACAGAATAGGCGCGCACATGAACTAGGCACACTTGTCACACATATCCTTTTTTTTTTTTCCTTTCAAAAATCATCATTTTCGCCTAGCATTTTTATTCTCCAAGGTATACGTTTATTTCTGCTGTATCATAGGCAACAAAGATTCACTAACATATTTGCGCTGTTCTAGGTTTCATATACAGTTCTCGCTGATTTCTGACTTGCTTTTTTTCTTCTCTCGTCCATTGTCTGCTTCTCAGTCATTCAAATCGCTCATTCATCAGTCGCCACAGTCTACAATAATCTTGGGCCGTTTACTTCTATTTGTTTACCTGTATACGCACAACAACGTATTGCACCATGAATGGCACAGGAAACATCAAGGTTGTTGTCCGATGTCGTCCTCTGAGTAGCAAAGGTGAGGCATCGTCCTAAGAATTTTGTGCTTTAATCTTTTGCAGTGACGAGCGAAACTGATAGTCTAAACTTTGCACTATTTTGTTAGAAATGGCTCGTGGGGCCACAAGTCTTGTCCGAATGAAAGGCAACCAGACGATTCTTCAGAAACCCGCGTTGGACGATATTCATTCCAAGGAGGACGAGCTAAAAGCATTCACTTTTGATAAGTCCTACTGGTCTGGAGATAAGCATGACCCACAATATGCAGATCAACAAACAGTCTACAATGATTTGGGCCGAGAACTGCTGGATCATGCATTCCATGGATACAACTGCTGCATCTTTGCTTGTAAGTCACATGGGAAAAACTTTCTGTAACAGACCGATTGATCGCTTGTCGCGCAAACGCGTATTAGATGGTCAAACGGGATCCGGCAAATCGTACACCATGGTAAGTTTGTATACTGATAACCAACATCTTTGGCAGGATTTTGTGGATTCACAAGTAGTTATCGGTAGATGGGATATGGCGCCGACAAAGGCTTGATCCCCTTGTCCTGTTCGGAATTGTTTGAACGGATTACTCAATCCACCAGTGACGTTCAAAGCTTTGAAGTGGAAGTCTCCTATATGGAGATATACAACGAGAAAGTGCGTGATCTGCTGAATCCAAGGAATAAGGGCAATCTCAGAGTAAGAGAGCATCCGAGCTTGGGTCCTTACGTGGAAGATTTGTCAAGGCTCGCTGTCAAATCATTTGAAGACATTGATCATTTGATGACCGAAGGCAACAAGGTAGTTCCTGCCCCTTTTCTCTATGCCACCAATATTTACATCTGGCTCACAGAAGTGATGATGCTGTGATATTCTAGGCCAGAACCGTCGCATCGACCAATATGAATGAAACTTCGTCCCGATCCCACGCAGTTTTTACCATATTTCTGACGTGCAAAAATCTTGACACGGCTACCAAACTAATCACTGAAAAGGCGTCGCGCATCAGGTAAGGACTTGATTTTTTCAGTCTCCCGGTATCATTTTTTGAATTCTACTGATGGTACTGCCGGTTGCTGTTCGAAAAAAAGTCTCGTAGATCTGGCTGGAAGTGAGCGTGCTGACAGCACCGGCGCTACTGGGTTACGGCTGAAGGAGGGTGCCAATATCAATCGATCCTTAACTGCCTTGGGCAACGTCATTTCCAAATTAGCCGAGTACTCCACCCAGGATGGAAAAAAGCATAGAAAAGGAAAAGAAGCTTTTGTGCCGTACCGTGACTCTGCAAGTTGACCTCCTCCTCCACCGACCCCCAAAAAAGCTTTCTCATACTTTAGCAATTCTATCCAGCTAACAATTGTTTCAATGACCGTACCTAGATCTTGACATGGCTATTGAAAGATTCCTTGGGAGGCAACTCAAAAACGACAATGATTGCCGCTATTTCACCCGCCGATTATGAAGAAACCCTTAGCACATTGCGATATGCGGATCAAGCGAAAAAGATCAAGAATAAAGCCATGGTCAACGAAGATCCGAATGCCAAACTTATTCGAGAACTCAAAGAAGAACTTCAAATGCTGCGGCAAAAATTGTACCTCTATGCTCCTGAAGAAGCGCAAAAGCTCGCCATTACTGTCAACAGCTCGGTGTCTACGAACAAGCCTACTATGACGTCTTCCACGCCATTGATCCAGCATAAACCATCCATCAGTCATGATACGCGAGAAGAAATGGTGGACCAATTTCATGCCTCTGAAAAATTGTTGAAAGAACTGAATCAGACCTGGGAAGAAAAGTTGCACCGAACCCAAGAAATCCACAACGAACGGGAAAAGTCCTTGGAAGAACTCGGCATCATGGTGGAAAAGGATAATATGGGCGTGTATATGCCGAAAAATGTTCCTCATTTGCTGAACCTCAACGAGGATCCTTTGATGAGCGAGTGTCTCATGTATCCGATCAAGCCAGGCATTACGCGTGTAGGTGGACTGAATCGAGCCGTTGAAGCCGAAATACGGCTCAGTGGATCCAACATTCTGGACGAACACTGCTATTTTCAAAACAGCAATGAAACTGTCACCATTCACCCTTTGTCCAATTCTTTAACCATGGTCAACGGTCGACTGATTTCCGAACCGCGGTCGCTTCACAGTGGCTTTCGTATAATACTAGGTGGTTACCATGTGTTTCGATTCAATCATCCGCAAGAAGCGCGCAAGGAAAGAAATCTTCAACTGGTCCCTTCGACTTCAGCGGATCTCATCGTGAGTGACAATCAAAGCCTTCGGTATCGCCCAGCTTCGATAAGCTTGTCATGGGAACGCGATACCCGTGTCCAGAGTCCCGACATTGTTGATTGGAATTTTGCTCGTCGCGAAGCTGTGTTAAACTATTACAATACCGACAATCCTTCTAACGGTTTATCGGACGATACCATGGAAAAGTTATTCAGCGGCATTTTTTCCAACATTGGTCACTTGAGAAAACGACGTCCCGAAAGTCGAACAGAGATCGATGACGATAGTTTATCGCGAGCATCAATGTCCTCCGCTCCTGTAGGGACACTTTCAACCGCGGCCACTGTTCTGGATGACCCAAATGATCAACTGGTGGCCGATTCGATTTCAGCCATTGTCACTGACACGGAAAGTTTGTTGCGGCTTGCAAAGGACGAATTACAGCATCAGTTTGAATTGCAGCGACAAGAATATCAAGATAAAATCCGTCAATTGGAACTCGCCAATGCGCAAAAGGAAGATCAGGATAAAGAAAAAGTTAATATCCAAACGCACCTGCAAGAGATGAAGGAGGAAATGCAACGCATGTTGCAGCATCAGAAGACCATCTATGAATCAAAAATCAAGCGGTTATCGAACCATCTACCGCCCAACGTCGAGCTCAATTCGCCGTTGTTTTCCCCACTTTACGCAGTAGAAGATCGCGCTTTGGCGTTGAAGACCATGAAGCAGTGGAAACAACAAAGGTATGCCAAGATGGCCGAAACTGTCCTGAAACATGCCGTGACCTTGAAAGAAGTCAATGTTATCTCAAAAGAACTGGAAAAGCACGTCGTCTACCAGTTTACGATTGTTCATGACGATCACTTTGCGAAAAGACGACAATCATTTTGGGAATCAAAAATGACCATGCAAATGTCGGCTCAGCCTGTCGATCCAGCATTGATGACGGAACCTAAACCTTGCGTGGCGGTGCTCGTTCTTGATCAGCAGCATCACGTCATGTACTTGTGGTCCCTGGAAAAGCTTCAGCAGCAGCTGGACTGTATGCGTCCTATGTACGATCTCACCGAGGAACCGCTCGATGAAAAGGACAGCCGACCTCTCGATCCGTTCTACCCGTCGCCTTCCCCAATCTACTCACTGGTGGGCCTAGCGAAACTTCCTCTCCGGAATCTTTTATACCACAAACCTCTGGAAACCGAAATTCAAGTTTTTTGCGGAAACACCGCCGCGAGTGTAGGTCATCTCAAAGTGAAAATCGTTCCACTAGCTCGATCTTTGCGAAACCAGCGCTTAGACGATGATGCATGTACCGTCAGCACGGTTGGATCCAACCGTTCGGAGCTGTTGCGTGTAGGACAACAACAGGTGTTTGAGGTTCACATTATTGAACTGAACGGTCTGTCAGAAACTCATTATACGCAGGTTCACGTCCAGTTTCGGTTGTCAGAATTTGGCGCTGCGGTTTGGGACTCTCTGGATGATCGAATCTACGTGACTGATCCTGTCAGCGATTTTGCAGACGGTCCCATAAAGTTCCATTTCAGTCAAACGCTGTCGCTTACCGTGGATATCGGCATCTTGAACACCATCGTAAACGATGGCTTGATACTGGAAGTGTTTGGTCGTGTGCAGCCTCATTATCTGGAAGACATCGCCTCCAAGTCTGTGCATCGCAGAAAATGTGCATCGCCTTCAATAGCATCATCCAACGACGATGGTGCATCCATTCTTTCTTTGACGATATCGGAACATGCAACGGTTAATTCGGCTGATTTGTACCCTGTTACTACTATGGATATACCCTCCTCTCAGGTCCCCAGTACACAGCATCCATTCGCTCAGAATTTATCGTTGGACCAGCGTCATGATGTGGTTGCTTGGATACAAATCTGTGAATTGACGGCTGAAGGGCAGCATACTCCGGTGGATGTGGTGTCTCAGTCTTTTCAGGACAACGTATTTTTGCTTCGACAGGGAGTCCAACGAAGGCTTGTGTTGACACTGGTACACGATTCGGGGGCCCATTTACCATGGAAAGAAGTATGCCAAGTCACAATGGGTAATCCGCGCTTGGTGGATGCCAAAGGCTCAACACTGTCGTCGGAAGCTTCATCAGAAGTCGGCATCCCATTGCTGAAAGACCAGCAGCTGACGTTACAAGACGATGGTGTCAGCACACTCACTGTGCAAGGAACTTGGGACAGCTCTTTGCATGATGCTGACTATCTCAACCGGATAACAGCTACCAACTGCAAAATTCTTCTCGACGTCGGCTGGCAAATTCAATGTGAATCCCCTGTCAATGTGTTACCGTTCAAGATGACCATTGCAGTACAAATTCGAGGTCGAGATGGCGCTAGCACCAGCACCTCGATGTTCCGCCAATTGATTGGCACCCAGCGTATCTT